>NC_141269.1:2744500-3364000 GCF_054856545.1 Hippocampus guttulatus | reverse complement strand
GTGCTTTCCCTGGGTCTTATACTTAACGTTAGTCGGAATAATTCTTTTTTTTCCAGTTTGGAATGACATACAGGACAAACATAGAACTTAATAATATTAAACTTTGGAGTAAGTTAATTATTTCTTATTCATGCAGAAAATGAATTGGTTTGCTGTTCAGCAATTTTGTGCCGCCCTTGAATGTGAATTCTTACGCAAGCAAGCCCTAAAAAAATATATAGTATGTGTTAGTTTGGTTGTTTATTTCAAACCCTTTGTTGTTCTCTTAGGACAGTGGCTCTTTTATACATTGCACTGAGAAATGTATTATGAAAAATGGAATCTGTATTTTGTATTTTCAGGAAAATAAATGTGGCCTCCAGGATTTAAATTGCTCATCCGTGGAATAAGTTATGGCCTACTGCCAATATATTAGCTTTGTGTTTAACTAAACAGGCCCAGACTTCACATGTTGTGAGACTATATTATTAAACACACACACACACACACACACTCACACACACAAACGTTAGCGTGCCGCATACAATATGAACCAAACCTTAAACTCAAAACCAAAATATTTTACTGAGCCATGATTTTTTTTCCCCCGTATCGTTACACTGCTAAGAGCCACCCAATCAAGTCATCGTTCAAGGGAATAGTCAAATTCCCCTCCCTCGATCTCTCGCGCCGTTCGGAGGATCAGTTATGAGGTCTCAGGTCTCGACTGAACCGTTCGGTAATCCCCCACCAAATACTCACTGATTGCCTCCATTTTTCAGTGTCATCAGGAAAGCCAAGGCGGTGTACCCGTGCGAGGCCGAGCACGACTCGGAGCTCTCCTTCCAGGTCGGCGCAATTTTCAACGCCGGTAAGTGCTATCGCGCAATAGCGGCGGGCCGCGGCCGGCATATTGGATTGGGAGGAAAAACGAACTCCCAATCTGATCTTCCATCGAACGGAGAGATAAGACGGGAAGAGGGAGGGCCACGGTGCCGGTGGATAGGAGACTCAGATTTCCTCCCCAGAGGACCCACGGAGCCTTAATCACTCTCGCAGGAAATGAAGATTAGGTTGCCGTACAGATCCCACGATGCTTTTCCCATTGTCGTGATCGCCATTTTTTGACGGGTCTTTTGTTGTTCGTGAGCAACATTTCCACATACCACAATGAAACTATGGGACCTGGGATGGTGTTCAATTTGAGCAGTGGCTTCAAAATGCTCTTCAACTCACACGTGTGTCTTCCTTAAACCTGCAATGTCGCAAATGATTTTGAAGTATCGTGTATAGGATTAAGTCCATTATGCCCGCGCTCGATGGTCATAATTTATTGCAAGGTCTTAACTTGAAATCAAGGGGTGTTAAAATATCCAAAGTGTGTCTTTATTAAACCTGTAGATAACCTTTTATGGTTATGAAGAAAAAGTTGGAATATACTGAGCCCATCCTGAGTGGGCAAAACTTGTCGGCATCCAAAAGAAAAAAAAATGAAGATGGATACTAATAGTATGGGCAAGAAATTGGCATCACGTTTCTTAAAATGCTAATCCCGTATTGTTCATTCCTCGTGTTCATGCAAACACAAATAGAGACAAATAAAAACAGAATACATGATTTGCAAATCATGTTCAACTTATATTTATTTCAGGGAAATACACGACAAAGACAAAATATAGAATGTCAAAATGAATTGATGCTTTTAGAAAAATAATCACAAACGTGGAATTTTATGGCATGTGGCGGCCATGTTGCAAAACAAAGAGCAATGTCTCAAGCAGTAATATTTATTTGATGCGAGGCGGTTCAAGTGCCACACGCAAAGAAAATCAAAATAATGGTGAGATCCCCCCAAAAAACACTCACTTCCTGTGTGCTCTGTTCTTATCTTATCCGCCGACCACTGAACACCCTACTCCGAAAACACCTCACCCCTGCCATCACCACCACCACCTCCTCCTCCATGTCCCCTCCTTCTGCAGTGACCCAGTCCAGAGAGCCGGGCTGGCTGGAGGGGGAACTGGAGGGCAAGCGGGGCCTCATCCCTGAGAACTATGTGGAGATGCTGTAAACCTCCAAAATGGACACAATGAGGGGATTTATTAGTTGACGCCTTATTCTCACCTGTTGTGTTCTCTCAAGCCATGGACCTTTTTTTTTTTTTTTTCCACCCGCCCACTTATACATGGTATCCATGAGACACCCCTGGCCCCCTCTCACAGAAGCGCTTTCGGTCCGCCACTGTGCCTTGTCGAGCCCTGAATGTTAACGGGTATGTATGGCCATAAATCATCCACATGTTTTTTTGCTTGCATATTCCAAATGAGGTGCACTTCGATTTTTTTTGGCCTCCCAAAACTCTCTTTATACAATCGGTGCACTTTTTGGGCTTTCTTTCAGCAGACATCCAAACATCGCACCCCTCTGCCAATCGTGCCTTTTTGTTTTTTTTAATGTCAGATGAGTATGTTCATGTCAGCATCAGGAGGTAACTTTCTATTGAGATTATTATCGAAACCAAGTGTTTTATTATTTTGATCTTTTTTGGGGAGGTGGGGTGGTTTTTAAGCTTTTAAAGTTCACGTTGCCTTTTCCGGGCAGAAACACTCCTGCAAAACAACGTCTTGATTTAATATGATTTTATTTCAAGCGAAAGAAAAAAAATCTGATTTTTATGGTAAATAAGCTCGTAGAGTATTTCAATTCAATTTGTGTATGTATGGTATCGTGATGATGAATTTCACAAGGTTTTAAGGTGGAAGCACGTCACTTCAGTTTATCCCACCGGCGGTTGCAATAATGTCAAGTTTTGATTTGTGTTGTTTGTAAAGGGTTTTGGATTCATTTTTATACACCTTTCAATGGGGGCATTCTCTCAACCAATGTTCAATAAAACATGTATTCTTGCAGTGAAATAAATCTTCCAATTGGTAATTTTTCGAAGGAATGGTACTAAAATGGTTGTTTCCTGGTGCATTTTTTTCCTTTACTCTCTTCAACAAATACGGTCGAGACAGTCATTAAATTCTGTGATAAAAATCTTCCCAAGCAGTGGTGAAAATAAAACTGGCCCAAACTACAAAAAGACCCCACAGGCCATTGAAATCAACTCCCAGTTGAAGTCCAATGTCAAGACTAAAACACAAATCAAAGAATGACACTTTATTTTGAACCGCATCTTAGCCTTTCAGTCCGCTAGCTCTATGCTAATGCTAATTAGCATCTATGTGGTGGTGCTTTCACCCTTTAATCAACAGATCGAACACCCAAGTCGTTTTACTTGTTTATTTTTACCAAACATCGTTAATACATTTTTTCTGCTTGGTTTATTGAAAAAAACATTTACAGTCGAGTTTTCAAATTTTAACTTGCTTCTGTCATTGTATGCTAGCTTAACCGCTGAAAGTATCCCCGCTCATTATCCAAGATGATTAGTACTTGATTTATTCGAGCAAAGTAACGGCTATGCGCTTTAGTCTTTCTCCATTACACCCCCCCCCACACACACACACACACTAACTATGATATGCTTTTCACTTAGATTGTAAATGACCCACTAAAAACAACGCATCCATCATCCAAAATTGTTGGCGGTTGGTTCATTAAAATCAAAATAACCGCGTGTGTGGTTCGAGGGCATCGCAAGCGCCCGTCTTGAAGTGAGACCTAGCCAGCGCAACAATCAATGACTAGACTCAAGTCGAAAGTAAGCATACAAAGTAGGAATGTGCAGATGAGTCAGATAGGAGTTGGGAGAGGAGGACCAAGAGAAGCGGGAGGAGGCGGAGACAACAGACTTGACAGACAGTCTGGCTGGTGTCGCCTCTATGATTCAGCACTATTTCCGAAGTGGGGGCAGGACGAGGGAAAAGGATGAAGGGCCCTGAGGGTGGATGGTGGCAGTGATGGAGGGGGGAAATGTCACCCATCTCATCAGTGCTTGTTACATAATCACCGTGTGTGTGTGTGTCTGTCTGAGAATGCAGCTACAGTAAATACAGTGGAAACACTGCATAAAATCATACCAGTGCCAAACCTTGGCTCAGTGAGCACCGAAGGACTTGCTACACACAAGGATCTTTTTTAAACGAAAAAGGCATTTTCTGTTACAACGCGACGATTAAAAAAATACAAAAAACGACTGAACAGTTTTGATCGTATCGTATGTGCGTGAATCTTAACCACATGCTTGTTTTCGTTTATGCCGGCTTCCTTGTTCCTCGAAACGACTCGGCTAAATTTAACTAAATACTTATTATCTTGATTACGGGATAATGAACATTCTCATTTAAGTGGCTGAGCGACAATAAGTGGCATGCAAGTCAAAATTTGAAAACAAGACAACGTGGAGACAAAAGCCACTCGCTATTTGTTGAATTAAACTTCTTGGATAAGAACTGATTTCTGCTTTTCGAGCTGATCACGTACACAACGAGGAAATAGCTAACAGGAAAAAATATATATATATAAAAGCCACTTGCCGTTACTTTGGTTGAGCCAACCAAATACTAACAATCTCCGAGAACACTGGGAAGCGCATTTTTTGTTTAATTAGGCCAAATGTTTAGTTTTATTTTATTTTTTTAATTTTTGGGTGAAGAACCCAAAATTGATCTGTTTTTCTCGATTACATCAAGCTAGCTATATGAGCTATCGGATCCCCGTTTTCTTAAAAAAAATACATCAAATAAATGTCGGGATGGAAATAAACCTCAAAAATGGAACGGTTATGAGCTTTGGTCAACTAAAAAACAGCAGCAGAAAACAAAATGGATCTTACAACTGTGCACATGGTTAACAAAGTTAAGTGAACAGCCAGCTCCAAAGATGAGTTCAATCGGGATGATTGACGGTTAATAAACCATCTGAAGTTTTTCAAGAGCAATGACATCCAGGACAGCAAATTGACCATTATTTGGAGTTATCTTCTCTCTTAGGTTAATATCTATAACGTGGACAATCCGTATCGATGGAGTGTGCACACAGGATCGAAGAGTTATAACCGGACATCTTCATTTGTCCTTAATCAATGCTTCCTGGCGTTGTTCCAGCCACGCTGTGATGCAGTGTCCTTCATCTTTCTCCACCACCTCCCCACCTGTATGCCATCCATACTTCATGACTCGGCGTGCGTGTGTGTGTGTGTGTGTGTATATATCTTTTTTATACAATCCTATTTGGATATATGAATATATATATATATACACATACAGAATCTAATACACATTGGTGTGTATGTATCTCTCTGTCTCTCTCTCCCTCCCTCTCTCCCTCTCTCTCTCTCTCTCTCTATACATATATTCACACACATACCGTACATATATACATAAAACATACACGCACAGTATAAAGTATGCCTGAACAATCGACGGAACTGTGCGAACTCTGAATCTTGACGTGCTCGTACATGTGCTGAAAAACACTTATGCAGTTTAGTGTGGAAGCGTTTTTGTTTTTGTTTTTTCTTTTTATAGGCCATGTGGGTGGATTATTTTTTACGACACGAGAGGGATTTTTTTTATTTAAAGACTATGCGTAGACAAGGACTCAGGTATGTGGGGGGTGGGGTGCACATGCGCGAAAGCATGCCACATTCGAGCACAAAGCACGGAAGCATTTGTGTGCGTACGGTAATAGTTAGCCGGCTATTGATCATAAAATTTTACTGTTGTGCAGTTAATAAAGCCCAGCTAGGCAGTGTATCAACGCCAGACGACAGATTAGCTTAGCTCTAGCTTGCTGGTACAACAAAATACAGATGGTTTACTGGACCAAAACAAGGATGAGGCATCCTGTGAGGTGAAGTAAGATATTATAAATGAGGCTTTTTAAAGCAATTTAGTGGAGATAAAGCGCCACATAACTGCACTTTATTTAGCATCCCCTCCTTGTGATCAAATGTGATTTTTGTTGGACAATAGAATGTTTTTCAGGAAAAATACAGTAAGTCCGATTCAGGTTCATTCTATACTAGCTCGTTAGCGTGAACAAGAATAAGCCAACGCAGATATTGGGTGCCAGTCCGAGCTCCAGTAAAAGGTATTTGTACTTCCCGCCACTGCAAACTAACAACCACAAGCGAGCAAATGCAAGTGAGTTTTCTCGGGAAGACTTGGAGAAAGCCGAGTGTGCGGGGCTGCAAAAGTGGGCCAGAGATGCCGCCGCCATGTGCGCGGGCGCAGCCGTGAAGTCATCCTGATCCAATAGATTTTGTTTATCTGGCACCACTACAAGTGAAAGTGATTGAAAATCTGGGGGAGATTTGGAAAGGCCTTGCGGATTTGAATGGGGCGGAGGGTGGGAAAATAGAAAAATAAAGCAATACAGTCTGGCAAAGAGATGCGTTTGCAGATTGTGAGGTCAAGTGATTCTTTTTTTTTTTTTTTCTCTCTCCGGCCTACCTTTTTGTTTTGCTGGCTTCTGAGTCGTCCAGCATGGCGCCAATGCAGCTGTTTTAAATTCAACCGCAGCCAAATTGAGTTGGGCTTGTGCCCCTCTCAGTTGAGCCGAGCAATCAGTGGTCAATAAATGTCACGTTGCTTCATTAAAATGTCGGAATGAAATGCAATGGGAAAAAAGAAATAGGTTGTGTTTTTTTTAATTATTAAAGCCAGTTTGAACAGCTGAACTTTATTCGAGTTAAAAAGAGTCACTTTAAATTTTGGCACATTGCGTATTCCCATTTAACATGATTGGTAAACTAGCAAATAAATAATATATGTTTCTAATATTTTATTGAGTTGATTAAAAACAATGTCAAACATGACAGCAACGAGATGGAGTGACTTGTTGATTTTATTGTGGTGCTGGTCAACAATAGCGCCTTGGATTAGGAAATCATCTCAACAACAACAAAATAAACAAACAAACAAAAAATCCATCACTTGACACATTTTGTTACAAAATAAGAAATACTTTTTTTTTTTGTCACATGAGCAATGATGAGAGGAAAAGTAACCAAAAATTGGGAGAAAAAAGGTTGTCGATATCTTCTGTCTCACATTCAGGTACTAAGTCTGTCACAATATATATCGTACATTCATTTCTCTTTCCAACACAGAAAACGCGGCAGGGGGCAGGGTGTAGGGTTACACACATCCTTCCGTAGAAATGTTTTCCACTCAACAGAACAAGAAGGATTTTTTTGTTGTTGTTGTCGTATGTACAATAGTGTTGAACTGTAAATCGCATGTGATTAAAAAAAGGCACAAGTTTCCCTTTTTCGTTCTTTTGTGTCTTAAATACAATGTAAACATCTTGTCATCAAAACGCATGCATTTTTATCAACATCTTACAAAAAAAAAAGAAGTTAGCTTTTTTTGTGTGTGTTGACAAAAGTACTTAAATATTATTTTCCAGCAAAATATAATAATCTCAAAAATACTTTCCCAGTCAACCTTATTTAGATAGCGCTGATTCCTTACGAAGGACAAACAAATGGGCGGGAGCAGAGGGTTTAACTTGAGGGTCCCTCAAAAAAAAGAAAATGTTTGCGTCGCTGTCTTTTTTTTTCCTTCATAAATACAGTGGAACCTTCAAAGTAGAACAGGAATTTTATTTTCTCTCAAAACGATAACATTGGCGGTTACATTAACTCGATAATGTCCTGCAATGCCATTAAATTGCCACTAGGTGACACCCATTGGATGACTTCAAAGGGTGTGTGTAATTTTACGTTTTTTTTGGGGGGGTTGTTTTGTTTTTATGTCGTTGCTAACATTTGTAAATACTTGTGGTCATTACGTTTTTAATGGACTGTAGATGCCACATGATGGAGAAAAGCTGTTCTTTCGTTTTCCCCAAATCACTTCAACTTTGTCCCTTGGCACAAATATGCCATAAAATAGAGGCCAAGCACTACTTTTGTCTAATGGAAGCCTCTCAATTCACGTCGACATAGTTTCTTGTCTACAAGATGGCGCCAAAGTAATCCTTTTAGATAGAGCAGGAATAATTCTGCCCTATGAATCCTGCCTAGCAACAAGCAAAAGGCAATTTTTCCTGCGAAATGACCTGAACATGACATGTGACACGAGCACGATTTTTTTGGTATTTTTAATATTTATGATTTCTAATATATCTTCTTTGTCGTAAAATTTCGATTGCCCTCATTGCCTTGTCTGTTTTCCGTAATTTGTATTCTGCATATTAGACGTGCTACAAAATGCTACCTGGAAGTTTTACCATGGCGACAAATTGATCGACATTGTTCTCTCTGCGACAAAAACAAAAAGCAAACAAACAAAAAATTCCACTTCCAGCAACTTGGAAGTCTACCGGCCTGATGGAGGTTCCACTGTATTCAAAACGAAAGCCATCAAGGAGAGGTGTCCCCATTCCTTACTGCGCTCGTCCCAAATTGTCGACGTAAACGAGGACGTAAAGGACGACGATGCCCACGAGCTGCTTCTCAACCGTACCTCCTTTGTGCAAAAAAAGAAAATAAAGCAAACAGGATATGGCGAATCCACCAACAAACCCACATCATACACTTTTCACACTGTCAAATTAGGGAAAGTAGTACTTGGTGGTCTTGGGTTCGAGAGGCAGGGGGGCCGGGGGAGATTGCGCTGTTCACGCTCTTCAGTAGCATTGCAGTTTTGGGAGAAGTCTGCGTCAACTCAACAAGTGTACAAAATCATACCGTAACGCGTTCTTCCAAACTTTACAATAGCTCGCGCTAGTTTGTTAGTAGCTGTACATTAAGCAATGCAGATTAAGTCTCCATTTTAAACCAAACTGTACAGGGTGTGTGTGTGTGTGTGTGTGTGTGTGTGTGTGTGTGTGTGTGTGTGTGTGTGTGTGTGTGTGTGTGTGTGTGTGTGTGTGTGTGTGTGTGTGTGTCATTGCTATTCAATTAAAAGCATCTATGTCCAAATTTTGTGAGTTTAAACCCGAAACCAAAAATAATACTTGGTTTACAGGGTTTTTTTTAATATTCCCAAAAAAAGAGAGACCAAAAAAGTATGTCATTGTTTTGGGTTAAAATAATAATCTCGGGTTTTACATAATTTTTTTAACATACAGTATATGGTGGAGGTTTTGCCGAGAAAAACATCCCTAAAAGATTATTTTTAAGTTATTTTTGTCTTTTTTTTTTTAAATCTAAAAGTAATGTAAGGGGGTGTACTTGTACAACCCAAAATAGTTCCTCGCAATTTCAAAATGTTTATTTTTAGAGGGGTTAATGTAAAAATAAGAATATTTTTGCAGGGGGGAAAAAAAATCCAATTTAAGGTGATGATAATTGTACTGTAATTTAATGTTTGTTTATAGTTCCCTTTTTGGGGGGGGGCAATAATTCTTTTTAGGACTTGTTTTTTTTTATCAGCTTGATGACATAAAAATTGGACTCTAAATTGCTCACAAAATCGGGACATCGTTTTTGTTGTATCGCTATCGCGTGCGTGTGTGTTTGCATTGTTGCATTTAAAGTCACTGTACAAAGATTTCGCCTGGCATCGGTAAGAAATGAAGCACCTTCATGTCAAGGGAGCGGCTTGTCTGGGGGGGGAAAAATAAAAATAAATGCAGACAAGTCTTATAAAAATGCTTTATTTGTGGGAAGAGTCAGGTCACAAAGGGCTGGCTGGCTTTGCTTGCGAGTCAAAATAGACGTGAACTCGACAGCTGCTCTGGAGATAACACAAACGGCCGGCCGCCATTACCGCCCAGCCGGCCAACAACGCATTAGCGGCATTTTGTAGTTGTTGTTTTGTTTTTACAAACTGAATCACTCAACATTATTGTCTTGATTGTACAACCTCTCGAGTGACTCCATTAACCTTTTGCATATTACTTTGGATTGTTTCGCTGCACGAAAAAAAAAAAAAAAGTACCGTGAAGTCCAAAATAATTCATGCCCCTTGGCAGAAAGATTTGACGTTTGAAGTGAATGAGTGAGGCTGGAAAGGAGACAAGAAAGTGACAAGAATGCATTTCAATTTGTAAAGGCGTGGCCGTTTTAGTCGTGTGGCAGTTTTTATTCGCCTGGCGGGTTCTTTTTCAAGTCATTAAAATAACGACTCATGATTTTCATCTCGTATTTTGTAACGTCGATAGATAGCTACATTATTAGCGAGATAGTATGTCACAAGAAATTTTCGAGGGCTGAAATTTGAACAGGATTCAAACTTTATTCTCTTTTAATGATCAGGTTCTGGTAAAAAAAAAAAACAGCTGTTCTCAAGTTATATATTATTTTATGAAGATTATCACTTTTTTTAAAGTTCAGATTTTTTTTCCTCAGGGAAAATGCAATCATCCTGTATTTTTTACATGTTCATTAGATTTTTTTTTCACATTCAATTCAGATCCCCCCTCAAGAAAAAAAAATGATTTTTTTTCCCTCATAAATTTAAAATTGTTTGCCCATAAAAAAGAAAAGTTTTCTCTATTGTTTATTTTTGGTAAAACGACTTTATTCCATTGTTATATTGTTACAGTATGCATGAAGATAATCTAGATTGTTGTCAAACAAAAGTGTTGTCTTGTTTTTTACTCATAAATGAAGATTTATATAATCTTTTGTGATTAAAAGTTTTAGATAAAAATCCCAATTAATTTTTTTATGTAAAGTTTAGAAATGATATTTTTTCAGCTTTCTTGAATTTTTTTCATAAGTAGCTTTATTTCAAGTTTAGCTTTTTTTCTTCATAAAAGTCCTTTATGAACTTCAGTCTTCTAATTCAGTATTTTTGAACTTCACGACTGTCTGTTTTTCTTTCTCATTAAAAATATTTTGTAAAGTATTTTTTGAACTTTTTTTCTGTTCTGCATTTACAACTTTTTCCTCATAAATTAAAAAAAAAATCTCTTTTTTTCATCTCACCAAAATAATTATCCATCCATCCATCCATTTTCCGAACCGCTCGATCCACACGCGGGGGGTGCTGGAGCCTATCCCAGCCGTCTTCGGGCAGTAGGTGGGGGACACACTGAACCGGTTGCCAGACAATCGCAGGGCACACAGAGACGAACAACCATTCACGCCCACACTCACACCTCGGGACAATTTAGAGCGTCCAATCAGCCTGACATGCATGTTTTTGGAATGTGGGAGGAAACCGGAGCACCGGGAGAAAACCCACGCAGGCCCGGGGAGAACATGCAAACTCCACACAGGGAGGCCGGAGCTGGAATTGAACCCGGTACCTCTGCACTGTGAAGCCGACGTGCTAACCACTGGACTACCGGGCCGCCCTACCAAAATAATTATGACTTTTTCTATTGAAATGCACACCAAAAAAAAAAAAACCACTTAAATTGTCAAATCACTCTCCAGTTATTTTCCCCACTTTCTCGTGTTGTCTCCTGCATATTCGACACGTAAAAAATTCACTCGAGGTATGAATCATTTTGGACTTTGATAACACCAATTGAATTTGAAAGTGAGCTCATGGTGAAGCATGTACATCCGTTATTCATACATGTAGCCCTTGGAATATATTTATCTAGACCTTTGGCCTTATAGTCAAGCGTGGTGTTTGTTTATTTTTTTATGATACATGTATTTTTTTGTCTGCCCTGTAGTCCTGCTGTAGATACGCTGCAAAGCAAATGTCTAGCTATTGGCATGTATACCATATATTGATTTATGTATGTGAGAGACTGCATATAAGCCACAGTTAATTTGAGTGATATTTTTGTTAGGGATTTTTTTTTTCTTTAGTGCATCTGTGTCGTGGGGTGTGTTAGTGTGAACGTAGCACTAGCACATCCTAGGAAATGTATGGCTTTATCTCCGTTGAAAAGATCGTTAAGCGTCTTTGGGGTGCACAAGGAGGGTTATGGGGGGGGGGGGCATGGCAGAGGGATATATTCCCGACTCCGATCCGACAATCCCGGTCTTTTGTTTTCCTCCATCACGTCCGGATGGCGCACAACGACTGCTCGCGACGTTTTCCGCCCTTGCCGTTTCTCCAAAGTTCTCGGCCAAGCGTTTCTGAATGTTTTTCGGTTTGACTTTTACATTTTTTGGGGGGTGGGGGCCCCCGTCACTTCTTGTGGAAGTAGATGGTATGGGTGAGTCCCGACTCCACCTTTGGTATCTGGTCGCTGATGATCTCCACCAGCATGTCGGGGAACGCCACCTTCAGGGCCCGCGACTCGCGGAAGGTGTAGAAGCAGAAGTCCAGCAGATTGGCCACCAGCTGCCGCACAAAAATACAATATTATTAAATTTCCATTGGGCTTTTTTTAAGTCATTTCCAGCATTTTTTTTTCATCCTGAAATGATTTTAGTCTCTTAAGTGCTGATTTTTCGTTTGGTTGTTGTTCAATGATTATTAGATTAATTTATCATCAAGCAGTTTGTACATTTTGTAAATACCAGTATTTTCAAAACTTGATTCAGGCCCAAGAATTCTGCCTAGCAACAAGGTTTTTAATGCAACCGGCGGAGAACGATGAAAATGTAAATTCACAAGTTTATATCCGTTTGTTGTGAAATCGCTGAAAATATATATATATATTTTTGGGGGGGGGGGGCTACTATCAAATCTAAACTTTATTTGTGCCAAATTACGATGACATTTCTACGTTCACAGAAAAAATGGGTTTTGGTGGTATTGCAGCTTCATAAACAAAACAATCTTTCCTCATATATGAAGTATTTGTATTGCGATTTTGGCGTTATATTTTCTTGCGATTGGATCGATACCGAATTTTGCGGAACCGCAAATGCGCGTCATTTTTGGTCCTGGAAAAGGCACAAAAAAAATGACAAATTCACATAGGAGACCAACAAATTAAAATCAGCTCTTTGTAGGACTCTTATGTAGAGCAACCGAAATGGACTCTGGCTGTACCCTGCTTTGTGCAGCGGAATGGACTCCGACCCCTTTCCGGTTCAATCTACCTCACCACAAGGGGGCACTTACGATTTCAGCATCTATGAAATCATCGCATTCATGTTTGTGAATCTGGGCAAATAGGCGCTCTACAGCGACCACTGTGATCCAGAAAACTGTCACTTGGCATTGATCCCCCCTTCTGTTCTGGTCGGGCCGAAATAACCGCAACCCCTCGGGGGGCCGGATTGGGATGCGGTAATCCTTATTTGGAGCCACTGCATCAGCCAACCGCTAAGTATGATCCAAATCTGCTCTGCTGCCATTCCAGAAAGAAAAAAAAATCCAATGATATCAGTGGCCCAAAGTTGCCAGTGAGCACCTCCCTGCGTGTGCAACGCTTCCAAAGGAGGGGTGGAACTGCCGGGGTATACTTACACCATGCATGGCGTCCAGTAGCTTGGTGAGCTGGAAGAAGCGCTGCCAGGTCTGGCCCGAGTTGTTGGTTGCCTTCCCCACGGAGCGCCGGAGCTCCTTGATGTAATTAACTCGCATTTCCTCGAACGCCGCCTGGTTCTTCAGACCCTCTTTGGGAACTGCGAAGCAAGCGGATGCCACAGTCATTAGACAGAGGGGGGTCATTAGAAATGTCTTAAATTCAAGACATTTAAAAAACATTTATTAAAAACAGAAAAAAGGAAATACAATGACATGGCCTGAGTATAGTTTTGTTTTTAATTGTATGACGTACAATCACGACAGTCACACGGTGACAACTGAGCGAACTAAATTTCCCGCAGCACTGATTGGACAAGCAATGTCATGTGATCATCTGCAGCCGGTGATGGCCAAGCGGGCGTGTCATAACTAATTGACATGTTGAGTCGGGGATGTCATAACCTCCATGGCAGAGGCTCCGTCGAACCCCTGAGACCGATTCACCGAACCCCTGGGGTTCGATCGAACCCAAGTTAAGAACCACTGATACACACACACACACACACATATATATATACACATATATATGGGGGGGAGAGAGAAAAGATTTGGTTTGGCCCAAAAACGATAAGCCAGGAAGTGTGGCTTCCACATTTCAACAGATTGTCTGTGGCGCTGGAAAAGCGGCCAAACACGCGGACCGGCGGGAATGTTATCGTCTCGTAATTTCTTTGCGTTGAACACACGTCACCTTTTTATAGCACAATTTTTTTTTTTTTTAATCCAGCAACGCTTTTGAAGAGCAATGAGTCCACAGTGAAGAAGCAGCGGAATGGCTCGCCCGTTGGCCACTTCCTGTCAGTTAGCATCGCATCTGTTTAAGGACGGGATGCTGCTAAGGTCAACGACTCGGCACCGGGCTTGCGTATTCGTCTGATCATTTTTGGCTCTTTCGCGTACAGATGAGCAAACACCTGGAGGCGTGGCTTTCACCGGGAAGATTCAAAAATAGGAGAGTGTGAGGCGGACGGGACTTATTTCATGGCTGACATGATGAGAATGTGCTAATACCAAAAGCATGTGTTTGGGCTTTTGTTTTTTGGTCTTGTTTTTTTTTTTCTCCCTTCCTGCTGACCTACATATGCCCTGAATAGAATGTGACCTGGCATTTAGGAGCGGTACAGAGGATGTGCCCACTCCACGGACCCCCCCCCCCCCCCCCCAACCTTCCCCTTCTTGAAACAGGTCATGCTCCTATCGCGGTAATTGGTGCCAGAGATGTTTTCGCTGTGGGTAACGAAGCCTGTTTGGAGGCCTCGATATGCCTGAAATTTGATTTAAAACTCGCTCAGAGGTGACCCCCGGAAAAGTTGGAAAATATTGGGTGTACCGGTCCATCCTAACAACATGGATCAAAGTCTCCGAAAATTGACTGTTTTGTTGTGTGTGAAGCAGCCATTTTGGGAGCGAATTCCATGAAAAAGGGCCCTGGAAACACATACACACACACACACACACTTGTTTCACAGCTTGTTTCACAAACTGGGCGAACGTGTCAAGAAGCCATGCCTTGACTGAGCAGGAAGTCTGCCATTTTGTTGTGAAGCAGCCATTTTGAGAGCAACTTCCATTTTTTAAAAAAGCGGCAATCAACACAAAATTCTGTGCACGCGTCTTGTCACAGAAGTCACCCCAAAAAAAAAAAAAAAAAAAAACTCTGGTCAGCCTGCCTCGATGTAATCTTTGTATAATTGACTACCTTATCGACTAGTCCGTCAAATAATTGAGTCATCGGATAGCTAGTTCGAGAGCAACGCTATTTATTAATTTTTTTTAAATACTTGAATAAATGCACATATATCCGACCGTCACCAAGTCCCGACGATTTGGTGTTCTCAGCGGTGACTCATTTGCAGCATCATGTCCGTCTGCGCAGCAGTGAGGCCAAAGCGCGATGCCAAACGGGGGGGGGGGGGGGGGGGGTCATCGGACACCACGGGCTAGATTGAAACCCAAACCCAAGGTCAGTGAGAGCATTAGCAGCTCCTTTCTCATTCTCTTTACCCCTCACCTCCCTCCCCGTGCTTTCGTCGGTTCCGGCCCAAAGGCGCTCATTGCCCGCCCGTCGTATGCCGACCGGCTCTGACAACTACAGCGGAAACACTCGCCGTGAAAACGAGTCATGGCCGCTTCCCCGAATCTTATTGCGCGTCGCCTCGCTTTTCCAAACGCTCGAAGTAAAGAAAGGGGAAAATGGCAGCTCTTGGAGCTCGGCCGTGCTCGGTGGCAAAGCTCCAGGCGAGCGGTGAGCACCGGAGGGGGAGGCCTCGGCAACAGAAGGCCCGGCGATGACCCCCCTTTGACTCCCCTTTTGTCTTTGTTTTTCCAAAAATGGCTTCCTTTTTCACTCATCGGTTTGTCCTCAAATGTACCCCATTTAGGAAGAATCCATCTTGGATTATTTTTTTAAGAATATCCATCCTACTTTTTGGTCAAAAAAGTATCTGGGCAGGTTTTCACGACTTTGAGTTATTCATCAGAATATTTCTGGCAAATGACGAGACGGTCGACCAATTGGGTACTTCACTAGTCGATAGTTGACTCGGCATGTGTTCTCTGAGTGGCCTGTGCTTTTAAGTTCTCCCTTCCAGCACGCACGGTCTTGACGCGACAGTCAGTGAACTATTTAAAGTCAACTTAACCCTTTCGTGCACCTGATCAGATGATAAGCTGTTCGCCGTAGTAGCCGCTGTCCCCTGAAAGGGTTAAAATTTGGGAACGGTGACCAGGGCGGCTTCCCTGCACACAGCACGTAAACGTAAAAAGCGTTTTCAAGTGCGTCTTGAGCCACCAAATGCTATTCCTCAAACGGTTCCGGTTCCCGGAATTTCTCGTCATGTTTCAGTCGACTTCAGTGAAGCTCGCCCTGGTACGTTTTGTAAATTGTAGATCTCGGGCAAGCTCATTTTTGCTTCATCCTGTGTCTAAAAGCACAGTGCAACCTTCCCCCCCCCCCCCCCCTCCCGCCGTTTTCTTTTGAAAACCTTTTTGGTTGTATCTCAAAAGTGCCTTTTTCACCCAGTCTGATCGGGAAGGTCTGGAAAAATCTCCATCGTCGACGACTTTTCTGTGCATGCCGAACGTCCTCACGCGGCCTCGATATTTCCATTGATCGGCACCGGTGTCGCCGGTTCAAAGACGCTCAGACGGCACGCAGACTTCTCAAACTCGCCCCTACGCCGCTTCACCCCCCCCGGCCCCCATCCCCACTTCTCCTTCCACCACCACCGGCATGTCAAATTCATCAACGGCGGGTCCCAGTGGGCTTTTGAGACTTTTGGCGGTGTCTAATGGCCACTGACGGGTGTGAATAGTGACCGTCTGTCGAGAGTGAATGATGGGGGAGGGGGGGAAAAGTCACATTACAGCCTACCGATAATACAGTGACCAGGTGTCTTTTTCTTTTTTTTTTGGACACGGGCTCGTAGCTTCTTACTTGTGCTGAGAAGCAGCAGGACTTTCATGGAGAGGAACTCGTTGTAGGTGAGCTGCAGCCGAACAAACTCTTGGCTCACCTGCCTCATGCCCAGGCACAGGCTGTACATGGCAGACTGCTGCATCCGGTCCCTGGAAAATGGGGTCGAGGAAGGATATCGTTAATGTGGCGGCACGGAGACAAAAGGAAGCAGCACTCTTTTATCGTTGAAAGTATTGTTCGCTAAGATATCGAGCGTAGGAAGAAACCTCCCCCGGGCCTCAAAACAGTTTGCGAGGCAAAATTTCTCGTTTGAGCCTCATCGAAGCACAGCGAATAGTCAACAAAACAAACTCAAATGCAAAAATCTCATTCGCTGACGTGACTCAGCAGGGGCAGGCCACGCCTTTTAAAGCCGCACGCCTTCAAAGTCACATTTCGGAACTCGAGGATGGTGACCCCAAATGAACAGAAATCACGCTTGCACCTCGTGTGTATATTTTGCATTGGATGTACCTGTACATATCTAAGATGAGGCAGAGTAAGAGATAAAATGGTCACCTAAAATCATGCAATTTAATGTGATATAACGTCAAACAACATTTAGGTGACAGAATGTAAGTTATATCACTTGCGTCGAAACATAATACAGTCGAACCTCGTTTCAACGCTATCATGTTCACATTTCAAAATCCCGATTTCACGTCATTCGCTTTCCATTTGTTGATTTTGCTTACAACGTAAACTTCATTATAACAAGCTGCGGGAAGCTAACTGCCGCCGCCACCTTGCTTATGGACAAAATGTACAGCGCGGGATTACCCTCCGTTGCCTGGCAACATGAATGATCAACTCGATACAGTACATTGCTGTACTTTCACAGGCACGGCGCAAAAACTGAAGCAAATCTCGCACTCGGTGAAAGCTGAAATTATCTCTCACTTTCGAACGAGGACTCTCCCATACACAACTCCACCAAAACTACAGATTGGCAAAGTCGCCGATTTCGACAATCATCTGTAGTGGCGACAAAATCATGGCGGAGTTTGAGGCTAACAGACGGAAAGATGATCGATCGTAAACGGCCTCAGGGTGCGGCGCATCCTAAACCGATGACACTTGGCTTCGTGGGCGGCACTGGCAGTTAGTTGCCGATGGCGACTAACATTTGCTGACTGAATGTTTTCAGTTAGGAACGCGACAATCGTTTGGCTTATAACATCTTTTTTCTTCATATACGCGTATTTGTGATTGACGTGTCATACAGGTTTTTACACCTATAAACGTTCACACTGTATTATACATCGTCGTTGGCGTACACTATTGGAAATGGTTACGATGAACTACTCTTATGTCCCTCGAGGAACGTTCTAATGAGGCTCGACTATATATTGTATTAATTTATGGACATGTCGGATTTATGTGCCGTAGCATAATTTAAGACCATCCAATAAAATAATATTGCATTTAATGCCATTTCTATCGACTGCAAGTTAATCGAATATATCTAATTAGCATATTGTTCACGTAATGTACATTTAACATACCGTATTTACCGCACTCTAATGCCCTTCGGATTATAAGGCGCACCTTCAATGAATTTCCTATTTTAAAACTGCTTTCATATATTGGGCGCACCGCATTATAAGGCGCACAGAATAGAAGCTACGATAGTGGCTGAGGTTGCGTTATGCATCCACTAGATGGAGCTACGCTAAAGGGAATACAATACAATCCGGCTTTATTTATAGAGAGCCTTCACAACCGCTGCAGTTGTAACAAAGCGCTTTACAGAACATTTAAAATACCACGTCCAAGAAATTTGAATATTGATCCATATATATGGCGCATCGGATTATAAGGTGCACTGAGGAAATTGAATGATTTTAGGTGCGCTTTATAGTATGGAAAATACGGTAATGTAAAACGTAAGGCAATGACATCTGATGTCATGTCACCACAACATACAGAATGTCAGGTCATAACACGAACATGCCGACCTCAACAGAATAAAATGCGATCTTTGTGCTGAGTGGGGCTGCGCATATTCTCTCCAGCTGTTTTCTTGCTTGCTCACTGTCTAAAACGAGCTGCTGCTGCCGGTTTTCGCTGCTCTTTATTTTCTCTCCAAATTGTTTGTACTTGTCTCAAAATTCTTTTCCCTCGGCCGGAAGAAGCACTCATCCTGACGTTCGCGTTTGGGCAACTGACACAAGTCGGCGTCCATCTGAAGAAACAATTAGATGCTTTTTTTCTTCTTCTTCTTCTTCTTCCCTGGCCAAGCGTGACATCAGAATTCCTTTTTAAAGGGGGAACAAACGTCCCATCCCGCTTGAGCCGTCCGTGTATGTTACCGTGTTTTGTGGGCAAATCCTACTGGTGATATTTCTTCTAAAACCTTCGATTTTGCCTAACTTTGGCATTCATTGTTGTCACTTGTTAATTATTTAATCCTTTCATGCACAAATAATGATAACCTGATAAGCTGTCCACTGTCGTAACCGCTGTCCCTAAAAGGGTTAAGGCAAATACCGACTAAAAAAAAAAAGGACATTCGCTCTGCAAGTACCACCAAAATGACTGAGACAGTAGTGTAATAGGCCCAAGTGTTCATCCAAAAACAAGCCGTTTTATTTGTAAAAAGGAGACTTAATATTATTGTCAGCTACTTTAACACCGTGCTTGTAAAAATGAAAATAAATACTTCAATTAAGTTGAAAAGCATTTCCCATAAAAGTTCAATAAAATGTTGATCTCAATAAACATCGTACGAAAAAGTGAAATATAACTGAACTGTACTGTATTTTCGTATGTTGAAGCCACTGTAACGTTATGCACAATTTAAACATTTAATTGAGTGAGTCGATCGAGTACCACTAGGTGTCCTTGAACCACACTTTGAGAATCGCCGATTTCAAGTGTTTGAAATGTATTTTGCGGTTTGGATTTCACAAAATGACCTCTTTGCTGTTTTGTGTATGAAATTTGATGGTTCTCGGTGTTGGTCTCAACGAAGCTTGTTCAAGTGAATTGGGGAGCTTAAGTTCCAAATAAGGAGTGTTTTGACGCCATCTTGTGGCATCTATGTTGCAATTAAACTTTTTGTGGGGGAGGGGGGGTAGCAATAATTATTGACAGATTTGTGACATGAAAAATCGAGAGGTTCACTGTAGCTTACTGTAATGCCATCACAGGTGGGAAAGGAGAGCCAGATGCCCTTGCATAATAATATATATGGTATTTTCGACTCACATAATACTTGAAATATTTTTGGTGTGTTTGAAAAGTGGATTAAGAATATGTAAAGAGTATGGGCGGGCTAAAATGTATTTTGGGAGTTGTTTTCAATGTGGTCTGCCACAAATGTTTTTTTTGTTTTTTGCGTACGTGCGTGTGGACTTACTCGTTGAAGATGAGGTCAGGGGCGAAGTAGAGCAGCTGTCCGTTGGTGTGTTTGTAGGAGCGCCAGCCGAGACAAAACGAGGACAGGCACATCCACGAGTACTGGATCAACGTAATTTGGTCCTCGATGGGCAGGCCTCGAAAACCTTGGCAAGAACACACAAATTCAATCTGTGTTCATATTTTAATTTCCATCCATTTATTTAAAAACAAAAACAGGACAGAATTTCAAATTGACCTTGCAGCAAATGCCCAAACTAAAAAAAAAAAACAAGTACGATGACGTGACTGGTTTGGTCCGTAACATTAAAAGATGCGCGAAGATGTCGAGCGCTGTTTTCCAAAGTCAAAGCAAACGTTTAGCGGCTAAACCGACTGCTAGCTAGCATAGAAGGCAACAGAAATCGGAGAATATTCACTCTTCAGAGGCTGAAATGCCATGACTCGATCGTGTGATAATTGTTTAGTTGTCGATTAATCAATGCGCCTCTAGACGCAACAACATTTTTATTTTTCAGATAACCATCGGCTGTTTCTGATCACACAAAAATTACAATTTGGAGGCCCGTGCTTTTCTCCGGACGGCGACCTTCCTCACCAAAGTCTGCTGACGGTTGTAAGCAAACGAAACAAATCGCGTTTTCAGCAGTTTCCCAGAGCGGGACGCATATCTTTTCCCGAGTGTCGCGTTATCGCTACGATTTATTTGCAATGTGCACGTCAGAGGGTAACGCCGCTTCTGCTGCAAACATGCAAAATCCCATTGAGGATTCTGGTTATGATGCCTTTGCGAGGGCCTCCAGAAATAGACACCTGAACGGGAACGCTGCCAAACTCTCAATCAATGCCTGGCGAGGAGCTCCACATAACAACACCCCCCCCCCCCCCCCCAAAAAAAAAAAAAGAACGCCAACTGAGGACAGACGAGCGACTTATCCGCCGGGCGCTGGGACTATTTGCGTCTGCGGGGGGATGTCGGCGCGCTCATTCCGAAACATGTCGCTCAAATTCCGTCATGTGATTGACCGCTGCCTCGACGTACGAGTTCAGTTGGTTCCCTGAGCACACTTGTAACTCAAATTTTGAAAAAAATTTGACATATGTAATAAAAAGAACAAGGCTAGCATAAGCTTCAACATGAGAAAAAAAGGCAATTTGACCTGAAAAATCATGTCACAGTACAGCCATAATTTAAAAATAAATTTTAAATATGTATTTAAATAAAGAGGAGTAACTAATTTTTAAGTTTTAAAAATAAGGTACAGGGTTAATTTGACTCACAATTACTTTACTTTTTACTTTGCTACCGTTAAAAATGACTGTCAAATTCACACAAGTTAAGAAAAATATGATATTATTATTATGATTATTTTATATTCTTATTATATTTAAATAAAATGACAGGTTTTATATAAAAGATTCAACGTTTAAAAAAAAACCCCATCTCATTTGACTCACAATAAACCCCCCAAAAAACATTTTTTTAAAAACTGGCTAATTCAAAAAGAGAATGACTTTTATCACAATCATTTTGTACATTAAAATCAAAGCTTGATTTTTCTTTTTTTTTTTGTTTTCATGGGGCAACTTGACGGGCAACGTAACAGGATGGGATTTAATAGGCCTCTGACTTTGAAGCTAACCAGTTCATATTCACAGACGGAACATCCTTATCTCATCTAACTGCACTTTAATGAGACGCATCAGAGGCAACATCTGGCCAGAGCCGCCACGTAAATGCCTTCACTCTTCTAAGTCCACATTTCTATTTAACGCTCAAATAGGATTCCGTCGCTAATCTCATTGCAAGATTTGCCAAACCGTTTCCGGGCCTGAAAGCAAAGAAAAGCGGGAAGCCCGCCAGACAACGCGAGCGAGCGCGGGCATGAATATCGTCTTCGTTAAAACCATGCAATTGCATTACAAGAGGCTCTGCGGAGTGACATTTCATAGAAAGTGGAAGGTTCAACGTGCAAAACTAAAATGACAATTTACGAAATATTGTCCAATCAGAAATGTGTCTCCGTTTTTTTTTTTTTCCAGGAATCAGGATGTTAAATTTTTACTTTATAGCACTACGCCGTATTTCATTCATCACCGGCATTGTTGTTCATATTTGAATGCACTGTTCAATTCAACGTTATTGCTCCAAATGTCGTTCTTTTCAACTGAAAAAAAAAAAGCTAAGTCCAAAATAGCATCGAGGCCACCCGTCCGTCCGTCCATACTAACCTGGAAGTACTTTGGCCCACTTGACCATGCGCACCATCTGCTTGCCGGCCAGGCAGTTGAGGCTGGACAGCAGGTGGTCGGTGGTGTCGGGCTGCGTGTTATCGAAGCCCGAGTACACCTCTTCGGGCTCGATGAGCTCCAGCACACTGCAGATGGACGGTGGCAGGAAAGGTGTGACCACACTGGCCCCGCGGGGCATCAAGGCAGCGCTGGCGGCGTTGGCGTTAAGCTCCTTCTCCGACGACAGGAAGTCCACGCCGGCCGCCGGCTGGCTCTCCTTGGTTGACTGCAGGTCGTCGCCGACGCCCTTTAACTTGCCCAACTTCTTGGATTTACGAGCTGTCGGAAGGAGCGCAGCGTTAGCCGCAGTTAGCGAAGATGACCGAGCAAAAAATAAATCAATAGTGTGGGCTTTGGGAATCAAGAGTTTCATCAAACTTCTTCGAGTGAGGGTGGTGGTATGCGTGGTGAGCAGTCTGCATGAATGAAGAGCGAGACAATTACGCTAATCACGATCCTTGATGTGAGCTGTGAAGATGAAATCTGATTTGGCGGATGTAACTATTTTGGTTGCCTTTCGTCCGTCCGCTGAAGAGAATTATTTCCACTTGCTGAGTTGGAAAAATTTTGGTGTGGCTCCACCAACTGATGTCATAAAGGCGTTTTTTTTCAGCAGCTAATAGTGTCGTTTGAAAGTATAAATGTGCTTTATCTGCACAGTCAAAAGGAGACTTTGTGGCACTCAGGTATTTGGTCAAGAGGCAGCATGTAAATGGGAACTAAAATCGGACCTAAGATTGAACCTTGCGGTGCACCACAGGCAAGTCTTAGGGGTGGGCGAGTCTTGATTACCGATTGGTGACGGCAATAGGTTCGTTTTTCAATGATAGGAATGGGTGTTTGATTGTATTAGCATCTTAGCTACGGTACTACGAGTACTCACCTCCGAGGTTCATCCCGGCCTGGAGGCACTTGCGCACGCGGCACGCCGGGCAGTTTTTCCGTCGGATCTTGTCGATGATGCAGTCGTTCCTCCCGGCGCAAAGGTAGTTGTGCTGGCCTAAGAAACAAATGACGAAAGTCAGTGTATGATTCGACGTTTGGGGGGCAAAGTAGTGCCGTGCTCGCTCCACGTGAACCAGCACAGGGCACGTTTGTTGTGATTATGAACCAGCAGAGGGCACGTTTGTTGTGATTTGTCCAATGAAAAGCTGTTTATGATCAACTTTCATGAAATACTGACAATTGATTTGACTGATGCTTGGACGACCCCAGCATACTTGCGGGTGGGCACTTCCAAGATTTTTTAAATATTTTGGGGGGGGGAGTTTTTTTTTTCCCAAATCATGAGGGATGAACTTTTTCACCAAATTGGAGTTATTGTTGATCCACCTTTGAAACGGACAACGATGACGTCAGATGGACAAAGTGTCATTATGCGGCATCGAAATCATGAGATTTGGCAACGGTTCAAAATCCTGAGGAAAACCATGATTAACGATCAAGAAAAGTCACTGCCATATAGATATAAATCACCAAGATATACATCCCGCAGACTTCATTGCAGCCATAAAACATTGAAATCACTCTTGCAAAATGAAAACAGCGGTGTTGAATTCTTTGTGGTCCAATTCTGGAATAATCTGCTCCCTCCCAAGTCGCTAGCTAGCATACTACGTCCCCATCTTCACCGAGCATAAAGAAACAAGACTCGGAAATATGCTGTGCCAGTCATGAAAAGCAGCACGAAAGAGGAAGTCTACACCTTCCAAAATTAAAGCAGAGTACTACTGAACGTCGCATGTAGGCTACGAGAAGTGTCTCCAAGAAGCAGGCAGACGCGACAGAGATGCTAACGAGCCCCGCGTCTCGCCCTCGGATACAGGCTTCCTCCTTTTCCTCTTCCTCTTCTTCCATTTATCCATCCATCCTTCCCTTCTTGAAGCACCATACGCCGACACACACACACACACACGCACACACACACACACACACACACACACACACATAGTCCATGCCGCTCCACTTGGCAATTTGAAAAAAAACACACACAGACACACACACACTGCAATCTTTGTATCTGGCATCCCCAACACGCACACACACACACACACACACACTGTGAGCCCAGTGCATGACCTCGCTCTACATAATGAGCTTGTGTGTGTGTGTGTGTGTGTGTGTGTGTGTGTGCGCGTGTGTGTGTGTGTCTTCATGCTTTTGGAGTTGTTTTCATGTGCGCTTTTTGTACGTCCTGGCGTCCATTGCATTTTTGTGCCAAAAGCCAAGGAGGCGAGCTGCATGAGGAGAGGCAGCAGCTGTAGCCCCGCTTCACTATTTCTGGCAAAGTCACATGACCGTTACATAAGCACATTTTTCCCGCTCTAAAAAGCAGTAAACTGCGACACAGGAAACACATAGCAGGCAGGAGCAGTCAGTGGACCCAAGACCACCCCCCTGCACCCCCCCCCCCCCTCGATGCACAACACAAACTCACTCACACAAACACCGTTGCAACTCTTGACCGTTGGGCTCATTCCCCCGAGCTGGGTTAATGATTGTGAAGTTGACACGTGGGCAGAAGTCAGTAAATGTGCATGCACCGTCAGATGGATGCAAGAATGACTGAAATGTCACTGAGCATCAATCTATATAATAATGAGGGCCAGACCGATTAGATGTATTTATTTATTTATTTTAGGTCAATTTCGATCGACAGCAGAATAAAATTCTGATACCTGATTAATTGGCCGATTCATTTGTAAATGCCCACGACGACGATATGAATTACAAGCAGAAAATGTGACTGTTATACGATATTTTATACTTTAGCGTTGAACTTAGCAGAGAAAAATCTGTGTGGGTTATTTATTTATTTATTTTTGGGGTGGCGTGGTTGAATGTCATAAATTTTGCCTTATGTTGTAAGATAAAATAAAACCTTTATTCGTCTCGGAATGGAGAAATTCCCAATTTACAGCAGCAAAGTTATGAAAGGAAAAAAGTAGAACAAACAAAAAGTAGAGGAGCTGCTGTAAAGACAGCCACTCTCGCGGCACCAACTTGAAGTCACATGTTAATGTGTAAAAAAAAAAAACAATAAATTACAAGCCAGATTTTAAAACCAATATTGGGCGATTTAATTGGTTTGCCGATTAATCGGACGGGTCCTAATCAAAGTACATTCTGTGCACTGCCTTGACAGTCAAAGAGCAAACACCATTAGGTTTGTATCACGTATGCTCGAACACTGCAGCAAAGCCACATGATCGCAATGGATATAAAAAGTCTACACACCCCTGTTGAAATTTTCGTAATATAATAAAATGAGAAATCATTTCGAAACTTTTCGCATCATTTATGTCACTGAGAACATGTGAGTGGGAGCGTAAAAATGAAACCGGATAATATGCCCAAGTCTGCGCACCCTCTTATAACCGAGGATGTGGCTTTGTTCGAAATCAACCAAATGTACTCAAACTCATCTTAACTGGAAGTCAACACACACCTGATGCCATTAAAAATGCCTGATTAATAAGTCCCGTGTCAGGCTCAGATGTTCTAGTTGGCTTTTCCTGACATTTTTGTCCTCATTTATCTGAGTGCAAGCTATGGTCCGCAAAGAGCTTCCACAACAAGTATCAATCAGGCCAACAGCGATACTGAAAGAAACGCAGGAATTTCTGGCAAGTATTGGCTGCTTAGCATATGTGACAAATATCTCTTGTCTTCTTTCAAGCCGGACTACATTTTTGCAAAAACACACTTGAAATGTGTTTAAAAAGTGAAAAAAAGTCTGGTAAAAATGTAAGAATGTATTTTTCATTATTTATGAATGGCCGTATTATTTATTAATATTTTTTTTTAGGATTTGTGCATCCAGAAAATATATTCAGCATGTATTTATTGGAGCTTTTATGTAATGTTGCACTTGGTAATTGCTCACTCTGGTGTCTTGCTGCATCCTGTTACATCATTGTGCAAGGGAAACACTCTCTTAAAAAAACAGCGCGAGCGCACACACACACACACACACACAGACTTTTTTTGAAGTAAAGCCAAGCTGACAATTCATTTCTAAAGACAGTAACATTTTAAAGCCTCGAGGAAACAACAAGTGCGTGCCCCCCCTCCCCCTAATCTTCAGTACTGTACTCGCCAAGGCCATTCAGCGCCGCCGCTTACGTTAACGCAAAGAAGTCGGCATCCATTTGCTAAAATCCACGTCAACCGATGGATTAACACATTTAATCAACCTTTCATGACAAAAAAAAAACAAAACGCTTTGTCCAACCTGTGATGGCCGCGCATCAGCAACTGAAACCTCTGCGATGGAATTGTTAGCGGCGAGCGCCCAAATCACTGATAAAAAGATTTCGTTGTCTAACTTGTGTTTGTTGTTCACAGTCCGATGCTTACTCTGCACATTTGGCATTTCTTCCAACCCCGCGGGAATTATTGGCTCCAATAATGAGTTGTCGTTTCTTTTTATCGTCTGAATAAGTCTTTTTAAGGCTTTTTTTTAAAGCCATTTAGCATGTTAGCGTAGCTTCTTGAGTGTAGGGGGAGCCTCGGAGCTGAACATGCTTACTGCATATTTTCTAGGCTGCACATCGCTGCGTCTCTAACCTAAATACCTTCGACAATGTGGGTCACACGCACACTTACAGTAGCGTTACTCCTGCACTCACTCACACACACACACACATACTTGTTTGAACACGCGTCTGAGAACGTCTGGAGCCTTTGCGATTACGACTTGTATGTTGCTAGACGTGTTGGCGAGGTGGCTGCGCTCCAGCTGTTGTTACATAACCCCCCCACCCTCACACACCCACATGCACACACACGCGCACATACACACACACACACACACACACACAACCTGAGCCATTCAGTTCTGTGGGAGGCCCCGTCCCGAGCTGGAAAAAAAACAAAAAGCGATTGGACGCCCCGACAGCGCAAGCCGGCGTCCTCGCCTGACCTCTCTTTTTCGCCAGTGCGAGACGTAAGCGCACTGGCAAGCGCCGTCGTTTTTGAGCAAGGCGGCGAGTTGCTGCCGTTCGTAAATCTTTGCGCTTCAATGAGAGTGACGAGCTAAAAGGGGAATATTATTACGCAGCGCCGATGCGCCAAGCCGCTGAGGACGTGAATACTGCGCTGGTGTCCCTACGCCGATGCGCCGGGGCGCATGGAGCTGTTTATCAAGCGCAGCTGTCCTGTATTATTAAAAAAAAAAAAAAACTCAACAGAGGAGCGCTTGGCCGCTTACGCCGTTCGTTAGCGACGGCGTGACTTTAATAATAATAAGTCATAAAAGAAAAGTACAGTTGCGGATGTGTTAAGGTCGAGAGTTTTGAGAATGCTCAATCGTTACGGGGACGGCAAGGAGGTTTGCATTTCAGCAGCGGAGGGTGCGGGAAGGAGTGTCTTGGTGGAGAAGGTCGGAGAGGGAGGAGGGGGGGGGCTGATCGTGAAGGGCTTTGGAGGTGAGTAGGAGAAGTTTAAATTGAATGTGCTGGGGAACGGGGAGCCAGTGGAGGTTTTGAAGGGCGGGGGTGAGAAGGCGGGCGGCGGCGTTGTAGTTTATTCAGCCCAAATTCGAATCGGAAGTCAGCCATTTTGGGTTGAAGCAGCTCATACATTGATGGACTCCATCCTTCTGTGAATTTTATTCTGCTTATCCGGAGTCCGGGTCAGGTCGGGTAGCTGGCGTAGCGTCACGGGCTCGGAATCCGAGAAGTGTCCCTCCCCCAGCCGCTTCGTCCAGCTTTTGCAACGGGGAAATATGCATGAGTGTTGTAAAATATGTGTATTGCATATACTAGATTTTTATGACTTGGCGGCACCGGCGACTGGTTCTGCCTGTTATGCTGTCTTGAAAACCAGGAAATGGCTAAATCTGTCAGCCAATCAAGAGAAAGCGATAGCACGCTCCCACTTGGCCCCAGTAGGGAAAAACCAAGCTCTCGCATGTGGCGTTAAAGTTTGATGATCATTTCGAACACCCCCCCCCACCACCCCCCAAACATGCTTTCCTGCTTGGGTCCGCTTTACCCGAACGACAAGAATGAGCACCGCTTTCGTCGTTTTACCCTCCACTGTCGCTGGGTTCCAACCCTTGAATGCTAATTACTTTTGCAGCAATGAGCCAGTTAGCAGCCCAAACGTTGGCGCTCCCTCTAGGCAGGAAGTGCCGAAAGAAATCTGAATGAGGGTCAGGCTCTTCTCTTTTCCCCTTGTACGGATGCCCGCTCTCTGCTGTTCCTCTCCATTGCCCACTCAGAGAAGGAAATCGTGCAATAAAAAAAGGGTAGGCGGGGACGGGGGGGGGGGGGGGGGGGGGTCACGCTGCTGACGCATGGCTTCCCATCCCTCTCAATTCCCCCCGTCTCGTTATCTGTCTGACTTTTTCTTTGTCCTTCCTCCCCGCTGCATCGCCGTCCTCTGTCTCTCCTCGCCTCGTTGCGTCCCTTCCTCTCTCTTTTACACTTTGGAGCGGAGATGACGGGAGCGGGGGGGTCAGCCGAGTTGCGATTGCCCGGCAACCTTGGTGGCGTCACGGGCTGCCCTCATTATGCTGCGGCGGCGGCCCGCGGCGGCAGGTGTTTGCGGCGTCGAGAAACTCCGAGCGATCCTTTTGTTGATGTTATTTTAGGACGGACGAGACAACGTGAGGCGTAGGACATTCGGTCGGTCTCCCTAGCGACGGTGTGTCAACAAGGCCAGCCTGAACTCGGCATTTGATTTGGAAAGTGCGCGATGGCGCTTGTTGAAATTGTCAGCAGAGCACCCGGAGGCGCGTCGAGGCGGCTGACTGCACCACTCGGTCTGGTTTTCATTCAGCAAATGTAAAAATAACCCCTGAAGCGAACCAATTAAACCTGACCTCTCACCCCCCCCCCCTTTTTGACGGCGGTTCCTTTAAATTGTTTTATATTCTTTTTATTGTCTACATTAGATGATGTAAGCAAAATAAATAAATAAATAAACTCCATCGGCCACGGGTGTCAAACTCAAGGCCCGGGGGCCAAATCTGGCCCGCCATATCATTTTGTGTGGCCCGCCATTTAGTGGCTGACGGTGGAATTACACACAAAATTCATGAGGGCCTGATATGATGTTCGACATGTGCACCCATTTTCGAATCGCTCCATGAAACTTGTGTCTGGAGTTTGTTAATCTTTTTTTTCCTTTCAGCTCGTTTTTCATAGAATTCGCCCCTGCCAAAATGGCCAACTTTCTGTTCAGTTTTGCCTCTCCCGTC
Source organism: Hippocampus guttulatus (assembly GCF_054856545.1). NCBI lineage: Eukaryota > Metazoa > Chordata > Actinopteri > Syngnathiformes > Syngnathidae > Hippocampus > Hippocampus guttulatus. The sequence goes on along the minus strand of NC_141269.1, from coordinate 3,334,416 downwards.
TTTCAACAACCCGACAAAGTTAATGCACCCGCTTTTTCTGGATAGTACAAGTTGGGCGTCTTACCTTCCACAGCTCTTTTGAAGAAGACCTTGCAGCTGCCACACGTCACCACGCCGTAATGGCAGCCCGACGCTTCGTCCCCGCACACTAGGCACACCTTGGCCGTCGAGGAAGGTTGCCTGAGCGGCGAGCTGCAAGGACACAAAACAAATGAGGCATCGCTGAGGCACCAACAGTATTTGTGTCACGTTCAAAATCCCCGTAATAAACACCAACCGCTACCCGAACAGGCAGATTTTGCTCAGAGTTGCTTCCCATGTTAGCCACCGCTAACCGGCCAGGCAGTTTCGGCTCTCTGAACCATTCACTCTGTGTTTATAAAAGCTAAATGAATGTGCCGGCCCCCGCCCCACCCCCCGAAAATTGCAAACGTAACACCATCGACCAGACGCTACCCGACCAAGCAGCACATATTATTGCTTGACCTGAAGTAGCTTGACAAAGCAATCGTATTTAACATGTGACAGCATTTGTTGAAGTGATCTGTGACTTTTCGAACAAGGCCAAAATACAAGGCAGGTTCGGGTGGCCCGACGTTGCCCCCAGCCAACAGAAGTCCAAAAGGGTATGTTTCCAATTCTCGATTCCCCCTCTCCTCACAATGGTCAAATTTCAAGGGCATCAGATTTGACAGAGCACTTTTCCCTTCCATTGCAGGCCAGACTGCAGTGACTGCACCAAAAAAAAAAAAAAAGTTCCAACTAAACAACAACCGCTACCCGACTCGACAGCTTGTAGATCATTATTACTTGGCCTCATCGCAAGCTTTCATAGGTCCAACTTCGAAATACTAAATAAAAATATCTCTAAATGCTTGATCCGCTAAGAAAAAAAAAAAGCGTCAAAACTACAGTTTGTGACACTAAGCCATTTCTGATTAAAATTTGCTCATATGGTCTCCAAAAATTGGTTATTAGCCTCCATGACGACTAATCAGTACCGGTGTTGGCCCTGCCAAAAAAAAAAAAAAAGATCACTCTCTCTTTCGTGCAGAGGTGTCAAACTCATTTTTGTCGTGCGCCACATTTCAGTTACCGTTTCCCTCGGAGGGCCTTTATGACCGAAACCAAATTTAAAAAGTCAATAATGGTTTATTGGAACTTAACTCTTGTTTAAGTTACTGTAATGAGGGGTTTGGTTCTAAGAAAATGCTTACAATATGTCTCTTATTTATTACATATAAAAAAATATATATTTTGGTAGAGGCCAGATCTGGACCCCAGGCCTTGAGTTTGACACCACTGCTTTAGTGTTTATAAAAGTAGACCTTACAGTTTAACTGGACACCGTCCGCTTCCCTTTGAAGCAGCTTGTGGTTATTTCATTTTTATTTATTTATTTTTATATATTTTTTAAGGATTCATTTTAAAGTTTGTTCGTGCTCAAGAAAAAAAAAATTACAGTCAGAGTCATTTTCTTTGGTTGTTTTTTTTCAAGCGCTTTGCCTAGTGCCCTATATAGAAATCGAATAACCCTCACGCACATTTCGTGCGGGCGCACACGCATGTAGATGGGTACACGGTGAGAACAGCTTGTATCAAAACATCCAAAGTGGCCTCAGCTTCCCTCTTCTTTTCTCCACTAATTGCCTCTCTGCCATCTAAATCAATGAGATGCAAGGTGATTGTCTGGTTAACATTCTCCTTCCATCCTTCATCAAGGCAGCTGCCAACCTCTCTCTCTCTCTCTCTCTCTCTCGCTCTCCCTCTCTCCCTGTCTCGCTCACATTTCCTCCAAGCTGGGAAGGGCCCCGGCGTCGGCGGCGCACTCGGATGCAATCAGGAGCGCTGATCTAATTCCCCCTCGTCCATCTACACACACATTCAATTTGTTAGGACGCTTAGAGGAGTCTCTGGTGAGGTGTTTGTCTGACTCTCTGGCACTGGGCCGTGTCATTTCCCCTAATGTGTGTGCGTGTGTGTGTGTGTGTATGTGTGTGCAAATCCAATCCATGTCCAGCCATGTTTTTCAGCATGTTAATCTACAGAACACACATGCGAACATACGCCGCCGGGCCTTATCAAACCGTTGCGAGCGTTGACATCGCAACCAATCACTCTGTACTGTGACGAAAGACTAACAAAAATAAATAAAAGCACACACACACACACACACACAACACGTGCGTCCTGACTCACATTAAGAGTGAGCCAGCCAGCCAGCCTGCCGGTCCATGAGCAAGGTGACTTTCTCTCCCCTAGAGGGGTATATAGGTCACTCACTGCGCGCTTACGAAAGCAGAGTTGACAGGCAAGGCTGCAGTGACTATGCACAAAAAAATTAAAAAAGAAAACAAAAAAAAAAAAGCCCCAAACTAAACACCAGCCGCTACCTGACTAGGCAGCTGGTGCATCGTTGTTGCTGGAACTGAAATTGATCCAAATGATATAAACAGGCAGGATAAGGGAGGATTCATAAACAAACCAAACAAACAAACAAAAAATGATCCCAGGTACTGCTAGCGTTAGATAGAATTCATTCCCCCCCGTCCACCACCCAACCGTCAAAGCCAGGGCATTAGCTTAGCATCGGGGTAAGCACGCAGCTCAAATGAGTTTGTCGCTTCCACTTATTTGTGTCGATAGCTGTTTTTTTCTGAGGCACTGGTCATGTACTCGTCTGTTGAACATGTTATTTTGGGGATGGTACACAGTTGCTTGGACAGGCTAATAGAACTTAAGCATAAGTTCTGAAAATGTGCAAAGACTGAGAACAATTTCGTACTGAATTGTTGAAGACTCCTTTTCACCATTTCGCTCGCTATTCAAGTATGGAGCGCTGCCATTTCAGACGACCTGGCCAGCGGTCCGCTCGCTAGCTAGCTAGCTAGCCCGCGAGACCCTCTATATTATGTCGATTGTAGACCCACACACGACACAAAAGTGAGTGAGTCGCTGAGTTATTGGACGACAACGACAACCGCGGTCCCTGGTCCGCAGGCTAATGAGCTAGCGAGCCTCAACTCGAGACACTTTTTTGTCCTCAAGGAAGCAAAATATTGTCCTTGTGTGATATCTGCTCCCCCGATTCCATTTATCCAATTCTGCGACCCTTCTTGCATCGCTCCTACAGGGGTAAATCCATCCATAAAGGGCCGCAAATAACGCATTATTTATGTATTTGATTCTTTGCTCGTTTATTTATTTATTTTTCCTGCTGCACATAACGCACACGCCAGAAACGGCCACAGCAGTAAAGATCGGAGATTCAAATCTCGGGACCTCAAAACCGGAAGGCTGTTAGCTGTTAGAGCTGCTAACCCAGAGGTGGGCAAACTATGGCCCGCGGGCCAAATCCGGCCCGTTGGTCTTTTTAATCTGGCCCGCCGAAGATTGGTACACGATTATGGTTTGATGTCAACGACTGCATTCATTTCATTTGGACTTGTAATGACACAGTTACTTGAAGTTGCAGAGCATAGTGAGGAAGGGGGAGACGATACGGAAGCCCGCAGTAGCGCCAAGTCAAGCAAATCCCGTTCGATACGACGGAATAATGTACTCTTAAAGTCTGAAAAAGGTGCCAAAAAATGCAAAATACTGCTTTTTAAATAAAGAAATCCAATTAACATTATGTTGAATTTAGTTCACCCTTTTGATCCGGCCCTCCATAATATTTTCTGGTTCTCATGTGGCCCTATGCAAAAAATAATTGCCCACCCCTGTGCTAACCGGTGCCCCGCGACGGCTCTAAAAAATATATACAGTATATATATCCCCCCCCCCCCCCCCTTCATCATCTCGCGTACGACCGAAGCGCCCTGCGGTGTTGTGAACTCGGACCACGATCTTCCTATCCCCCGACCCTCGTCACGTCTCATCTCCATTTCCGACGGCCGACGACACAGATTAAAAAAAAAAAAAAGTCTCATTCTTCGCCCCGCCACTTCCTTTTTTTTTCCCCTTCTCCCCCCTTCTTTTCCCTTCCTTTTATTTTTCTTCCTTCCCCGCAGAAAGCCCAGAGCTACCGCTTCATTGTTTTCTGCGTCCTTTCATCTCTTAAAGAGAACACACAAAGAGAGCTAACTGGTGGAGCTGATGTTTATTTCCCCCGACCGGCGCGAGTACACAAGGCCCCCAGTTTTCTGCCGCTTCTCAGACCGACCGGCGGGGGCTGCTTTCCACGCAGGATAATAATAGAACCAAAAAGGCCCAGTGTAACACAGAGATGTTTTGGGCCGTGACTTCTCCTCGAGCTTTTCCTCAAGTCATCTGCGCGCTGGGAGGAGGAAAAAGAAAAAAAGAAAAATGAAAAATGGGCTCGCAGCAGGGAAGTCCCACCAGTGATTCATCACATCTTGCAGTCAAAGGCGCTCAATCACGGACAGTCGAGTCACATCGGGCCTGACAACATGGCTGTAGAAGCTGCCTTGTCGGGTTGTGGATGGGCTTGGGGGCTTGTTTTTGTTTTTTTATTTCCCTGTGCTACTCTATCCACCATACAAAATGACGGGTAGACTTTGCTGAGCGTAGGAACTGCCTTGTCGGGCTGCGGATGCTTGCTGGTTTAGTTTGGGGCTTGTTTTTTTTTCTTTTCTTTTTTTAATCAAGGAAAAAGTTGGATTTTTGCAAGGGGAAAAAACCCCCCATAATTATTCAACAAAAACAGCTGATTTTTATTTGGAGTCTTTTTAGTTGAATTTTCTTTCTTCCTCCCTCCACTTTCTTTCTTCTTCATTTCATTCTTTCATTCTTCCTTCCTTTTTATTTCCTTTCTTTCCTTATGTATTTCCGTCCTTCCTTCCTGCCTTTTTTTTTTTTTTTTGCTCTTATTTCCTTCAAGTCCAACCATCCATCCTCTGTATATCGCTTATTCTCACCAGGGTGGCGGGTTTATCTGGAGTCTTTCCCGGCTGACTTTGGGTGCGAGGCGGCGTACACCCTGGACCGGTTGCCAGCCAATTGCAATTGTATTTATTCTTTCATAGAAAAATCGGTTGCCATTTTTGGAGGAGAAAACCCCCCAGCTCTTATTCTGTTGTCCCCCCCCGCCCCCTCATACTGCTTGGTGCAAACGTGCTGGTTACCTTCACCCATCCTTGACGTTACGGTAGCACTTCTGTAATATTTACACAACTGAGCACACGCAAGCTTCTCAGAATCTATTTATATTGCTCTCGACTTTGCATATTGGCAACGTGAAGGGAGCAAAACTAAACGGGGGAGAGCGAGAGAGAGAGAGAGAGAGAGAGCTTACATAAGACAGTCTAAACGTTTCGGCTGATCCCCAATCGACAGAGGGGAAGAGAGAGAGAGAGCGAGGGCGTACGAGAGCCAGCGGCGATTCGGTTACGCTCACCAAGGTGACCCTGGCATCATGCCCGACCGAGCGGCACCCGGGCGTACGGAAAGGCGAGACTTCCCCTTTTGTGACTTTGCGACTTCCTTGCGCTCTCAAGGTGGACGCCGACTTTTGCCTCATTTGTATATTTTCATTGCAAGCATCAAATATGCGCCTCTGAATCTTTTTCACTCCCAAATGTTTGTCGGGGTAGCCAGGACACAAGCCAATATTTAGATGTAAGCCTTTCGGGGACAGCGGTTACGACAGTGGACAGCTTATCGTGTAATCAGGTTCCAGGGTGCATGAAAGCAACAGAATGTAAACCGGTTCTTGTTGGCATCTCTTCTGAATTCAGTGCGGCCTGGACATGCCCACTATTCAATCATTGATACATTTAAAGCACGGGTGTCAAACTCAAGGCCCGGGGGCCAGATCTGGCCTGCCACATCATTTTATGTGGCCCGCGAAAGCAGCTCAAACACGTCAACTTCCATGATCCTTTCTAAAATGTCGACCAAAATGTTTAATTCTCATATGTAATAAATAAGAGATATATTCGAAGCATTTTCTTGTTGCCAAACCCCTCATGAAAGTAACTTAAACAATAGTTGAATCAACAGTTATTCCTGACTTCTTGATATGGTTTCAGTCATAACGGCCTTCCAAGTGAAACGGTAACTGAAATGTGGCCCGCGCCGACAATGAGTTTGACACCCCTGATTTAAAGCATCATGAATGCTTCAAGTTGAAGGTCAAGCAAGTTTGCGATAAAGAGAACGGCCTATTTCTCCCAACGGTCTGCAAGGATGGACCAGCTAGGAAACCGTCCCGACTCAAGCGCGATTTACATTCAAAGCAACATTATGTGAAAATGGGACTTTAACATGACATTAATGGGTCAACGGCTTGCAATAAAAATGAAAAAACATCCCTCGGTGGATTTTAGAGTATTGATGGACCAGCTTGGACACTGCGCCCCGTCCCCTCGAAATTTAAAGCAATTTCGTAACACGTAAAAAGCTTTGCTATGTGAGACGTGATGTCATTGTTGTGACCCGACCGGCCTCCCTGCTACATTTATGCATGCACACTCCGAGTGACCTTTCCCAAAATAGAAAATCATGATGATCACTCTCATGTACAAAGACAAGGCTGTTTTGAGTGTAAACAAAAGCACACGCACACACAAAAAGTCGGAGCCCAGGCCTCCCGAGGGAGCCGGTTCAGTCCGCGGCCAACGACAAACTTCAGAGGCGCGACAAACGAAAGGTGTCCCTGATGTTTCATTTCAAGTCCGTCTCAAATTAAAATGCCAACTCCTCGGATGCCCTTCGGGCCGGTGGGGGCGCCACAGGGCACGTTGACACAGGAAGCCATCTTGGATGTCCGTGACTTCCTGATTGCAGGCGGCACTTGCGCGTTTTTCAAAGTAACTTTGTCACGTCACCGATGACTTAATTTTAAAAGTAAGTTGGATGACAGGTTATTTTATTAGTTGCGTTCAGCAGACGGCGAAAGCGTAACATAAAAACGACACCTGCTTTGGCTCATACTTTCTTAGAAGTGCATTTTGAACAGCGATGTTTAAGGATAACTGCGTAAACGCGTTGGCGGCACCACTGAAGGTGACATGTGAACTTCTGTTCCAGCCGCCCCCAAAGAAACAACAAAAATTGTTGTTGCGTGTGTTTTAATGCGTACCGGTAATGACCGTACACGGTAATATTGTACTTGATAAAAACATAACCTAAATCACTTCATTAAATAGAACTCATTGTGATTCCCACTAGAGTTTTTGGCTAACAAGCAGCATATCATGTGCTGTCTTGTCTCAATAATTTTTGCCATAGTATTTGGAAATTTTGGTTCACACTTAACAAATTTTGCAGCAATGGGTTTTTTTTGGGGTGGGGGGGGCAGTTTAGTGAAGCCTGGCAATGAAGCATGTCATGCACTGTCTTGACAAAAGAAGTTGATTCGTCCTCGTACTTTGCCAAATGTTGACTCAAAATGTACATTTAAAAAAAAAATTATTCCCGAATCTTGGCAGAAAATAGCATTCAGGCACTTTTTTTTTGTTGGGCCCAACTAATTTTGTATCGTGAAAATTTGGGCACAGTTTGGGTCAAAATTAAACAATTTTGCATCAACTCTGCTTTTTCTCCCGAGATGGTCAAGACATGGCCTGAAGTATCTTTTCTACTTTGATTTTGACAAATTTAGGGTCAAACTCACCAACAGTAATTGTGTGTCTTCTTCCTGATTTCAGTGAGTCAAAGAAGCTCAATTTCCTCAGTGTTTGTTTTATTTTGGCGATGAATTGACACATTTTGTGTCCAGGATCTTGTTTTGTTTTTAGTATAATTTGTTTTTCCCCTTCCTGAATTTCGTCATTCTTGGCAGCAAGTAGCATTCCGTTCACTTTCTTTACACACACACACCCCAAAAAAAGCATGTATGTTTTCAGATTTTGGCACATTCTGAGTGACAACGAACAATTTCCAATTGCATCCAAGATCCTTTTTTCTTCTTTGTAGTTTGACAAAGCATGAGCGCAAGCAGCATAATCATGCGCCGTCTTGTCTGTCGAAGCCTAGTTGTCCTCAAATGTTGGGTCAACATGAACTGATTCAGCCTCCGACATATTTTTCTTGCTTCTCGAGCGGCATATCCTACACTTTCATCACGAAACAAGTTTATTTGTCCGCCTGTTTTGGCACGTTTGATTCTCTTTTCCTGTGTGACCCAAGCGAAAAGGATATCATTTCTGACGTGATATTTTAACGCTTTCAGGGACAGCGGACACTACAGTGGACGGCTTATCATGTTACCAGGTGACAGGGTGCATGAAAGGGTTAAGCTGGGCGGCACAGAGCACGAATGGTTAGCACACCCGCCTCACAGTGCAGAGGTGCAGGGTTCGATTCCGGCTCCGCCCTTCCTGTGTGGAGTTTGCATGCTCTCCCCCCTGTGCCTGCGTGGTTTTTCTCCGGGTACTCCGGTTTCCTCCCACATTCTAAAAACATGCACGGCAGGCTAATGGAACACTCTAAATTGTCGCGCGGTGTGAGTGTGAGCGCGGATGGTTGTTTGTCTCTGTGTGCCCTGCGATTGGCTGGCAACCAGTTCAGGGTGTCCCCCGCCTAATGCCCAAAGACAGCTGGGATAGGCTCCAGCACGCCCCACAATCCTTGTGAGGATAAACGGTTGAGAAAATGGATGGATGTATATTCTAAGCTAGCTTATAACAGGCGGGTGAAAATACAGAGCTGCGGAGGTCATTTAACCTCAATTAAAACAATATCGCCATTCATTGGCGGCCGCGAGAGTTCGGCCCGTCACGTGCGGCTCACATGCACCACTCATCCGCTATTGATGCCACGCCGTGGCTGTTTTTAGCTGCCCGTTAAAAATGGACGCAAACAGCTGGATGAAGGGTGGCCCGGTTTCCTCGGGAACAATGCAAACTGGGAAAATGATTAACACCTGTCGGAATGTTGATGATAAGAAGACAAATATCCCTGCTCGTCAGCCGAAATCTCCCTAAATAGACACCTCGCATGAACGCAGAGCTTCAAAGCTGCGCTGGATCAACTTGAGACTTTGATTTTGAAGCCAGCCGCCCACCTCACTGACCGAGATGGAACCGGACAAACGCAAACCAAAATGGTGTAGCTTGCAGTTTGAGAGGTGGGGACACGATAAGCTAAAGGATGTAGCAGCAGCCTGCTAGTGCGAAGCTAAAGGATGTAGTAGCAGCCTGCTAGCAATGTAACAAAAAAGTGGCGTGGTTTTGAGGGGAGGGGGGCAATGGATTAAAGGCTTGTATATTTGTTTCAATGAGGAATATTGATTTGAGCTTGGTCACGGCATGAATTAAACTTGTAAGTCAAGGTATCACTGCGCAGTATAATGCTACGGCTGAGGCGGCTTTTAGCGTCCTTGGTACCCACAAATGTCATTTTTGTGGTGAACAGTCATTCTGGCTGACTCTCTTTGCTGTACATTTACGATTCCACATTTGGTATCGCAGCCAAATGAATTGCCGACGGTCGGCAACTCATGAAAACCAATGGGTGTGCAGCTTGCTTTATTGCTTACGCCGCTTCCCGCTGCACGGCGCATGGCCGACTGGGTTCACGCAACAGGTGACCTCCAAGAGCTTAGAGGTCCGCGGCGGGACAAATCCCTGGAGAGGAAGATTATCCTGAAAAGTTTTCAGCCCTGACCTGAGCACACACACATAAAAACACACTCCTCATCGACTGCTCTCCGTACTTAGCATTAGCAACAATTAGCCTTGCAATGACTACATCCACCCGCCCCCGTTCCCACAATTTAAACCCTTACAATATAAGACAAAGATAATGCCATTATGAAACATCCCCACTCCTAAAAATGAAATTGTCAAAAAAGCTGCCGACGGTTGTTTTTTGAACTGCATTACAACATAAGACGAAGAATGCCATTCAAGCATCCTTGTTGGCACATTTTTGCAGATTTTTCAAAATAGACAAGCGCAAAGTATTGTTCTGCCCGTATTTCATCCCTCTATTGTTGAAAGCATTAAGGGAGCAAAATGAATTTTCATGAAATATTACCTACCCTTATTTTTGGCACTATAAGGCGCACTTAAAAGTATTCCATTTTCTCCAAAGCTCACAGTGCGCCTTATAATCCGATGCGCCTCATATATGGATCAATATTCTGATTTCTCTGACTGTATTTGAAATGTTCTGTAAAGCGCTTTGTTCGAGCTGCAGCGGTTGTGAAAGCTCGATATAAATCAAGCTGTATTGTATTGTATTCCCTATGGCGTCGCTCCATCTAGTGGATGGATAACGCAACCGCAGCCACTATTGCAGCTTCTCTTCTATGCGCCTTATAATGCGGCGCACCCTATAAATGAAAACAGTTTTAAAATAGGCCATTCATCGAAGGTGCGCCTTATGCCCCAATGCGCCATATAGTGCAGAAAATGTGGGAAATGATTCATCAGTTATCGGTTAATTCGTTCAACCAATATTGTCATCGGCCTCAAAACATCCATATCGGCCATACCCCAGGGTGTATCCCGCTTCTTTTGCCAAAAGTCCGGAATAGGCTGGAGCTCACCAGTGACCCAGAGGAGGTCAAGCAGTACAGAAAATGGCCGGACGGATGACAGATACTGTACCTCAACCTCAAAAAGCAAGTCAACTGAGCTGATGGGCAAAGGAAAAGTGAACCCGGCCTAAAGCATCGCTTTCCGACGTCGACCTTTCCGTCTCCCATGTGACGGTGGAGGGAGGTCTGACGCCAAATGTGGGTTAACGTCAGCTGACACATGTTGCCAGCGAGCCTGTGCAGCCACCGTCACATGTCATCATCCTCCATTCCCACCAGTCATTTAGCATCCCGACATGTGGAGAGAGAAGACCTTAGGGGGTGCGAGTGGGAGGACTCCACACCAACACAAACACACACACTCAGCCCATTGTACGACCAAACGACGGCTAAAGTTAGCCGCGTCATGGGTGTTTATTGTTTGTCCACTTAACAGCCGAGTGGCCGGCTGAAGTCGCAGGGAAGCAAAAAAAATAAAAATAAAACCCCACCAAGACCAAAAGAAGTGGGCTGTGAGCAGCTGGCTCCCGTCCAGGCGGTTAACACCGCCGCTGCACATTCTGCACGTCCGCTCGAGAAGTGCTCGCTCGTCAGCGCCTGGGAAGCAACTGACGGCACATCAGCGCGCAGTCAACTCTGAAATATGTGCTGGGACAGAGATGGACGTGGTTATCTTGCATCGTTTTATCTGTCCATTCATCCATTTTCTAGAACACCGATGGGGTCTGAATTTTATATATATACAGTATATTTTGTTGATTCTTTATTAATCGCACAACAAAATCAGTGTGTGCGTGTGTGTGCAATACTTTGTGTGTGTGTGTGTGTGTGTGTGTATATATACTGTGAATGTGTAAATGTGTGTGTGTGTGTGTATATATATATATATATACACACACACATATATATATATATATATATATATATATACACACACACATTTACACATTCACAGTATATTAGGGCTGAAACTACATTGGAGTGTGTGTGTGTGTGTGTGTGTGTGTGTGTGTGTGTGTGTGTGTGTGTGTGTGTGTGTGTCATTGAGATTTATCAGCAGTGAGTGTTGTCCAGCTGCTTATCTGCCCCTCCAAAAAAAATAAATAAATAAAAATCACTTGTAAAAATGACCCGTGAAGGTTGTTTGGATGCTTGATTCTTATCAGTCTTGAGATAATCACCACTGGGTGAGGGCATTACCATTCCACAAAACCTTCTGGAGTCACATTTTACGTTTATATGACGAAACCTCAACGTGTCCGTTCGAGGATCACATCCAAAATTGACATTTTGATATGGGGGAGAGCATGAAAACAGAATGACGGGATTACAGCCACGACGCTTTAGCCAGCTCAGCATCTGACCTCTCACTGTAAAAAGCTTGACATCACTTTTATAAAAAGGTCATCTCTAAGATTGCGAACCGGTAAGCTAGCAAAACGTGCACTCGGAAAAGAAAGAAAGTTGGAGGGCAAACACACACACACACACACACACGCACGCAGGAGTGGTGTGGTGTGGTTAAACTAAATGTGTCTGCGCAGTGACCTTTTTCAAATTCAGTTTGCTCACCTCTTCAGGATTAAAGGCCCAGATGGCCAACAGATGAACAATGCAGCACCTGCTGAGGGACATGACGCTATTAGCTTTGACAGAAAAAAAAAAAAAATAGCGCAAAAAAGGGAAAACCGCTGTCTGTGCATAATGGGCAGCATGTCTTCACGAAACGGTACAAAAAAAAAAAAAGATGAGCACTAAATTGCACACGGAACTTTTTGCAGCAATATGAACGACACCGAAGACTCGATAAAAACTATAATCGGCCACAAAAAAAAAAAGCACCAGATTTGACCGTAATTTTTTTTTTATTATTATTGTTTTCACAGTGTTCTTTACCACCTAATTCTACAAAATTGTGGGAATAATCACTCTTTAATTTCACAGAAAAGCGAGAAGTTCCATCCAGAATTTTTATTTCTTTTTTTTTTCAGTTAGTTTTAATTCAGTTTTAGCGGCGTTTTTAATCATTTGCATTTAATTCTATGAAAAGGCTTCATTTTAATTCCATTTTTATTTGTTTTAGTTTTGGATTTAGTTTAGTTTTTTTTATTTATACATGGATTATTTCTACGAGCAGGGTAAAGAAAAAAAAGTTCATTGTGTAACTAAAGTAAAGTGAGAGCTATGAGAGTCTGCACTCACAGTCCGTGTCAAAAAATAATCACGGCCGAATTCCGCAATCGAGCAAATGATCTGAAGCCGTGAAAAAAAATTGGGGAAAAAAAATTAATCAACTTCTGGCTGGAACACTGATGCGACGTCGTAAAGTTGAAGATTCGCTTCAACCCCGATTCAAAGCCAAGACGGTAGCAAGCTAACACAGGTCATGTCAGTAACCTTGACTCAGGTGAGAGCCGCCGCACATTTTTGGGATGCATATTTAATAAGGCGCAGCGTTTGCAGTGGTGCATGCGGCCGCCCTTTCCTGCAAGTCTCTCTGCGGGTCTGCGGGGGATTGTGGAATTGAAGGACAAAGTCAAGGCACGACTGAAAAAGCAGTAAAAGTTCATACACACGGACAGAGACGGTTGAGGCCGCTTTGAGACACGAGGAACGACATCACAAACTTTTTGGGGCATTTTCAGGCCGCTTGATAAAACATTAAGAAGTTCCAGACACATTCCACCATGATCATTACAAAGGGTTCTCGCGGCTCGCTATCAGCTGCTATTGTCCGGACTGCAAAGAATCGTCACTATATTTACACATAAATATATGTTTTGCATTTTTAGTGGACGGTGGATAATTTTGACTTGGTCAAAATGTTTAGTCCGGCCGGAACACATTGTTGGTCTTTATTTGTGGGGTGTAATTCCAGTATCAACCACTCGGTGGCGGAACAGCATTGTGCATAGCAGTGTAAACCTGAAAGAGGAAGAGAGAACAGGAAGTGTGAGCCTCAGAAGAGATTCGAAAGAGGGTATTGCTTGTCTCAAAAGCAACAGCATTTTTTTTTTTAATTGCACGTCTTTGGCCATGATTATTGATGACTAATGTGAGGTAAGTTACATTTCTTAGTTTGGGGGGGGGGGTGGAAAAACGGACTTTGCTCTTCTTATGCTTTCTCCATATAGTCAATGTTATTTTTAAGTGTGTTTCAAGACCTTTAAGCCTTTTGGGGACAACGGTTACAACAGTGGACAGCTTGCCATGTTATCAGGTTACGGGGTGCATGAAAGGGTTGAAATAAAATTCCCATAAATGCTCCAAAAAAAAAAAAAAAAACACATGCCATGGGAGTATTTAGAAAGGAAATGACCAAATCCTGGATTTCACTTATTGCTAAAACGTGACCCCCGCGATGGACGGCAGTTTACCGCACTTGTATTATTGTACTCTAATATAATATCAGCAGCCACTATTGTTTATCGTGATTGTTTCTGTGAAAATGTATCGTCCTAAAAATTATGTTCAGGCCTCATTTAAATGTCCCCTATTCAAACTACAGCCGGCAGGAAGGAGACAAAATCATCATCGAAGCCATTTGTGTACCTTGTTTTCGCCATTATTTTGCCTTGGCCAAATGACATGTTAGGATTTGATTAGCAGCGGGCGGCACGTTTTGGAGATCGCTCATGACGTCACGGTTCAAGAAGATCTCTTCAAGCTTTCCGTATGTTGCCCTTGGGCCGGAATTAGCATTCGCGCCAAGCTAGCCCGTAAGGCTCCTCGCAAAAGCCCCAATGGAAGCGGAGCACGTTGGAAATGCGACGTTCGGCGCCCGCCGTCATCTGACACCAGCGTCCTTGGCCTCTCGCCCGAGGCCGCTGCAGTCACGCGTTGACTCGTGTTTCGCCGGCACGGACGCTCGTGTATGAAGTTTTTTGCCACAAACTTGTCATTCAACCCCTCGGCTCCGCCCTTATTTTAATGAATGATAAAATCAGGCTTTGCCACAAAGACGGCGTTCAAACACAGCTCTCGGCCGGGGCTGGCAATTTCAGCATGTTTCCGAGGGAGAGGAAGACTGTCGAGTCATTCCTCTGTTTCCTCTGCCCCCCCCGCCCTCCCGACTGCTCTGCTCCCCTCTCTCTCTCTCATGTGCGCACCATCTTGACTTCTTTGCATGAGACGTGTGAAAATTGTGTCAAAATGTTAAAATCTAAAATCAGACAAATTGTAGTTTTTAAACATTTGAACAGGTCAATTTGCACAAATAAAATAAATAAATAAACTTAAGAAGGGAAAAATTCAGCTATTTAAATTTTTTTAATGTTTTATTTTATTTTAATTTTTTTGTGAAAAATGCCTATTTTAAGTTTTAAAAAACCAGCAAAATTTGGCCTGAAGTAAAATACGCCTATAAAGGCACCTAAAATCTTACAAGTTTAAACTTTGGAATCTGACCTAAATCGGTGTCGCACTGAAGTCTCGAAGTCACACAAATCGCAACCACATTTGGACAAAATCTTCAAAGCTCGCATGTAACCTGAGAGTTTGCGCTGCCAAATATAGCTTGAAATTTTGAGCCAGGATAAATTGCATGTCAAAATACACAGGCCCACTTGCCCAAATCTGGAAAAAATTTTATGGTGCCCTAAACATCTGGGTAAGAAACTAAGAATTGATCACATTTGTGTGTGTGTGTGTGTGTGTGTGTGTGTGTGTGTGTGTGTGTGTGTGTGTGTGTGTGTGTGTGTGTGTGTGTGTGTGTGTGTGTGTGTGTGTGTGTGTGTGTGTGTGTGTGTGTGTGTGTGTGTGTGAATGTAAAAAATGTTGCCTTTAAAGTCACCCAAAACCTCTGTGTTGGAAAGTAAGACTTGGGTTTTACAAAAATTTAATTTGAAGTAGCGCAGAACTACAGAGTTCACGCTTCCAAATTCAGGATAAAATTTCAAAAGCGACTCCTCAAATGTCACTCAAAATCTTTGAAATTTGAGATTCATATTAAAAATAAACCAAACAAAAATGTTGTTTTAAGTTGCACAAATTCTTAGCTGACTGCTAACGCTCTTTTACGATTATTTTTTTGGGGGGGGGGGGCTCCATTTGTCTGCAATGCTTACTTGCTCCAATTTCCGACAAAACTACACATTTAAAGGTCAAATGTAAAATTCCGAAGACGGACTTTGCCGGTGGTCTTTCTGTCATCGCTCGTGTTCCCTCAGCCTGGGGCCTTTCCACACCTCCACGTCTTTTCCCCGACATTCCTTCGCTGTCAGCGTCACGTCCGACTGCCGCTTTTGCGCCCTGAGCAATATGGACTACTTATTCCCGTTCCGATTAAAGCCATTTGCTCGCGGGTGACGTGCTTGCCAAACATCGATAGTGGCGCGGCGTTAAACAAATCCATACGCGCTGAGATGAACCGACGGCTTAAAACGCATCGCGGTTGAAACGGCTCAGCTGTCAGTCAAATCTGCATCTGTATCCATTTACAAAAACTTTTTCCCAGGCAATCTGAAAGTCGTGCGCAACTTGTGTGCCAATAAGCTCGCAGCCATGTTTCCACCAAGCGAGTCCAGTTCAATTCGTCACGGTAAAATTTCAAACAGCCATCTTGACTTGCACTTGTGTAGGCCATCGGCTACGTCAATAACACAGCAGTCAAGTGTCGACTTCGCCTTCCCGTACTGCGGGCGTTCTTGAACGTTTTTGGGTCCAGAGACCCCTCTTGGGAGAAATGAGGCCCAGGGGAGAAAAAAGGCAGATAAAGAGTTCACACTCACTATTTAGGATACACATTTCTCAGAGGTGAGCATGACGTCAGTACAGTACTGACAGTTCGTCACTGGCGGACGCCCATTTTGCTGACGAATGACGGGTTACTTAAATAAATAAATAAAAATGATGGACTCAGCACTGACGGAAGTGGGTTTTCGTCTGTCAGCGCTAACCGGGTCACTGAAGGAACGCCCGTTTTGCTGACGACTAACAGAAACATGACCGAAATGTACGTGAGAGTGAGTGCTCCTGTTTTCAATAAGATCTCTGTGCGGGCGAGGACTGTGATGATCAGCTGTGATTGGCTAAGGAGGCAGAACCGGGTGACGTCACTTTGACTTTGCTATGACAACACAAATCTTCAATCTTGATTTGAGTCTGTTGTACGCATGCGTATTTATTTGCTTAGAAACCTTCATGGTTGTGATTTTCTGTTGAATCTTGGTGAAATAATTTCGATTCAAGACACGTGTTGGTTCGTGGTGCTGAATTGAATTTGAGCAAGGTTGCTTCCATTGACGAGCGATGGAAACTCTCTCGCTTCCTGTACAGTAGGTGGCGGTATACACTAAAGAGCCATGAACCGCCAACGAACCAAGAAGATGGAGAAGCATTTGCGATTTTTAAAACAAAAAGTCATCCCACATGTCACAATGGGCTCCTAGTGAGCATAATGAGATTACTGTGCTACGTGTCAACAAACATGAGACCAAAAAAAAAGATTGAATATGAAAAGAAGAATCATCGAGATCCGCAAATAGTGCATTTTTGGGGGATTTTGGAAGTTATGTGTGTCACCGGTTGCACACTGAGTCCCACGCAAATGAATAACAAGTCTGGTCTGTGACCGGCAAAATCACTTTTGGCTCCTCATTGTGTATTAATGTCCAGATGGTTGGCCGTAATCTGCCCAGCTTCCTGTTTACAGACAGGTAGGGTTATAAAGTGTCTAAATATAACACGGGGCTTTATTGAAAAGGGTGCAGACGCGCTGATAAACGTGCCGGCTGACGCTAACGAGGAAGGCTGAAAGCACTGTTTGCTTTATTTACTGATTTATCACTGATTCATTTTCATTATTTTGCCGAGTAAAAAAATGTGTAAATGCCACGATAACTCATCAATTAAGCCTGATTTATCACGATTAGAATCTCACTTCCTTTGATAATGGATTTGTTTAGGTCTCTATTGGAAAACAAACTGCTAATCACCATGGTGGCCACTGCTAGCGTTAGCATGACTTGGCTTTTTTTTTTTTCTTTCCCAACAATTGATGATAAACAGCATAAATTCCAACAAAATGTCACCCAGAAGCAAACAGTACATATAGAGAAGTATATAAATCTATTATATGAAATAGATATATATGAATGTTCCACATCTAAAAAGTTAGAACAGATCAGCGCTAAATTTGGCTAAAAATGTTGTGAAAACAGCATTACAAAGTCACACAAAACTTAAAAGGAGAAATGCTGATTTATTTTTTCCCTAAAAATACACCTACCTCTATGTCATATAAGTCTTATATATATATATATATATATATATAAATAAATCTATATATATATATAAATCTTAGCTGACAAATGTGGCCAGATATTTCGGAGGAAAATCCACCACTCAAGTAAAAATTCAACTCTAAAGTCACACAGATCACAGCTAAATTCGGCCTTCGTTTTTCGGAAAAACTAGCGTAAGGAAATTTGTTTGTAAAGTCGGATAGAACCAGTTATTTTTTTTTTTAACTACTTGGCTTTTTTTTTTTTTACCATTCAAATTTGCCAAGGGTTGGGCTCGCCAGGGATAACACCATGTTGTGTCAAATTTAGAAGACATTATTTTCACCTTGCCGGCACTTTAATGCCAGTTATTCAATTAACTTTTTTTTCTTCTTAAGTGTCACTTCTTTAATTCTTTGCATCTTGTGACGCCGTTCATACCGTAGCTCACACACTTACTCTACTGTATGCATTATGAAAATCAGACTTGCTCTGTGAGTGCAGCTGCACAGGCAGCGTTTTCTAGGTCAAGCGCGTGCACGTCGCCGTGTCGCGCATATTTGCCGAGAGAACCTGCTTCCCTCCAATCTTCCTTCCAACTTTTTTTTTTTGGTCAGGTTAGGACGATGGGGTGCGAGGAGTGGAGGGGCTGTCGATGGAAACGTCTCACGGGGATCGACATGCTACATCGGCGCCGCGCTCCGTGTCACTCTGTTTTAGCGTCACTGAGATTATGTCAGCGCTAACCCGCCCCCGCTCGCCTTTCCCCTCTTACCCCACCTCGAAAAACTCTTCCAACATCCTCTTGGATTCTGAGGCTTACATGTCAGTCCCGTGATATCAGTGCCTTTCACATTAAGCGCCTTAAATGCGGTGTCAATGCATAAATGTGGGCCAATGAGTGGGCCCCCGCTCAATCCAATTAGCCGTAATGAAGGCGAGGAATCTCTGAAGCGACACTTTCTAATCGTTTTCCGCCACATGACTCTTACACAAAATATGCCGACTTTAAATAGCAGCCTTTACGTTGGACCATTTTCAGTACAGTGAAATTTTCACCTATTTACGATTACACCCATTCATGTTTTTTTTGGGGGGGGGGGGGTGTAAACAAATCCCTGCTTTGGCTATTTGTGAAACGACACAAGATGGCACCAAAGCCCTCCTAAAAGGAAAGTAGTAATCGTGTCAAAGAAATATGCTTAAAATTATACATATTGACAGGCGGCCTGGTGGGCCAGTGGTTAGCGCATCGATCTCACAGTGCAGAGGTGCCGGGTTCGATTCCGATTAATTTGTTTATTTTTTTTATTTTAGAAGCCATTGAAAAAAAATGTGTCGGACCTGTTGTATATGACCTTAAAATGACCGCTTCATCAAGAATACACAGATTTTAATATATTTTTGGCTATGAATGAGTTCTTGAGACATTTTTTGTGGGTCTGCTCTTGACAAGCCAGCCAACCAAATATGTTGCAAAGTCTAACCCACCTTTTTCATGTTGGGGGATGCTTCTGGGTCAATGTTTGTTTGTTCAAACAATTTATTTGGCTTTGTGTAGTATTAACAAAATTTGGTCCGGATGGACGTACTGTTGGACTTGACTTTGGCTTACGTAACATTGTGATAAATATAAAGCGTTAGATGGATGCAACAGCACAGATCTGAAAAGCAGATTCAGTGTTTACTTTCCGTGCTTTTTATACAAATAAGGCCTAGCGTGGTGGACACAACTATCAGTTGGTCGCATTGATTTTGGCACAACCCGCTTACACGCTCATTTCTTGCCAAGTTTGTCTTCACAGTCGCCCGACGCGACCGCGCCTTCGAGGCCGCACGGCGGGCTAACAATTGGTTCTTTTTTGGCGCCTGCGTTTGGCTCGCCCATGTTTTTGTCTCTCAGGTTTTCCTCACGAGAACATGTAAAAATAGTGTAAATTCCATGAGGCACAAGATCATGCAACCCCCCCCCCAAAAAAAAAACAAAAACAAAATGTATTTCCACCATGTGTCTTTACAGCTTGCTTGCATCGGAGCTAATTGGGGGCCAGTGAGTTCAGACTAGTCTTTAATTTCATCAAGTGACCCTGTTTCTCCGAAGTGTACATTCTTCCTAGTTGTACTCGCGGTTTCATATAATCAACATCTTTATTTAGGACAAAGCACCATTCATGGTAAAGTAATGACAGCATCGGTTCTAGTCATTAGGTTATTTAATGGTACACCCAGCACTGAAATGTGTCCCTGTTTTTTTTATTGACTGTAAATGTCGATTTTCAACGCAAAAGTCACTTCCTGGAATCAATAGCAAATGTGTGGAAAATGTTGAGCCTAGACAACTCGCACTCATCAACGTGCGTTATCATTTTCCCAGCGCCCGTAAGCCGCATTTTAGCTTCTTCGACTTGGCTGTTCATTATTTTTCTGCCGCCGATGAATTAGGGCTCGCGTTTCATGAACAAACAGCCAAATGAAGACCAAAATTTTGCGTTTGGATGTGGGGTGGAATGAAAAACATAAAGTGGGAGCCCGGCAATGTGGAAAAAGCCCGCATGTTGGCAGTGACACAGCTGTTGTTGACAAAATGTCACGAAGCTCACGTAAACCCATGTGGATCCGCGGGTCCCAGGCAAATCTGAGACCTCCATCTGGAAACAAAAGCCCACTTTTAGTCCCCTCGCTTGTCATCTGACGGCTTAATACTTGGAGAGGAAGCCAGTTATGAGTAGAGATGATTTAAAAAAAAAATATATATATATATATATATATATATATATATATAATTTAAGAAGGAAACACAATAATCTTCAGTGAGGGTCCTCACATGAAGAGTTGCCCGTCTCTTGTGTAGTACCGCCTTAAACCACGTGTGACTGAGGTCAACTGAAAGGGATGCCGTGTTGTTAGAGCAACAAGAAGAGGCAGAGATGGCCCTCAACTAAGTTGCACTAATAGCAGAGACATTGCATGCATGTGAGTGCGCGCAGATTTATGTGAAGGTTAATAATCAATGCTAACTTTCGCTAGCGGTGGGAGCGCGAGTCGACCTCACAGTGCAGAGGTAGTGGGTTGGATCCCGGCTCTGGCCTTCCTGTGTGGAGTTTGCATGTTCCCACCGTGCCTGCGTGGGTTTTCTCCGGGTATTCTGGTTTCTTCCCACATTTCAAAAACATGCATGGTAGGCAGATGGAACACCCAAAATTGTCCCTAGGTGTAAGTGTGAGCGCGGATGATTGTTCATCTCTGTGTGCCCTGCGATTGGCTGGCAACTGGTTCAGGGTGTCCCCCGCCTACTGCCTGAAGAAAGCTGGGATAGGCTCCAGCACCCCCCACGACCCTTGTGAGGATAAGCGGATTGGAAAACGGATGGGTGGATTGATGAACTTTTGTTAGCGCAGCTATGGCATTTGCATCATATGTTAGCATTAAGCTAAACTTTCTCCGCACAAAATTTTATGGTTTGCTCGAACACTTGGGTATTTTGTGTTTAAATATACAACCTTTAACTCTCTCGTTTTATGTGTCCATTTGAAAGTAAACCTCAACTGGGAGTGACAAACGGCTTGAAGCAAGCATGCGTTGCCTCTTATCTAGACAATCGGGGAGGGTCTTCGTGTTTTCATTTTCTCAAAGTGATGTTGTCAGATAGTCTTCTCCGAGAGGTTTTTGAGGACTGCGGGGTTAACAGAAACAGTGTAAATGACCTGACCCGTCGCTAGACATTCAGTACATTGAGAAGATTCTCTTAAGGACACCTCAACCGTGACCACAGATGCTCATAACGAACCGTTGACAAGTCAGAATGTTCCCGGGTGTCCGCCCCGTCTGGCGTCACGACAGCATCCCTTGAAATAGATGGGAGCCTTCCTAAAAAAAGAAGTGCCGCGTTGTTACACGCGTGGTGCATTCAAGTTCTCAAGATATTATTGTGATATCGCAGTCATTAAATCATTGTAGAAAGTTACCAAAAAATAATAATAAAAATAATAACAAAACAAAAAAAAAACATCATGCTACAGTACCACAATGCTGAATTCACTTTACTTGGTTTTATTTTAAGAAAAAGCAACACAGGCGCAACTTGTTGGACATATCTATTAGTATGTCGCTAATAGCTAACATCAGGCGCTAAGTATTACAGTTACGAATATTAAAATGATACTCGACATGCTCCCGTCATTTATCAGTCATTAGTCAGAAAAAAAGATTTGGTACCGTTCCTTTAAGGTCCATCTGCGCCCTATCGTTAGATGGTAAAAATGAACTCATAAAATCATATGACGGCAAACGAGAAACCACATCGGAATGCCAACATGTCCGCACCGCAGCTGGGTTTGTTTACAAGTATGTGTGTGTCTGAGTGTGTGTATGTGTGTGTGTATTAGCCACATGGGGACCAAAGCAAAGGGAGCCCTCGAAGGGAAATCACTAAACCACTCATCCATATCACAGATGTTCAATAAATTCCATCATGTCAAAAGTATCGGAAACATTCCGGCATTTTCTTTTCAAAAAAGCGTCAAGCTGTGCATTTGCTACCTGGGCATTCAGTGGGGACTTACGTTATCATCCTCTCTGTATCACCTATAGGGATAGGCAAGTACACATACGAGGTATCAGGTTCGGGCCGATACTGGCCTTAATTTCTTTTTTTTTGGGGGGGGCGGGGGTATCGGAGACTCATGAAGGCAGCCGATACCGGCCACAGATACTTCAGCCAAAAAAATAACATAAAATCTGACATTGAGCTAGTCTTCCACGGCAACAGTTGGCGCTCCAATGCGGCAGTCCGACACATTGGCAAATACCTATCTGTGTCAGAAAGAAAGGACGAGTGATTCCGAAGCTCCCTGGCAGATTTGACTGACACAGTGGCACAAACATCGAACAGCTAACGTCAATGTACTGCAACCAGTACATCCAAGAGAAACACTCCAAAACTAAGACTGTTGGGAATAAATTAAAAACATTTCATGCAATACACACACAAATATGTTGTAAATGTAGGTCAGTTCTTCTGATAGTGTTTCGGCTGGCCGAGAAGCACTTTCTAGCCCTGACGGACCACTACTGCGACAAAACCTCGAGTGACATACAACGACATCTGTAGCGACCGGCGTTAGGAATGCCGCTGACGGGATTGACAGCGGCAATGAGTAGGTAAGACTCGGAAGAACTCAAGTCAGTAAATGCACAGAAATGTTGCTTCTAACCTCACTTGGTGCTAATTAAGCAAAGACGCTATGACGGTAAAGTGTATTATAAGTGAGTTACTCCTTGTCATTACTGATTGAAGTTAATCGCTAAAGGTCACATACGTAAAAAAAGACCACATCATTTTCGAACCACTTATCATGTCTGTCGTCTTGCTTGCGGGCTGCGCAATTACTGTCACGTGACATATAACATGCTCCAATGAGGAGTTTCAACCAAATCCATAAGGTGAACCTGTAAACCCCTACAACGTGAGACAAAAAAAAAAAAGACTTGCGTAGCGATACATTAGCGCAAGCTAGCTTGTGAAACATGGTAAAAAATAGCAAGCAGAACAAAATGTGCCACACAACAAACCACATGACATCGAATTTGCTGGATAGACTCTCAAATAATAAGTGGACAGTAACACAAATAATCCCTGGCTAAAGTAGCATTTTTTAATAATGTCAATCAGCACAAGATAGCTATGTTCTTAAACAGCTGAATAATTTTTTTAAAAGCAAGAATTGTGCTCATTTGTGCGCTAATTGCTAGCATGCTAACTGTCAAAAGTCTAATCCAATTACATGCCAACCGTAGTAATATCAGGATCATGATTTGGTGGGACCATCAGCCTGACCACCCAACAGCCATTTCAGCCTTGTACAACCAGATGACGGAGAACATTTTGAAAGGGATAAAAGACTATCTCATTTTACTCGAAGATTTGTTTAAGTGCATTTTTTTGCGAATAGAGCCCGAGTCTGTTTTATTTTGTTTTTTTTTTTAATGCATTTCATTCACAGTTCTCCATTTCAATACCAGTGTTTATTATTCTGGAGAAATTAAAATTGCTCTGAAAAAGATATACTACTATTATGTTCTAATATCATTATGTCAGTGGCATCATTTATCGTGATAGTTGCTGGGAAAATACTGTATATTGTTCTAAAAAAAAAAGATCATGTGAAGGGCTCATTCATTTTTTAAGTGTTTGAAGCGGTAACTATAAAAAACAAAAAAATCAAAATCAAGACATCAAAAGATGGGTGGATGGGATTTGAACTGTAGAACTCCAGAGGCTAGAAAGATGGCCCTGAAACCTTTAGCTGCGCCTGCTCGCCATCTCTGGCCGGCGTCCAACAACAACATAGCGCCGATAAGCTTATCTAGCGAGGCAAAAATCTAGATAAACTAGGGAAAACCGGTTCTCCTATGACAGAGGGGCCCCCGAGCCAAAAGATTTGCATGCAGCGTCGCCCTCGGCGGGTGATTTGTAACTGAATGCACCACGCGCCTGATCACACCAAACGTGAGGTATCGTTTTTCCCATGAGATAAGAAAAGGGGCAAGGCAGGTGAAGCAAGATGATGCCACGATTAAATATTTAGGCCAAGTGTGTGACGTAACGTTGAACTTCAAGTGAGACATTCCTGTCAAATGCTGGCTTGACAAGCTGGGGGGGGGGGGGGGGGGGGAAATCCCATTTCGGATTTCTTTCCTCTTGTCAGAGCTTGTGAAGCGTACAATATTTATTAATAATAAATATGAGTATTTGTATCCTGCTGGGGAGGGGGGGTACTTGGAGGAGAGACTGTATTCATCGTGGACAATTATTTTTTTGGGGGGGGGCGGGAGACAGTTTCACTTAGCAACATGAAGCCTGGCAAACATTTCTATCTCAAGGTCGACCCACCTAAAAAAAATAAAAATCTTGAGAACCCAAACCAGAGAAGACACAGGAAGTCAGCCAGTTTGATACAAGGGTCTTATTTTCAAAGACTGACTCTATACAATTTTTGTCTGATGGCTAACACATTTTAACCTGGTAGACTAGACGGCTAGGTGACCAAAATTGCAACGAATTTGCGTTTTCATCATTGCACATAGATGCGGTACGAGACAGCAAAACTTTCCTGACTCGTCATAAAACATAAAACTCCAATAAGTCAACTCGACAAGGTCTTGAAAACTCAAAAAAAAAAAAAAAAAGCCCAGGAGCCAAAAGGCGATATTTTCTCAAGTTGTATTTGTCCTTTCTCCAGGGCTTCATGCTTAATGTACACGTCAGCCTCAGCCACAAGCTAAGCCAGTGGTTATGAGAACCCCATTACACATGCAAGATCTTTTTTACAAGAGTATTAGCAACGGGAGATACTAAACCTTGAAGACACCAAAAGCCATCTGTCTAGTTTCGATTGTCACCGCATATGACCTGTGTTCAACTTGGCAACGGTGGCGCGGCACAGGTGGACCAGAATCATGACCCGCCCATCTAATTTGTCATCTAAAATATGCCTCCGGGCAGAGTATAATATCAGCGTGCTTGAGTATGATTACATAAAACTCCTGTAATTAATCTCGTCAAAGGTCGTTTAGTTTTTCGCAAGTCGAATTGACGGTGTGTTGCGTTCAAAACAGAAAGCCAGGATAAGGAAGGGTGATTCACAGTTACGTAAAACTATCGGAATGTGGATGACGAAATGCTGCATAGACACAGATCTATCTATGTACACGCATAGACACAGTCGGTAGAGGTCCCTCATAGCCAATGGGATGCCAGGATGATGCTCGGTAATAGCCAATGGCAGAGCAGCTCGAAGTATATTGCGTTCAAGAAACACGGAACTACGAGAAGCAGCCCGCACTGTATTTTTTACCTTTCATATCTTCAAATTTATTTTGTAACAAGAGGCAATATTTTCCTGTTAAGGACGTTTACGTTAACTTGAAAATTCCGTATCAACAGACGTTCGTAAATAGAGATACCACTGTACGTTTATTTTTGTGAAAAGAAAATGGGCAAAATGATGCCACCTGATATCAGTACTTGTCCATCCCCAGTTGTTTCCTAATAATGGGATGGGCTCCAGCACGGTCGCGACCCTCGTTTAGGGTGCGCGGCTCAGATAGCGAATGGATGGATTGCAGCAGTTTTCCTGCATCTTGCATTGGCACGGTGACTCATTTTGTGATCTCATTCCGAGCCGCAGAGTCAGTAAAGCAAAACCTCGAGCTGCCATCTGATCCTCAGAAGCCTCTTTTTACATGCTGGGTCACTGTGTCACGCCGGCTTCCTAAGTTGCCCCGCGGAACGACTGAGATTCAGAAAACCATGTTGACTCGATTGCTAAGCCGCGTATAAATGAATCGTGTCTCTGTGTGTCGTTGTGACAATTTTGTCGAAATGATTTCATTCTCTAAACAACCCATTCAACAAAATAAAAATGTTTTATCTACTGGCTTTGGAAGTCGGATCATGACAAGAAACGATGACCCTTACTTTGTGTAAATAAACCAAGCCCCGACAACCTCGAATCGCAAAACAGATCCATTTGAGTATGTGCAAACAAGTTTCAGTGAGTTGTGTTTGTTGTGTGATCCATTTGCTTGTCTTAACAAAGTCGCAACATAAACATAAATAGATATTAATTAACATTCTTCTTTTGTTTTAATTCCTCTTAGTAAGTCACGGCGTCCCATCACCGGTATGCCATTTTTAGAAGAGACCCGTGGGCTGCTCATGTTGTCTTTGTGGCTAACGGGTACTGCTAGCACAGTTTTGTTTCCTTTAGATTTTTTTAGGACAATGCAAATGACTAAACAGAGCAGGCTCCCTCCCTCCTTCACCTCGGTGCATAACTGCTCAACCCTCCCCTCTCCGCTCACCGCGAAGGAGACAGCCAGTATTAGCAGTTATTGACGCCATGACTTTTTAAATCCATGCTAATCCGTCAAATCAGTCATCAATCTATGCCTACATTCAAATGCATCAAATTGCTCCATATCAAGACCTCAGTGAGTGACCGAATAGGAACGGGATTCACAAGAGTCGTATTTTCCTTTTGCCAATCCGAACCGATGTCATGTCAACGGTAGAATCGGAATAGCCACGTTGCATCTGGTCTGCATATGGTGTCGTGACGTGAATGCATAGTAGCGCTATGACGTTGATCTTGTTGGTGCGCAGCCCTTGACCGGAGCCTTATTTTGAAGGTTTCACGACCCAGTCCGCTGTTTTTAAGACACGTCACCAGGAAGTATTGACAGCTAAGATCAGGGCTGAAACAACAGCCAAAACGGTCAGTCAGGTAAGATTTTTCCTCTTCACCCAGAAACAAAACAAAACAAAAAAGACCTGTCTGGAAGAGAGAAACTTTAAACCTAGTGAACGCATCGTGGCGTCGTCATTTACATGCACACTTGAAAATGGCAACTTCCTACCAGAGCTTATCCGCGATGGGAGAGCCTGTTTTAAACCACTTTTAATTTGTCTTTCTCTAGCTTTTATCAAGTGTAATAACAATCAGTACCACTCAATGGATGTGTGCACTTCATCTCCATGAATCATGTGACGATGGCATCACCCTCCATGTTTCACGGCTGTAAAATGGCCGCCGTGATTAATGTCGTGGCGCGTCATGTAATCGCCTGATCGGAATAGGTCACGCCACATGTCAACAGTTGACATCTTCAGTCTGAATGATTTCAACCAAGATGACAAAAACATAAATAAAAATCCAGCTACTGACAACCTCTTAAGTCACTGTTCATGCTCGTCAGCAGACGGTCGGTCTCAAACTGAACTGAACAGGAATGACAGCTTCTCTTTTTCAGAATTTCTATTGAACAATGCAGCCCAGTGTGAAAATCCGCCGAATAAGCTACGCCTTTCCTGAAAGGGGTTTGCTGTTGCGTGTGGATGCCGTAAGATTGCAGCAGCGCACGTCAATCGGCGAAGATCATGAAACACGGCACTGTGCGTCGAATTTGTACCCACTCGTGAACCTATCGTACATCAATGAGTCAGCAGTTCAATGATTCAACACAAACAAATCACCTTCACATCAGTCAATACGGTGAGCTAGCTTAACTAGCCCAAATAACAGGCTAACACAAACTAGCGTGCCATCACAAGAATATGCCCAAGAGCATTTACCAGAAATGGTATGAAGTCATTCACTTCACCTTTCGGCAGTTAGACAATAACGCTATTACTGTGAAGTACCACAGGTGAATTGTAACGGCAAAGTCGGCTACTCGGGCTACAAAACGTTCGCTTCCGTCGTCTCGTTTGACTGTTCACAATGACAACAAACAAAACAGGAACCTCTAAAAGGCAGAGAAGAAAATAAATCAAACCTAACACCACCACAATTCCACCACACGGTGCCAAATACTTGAATTGCTTTGGCCCGAGCACACACACACACAGTGAGGAGCGAAGATTTTCCGCGAATAACAACAGGTTCAAAGAAAGAAAGAAAAAAACCGACGCCACCCTCAATGAAATGACAACGAATGCCTGTGAAAATTGGTAAGTGCTGAGCGCAAATAAAAGGCACACCACCCAAAAAGGTCAGCGCCATTAAGGACGCCACACCCTCGAGTATTAATTCAGACCCGCCTCCCATTTATTTATTAGATTTATTATTTTTTTCCGCACCACAAATGGCTCTCGACTGCATATTCAGGTATTTTAATGGCGCCAACTGAATGCCATCATAGGCAAAAGATGCTGTTCGCGTCTAATTGCGGTTGGCAGTGACACATCTGTGAAACACTTCTACCATTTCGCAAGCGACATCCCGAGGCGCAGACAGCGGTGGGGTAAACGTAGTCAGTGCGGCATTGATACGACTCTTGATTCAAGCTTTTAGTTCGACATGAAAAGAAGGGTAGGAGGTGTGATCAGACGGGGGACTTTGGTCTATTTGGCAACCGAAAGTCAAGTGCGGATCTGAATGAAGGATTCGTCCCCTGTAAAACAATTTCCCAACTCAGCCGAAATGGCGCCGTCATATAAACATTGACTGTGCAAGTTATTTTTATTAGTTGTCATACGAGTGGAAGCAGTAAAGTGTCAAAATACTTTATGGTTGTGTTAAAAACCAACAAAGGATTCTTCACACACGCTGTTATTGGTTTTCCCCACACTTGAATGTGTCTTAATAAAAAGTGTCTGCCGTTCTTTTGTCAAAATACACAATGTAGAAAGAATTATAGCAACACAGTGACAGCAATAACACTTAAAAAATAATAATATGAACAAAAAATGACAAGTATACATATATATATACTTTTATACACACACACACACACTACATAAATCTAATAAAAAATATATTATAATAAATAATATATAATAAAAACTGTCACACAAAAATTGAACGAGATGTAATGAAAAATAATACACGCAGTTCGTTTGGACATATTTCCTACTCCAATTCCAAGCTGGTACATTTTAAAGTGGAGCAATTCAATTCAATCACATCTTTGATATCTAAACAGATTTTTCCAATTCAAATACTTCCTTCCAATCCTACACCCCAATATGTGTCATATAAGTTTGGAATATGAGTAATTAAATATGACAAAATAATACAAAAAATATGTTCCATATGTGCAAAATAAATACAGAATATGGTGTTATTTTAATATTTCTAAAATATATTTTTTTTTAAAATGTAAAAAGAAAACAACTTATTTTACATCCAAATAATGTTTTAAAATTATGTAACATGAATATCAATGAAAAAGAAACTGACAATATATCCATCCATCCATTTTCCAAACCGCTTGATCCTCACTTGGGTCGCGGGGGGTGCTGGAGCCTATCCCAGCCATCTCCGGGCAGTAGGCGGGGGACACCCTGAATCAGTTGCCAGCCAATCGCAGGGCACACAGAGACGAACAACCATCCACGCCCACACTCACACCTAGGGACAATTTAGAGCGTCCAATCAGCCTGCCACGCATGTTTTTGGAATGTGGGAGGAAACCGCAGCACCCGGAGAAAACCCACGCAGGCCCGGGGAGAACATGCAAACTCCACACAGGGAGGCCGGAGCTGGAATCGAACCCGGTACCTCTGCACTGTGAAGCCGACGTGCTAACCACTGGGCTACCGGGCCGCCCCTGACAATATATATGTATATATATATATTTTTTTAAAGAAGTGCAGGAAACCGCCTCAGGAGCCCATAATTTGAGTTAAGTCAAAAGTGCATTTAATGTCACCAAAGTGGGCCGAGGGGGTTAAAAGTGCAACTCCAGCACCGGACGAGTACGAAAAGCCGCTTCTCTTGTCACCCGGCTGTATTTTTTAGGGAGAGGTTCAAGAGAGGACAAGCATTCACACATGCTGAGAGACCCCCACTCCACCCTCCCCCCCCCGTGTATACCTCCCCAGCCAACAGCGATCACACTTTTATGGGGATCCAGCCTGCACTGTGAGAATGTTAACGCGGCTTCTTGTCTTCGCTTTCGGGTATGTGCACGTCGGTGGTGGCTACAACAGCATCCCCTCAAGGAAATATTGAAAAATTTGCAACACGTACATGCATGTGTGTTACGAGCGGCATCTGGGGTCAACGAGACTGGCCCAGTTCTCGTTTCCCAGGTTACAGCCACTTTTAAGGATCAACAAAAGGCATCGGGTAGAGATTTGAACGTTATTTCCATTACGACGACAGTCTGCGTTTATTATTATTTAGTCATGGGGAAAGTATCGTCATTGGCCGGTTTTTGGTTACTTTTTTTTTTTTCTATCCTTATTTGGGCGTCTTCAACATTAACACGACTTGGTTAAAAATAAGCCAATATGGGTTCAAAAAAAAAAATCAATATGAGTACAACATAAAATAAAATAAATAACCCAGCAAAAAGAGGAAGAATTATTCAATGGAAGAACAAATTAATTTGAATGATGTCATGAAAGATATGAAAATGTTAATAAAACATTTGAAAATATATATATACTGTATATATATATATACATGTATATACATATATATATATATATATATATAGGTAAACATTTTTATTTCATTAAAGACAATAGAATGTTAAAGATTTTTGGATTGTCTGTCAAAATGTAAATTATTATATATATATTTTTTTCATACATACGGTAATTTTTTGTTGCACCTTCAAAAGTTAACGTGTCCTGTGAGGAAAAAAGGATGTTTGGTCACTAATTTTTATTCCATATGCACCTTGAAAGTATAAAATTTATTGATTTTTTTTTTACAGTTTTACACAAGTCAACAAATTTTTAGTTTTTTTAAACTTTTTTAATTAATGAGGTGCAAGTAATTTTTTTCTAAATATATCTATTTTTTGCGCTAATTCCAATTCTGCCCTCCTCTGCCCATCCAGTTTTCAATATAACAATAACAATCATATTAAATATGATATCGTAACATATTTAATCATATTTAGGAATTACGGGTTAGGTTCAGAAACAGTTTGAATATTTTTTCTGAAACACATACAGTAGCAACGACAGGCACAGGCACATTATCGAGTTCCTCTGGTTTAATGCATTGAGACATCAATGACTGTGCCAGCACGTGAGGGAAAGATGAATATTGCTCCACCTGCAATGATTCATTTGTTTCAATAGTTTGCGTAGCCAGTGGGGAGATGCGTCACGGCCGTCGGCGGGGCAGGAAAAACATCTTTTCATTCCAAAGAGAGTCTTCAATGCAAGAAGCGTTGGGCCTCTCGTTGAGCCAGCCCGGACCGATCATGCTAACTATTCATGAGCTCTAGGTGAACACTTCCATAAGGTGGGGAGGGGGTCAGGGTGTGGGGGGAATAACCTCATTTTGCTTGCAGCGAGTGATTTATTGATGTGCTCGCCCCAACGCGTAACAAGACAGTTTCAGAATATTATTGCAGACTCGGTGGGGGGGTGAGAGGGTGGAAGGGGGCTTGGACATAACTCCACTCATGACACTCTTGTTTTGCCTTTTTTGTGTACATTCCATGACCACCGGTGAAAGGTGAACATTTACGATGAGAGGGATATATATATTTAAAAAATAATTAATTATAATAACACAGTTCCAGATATATTTTGAGAAAGGTACCTTTCGAACACACTCTGAACACACAACGTATTAAAACATACTTTCTATCGCAGCTGACTGAGCGAGTGGCTGGGTTGCACCCTGGAGGGGTCGCCAGCTAATCGCAGGACGCAAACAACCTCACATTCATACCTAAGGTCAATTTAGAGTCTTCGGTGAACCAAGCATGCATGTTTTTGGAATGTGGAAGGAAGCTGAAGTACCTGGAGAAATGAGTAGTAAAAAGTAAAAAGTACGGGGACAAAAAGTAAAGTTCACACAAGAACCTAAGACGTGCAAACTACTCGACCACTGTGCTACCAGAAATCAATTCAACAGTGAAAAAAAAAATCATTTTAGCTCATAATGTCACCAGAGTAAAACAAGATTTTTCATTCCATTTGTTAAAACAGCAGCTGGCGTAAAACGGGGTCTTGAGGAACACCAGATGAAATAAAAGGCATAGAGGATGAACGGTAAAGAAAGTGTTGCCTTTGCTCCATTATTTTTAAGATAAGATATCCTTTATTTGTCCCGCAATGGGGAAATTACAATCAGAATTCAGAAAGGAAAACGCTGGGTAGGGAGAGGGAAAAAAAAAAAACCACGCTCGAACTATCCTCTTCTGAGGATAATTTAAGTCCGGGATTAAAAAAAAAGACCCTAGCACATAAATAAGCATATGACAGTTACAACAAGTCACAAGACATAACATGTAATAAGGGGGAGGATGAATGGGAATGGGGGGGGAGGGGGGTGACCGCGACGCGGCCGTCCTGACCAGCTGCACGGACACACGTGCGCTCTGCAGATCGAACCACGTCACGGGGGAAAAAGAATCGGAGCGATGAAGACGGTGATAATAAGGATGTGTACGCGCGTGTGATTGTCCAGTTGTGTATGTGTATGCGTGTACAGGTCATAGCTGCTTCGTCGAGGTCTGCTCATGAAGACAGTCCCGGCTTATCAGGATTTATCAGGAGGCTTATTAGGCCAGTTAATTCATGTGATGATAATGTGACCGCATTTAATTCGGTGTTCCTCAAGGTTCTGTCTTTTGCCCGTCAAAGTATGAATAAAATATAAAATTAAAATGATTCAAAACAATGTTCCAAAACATTTTTTTTAATATTTGAAAATGACTCACGTCCAAGTTTCATTCAAGTCTTAAGTGTATCCACCAAATGATTCCATGAGCCGCTATGTTTCATTTTACCGCCATTCAAATAAAAATAAAGCAGAAATGACTTTGTTGCATAAAACTAAAGCCCATCAGGATGGGCTGGTAGACGAGGAAAACTTTAATCTGAATTTATTTCCATTTCACTTCAATAAAGAAATTGAAAAACTAAAACAAATAGAAAGAACACTTGAATCTATTAAAATTGTCATAAATATAACCCAGCGAGAATACACCAGCAGTTGAGGAAAAACAAGCACTACAGAAATATTCCGCCACAAAAACAACAGGCGAGAGCTCACAATGCGCCGGGAGTCCACTTGTGCACGCTCAAGCTTTAATTGGCGATTTAGTATCCAGCTGTGTCTGAATTCATCAAATCATTTGCATCCATTGATTTAGCGGAGGAACATACAATTAAAGACTGATTAGGACACTCTCTGGAGTACGCCTTTTCGGCCCCTCGTAGAACATTGAGAGTTGGACGGCGTCCAGAGCGAGCCGCTCGCCTTGCTTGCTTTCATGCAACAGACACGACGCTGGCTTCCATCTTAGCACAAGGTGCACATGCTTTTAGCAATTAGCGATTAAAACTGATGCACATGGCGCTAAATTTAAGAGGGAAGACTCTAAAGTAGCATGAAAAGTTGTTGTCTATAAGTGTGAAATCTCGACTCGGGTGAAAAAAATATTCATGCACGTGTTAACTGGGAGTCAAGAAGACACACCTAGTAGAGTGCCTCGAATTAACTCCAAATAAAGTTCAGCTGTTCTTCTAGTAGACATTATTTGTAAAAGACGAAAATCTTTTTTTCAGTTAAGTTGGATAGTTAATGATATTTCTCTTCTCTTTTTTTTTATTTCACAAAAACGTCTTGTTTTTGAACAGGGGTGTGTAGACTTTTTATATATCATCGTATGCCTTCTTTTTACATGTATGCATGTTCAAAAGTGACTGCCTTTCTCTTTTCGTGAAACTCGTCATCAACGAGTGAGTATTTTTACTAAAGAGGGCGGCCATTTTGTCACTTGCTGTCGACTGAAAATGACATCACTGTTGCTCAGTTGTGATGTCATTTTCAGTCGACAGCAACTTGCAAAATGATTGCCAGATGAGATGGCAAACAAAAAACAGGTAATTTGTTTTTTCTGATTAATTCATATTCCGCAAATATAAATCAGTAAACGGATCATTTCTACTTCTTTTAATCTCGGCAGGAAAATACATTCAAAGATGTATATGTTTGTTGTGCTACACTTCCAAACACGTTGGTCATTGTTTGAATACGCGCCATCAAACTCAAACGCTTTGCATTTCAGTTCAAGTCTCATCATGAAAACTTGAACGGCACGTTGCGGGCATGTGACATTTGCGTAAAACAAGAGAAAAATCCTCCTCTCCTGGGGATCTTCAGTTAAAACTCAAAGAATGCTCCGATGAAAAAACATTTTTAATTAAAACCACTTACAGGGGAAACGAACAGTGAAAGAGAGGAAGAAGGGGAGCGAGGGGATTTCGCTATGTTATCCAAAGCTCTCGGCGGATCAAAGTTTGTAGGGATTTCGACTGGTTACATAACTTTTTCTTTTTTTTTTTTTAATGTCTATGCAATATTAGGCCCTGAATACAGTAGCAAAGATCTCTCTTTCTGTCTGCTCGGAGCATGTAGGCCAAGTCTTTCACTGACGTCCTGTCTGACACCAGGGCTAAGCTGGATGTCATTAGGACTTAAGGTGGCAGTGATCCTGTCGGCGAGAATACGAGCCAAAGTATGAGCCTTGGAATACCCCCCCCCCCCCAAAATGGCTGCTTCAAACCAAAATGGCCGACTTCCTGTTCCATTTTGGCCATAGGAACCAGAGAGATTTTCATGTGGCCTGTTATGATAAAAACATCCCAGCAGCCAGTGGTGATTTTTTTTTTTTCCTCGAAATTCACAGGCCCATTTTTCATGGCAAATCTTTAAAAAGATCCTCAAACATCGGCGGTATAATCATAAGAGCTTTGCAATTTAGTGTCGCAGATTGGGGGATATCTTGGTGAGTTCCTGAGAAGTCGTTTATCAAAGTACTCACAAAAGTAAGTACCAACCTGCGTATATATATATATATATATACTGTATATATGCATGCCGTCGGGCAGTAGGCGCGGGATACACGCTGAACTGGCTGCCAGCTAATCACAGGGTACAAATAGACGAACAACAATTCGCACTCACCATCACACCTATGGACAATATAGAGCGTTCCCATTAACCTGCCACGCATGTTTTTTGGAATGTGGGAGGAAACCGGAGTACCCAGAGAAAACCCACCCACCACCGCGTCTCTATATGCGCCTTGCGACTGACTGGCGACCACTTTAGGGTGAAGTCTGCCTTCCACCCAAAGTCAGCTGGGATAGGCTGCATGCACCCCCCCCCCCCCCCGCGACCCTGTTCAGGATGAGCAGTGTTGAAATTGATTGATGATAAATGGATGGATAAATTGATGGAGATAAATAAAATACACATAACACATAAAATACAAAGCTAATTTAAAAAAAAAAAGCATTTTCAAAAAAAAAATTAATCAGCAACTAACAAAAATTAACAAACCCACTCTAAAATTAATTTGAGCTAATTTACGCGCCAAAATCTCAATTCAAAACAAAATCCAAACCAAG
The DNA here is from genome assembly GCF_054856545.1 of Hippocampus guttulatus. Classification (NCBI taxonomy): domain Eukaryota; kingdom Metazoa; phylum Chordata; class Actinopteri; order Syngnathiformes; family Syngnathidae; genus Hippocampus; species Hippocampus guttulatus. The sequence continues at coordinate 3,298,847 of NC_141269.1, read as the reverse complement.
TATACTGAAAAAAACCTATTGCAACCCTGGCTGAAGGCCATTTTTCTGTTCGCAACTAAGTGAGTTTTGGGTGGCCGTGAGTTCTGAACAGCTCAAATCCAGCACCATGTCGGAAGAACTTTTGTTTGCCGCGGCTGTTGGTCTAGAGGTGGTTGTTGCAGTGGTTTCCTTTCGCCCGTTCGCCTCGTTTCACAATCCAATCCAGCCCCCGAGCGCTCGTAATTGTTTATTTCGTCAGTCTGGCAACAAAAGCGCGTCATGAATCATTCATAATTCATGACGCTGCCAACGCTCTGGCCCATTAAATCACATATTTTTCACCCAGTGAACGCCTTTCGCGCCGACAAAGCCTGTGCTGAAGACGTCAAATGTCTTACAGTCGACCACACAGTACAGTATAGCGCGCGGCGCGATGCTTTGATCTCGTGGGAGGAATGATCCCGACGACTCCCATTTTTAGCCTGCGTTTCTCCAAGCGACTCACTTCCAAGTACCTCATGCTATAGCACATGACTGCAAGCGAGTGCCCTGCCTTCTTAAGAGACAACCTGTTGGAAATTCAGTCCGATAATTATCCACACGAGGCGTCGGCAGTGAACTTATTTGGATTGTAAAATTATTTTTTTTGAAATAATAGAAGTGCGTATGAATGCACTCAACAAATGGCTGTTACGAGAATACACTCATGCTTTGATGTGAATAAAGACAAAATATGATGGGGGAAAAACATTTAAGAATGAAGTCGGAATGTTATGGAAAATAAGTTGTAACGCTACAGAGGGGAAATAAGGAATAAAGTTAGAGTTTCAGAAATGGGTCGACTTAAGTCGGAATACTATGAGGAAAAAGTTGCTGTGTTCTGTGAATCAAATCTTTCGAGAAGAATTAAATTGTCATTTTATAGAGTTGGGAATTTGAAAGAAAAAAAAAGTCGTGAACAAACGGGTTAAATGTTTTTATTACGAGACGGAAATTTTAATATGAGAATAAAGATTTGGTTTTAAATGAAGCTGAAATATGAGAAAAAAAGTCAGAATGTTACAGAATCAAAAATGGAATTTTACAAGCTAACCTATTTAGAACTTACGACGGTAAGGTGGAAATATTTTTTAACTTGAGTCCTAATATTAAAAAAAAAAACAAGATATGAAAACAAAGTTGTAATCCTATTTGATCAAATTTATTTGAATGTTATTGGAACAGAAGCTTGGATTTGACATGAATCGAGTCAAACTAATCAGACAAGAAATTAATTATGTCGTCGGGGGGATGTTTCAGCGTTGAGATAATAAACGTTGCAATAGGTGGGAAATGTCGTCACGTGACAAGTGTAACATGACTAATTTTGCGTGAATCAATTTAAAATAGGATGAAAAAAGTTTGAATGTTACGACAATCAAATCGTCAGGTCATCGTTTACCCCAATAATGTTGCAAGAAGGTTTCGAGCATGAGAACAACGTCATTTTACGTGAATGAAAGGAAGATATTACATCATGAAAAGTTGGACTGTTATGAGAATGAAATCGGAATTTCAGATGGATAACGCCATAATATATCCAGCCCCCCACACCCCCCCCCCAAATACATTTACAAGATAATCTAGTGTATGAGAATCCTCATGCGGCGTGCCAGAAGACCACCGTCCCCAAGTTGCTCCCCATGTAAGCTAAAATCCAAACAATCGCTGTCAAAGCCAAAATCCGTCGCTTACCTGACCATGCCGTCACCGATGCAGTTCAGACCCGGGTATCCGTCGCCCCGGGCCGACAGCGAGCCCTGCGGCATGCCCGGACGCGATTTCCACGACTCCATCAAGGCCGCCACCGGCGATATTAGATTCAACAAGGGGTTGGACTGGTCCCGGACGTCGTGCCGCGCAAAGGACATTGTTCCCTGCGTGCCAATCTGGTAATGGAATGAGTGTCCGCTGGAATTAACTCCGACAATGGCCGAAGCGGGCACGCCGTTGCTCTCCTGGTAGTAGTCGCCATCACTGGACTCTTGCTTCACCCCTTTGGACAGGACGTCATTGGCGAACACGTCGGCATCGTAACTCCCGTTGAGGGACACCGGCGGTCCTAAGATTCCGGAGAGGCTGTATTCGTCGACGTTATTCCTCAGGGACAAGTAGGTGGTCTCGGACGCGGGGAAGAGGCCGAGCGGCGGAGACTCTTCGCCGTAGGACTGCGCGTTCATGCACCCGTCGCTTTTGTCGGGTTCGTTCTTGATTTGCGTGATAAACGGCGTACTGGAGGTGTTGCATTTGGAACCGCCCAAGCACATGCTCCGAAAATCAGTCCCGGGCTCGTTCTTGATGTACTTCACCATGCCCATCTGGTCCAAACCCACGTTGAACACCTCGCCATCCACCATCTCCACCTTGGGGAGCTCAAAGGGCTTGAAGTCCAGCTCGTCGGTCACAGCCGTGGCCTCGGGGCTACGGGTGTCACCCCGCGCCAAACCCAGTTCGCCGGTCGGACTGGGCGCCGGGAAGCCTCCCGAGGAAGGGTTCTGCGGGCTTCCGATGGCCATGGCCGGACTGCAGGCGGGGGGCCGGACGGCGGCGGGGCTGGAAGCGGAGGACCTGACGCTGCAGGTCTGCGGGGACCTCACGCTCGTCATACTCCGAGGGCTGGACATGGGGGACCTCAGCAGGGGCGGCGAGCCCACCGTGCTCGACTCCACAGGGCTGCACGCCGACGGATTCCTGCGCCTGGCTCCGGACAGGGCCGGATGGCTTACAGGCGAGCACGCCGGGCCGAAACCCGCCGGGGGGCTGGTGGTGGTCGACGATACCAGGTTGTTACCGCCGCCCGGGCTGGAAGTTTGGGGGCTGCCGGACAGCGACGAGGCTAGCATGGAAGCGGAGCTCGCCGGGGTGCCGACGGTGCCGTCTCCTCCGCTTGGCGGCGGGAACGCAAACCTTTTCAGCTTGGGGCTCCTGGCCGAGCCATGCTGGCTGTCCCCGAGAGAGCGCCCGCATACCGGGTAGTGCATTTTCCCAGGGCTGGACGAGCCCCCGTGCTGGCCGAAGGCAAAGTCCGCCTCCCTGGCAGCATTCATGTAAAGGCCCATGGACTCGGCCACGGTTTTGGAAAGCTCCTTGGAGTCCATTTCCGGTTTGGCACCATGCAGGGAGCAGTTGCTGATGTGTGGCGGGCCGAAGTGTTGGTTCGGCCCAGGACGAAGCACCGGCTGCTCCGGCTTCTTGGCGCCGCCCGCTTTTGGGTCGGCGACATTCGCCATGTCCAGGCTGGAGTCCTCGGCGGTACAGCCGAACTCCATGGTACTGGGGATCTGAGACCACCTGTTCTCTGTATCGCTCCCCTCAAAGAGACTTTGGTATCTTTTGGTCTCCATCGCTGGCTCATGGAGTCACCTTGCAAAAAAAATAAATAAATAAAATGTTAGACCAGTTCCAACCATGAGGTTTTGATATAAATATGCCAGCGAGCAATTCGATTAAATGATGACGACTGTGCTGTCCAATGAAATGCCTTCGCTTGTACATTTTGCCCCTCGTACCTTCCAAGTTTGAATATTACAAGGCTGAAGTCATAATTTTGCAAAAAATGAAGATGATGATTTTCCTTTTATAAAGTTTTCATCAAGAAACAGACCTACAACAAAAAATAAAGTCAGAATGTAACTTTAGGGGAAGTCAAACCAAAAAAATGTGTAAGCACAGCATTCTGATTAATGTTGCTTTCGTGCAATATGAATCAATCTGAAAATTGCACACCTGTTTTTATCCGTCTCACAAGGGCGGCCATTTTGCCACTTGCTGTCGACTGAAAATGACATCACGTTGCCTCAGGGCTCAGCTTGCGACTGTCACGGGTGAGCCATGACGGTTGTTACCTGACCCCTTTGGCAATGCAATGTCAATTTCAGTTGACAGCGAGAGGCAAAATGTCCACCGCCCCCGGTGGATTTTTCTGATTGATTTATATCCCACAAATGCAATATCAATCAGAATACTGTGTTGAGAGTATAGTAGGAGCACATCGGACATATTATTTTCAAGAAAATATTTGATTACACTTGCCCTTGTAATATTACGAGACTTAAAAAAGTTGTGACATTTTATGCGATAAAATTTTAATAGTACACGACAAGGATTTTATCATATGAGAATAAAATATAGCATTTGGAAATAAAGTTTTCATGAGATTAAATTCGTAATTCTGTGTGAACTACTTTGAGGAAAAAAAAAGTAAGGGTCTGAGAAAAATGAAGATATTTTAAGATCATACATTTCTGACGGGTTGAGATATTTTGAGAAAACAAAAGTGAATTATTTTCGCTCATTGAAATGTGACCAACAGCACCTCTGGTGGTCATAGCTCAGTACAGCACCCTGTATTACATCAACGCACGATTAATCAATTCCAAAGAGCAATGAATAATTTGGTGATCAAATGTCATCATGGCTGGAGTGGAGTGCCTCCAATTATGCTTGACTTTTTTCATTATCTGAACCGCTTTATCCTAACGAAGGGGCGCGGGGCGTGCTGGAGCCTATCCCAGTCGTCTTCGGGGTGTCGGCGGGGTATACCCCCTGAACTGGTTGTTGCCATCCAATTGCAGGGTGCACATAGATAAGCTACTCTTCACACTCACACCAATGGACAATTTAGCTAGAGTGATCAATTAAGTTACCCAATGCGCATGTGTTTGGAATGTGGGAAGAAACCGGTGTACCCGGAAAAAAACCACCCAGGCACGGTAAGAACGTGCAAACTCAGAAAAAGCCCGGAACCCGGAATCGAAACCTTGACCTCTCTACCGTGAGTCCAACGCGCTAACCCGTCAGTCCTATGTCACCAACCTTGACTTAAAACTTTTTTTAATGCAGATCAACACAAATGTCTGTGTCATTTTTGCATTTTAGAGGATAATACACAGCTTGACAGGTGGTAGGTGCCTCGTAAGAGTTAACGCGTCGACGTGACGTCTCCTGAGCTTCGTGCAAAATCAGTTCCCCTGCCTCACTCCTATTGGACGAGCGGACCCAGAGCTCACGCGCAGATTGGCTCCCAGCGCCTGTCAATCGAAAAGTTGCAAGCCTCGGCGGCCACAACAGTGCTGCGACACAAAGTTGGAAGGCTTTGTTTTGGTTCGGAAAAGACAACATCCACACGTTTTACGTTTAGGAACAGCCTAAATTAACCATCAAAACTGTTGATTTTTATATTGTTACGGATATGGTTTAAAGCCGTCGCGGCACGTGCATGAGGAGTACACACCCCCTTTTAAAATAATTTCAAAAGAACCTACGCCACGAGCTGCGTGCTTTTTTCCCCCATAAATACTGTAAATGCCATTTCAATTACATCGTGTTTGTCATTATGAAGTGAGTCATTTAGGTCGTAAAAGGTGGCAAACAGGCGTTCATGAAAAAAACTCGTTCATGAAAATAAGGCATTTTTTAAAATGATAAGAACGGATCCAACTTGCAAGCAAGCAGACTGGTGTTTTTATGATTAATATAAAATGACTAGCGTCAGTAAAAAAAAGTTAGTTAACACCTTTTAAAGCGGCTCTACGCATGCACTGAGCCTAAAATAGAGTCCATTCTTATTTTATTGAGTCTTTTGGCTTACCTTAAAGACTACATTCGGTGGGTGGTTGTCAGGTGTTTGCATCCAGAGGAGCGCCAAGAAAAGCAAATAGAAAGGAAAAAGTCGTGGTTATCGTCATAAATAGGAGTCGCGAAAGAGAGTGTGGCGCATAGTTGCGCCAGTTTTTTTTTTTCTACGCAGCTCGGCTCGGTAATAATAATTATTATGATAACGATCCTCAGCGAGCTTTGCAGCAAAAGCGCAAGCGGGGTCCGACGGTGTTCCGCTCGGCGTACTGCTTTGCTCGCTGGCTCGAGTGGAAGTGGAAGAAGGAGAAGGAGAAGAGGTGCGGGGCGGGCGAGCGAACGAGGGAGTGAGCGAGCGAGAGAGAGAGAGAGAGAGAGAGAGAGAGAGAGAGAGGTGGGGTGGGAGGGAGGGAGGTTGGGGGCGGACGGGACACCCGTCTCACTTGGGGTCCCGCGCCTTCGCTGTACGCTCCCGTCTCGATGTCGTAATGAAAGGAAAAGCTGTGATCAACATTAGACTTGCGTGAGGGCGTGCACGTGCGAGTGCGTGCAGTCTAGGTGGCTCGCTAGTCAGTTATAATTTAGGGCATCATCGGCGTTAAAGTCACTTGGGCTTTTTTTTTTTTGTATCGTTCGTTGCCATTGTTTGACTGTACAGTATGTGGAAAAACTCCTTCGGAGAATCACCTGTAACACGAGCCTCCACCAGGTGGCGCGCTATTTCAATGGACCTGTCATTTGCAAGAACCCCCAACCCGAATTAGCGCGAATTAATGAACCATGAACCAGATACAAATATAAGGCGTTGCTATTATACGAATGATGTGCATATTTAATAATGATAAAAGTAAGGCCCTGTCATAAATTACGCAAGTCAATAGATGGACGGACGAATGGATAGATAGAGAGATAGATAAATAGATAGACACCTCTTGATGGCATGCAAATGATCTGTTTGTTGACCTCTTGCCATTTTTGTACTGAACAACCCAGACAGCGAAAGCATGGGCCACTTAGTTCCATTCCTACACTTGATCAAACTCCTTCTACTTGGCATCACTGATACCCTTCTGTGGTATCATATTTAAAACAACAAAAAAAAAAGCCAAAGGAAAAAAGCATTCAACATGAAATAAGTAGGCTTCATCCATGACGAGTGATTCCTCTGACAGGCAGACACTTTTTGTCGGCCTGCTCATCTGCGAATGGGCCTCACGGGGCACGGGGATAGTGGGCACAGGTGAACTGGAGCGAGCTAACTCTCAGACGAAACCCCCCCCCCCACACACACACACACACACACCTCACCCTTGTCGAGATGTCGGCAGAAGGTAGTCATGAATTTGCAATATCACGAGGGCTGAGGAGCGGAAGGGAGGATTTGGAATGTACATTACAGTACAGTTGCAATAAATGGAACAGCGTCGCTAACTACCATAATCATTTTTCATCTTTCTCTTATGATTAATTCAACAGAATGGAGAAGTCCATCCATCCATTTTCTCTACCGTGTACCCTCATTGGGTACACGGTATATCCTGTTCCAGCTGACTTTGGGTGAGAGATGAGGTACATGCACCCTTGACTTCTGGCCAGGGAATATAAGGTTTAGAAAAGCAAGCGTTCACATTCATATGCATACCCACACACTCCATAAAACAAAGTTGGGTTTAAAAAAAATGCTGTCCACTGTAGTAACCGCTGTCCCTGAAAGGGTTAAATACATATATTTTTTCACATCATGACCGCGGAGGCCGGCTTCTAGATTTGGTGGGGCTCTGCCCCGAACTACAAACACAGTTTTTATTTAACTACGATATTAGGAAGAAGAAAAAAAATCTGCCGTAAACAGGTGTAAACAAATATCAAAACAAGTCAAAAATTGTGCGTTGACACAGATTCCCGTCACCTTTAGCTGCCCCACTACGAGAATGTCACGGCCGATCTAACTGCTGAATGAAATGCGTCGGCGCACCTCGCGCCGTACTATGCGCGCGCCACCTGGGGTTTGTTCACGCACCTCGCCACACAGGCTACGGACTGGTTAATGGAATAACATGTTTACCCCGCCGGAGACATACATACATATTCAGTGGGAACACGGGATTTATAGGTTGCCGCCAGACTCTGGATCAGACCATTAGCATGCCGGGAATTATCACTAAATAATACGTTTGGCATAACTGTGTCAAGTCGATTAGGAATTGATGTTCCGGCTTGTAAACATGCTTTCTGTTGAACAGATTTGATTGCAGGGTTCGATTCCGGCTCGGGCCTTCCTTCCTGTGTGGCGTTTGCGTGTTCTCCTCATGCCTGCGTGGGTTTTCTCCGGGTGCGCCGCTTTCCTCCCACATTCCCTAAACACGCATGGCAGGTTAATGGAGCACTCTAAATTGTCCCTAGTGTGCCTGTGAGTGTGAATGGGTGTGTTTGTCTATGTTTGCCCTGCGATTGGCTGGCGACCAGTTCAGGGTGTACCCCGCCTATACTGGCCAAAAACAGTCTGGATCGCCTCCGGCATGCCCGCGACCCTTGTGAGGATATGTGGACTTGAAAATGGATGGATGGATGGCCATCCGAGAAACCTATCATTTGTTTTCGATGGTGGTTTTTTTTTGGGGGGGGGTGTCAACCCCCACCCTCCACCCCCAAAAAAAAAGGGCGATCTCGTAAGCAATTTCATTTCATGACCAAGTTAACATTTGTCACATTAATTATGCCACACTTGGCTGCACTTTGTCTCCGTGGTCTCCCTTCATCTATTCGTAATCCTAACCTCACGTTACTTCTGCAGCTGGATGGACTGCGAGCGCTTTCCAGGACAGCGTCGGGTGTATAAATAGACCGTCAGACCCACAAGACACTTTCTACAGACGTAAAGCCTCGTTACGCATGAAAGAGTTCATTATTTCTCATCCGGTTCCCCTGAGTCCAAACAGATAACAAACAACGTCCCGCTAATTATCAAGCAATGTTTCTTTTTTTTTTTTTTCAACCACCCCCCCCTTTTCCTCGTGTGCGCCACCTTGTGTCTGATAATAAGCTGACAAATGGGTATTTTGTGCACTTCTTAGTTTCGTCGGCTGCTGAACACCCGGGAGGGTGCGGGGGGGGGGGGGGGCGACTGAAATGTGATGCCTGTGTCATGATTAATTTTGCAAGTGAACAGGCTCTGCGATGTCAGTGGTAATTAGGCATCACCTATTGCATAACACACCATGTGTCAGTGTGTGTGTGTGTGTGTGTGTGTGTTTGTGTGTGTGTGTGAGAGAGAGAGGCAGCATCTGTATGAAGAGACAAAGAAGTAATTTTATCGTTCATGAATACCTAGACAGAGTTTGGACGTGCCGCTCACGAGACGTTTGGTTAAGATCGGATCTCGCGGAGTCGGATGACGGGAGTTATTTTTTGTTTTGTTTTGTTTTATGGAAAATCGTCAAACTTTGTTGAGAAACTTTGTCAACACACATTGACGAAAAAGCACATTTTTTTGCAAGTTAGAGTCACCCGTCATGTGGTTCAAAATTGGTCGGACAAAATCTCCAGGTCAGGCTCGCCTTCGATGGACTCCTGGAAATAGTCGACATGACTCGAAAACGGCAACTTCAAAACAAAATGGCAGGCTTCCTGTGTCTTTTTGCGCTTGGGTTACTGAGACTTTTTTGTGAGCCTGTTATTGACAGACATGCCAATCAAATCCCATGTTGCTAAGTGAGAGTGGCTTTGGGGGCTGAATTTTTAAAACATTCGTGGCACTATCTTTGTACGACCCCTTGAAAATGAGACACAATTTGGCCAATTCAAAACAAAATTGCACACTTCCTATGTCTTTTCGGGCTTTGGGTTCTTGAGACTTTTTCGTGGGTCTATTCATGACCGGCATGTCCAACAAATTTCATGTTGCCAAGTTAAACTAACGTTTCAAAAAATATATTAGCTGTAGGGCAGGCAGAATTGTGCCCTTTGAATTCTGCATGGCAACAACTGACCAGGAAAAAAAAGATCTATCCTGCTGCACCTGCTAGCCAGCTAGCTCAAATGTTATTTATATTCTCAGGTGTTATTCTAAATTGTGTCGACTATGTTGTTATTAAGTACGTTGATAATGGATGTGAAAATTGAAAGTCGCTGAACAGGAAAAGTTGTGATCTTCAAAATGTAAAAAGGTGGTAAGAAATGTATTGGGTTAAGTTTAGTTTTAGACCGCTTTTTGGAAAATAAAAATAGGACTGACAGCGTTCTTCTACTTTTTGGGGGACCAATTATGGGGGGGGGGGAGTTGCAATTGTACCCTATGAATTCTGCCTAGCAACAAGTGACCAGGAAAAAAAAAATCGCTGAGTTGGATGCTAATTAATCTCTTCCCCTCGTCTGGTATCTTGCTATTGGCACAGAAATCGAATATTGGAACAAAGGCCGATCAAACCATTACGCATTAGGTGTGATGGCACATCAAGACCTCGTCTACTGCATTCCATGAGTGTCAGCTCGATGCAATTTCTCCCATTTCTTGCCAGCTATCTGGATAGTTTTTTAGTCGCGTATATCGTGTTTTGTTTTGGGGGGAACAAATTGCCGAGTGGTTATCCAAATGCCCTCAAAGGCAAAGTCTCATTGTCTCGCCGTTACATAAAAGCTTTATTTCGCCGGCTTAGACGCATCTAATTTTCAGCAGTGACCCGCAGCGCACCTGGCAAGCTGCGACACACGCCACACACACACACACGCCACACACACACACAAAACTTTCAAACTTTAAACCCGCCGATTTAACCACAAGAGCATTTATTAATCCGTCTAAAACAAACAATGGCCCCCATATCAGTCAAATTAACGCAGATTGGGATTTGACGCGCGCCGCAGCCAGATGGCCTAGCTCGCTCGCTCGCTCGCCCATGGTGGCAGCTGAGGATGAGAGCACTTCCAGAGCGGATTTCAGAGAATCTAGGCCAGCGAGAGCGGCCCGCCAGTCATGTTGCAGTGCGCGCTTCCTGTTTCAGGAGGACGCCGCAACTTGTGTTGTGTGTGTCCCGTATGCATGAGTGTTGCAAACAAGCTTTTTGGGGTGAGATGAATCCCAGCTTCCATATTTTTATATAAATTTTTTTGTCTATAATCACACTTGGTGCGACTAAATGTGAAGAGTTGAGTGAGAACGCGAACAAAAAATGAGCATGTGCAATTTATTTATTTATTGCATCCGCAACTGGATTTTCCAACCGTAGAGCATCTGTTCCTTCACACAAGTGAGACTGTGAGCACAAAAACACTTCGCAACCCACCCAAAATAAACAAAATAAATTATTAACAAGAATAGCACTCAACCACCCCCGCCCCCCAAAAAAAATTGAATTTTGGAATTTATCGTATTCACGCTGTTTCTGTAATCAGCAACGTTACAGAATGAGGCAGCAGATGGCAGGTCGCAAGATTCAACACACACACGCACACACACGCACACACACGCACACACACACACACACACACACACACACACACACACACACTTCTTGGACTGTTACAAGAAATGAAAAATGTGTTATCTTCCGCAATCAGCAGTGTGCATTGTGACAAAAATGAGGCAGCGGGTGGCGAGGCTTGACCTTCGTTGGCCACACCACGATAGCTGATTACATAAATTCACATGAAATCAAATTAAAAACAAAAATGGCAACCGAGCCGAGAGTCAATTTTGACCAATTTTGACTGTTTAAAACTTTTTTTTTTAAACATGAAATCGAAAAGAATCGCGAGAGGGGTTGTAATAGTTCGCAGGAATGAGTAGCCACCCTTTGGTCGTCATAGCAACGAAAAATTATACACTGTATTTGCATGAGACAGAACCTCCCCCAAAACCGAGCCAGTTTAACCAGACAAGTTGATATTAATTGCGGTATGATTTTTTTTATGTGCATTTTGTCTGAATAATATCAGCTAGTGTTCATTAAAATACAAACTTTGTTTTTAAATAGTGGAGAAAAAAAATAATCTGCTAAAAATGTCAAATCAGCATCTGGGTGCCTAGCGACTCTGTAAAAACTCAAAGTGCCAACATAAATCGCAGAGTGTAAACTCAGTGAAACGTAAGCGCAACTCCAGCGCAGGTGAGAGGCAAACTCTCGCTTTGCAAACATTCCCATGCAAGGTTTTTTTTCTTTTTTCACTTTGTGACTCATTATTCAGATGCCGAGGATCCATCTGGAAAGAGGCGAGGTTTGGCTGCCTTCCTGGCATCGCCATCGAGGGAAAAGTGTGCGAAATTGCGAGGATTCGCGTGCAAAAAGGTGTCAATTTGTCTGGTTTTGATGACCATTTTCTTTGCCGCCGCCGCCGCTTTTTTTTTTTTTTTTTTTTTTTTTTTTTTTTAAACACCAACGAGGAAGGGTTAAAGAAAACTTTTAGCAGGTCAGGAACACTTTGGGGAGTTGTTTCATCGGAATGGTAAAAGCAGGGGAGGAAGACGGTCGGGATTTCAGATGGGACTGAAAATATGGCCTCTTTTTAGCTGTCTGTCATCTTCGAATCTGAGAGTAACCAAGAGAATATTTCCATAAAATTCATCCTAAAGCTTTGACTCCTCCAAATGTGAATCATCTTTTGTCCTGTACGCAACAATTAGTCGGACCTGAACTTTTAGCATCTGATATGTGACAGTTAGTAGAGCCTGACCGATTTTTTTTTTTAGACCGATATTTGGCAGAAGAAAATTCTGATCACCGATTAATTGGCCTATTAATTTATATATATACAGTATATATACTGTATATATATATAAAGGCATATAAAGGTTTTCTTATTCTTACAACAATCAAAACATGAATTACAGCCAGAACATTGAACTGTTTTGTAGTACTTTGTCTATTGGTGTTTGCTTAACTTAACAACAGAGGGAAAATAATTTAAAAAAAAATTTTTTTTGGTCAATTTTTTTAGGGTGGTTGCGGAACATCATTATCTTATGTTGTAAAGTGTAAAAGTGTTTTTGTTTGTTGGTGTTTTTGTTTTCTTTTTTTAAGGCTCATTTTAAAAGACTGAATATCGTCCTGACAATGAGCAGCTTGATTGATCTACATCACGGGGTTCCCATTTTGGCCTTAAAATTGATGTCAAACTGCCCTTGAGCTTGCAAGGTGAGCATCACAGCTTGTCTCGTGATGTTCCGATCTGTTATTTGGGGTTTTAGGAGCTTTCGGTGCTGAGCTTTAGCAGTTGAAAATATGGCGGACTATCCAGTTCAAGAAAAAAAAAAACCTGCCATCCCTCATTAGCCAACAAATGGACGTAAGACAGCTGAGCGGATTCAGAGTCGACGCAAAGTTAGGAATAGCTTCTGCCCGGCGGGTAAGTGTATCGCCCCATTTTGATTCTTAATTGGGTGTACATTCCAAAAAGTAACACTTCAAACTGATAATAATTACTGTTGCAGTAACACTCCATTAGAAATAATGGAAGTCATGCTACAATCGTAGCAGCCGTGGCTAACGTCGGCTGGTTTACAATGCTAATGCTAGCTTAATATCGCTAGCCCTGCTATTTCGTCTAAGATGGGGAAACGTTTAAGTTAATATACAGTTGTACAATTTTAAACTTGTGTTTGTCTAGTCGCACCGTTTCTGCGATCTGCAGCTCTGACAAGAGCGGGGCAGTCACACAACAGCAATGATGATCTATTCTCGGAAATCACTGAGCAGCAGACCCAAAGAATTGTTGTCAAACGCGACTGAGGTTGCGGCTATTTTTTTCTACGTCTTTTGCGGGCTTTTTTTTTCTCAAAAAGCCTGGAAAATACTTAAATAAATGCTGATTAAAAAAAAAAAGCGTGCGCACGGCCTCTAACAACGCATTCATATAAATTACAAACTGGCAAAGTTGAAGTGCACACAGAACGCCAGCATTGCATGTGTGTGTGTGTGTGTGTGTGTGTGTGTGTGTGTGAATGGCCCGGAGTGCCAGACAGCACCTTCTGTTTGGATCGATGGCCATCAGCATACAACCCCCCCACCCCCTTCCCCTCCTTTACAACAGTTCTGCTGTAACCCACAAGGCTGGAGGAGGAGGAGGAAGCTGCTCTTGCAAAACAACTTTTTCTTCCTTTACGCTACGCATTATTTTCACGTTTGGATGCTGGTGGCATGTCGTGGGGGTTTGAGAGTGAAACTAAGTTTAAAAAAAATGTAAATAAAATAACTCCGGGAAGCAAATAGCACAATATGGCCATTGTAGCAGAACAAGCCAAACAGTATTTGTGTCTTAATTAGCCAAATCGAGGTACTACTAAGGATTTGTTTCATTAAAAACACGTTTCCAGGCACACTATATATTTGATGATTATACCACACTAGAGGACAATTCCCTTTTTTTTTTTAATTGAAGAAGGTGCAAGGTTGTGTGGTGTTTTGTTGCATTTCTGACATTCATTCCTCCACGTAAGACCACTTTAGTGCAATAGAAACAACTCACTTAAGTAGTAAAGGAGCAGTTCTCAAAGCATGAGATGACCTTAAAAAATCCACTAGCCATCTCGGAAATAAATATTATGCCGACTAAACGTGTATGGCAAGCTTAGTAGAGAAAAATTACTCAATTGTAATACGCAATTATATTATGGTGGTCTCTGGACGGCAAACTTGTTGACAATAAATTAACAGCGCCTCTGCTGGTAGCAGCCAATTAGTGCACTTCATCTGACTTCAGTTGCTTCAAACAAGATTGACAATTCATTTTTAACAATCACTTGCTACCGAATAATTGACAAAATTTCATTGGGTTGTTCAGTAGTCTTGTTAAGAAAAAAAAACTGACTCGAAATTTCATTTTTAAAAAATGAGAAAAAACTAAAATGTTAAAATGAGTTAATCCTAGCACTATGAGAAAAAAAAGAAAAGTTACTGTATATTTTTGCAGTAGTATGATTTGATATTTAGAAATTGTCTTTTATTTTTAATTATTTTGCTACCTCAGTGGCACCAGTTTGAAGATATATTTTCTGTATAACTGTGTGAGTCAATAGTTAGCCAAAAAGTGAGCAGCGCTTGTTTGTTTTTGAAAATTAATCTACCGTATTTACCGTCTCATACGTAATCTTCAAAGAGAACGTGTACAACTCGTGGCCACCCTGGAGACGTATTGATTTGCAAGGTTTCCTGGCAACCAGCAGACACCGCCGGAGCTGCAACTCGCTGTTTTTTTACACTCCTCATACTGAAAGAAACAATAACAACAAGTAGCGAGCTGGCGTGCAGCTTTGGAAAGGTGCTGCTGCTGCTGCTGCTGCTGCACATTGTCTGCTACTTTGTGCTAAGCTAAACAAAAAGGCTCGGAGCTGAAGATTCAGCACGCACATGTGATCTTGTCACTGCAGCTAAATATGCATAATGGGGGTCCATTTGGCCTCATTTCATTCCTGTTGGTTTTCCTGTCTGTGTCAGTGGTTTGGTATGGTTCAAACTTTCCTGGCTAGCGGAATGGAAATTCTGGAGCCCGGTTTGGCGCCATGAATGATTTGTGGAAAACATTGGGTAGAGGCCCAGATTCACCAGATTTCTAAAATTGTGCCCCGCAGATGATGTGATGTTGTTTTGCCCTCTTTGGAATTTAACTTTTGCTGCATGAAAAATGGAGTGGGAAAAATAATGGTAAGCTCGGGAGGTGCCACTTTTGAGGGCCTGTTTCGCTTTTATTTTTATTTTTTATTTTATTTTATTTTTCACATTGCAATCGTGTGAAAGTGATTCCAGCTCATCGGGGTCTTTCAAGAGCAATGTTGTCGCCTATGATACAGTATTTGAAGTGAAATGACATCATATTGTTGCTTTTCAGTTTTGACTGATCCGGAAGTCTATTCGAACCGTTATCTTCACATGGCACAGACAGTTTTACGGTTTTACATTTACACTGGCGCATCCAATCTTCCCCTCGCATCGCCGCAAGACATGTGCCCGTGTAGGAGGACATTTACGCTAAAGCGAAAGGCATCTGTCCTCCGATGACACCACCTCAAGTGATGACGACAGAAGCCGTAAATCGCTCCCGACGGCCAGCGCTTTTTAAATTTGTTCTGCGACCGAGGCCGCTTTTGATCAGGTCTATTTCGTTCCTGATGCTGTCGAAAATGACAGCAAAGCTGCTGCAGGGTCGTTGCAGTCGAAGCTGTTCCATGCCAGTGCTGCAGGTGGCAGTAAATCGCACTGCATGCCTGTGAATACTCTCATCCATCTAGGTCATTTCATTCTCAGCGCATTGAATCTGTCGCAGTCGGACTGTTTTGAGTTCCACCCCGAGACCGCCAGAACACAACAGTCCATTTGCAATCGATCCACCGTCCTGAGAGCAAAGCACATAACCAACGTGTTAAAAGTGACAAATGTACAATTTGGATTTGAGCTCGTCTTTCAAAAAAAAACCTGACAAGCTTCATTTGGTTTAACATGTAAAGATGAACCTACAAACCGTAATGTGTGCAAAGCAAAAAGGCCACACGTCAATATTTTTATGTTCGTGTATGGCTGCATAAAGATTTTCATTCCTCACCGAACACGACCGAAAAAACAAAGCTTTTCTCTGTGGACATAATGACAAAGGAGTCCACTTTGCTTTGAAAGAAAAAAAAATAATCGGGAACTTATATCGTCGATTAAAGCCGTGTGCCGTTTCCAAACCTCTCCCCAAAATTCATAGTCAAGTTTAGCAAAGCGTCGCCGCTCTCGCTGCCGTTGCCCGCGCTAACCTTTTGATAAGGCCCGCAGACAGTGTAAATTAAAGGCATTAAATCATGATTTGCCGGCCGCGCCGAGACATCCCCTTCACACTCGGCTGCTCGGCCCGCGCTGGTCGGAGCAGACAGGTCATCCGGCCGTAGTGACGAATGGCTTTCATCAAGGGGCCTGCGGGCTCCCGTGCCAGGGAAGCTAATATTTATCTAGCAGCGACCGACGTCGGCGAGATGGGCGACGATAGAGTTCAGGGGTGCGCGTCACAGATGAAAAGACGCAATTGAACGCTTCGCTTTGCGCCGTCTAAGCGCAGGAAGTGGAGTCCAGGTCATTGACTGTCTGGCAACATGCCTGAATTGCAATAATTGGTTCAGGATTACCGATTTTGATGGCGCATTTGACGCCAAATTGAATTGTCTGGAAACGGATGCAAAGTAAATCGGAAATTTTGTAATAATCATCATTGTTCATATATTTTGGCTTCAATATTTGCTATTTAATAACAAAAATATGATGATGGGGAAATATATGTCAAAATGTGAAGTTATTTGAAACAAGCATTGACGTATTGCATATATATATATATATATATATATATTTTTTTTTTTGCCAAACCTCACAGTAATTTTTGACCCCGAATACTTAAATTCTTGTTCTAAATGAGTTCATCTAACCATTAATTAACCCATATACAACAGGACGAGACAATCTCATGCTGCCATTGGCGTTAAAAGCCGTCAAAGTTACGTTGGCATTTTGTTGTTGTTGTTGTAGGTTTTTTTGTTTGTTTTGTTTTTGTTTTCTAATGCTGACAGGAAAATAATGAAATGTGAAATAGAGAATTGATGAGTAGAAGCTGTCAAGTGCAACCCCAAGACAGGCCATCACTTCACTGTATAAATATCTTGGTATGCAATTATTATTATTTTTTTTTTAGTTCAATCCAGTCAATGTGGTATATCCCGTCATTACATTGCAATTGCTCCTAAATATAGCCTCCTAATTAGTGCCAAATAAAGAAGTAATTAATGTTGCCGCGGTGGCCGTGGAATTGTCGTCGTGGAGGAAATATGGCTTGTCCAAAGCAGATGAAAAATGGAATGTTAATGAGTGGCACCTGGGTTAATGAGACATTTGCAGCTGCTCAACCAACGCCATTGTCCAAAAAAAAAAAGGACCACTCATTGGGCTCGTCTCCCATCAGATTGGGTGTTATCGCTCATTTCATTCTTTGAAACTTTTGTAATTGCAAAGTTTTGTAAAAGTGCAAAACTTCCTGAAAGTTGCCAGTGGACCGAATTTCACTAATTACAGCTTTAGGAATTTGTCTTATAAATCACTTTTAAATATTTCTCAAGTGTCAAGTTAGTTTGTGTTCCTGGAATAAGCGGCTCAACTAAAAGCTCGTCTTGGAAAAACAACAAATCTGCATATGTTATATGTCAATTGTCTTTATGTTAGTTAAAAAAAGTGAACCCGTATATTAATCAACCACAGATTTGCATATTTAAAGATGTTATAAACATATGTATAGTATATATAGTTTGATGAATGTAAGATATAATTTCGGTTATTTTTGTTTTTTAAAAGCACTTTTGTTTTCATTTCATGAACAAAAAAGATTTTTTTCTTAAATTTTAGTTTAGTTTTTTTTTTTAAAGGTTTCGTTAGCTACAAATAACCTTGGTGCTTAATGGAACAGCCAAGACACTTCTCACAAGTCTGCTGCTATCTTCTGGTGAAACGTAGAATAGCTTTTTTTGTTCAGGTGTATTTTCTCTTCTGGTCATAGTGGTGGCGGACCATGCATTATTAATTTTGTGCCACAGGCTGCAGGCCGGTGGAAATTTGAAAACGGGCCGCAATTGATCCCCAGGCCCGATATTGGACATGTCTACTTTAAGGGTTTGGTCTGGTTGTGTTATTTTACAAAACTTAACATCCTGCAAATGTTGGTGTGTAAATTTCACACCTTAATGCTTTCAAGAAATCTTACAAGTAGAGTATCTCTTTCATGAGTTTTGTATTTGGATGCTTCATCTTAAGTGAAAAATTCACGGCGAGACTTAAACCTTCACAGGATTCATGTAAAAATCCAACGATAAAATGTAATGTGGAAAGAAAAAAAATATCTCCATTCGTTTCCACTGGCCGTTTACGACCCCGTAAAGCACAATATGCATCCCGGCCTGGGATGCATGTGACACTTTATGCTTGGCGAAGACATTAAAACCATCTTTCTGCGTAATGGAGAGCAATCTGCATAATTTCCAGTCAACCTGCTTTACATGAGAGCCAGATGACTGCGTTGACTCTGATCCGAAGGTCGGAATTCCAGCGGCCGGAACACGAGAAGGATGACAAGCGACTCGGCCCTTTGCTTAATTTGCTCGGTTCAGGTCATCCCGGTCGGGACCGGATTTGCGGCTAAATCACCTGTTCTAGTTCATCTTTTGGGGCCCCTGCGATCTTGACTTTCTTGAAGGGATTTTTGATCTTTACCGTAGACCAATGGTCTCCAACACCCGTGCGGCCGACCGACACCGGTCCGTGGGTCATTAGGTGCCCGGCCGCACAGAAAGAATAAATAACTTACATGACTTCCGTTGTATTTATTCCGGAATCTGAAATATATTTTATTTTGAAATATTACCGGATCCTCTGTTACGTCCGTCTACAATATGTCACTCTTGACTGGGTCAAGTTACGTTACGTTAAACGTTACCAAAACGACCAGAGAGTGTTGCGGCCAGATAGGACGTTCCTCGTGTCGTGATTCGTGTTTGTTTATTATAGTTTTGAAAATACCGCCGTTTTCATGCAGGTAATATCATATTATTTTGTTGTATTTATCCGTCACACCTTAAAGGCCGTTCCCTGAAAATATTGGTTGACATTAAACATGACATGACGATGTAGTACCACATTGTGCCACAATATGCATGGCAGCATTGAGCACACAGATGAGCGATGGACAGCTTGCAAACAACGAAAGAATCTGGGAGTTTTAACAACACAGTTACACTTGATGCGTCATACCAAACGATTATATAGCATGACCAGGAGTAAGCAATGTGTCACAATGCCACAATGCATATGCGGCCAGTTGGGCAGTATAAGTCATGCAGCACTTGTCCTGCACAATCACGCCACGGCTCCAACTATCACCTCCACGCTGCGGCAGGCTGCTCGTCGTCGTCGCTCACCCACACACTTCATTACTTGAATTATTCAAATCACGCCAGGCTAAGACGCGCTTCTTGGAACGCCGGCGCAGGAATTTGTTCCGAAGATTATTGTTATGGGAAGTGCCGCAAGACAATTTAAAAATGATTTGAAGAGTCAAATGTAATTGGACATGTCGGCTTGTGCCTCTATCTGGATCTTTAGCGCATTTCTCCAAAGAATTTGCTCGTGTATATACAAAAAGGCAAAGTGAGACCGTTTAAATGTCGGAATGTTCCTGTTCAATTCCCATTGTCACACACCGGTGACGATCGTTTGTCAGCCAATCAAAAAGCAGCAACATTACTGGCCACCCACTGACAGTTACCACTACAGCCAATGTGGTTCAGAACTCAACGAGTTGTGTGTGTCTTTTCGTGCAATCGTGTGTATATTTTCCATGTATACAGTAACCCCTCATTTATCACGGGGCTTACGTTCCAATTTATAGTGACACAAAAGTAGAACTGTATTTTCTTAAAGCCTTATAACAGCATGAAGATACAGTACTATATATATATATGAAACAATCACTGAAACTTACTATAAAATATTTTGCTTTCATGGCTCTTTTTTTTTTTTTTTTTAAATTCAGCCCATGGCTTTGTCATTTCATCATCTATATTATTTCCGAACCAGCCAGGACACCACTTGTGTTGTGTTAGCATGAAGGTCAAAGCTTACCTTACTCTACAGAGCTTTTGAAGTCTTTGAAGACATGATGTTGGACAAGTTATGTTTGCATGTAGCGCCAACATTTAGCTTTCTTTTGTTTTTGCGACTTAGCCTGTCTTTTACTGCAGCAATTTAGCAGTCGTTACTTTCTTACATTGGCCTCAATTAAATCCGAGGAAACTGGAAAACTGATATTCAAGACTGCGCCACCACCTGTGCCTTTTGTTTACCAGGACTTTGTCTTATTTAAAATGCTACGGCTCCACAACGCCGCTCTTGTGACAAAACCCTCATTTGAAAGGAATTAAATGAACAAATTCTTGTACGCCGAAAGCTTCACAACATGTGAGACTTCACCCGGGCCAACGTGAGACGGGAACCAAATGGAAAAATGAGCAACAGATGGCAACGAGCGGGATGAGGAGTCGAAAACCACACCGCCGACTCAAGCCCGGAGAGGCTTTTGGAGACAGATTTTGCCTACAACATAGAATTTTTATGAGAGCGAGGCGGTGTCTGATAATCAGAGAAATTTATGTCTCATTATACGCTTTCTTATTCGCATTGCTATGCTACCCTTCATTAGCCTAAAGCAATAGCTTTGATTATCCACCTATCAACAAACCGCTAATGTTCTCTTTGTAATCAATTTAAAAGCCCATAAAATATGATCATATTATTATTTAAAATAATTTGATTTCTACTTAATTTTAAATAGCCTTTCGATGGTGTCATGACATTCCTATGACTACACAGGCAGGTATGGGATGTCCATTTTCAGAGCAAATATGATACACTGCTTGCCAAATGAATAGTTGCGCATGATTGTTTGTTTTTTTTTGTAAAGGCACAACTTTTCACACTGATCACATGAGATTGTGCAGGTGGACCTAATAAAGCGTCTTGTCAGGCTCCTCAAAAAGCACACAAATACTGTACGTTGTTACATCACTGCGACACTGAGTCTCCAACCAAGTGTGTGATTCACAGAGAGCAGCAGCAAAGCATCATTTGCTGCCGTCTCCACGCCACAGACCGCGATTGGGGAGCTGTTGCCAGGCAACAGATGCGAGGTGTAACATCCACAAACAGGACAGGCCCGTGTCAACTACTTCAATTCGATTGTTATACGTAAACAATTGGTCTGTATATACTCCTACAGGCGCACACACAAACTCAGAGGAGCTCATCACTCAAATCGATCCAGATTATAAATAAAGCAACGGACGGATGCCATGGTTGGTCTTATCGGTGCCAGTTGCTTTACAGGAGAGCATCAGTCAAAGCACCCGACACATAGCGATGCATTCCGTCATTCACTGCGCTGTATATCTGAATCCGCAGTGTAGCCTCGCAACAAATAACTAAGAAACACATAGCATAGGAATAGAACACAATCTCTGAACTCAAGGTTCAAACTGCATCGTGTTGTAGTAGCCATTTTTAAAAAATCCAGCCCAGTGCATTTATTAATTTTAGATCTGTTGAATTTCATTTTTCCGTACAGCTGCATTCAATCTTTATAACCATTTGATTTCAAACATTTAAGTGAAATGGGTTTTAAACATTTGTGCATTACATTTTAAATGAAGAATTCAGTAGTTGTTTTCCCACATTTAAGAGCACTTTTAATGTTATTAATCTTCACACTTGTAATGTGACAGTGTAATGTGACTTGCACAATATGATGGAGCTTTTAGGAATACAATTGCTTTGTGCTACTGTATTTTCAAGTTGGGGTAGTACTACTTTGAGGTAGTGTAAAATGTTTGAGAACCAACACTTTGTTTGACATGCATGCAAACTCAGGATGGAACCGAGGACAGCTTTCAAGTCAAGATGGTGCCCGAGTAGGCAGCCGTCAGCAAGTGCTCTCATGAGCCTTGCTTTTTTTGTTGTTTTTGTGTTTGTTTTGTCATTTTGTGTTTGCCGTTACGTCGTGTGGACCTGATGTGGACTTTTTTCAGCATTTTTTGGCCACGACATTCATCAAGGAGGAGACTCTGTGCTTGGTGGTTGCGCCTTCTCGGCAGCATGGGTATACCAGCACTGTTTTTGACTGGGAGGAATGTCGGCGCCATTCGACTGTCGTTGCTGGACAGTCCCGGGGCGCTTGTGTCTTGCGCCTGTAATGGGCAGCATTTTTCACAGCCCCGCTTTGTTCAACTGAGAGATCGGTGCTATTGAACGGTCTGCGGCTGGATGGATGTAAGTCTTGAGGAGCCGACGATGAGAAGAAAGGAGCGTTAGCGTGGAGCGCCGATGCGGATTTGGAACTGGGAGTCGCGGCGTGGAGTTTGAAGCGGATTACGTGGGACAGGAGAAGTGAACTACGGTAATCTCTTTTCGTCAATGGACGCTACAGCTTCGTGCTTGCTTTCAAAACTTAGCTTGTAGCAGACGTGTGCACATTTTCAGCATGACGTCTCTGATCCACTGGTGAAAGGACACTTTGATCCTCTCCTCTTTCATCTATAACTGCTTCAGACAACAAAGTGTATGCAAAAAAGTGGTGAAGAGTGCACGACTGTCTGTGTCCTATGTGTTGTGTTGTGTTATTTTTGTTATTTTGACTTCAAAATGGCGCCGCGTGAGTGGCTGCCTATCCAGCAGCTCCTATATTTTGTTGTTCTACTTCTTCCTTTCATAACTTTGCTGCTGTGAATTGGGAATTTCTCCATTGCGAAACTAATAAAGGTTTTCTTATCTTTTTTTTTTCATATATGAATTGCCAAAACATACTGGAAAAAAATACCTTGAAAATATTAATTGCTAATATGACCATGACTCTTGGATCCAAATCCATAGCTTTTATTTATTTCGTATCAAGTAAAAGCGCACTGGGGAAAGCCTCCCAAAGCTGTCAGTCTTTAACATACTGTACAATTGTGGAAAGCATCCAGTCCACATTTACATTTGGACACGACGCGTGTTGCACTGCTGGAGTCCCTGAAGGATTGAGACTGACATGGCTTCAGGTACTCCTGGGGAGAAAGTCTGAAGAAGTTGCTTCTTTATCGAGGGGAAAACTTGCTCACTGGAGGAGAGCTGTCGATTTTTGACACACAGAGGCCTGTCAAACAGCGCCATCTGCTGATCGAGCTTCCAATAAAACTAGACAATTTAGTTCAGAACTGCTGTTTTTGCCTTTACCGTTTTATACACTTATTAAGAGTGTTCAAGGACTCCTTAGCGACCACGTAGCCCGTCTTAAGTGTGTTCAAGTGGTAATTTTATGGTGTTTTGTTTATTTACTATGTAAAGGAGTCGATAGTTAGCTAAAGACCATTAGCTAACCGTTTCCGGAAATGGATTACGTCAGCCTTTGAAGGTCAAACATGTTCAAATGGGGGGTTGACCATACCCAAGGTCACGAGCTCTGCCGATGAGAGCGTCAAGCGACTCTGACGTCAGGCAAGTTAACCTGCCAGCTGGTTTGGTTCGTATGCACCGCGAAAGACAACCGTCAGCGTCCCAACTGCTCGTCATGCAAATTTTCTGACACATTCCATGTGCATGATGATGTATGCATCATCGTTCATATTTGCTAATCCTGCGGGCTTTTTTTAGGGGGGGGGGTTGCATCCATAACATTCAAAGTTAAAGATTATTCGCTAAAAACACATTTTATCAGTTTGAACATTAAATAGCTCGTCTTTGTAGCGTCTTCAATTAAGTGTATGTTAAACGTGTTTTGGAAATCATTTTGTATTCTGTTTATGTACAACACACCGTCCCAACTTCAGTGGAACTAGGTTTGTAGTCAACTCTTGAGATTTTTCTGTGACGTAGGGGATCTATTTACAGCGTTGCCCCGGCCTGCACATTCAGCTATTCCCAGTTTTGGGGGGGGGGGGGACAGATCCTCCATTATTCGCTTTAAAAAAATGCTTTCACTGTTTTTGAAACACGCTAAAATGCCACAAGATGGCGCCAAAGCCAAACTATTCCTTGTGCAAGACTTGGTTTATTTTAGACTGGATAAATTCCTTGTCCACTCCCTTCAGTTTCGATCTAAAATGCCATAAATGCATGTTCTATAGTGTTTACGTTCCGTGGTGGGCCCGGACAACCTAAAACCTTCCACTTCTTCCCCCTGAGGGACTCTTTGTTTTGGAAGTGTGTCAATATCGAGAATTGGAGCTCAGTGTTCCAATCATTTTGGAGGGGATTGGAAATGAAGCTGGGAATATGTTTTGTAAGTGCTGGTTTCTTTTGCACAAAGCATGAAAACAATGATTATCCTCCTGAGTTCGTCATAATATGATCATTTCAGTGAACGCAGTGAAGGGAACACGGACCCGACTTTGAAGACTTCCCCTCTGACCTGCTTGTTGTTTATAGAGGAGAATGGGACGCCTGTCATCTTGCTGTACAGGATATCCTGTTGCCTGGCTCCAGGAAAAGTGCTCCAATTTGCTTTCTGCGCTCTCACTTCCTCCCTTGCAGTCGCCTCACGCGGTACATCCGACACAGCTGGCTTGGGGAGGGAAGAATCCCGCAGGCGTCCTTGGAAGTACGTGGGCGGTATAGTTGTAAAAATCTCTTGATAGTAACTTCGTTCTCAGATAAACAAAAATGTATAGAGATATATTTTTTAAATAATATATTATTGAATATAATACAATAATTTTACAGGCATAACATGTTAAGATTAAAAAGAATATGATGTTGAAAATAAAGTCATAATGAGAATAACGTTTCATTGTTTTGAGGAAAGAAATTGGACCTCCCATGCACGGGAGAAAAACTCCACAAGGGTAATATTGTATTTGTATTTTTTTTATTTATTAACAAGTTGCAGTATTTAGAAAAACCAAGTTAAAAAAGTTCTATTTTTCAAAGAATGGAACCACAATAGTCCCAAGATAGTTGTATGATTTTAAGATAGTTAAAACGTTTCATATGCACATGTCACATTACTTTGTGCTCAAAATATTCATGAAGAAATGTAATCTTAACATGTTAACGTTATATTTTACAAAAGTAAAACTTCATACGACAAGAATGTGTTAATACAACGATAAAGACATTTTTGAGAGAAAGTTCATTCATTCATCTTCCGAACCGCTTTATCCTCACTTGGGTCGCGGGGGGGTGCTGGAGCCCAGTTCTCTTCGGACAGTAGGCGGGGGACACCCCGAATTGGTTGCCAGCCAATCGCAGGGCACACAGAGACGAACAACCATGCACTCACACCTAGGGACAATTTAGAGTGATCAATCAGCCTGCCATGCATGTTTTTGGAATGTGGGAGGAAACTGGAGTACCCAGAGAAAACCCACGCAGGCAAACTCCACACAGGGAGGCCGGAGTTGGAATTGAACCCGGTACCTCTGCACTGTGAATCGACGTGCTAACCACTGGACTACCGGGCCGCCTGAGAGAATGTTGTTTAATAAAACGCACGCACGCACGCACGCACGCACGCACGCACGCACGCACGCACGCACGCACGCACGCACAGTAAAGGGGGTTTGATTCCCCCTTCGGACTTAAAGAACCACCACGGCTGTGTCCAAAAACGTATACTGTACTGTACTTCGGTCTCATCGAATTGGGCAGGCATTAGGACCCGGAGACGTGAGTGCGGGTTGGGCTTCCGGGCTTCCCTGGCTCGCTCACGCGCTATCCATTCATCCAAACATCCATTGATTCATTATATTTGACACAATTCACGCTCGCTGGCCGCAGTCGAACCGCGGAAAGCTGATGGAACTCTTCTCGAACCTCCTTAAAGTTTCTTTGGACCAACTTCGTCGTCTTCAGGACAACTCAACATGTCGAAGCAACTAAGTCGAACCGCTTTTGGGCTCGTTTTGTAGCAACCTCTGGCTCTCCGATCGTCACCGAAAGTTGGTTTGGGTTTAAAACACCGCACGACATGTCGCTGAGCAGGAGCATCGAATTCGAGCACTTTGAGGAGCGCGACAGCAAGCAGCACCGGACGCCGAGGGCTGCGGGCTTCCACGCCGCCGGCTCAGGGTCCTCCCGGGGCGCGGGACTGGCGGCCAGTCCGGCTCACAGCGCGCACTGCAGCTTCTACCGGACTCGAACCCTGCAGTCGCTCACGTCGGAGAAGAAGGCCAGGAAAGTGCGCTTCTACCGAAACGGGGACAAGTACTTTAAGGGCCTGGTGTACGCGGTGTCCTCCGACCGCTTCCGCTCCATGGATGCGCTGCTCATGGAGCTGACGCGCTCGCTGTCGGACAACGTCAACCTGCCGCAGGGGGTCCGGACCCTGTATGCCCTGGACGGGGGCAGGAAGATCAGCAGCCTTGACGAGCTGGTGGAGGGTAAGGTGGTGAGGAAAAAAAGCAAGCTAAAGCGTACAATTTGGGAGCTTTTTTTTTTTTTCCCAAGTGTCCGTCTGGCCCAAAAGTCGAACCCCTGGCAAAAGTGATGGAATCACCAGTCTCTGAGGATGCTCATTCAGTTGTTTAAATGTGTGGAAAGAAAATTGATCACGGACATGACACAAAACTGAAGTCTTTTCAAACGTCAACTTTCTGGCTTCAAGAAACACTATAAGAAAAAAATTAGTCGTCAGTTACACGTACTTGTTTAGACCGAGGGGGGGGGGGGGGGTGGACAATATGCTCATTGTCGATATTGTGTATGTATCCTCTTAGACCACAGGTGTCAAGCTCACGGCCCGGGGGCCAGATCTGGCCCGCCAGATCATTTCAACTTCTCATATGTAATAAATAAGAGAGATATTGTAAGCATTTTCTTCTTACCAAACCCCTCTTTGCAGTAACTTAAACAATCGTTGAATCAACCATTATTCTCGACTTCTTTCAATGCTTTCACAGTCATAATGGCCCTCCAAGGAAAACGGTCACTTCAACGTGGCCCTCGGCAAAAATGAGTTTGACACCCCTGTCTTAGACTAATTCCTGCAATAAGTTATCACCGGCATGTATACTGAATTCTGTGTTGATCAGTGAAAAGGGTCAGAGGGGCACCGCTAAATTGCAAAGCCTTTTTTGCTAATCTAATGTGGGCGTCAACATTTGCTCACCATTTTGAGCGCTCGCCATGAAAAAGTGACGCGACGGCCCAGTCATTGGCGCTTACAGCTGCAATTGGTCGTAATTTGTTTGACTGGACTGTAAAATGTTATTTCCCCGGTGCAATTCAACGTCAGTTCAGTGCTTCCTCCATAACAAAGTTTTAGCCGACTTCACAGGCTCAACTCACTTTTATGGTCGGGATGAAAGTAGTGAAACCTCTGGACTGCAATCAAACGAAAACAGAGCTTCAAAGATATCCAGAGAGGAGTTCAGATCAGCCGACGAGCTACCTCTTGTCATCTTTCCCACTGCGTGGGTCGACATTTTCGCAGCGCTCAGCGGTTTGCTGCCATCGATTGAGGTCCGTCAACAGTTTTTTGTGCGCAAATCCAACGGAGAGCAATTGACTCGCGACTGGATGGGATTACTGAGCCGGACGTTGCCGCTCCGGTGAAAAAAAAAAGGGGGGGGGGGTGGGAGAAATGTTTATATTAGCCAGCATTGGCTTTGATTCATTGACCTGGATGCGAAAGGGGCGAATGAGTGAAAAACGTACTCAAGGTGTCATCAAGGTCCCTCAATTGACAAGACCGAAGAGCCCTCCGCTTCATTTTGATACTTTAGCTCTGGGCTCGGTTGTTATGGTAACGAACGCCCTACTCAGCATTTGCCTGAGGCCGAACCAGCCCCCGTACCACCAAATGAGTCCAACAACTAAAGCGTTGTCAATCTTATTCTTTTGTGTACTTGTGACAGAAGATCAGCAGAGACTATTTATAAAGTCAGTTTTAAATTGTGATTAAAAATGTATGGCGTATCACCTCGAAAGGCTACCTCTCTGCATTTCGGCAAATAGACCTGGGGGCGGGGGGTGCTTTAATGCTGGCACAATTTGCGGCCCTTTCCATCTGCCGCAGTAAATCAGGCGGGGTAGCATTCCAAGCCAACTCCTGCATAGTTCGTTCATGCTAATGGTTCACTTGAGGGCTTCACGGGTACAAGTCCGAGAACACATTTTGGCGCCTGTGCAAGCTTTGAACCTTTTTGTTGGACGCCTCAAGAGGATCGACTGCGGGACTGCAGCCTGAAAATGTTCGGGTTGTCTCATCATCGCTTTATTTTGGGTGGACTTTGTGTTTAAAAACAGCTTGCTAGTTCCCGTCTGGCGGGCTGCTTTGACCGCATCTGTCGTCCGCAAGAGGACGGCAGACTTGTCTCCCGGGGGCGACTGGAGGTGGGCGGCACCTCCCTTTGCCGCACCTGAGATCCGTGTCACTGGTCCTTACACAGTTGCGAGGTGATCCAGCCCCCCCGCCACCCCACCCCACCCCAATAGTTTAATGACAGCCGCATAAAAGTCCCCGTCCTCCTTCTGTGGCCTCGCTATATAATTAGCAAGCCGAATCAAGCCAAGTATCAAGGGAGACCTCGTCAAAACGGCCTTGTTACACCGAGAAGCTCCGTTCGTTCCTCTTGACACGCATTAGGAAACGTCAGCGTCTCTCTGGCACGTAGTTTTGAAAGGATTAGCCTGTGCGCCGCTCATCAACTGCTTCCCACATGCGCATCACCTGATCAGAGGCGGATGGATCAGCTGCGCTTAGCGGATTCAAATTCAAGCGCCGCAATCGGACCGATCCGCTGCCAGCGTCACACTTGGTGCTAGCTCTGAGGGGGAAATATTTGCGTGTCCACTCCCCGACTGGAATGCTGGCAGAAAATCTTGCCTTGGATGAAGGCCAGCGCAGCAGCTCACTCGGCAGGCCAATGTTGAAAAGGCCGAGCCTGCCTTTTGTTGACATGGTTCGATACTTGGCCTTCAAATGAGGAACGCGATCTCTTGATTTGAGGAGCTTTTGTTTGCTCATTAGATTTGCTCTCTGACAAAGTTTGTTCGCCCTTTCGACTTTGACGACGTATGGCCAATTCGGTCCGGGTGGACATCCGACGGTCGCTCCACGGTCTCTTCTTGCTTTTACGACACAAGCTCGAAGACAGCGGTCACCGACGTGGTGCCCGCGGGCGCCAGGTAGCCCGCCGGTGCGAGGATTGTGATTTGCTAGTTGAAAAAAAGATACAAACACGGGCAGCATTGTGACGCATCTTTAAGATGATCAGAGCCTGAAAATTAAAATCATTAACGATGCAAAATAACACATTCCTAATATTATTAAATGTACAGTAATCCCTCGTTTATCCCGATTAATGGGGACCGAAACCACCCGCGATAAACGAAAATCCGCAAAGTAGCGACCAATTAACATGTACTGTATATTTAAGAAAAATTGCCCCACGTGGGCCTTTGCGCTTGAGCAGAGCGCACTAACACACACACACACTGATTTTTGCGGACTTCAAAAAAAAAATGTTATGAATGTTTGAAAAATATCCGCGATGCGCCGAAGCCGCGATAAACGAACCGCGAAATCGCGAGGGATCACTGTAATTTGTACACACGTTATTTCAGACGCGTATCAATTTGGTATCCCTTCACACAATCGGTACACGTGAAGTAGCTCTCACTCTCAAAAAGGTTGGTGATCCCTGCTTTAAGACATAGTGGCGCGTGTCAATCAAACAAACGTTCGTTGACGTTCTCTGCGGCCCCGAAGCAAATGCTCCACTTTCTTTCTCTTCCCCCCCCTAGGAGAAAGCTACGTGTGCGCCTCCAACGAGCCCTTCCGCCGCGTGGACTACGCCAGGAACGTCAACCCTAACTGGGCCGTGGGCAGCAAGACGGGCACGTCGCGCTCCATGTCGTCGCTGGTGGCGCCCAGGGGCGAGCAGCAGCAGCAGCAGCAGCAGCAGCAGCAGCGCCAGCCCAAAGACTTCATCAAGCCCAAGCTGGTCACGGTGGTGCGCAGCGGCGTCAAACCGCGCAAGGCCGTGCGCGTCCTGCTCAACAGGAAGACGGCGCACTCCTTTGAGCAGGTGCTCGCCGACATCACGGACGCCATCAAGCTGGACTCGGGTGCCGTGAAGAGGCTCTACACGCTGCAAGGCAAGCAAGTAAGTGTCTTTGTTCAACGCGTGTTGAAGGGCTTCGTTTCCAATATGGTGCCAGGGGCAACGGTAGCCGCGGTTTGACGAGTGGACAGCTGGCAGCTTTGGAGCTTCTTTGTTGCCCTGGCAGAGTCAAACGAATCCTCTGCCTGGCTTGGCCTGGCAGCATGAGCATCGGTGTCAGCATTTTAAATTGGAGCGGCAAATCGGTGCCGTTGATCAATCCAGCTTCTTTCATCCTAAGCGGCTGGCTAAAGTAAAACCTCTCACGAGCACTTTGAAACAGTCATTCAGGCCATCGTCGCATCTCGGCTGAATTACTGCAATGCACTTTACTTTGGAGTCAGCCAATCCTCCATTCAGCGTCTCCAGTTGGTCCAGAATGCTGCTTCTGCCAGTGTGCACTGCCGGGGGGGGGAAAGAATACAACAGTAGTTTTCCGTCCAAAAACAAATTCACTCAAATATTTGTCAGGTCAAACATCTCAAATCTGTCATGTTTGCCCATCGCCGTCTCACCCGCGTTTTGTCCACAGTGGCCTGAAACATGGCTGCCGCAGCAGCTGCGCCCGCGCTGTCGACTTTGCCCTCAAACAAAACAAAAAAACTCCCCGTTGTCTCCATAACCTCAGAAATCCGCTTCATTTTCGATGATGCTTCACCCCAGAAGTCCAAGTGTGCCATTCGTGTGCCATTCGTGTGCAGCAGTTCACAGCGTTCGCAGATCATTGCCTCGATCGAGGTCAACTGCCCACATCGTTCTTCGTCAGAACCAGACTGACTTAGCGGCGCCCCTGTTGGTCGCCGCCGAGTAACGCGCTCCATTTTGAGCAGTTTGGTGATCCGGTGTAGACGGCGATTTATCAGCTGCAGCTGCGTCAGCGGTCCTAGTAATTAAAACGCATTCAATCGCGTGGGCACGTAATGACACGTCGCAGTCACGTCAACCAGGCGCAAATGAAGACACGTTGGAGGCCTCCGTCGTGCGCGAGTCAAGTTCGCGCCCACCCCCGTTCCAACTCGCCCCACTTGCGCAATTGCCGCAATGCGTTCTTAAAATATCATGAGGTGAGTGCTGGAGCACGTGCGACCACCCCACCCACCCATCCCTGAAAAAACAAACAACAACAACAACAAAACTATCTTTAGTGGTCAGTAATCAACATTTCATACGAAGTTAAATCGTCAATTCTTTTGCATTTTCACTCAACATTCTCTCCTGGAGTCCAAAGGCCGCTTTTTATTTTCCTTGAAAGCCCTTTGTTTGCTCACTCAGTCAAGCCAATAAACACAGTGGACACAACACACCCTGTGAGGGCTGACGCCCCCAGCTGCAGCCTACCATCTGCTCCTCCTTCAAAAAAAAAAAAAGAAAAGGGGGCCCAGCCACCCGCCCTGCAGACGCCATTGGAGTCCCACCAACTGCAGGCACACATAAACAGTAGTGGGGTGTCGCACACGTGCCCGCATGATCCCCCCCCCCCCCCGCAATCTACTGGGGCTCCATGCCACCACCGGATAATTAGACCGATAAGCTGGAAGGGAGCGCCCAAGCTCAGCTGTCAGGTGGCGTGCGTGCGGTGCGTGCGCACAATGGTGCTCTCTCTTGACTTGTGCTCTTCAGACTGAATGTTCATTCTCGCCGCTCATCAGCCGCCGCTTTGAAGACACAATCTCATTTTTACGTTGTTGAACTTCACCAAGAGCTCATCATATAATCAACCTCACCTCTATCGCGGGTTCAAAGGTCGCGGTCCCGATATTTTCTTTCTTTTTTTTTTTTTTGTGATTACACTCTCCTTGATATTTTTGTGTACTTGCACCTTTTCGCACGGAATCGTTTCAGCACCCACCAAGTCCACTTCTATCCCAAAGCGCTCAGTATCTGCAACTCGGAAGGTAAACAACTCGGCAGGGAGAGGAAACGAGCCCCAGCGCGGATAATTGGAACATCTGCTCTTAAAGAGCTTCTCTTTTTTTTTTTTTGATATGTGCCGCCTGTTGTCGATTGTCTCGCCTCAGACTAACGCGAGACTCATACAGATCCTGTTTGTTGGTCAAAAGTTCAGTGGCCCCAGAAGGCCGTTAATCGGTTCACATGAGTATCGCAACTTGGGACCGCTTTGCTTTGCCTTAAAGACGTTTTGCCTCTCATCCGTGCCGGCTTCATCAATTTATGTCGCCAAGGCTTGGATTGGTTTTCACCCGCCTAATTTGCTGCGGGTTATATGACACCAAATGAAGCTTGGTTAGGACTGCTGATTGAAAAGGGCATCGGTTTGTTGCGAGCAGCCATTTTGGAGGAGATATCTGTGAAAAAAACAGGCCTGGAAAGTTAGGGGGAAAAAAAATGACCCCATGACACCGTTTTAGATTAATTTCAGCGCTCATACTTTGATGAAATGCTTCGAAGACGTTCGTCCAAATGAGCCCCAATCGGAAGGCTGTTTAAAATGTTTATTTATTGATTTTTGCCTACGCCATTGAATTGATGAAGTTTTTTTGAACTTGACCGGTGTTAATATGAAGCCTCACGTGGTTTCTGATCGCGCGATCAACCGAGCAACAGCAAACGAAGGCCATTTTCTGGCTCTGGGCGACATTGCAGATCAAAGACACGACAGATTTTGGCTTATCTCCACCTTGAACGACTGTGGCATCATCTTCCACCGCTGCCTTGCTGGCCCCGATTCTCCAAAGCAGCCCTCGTCTCCCTCCCCCCCGCCCCCCTCTCTTGCCCCGCCATCAAAAGGTTTCACCGACGAACAGGTTCATCGTCATCGAGGGGCAACGCGCCACGGCGGCGGCAGCCTCAGACAGATCAGCGCGGTCGGCGTCGCACGGGGATGCCATCTGATCGTTTTCAGGGCCAAGTGTGGATTAAAGCGCCGGCATTAAGGTCATCGGAGGAGAAATTTGCTTTGTCCCGACCGCACGTCACGATGGAAGTTATCGAGCATTTTCTCTCCGCCGCCAAAAGTTTGCGAGGCTAAAACATTGACTTTCCCACGCTTCAAATAGTTTGCAAAAGTCCAGCAGACAACAGACGGACGGTTTTGTTTTAGGGTGGGGGTTGGGGTGTGTGTAGAAAGTGTGAACGGTGGCGGGGGGGGGGGGGGGGGCAAGAACGGGGACGGCGTCTATTGTGTTCCATTGTATGATGTCATCAGCCTCTCAAACGCTCTTTTCAGGTCCAGTCGGCATCACGTTGGGGGAGCGCAACCCCCGCCACCCGCCTGTATCATTAACTGTTGTCCGACAACTGCCTCCCGGCAGGTCGGAAAGACAAAAGCGGGGATTTTTTTTTTTTTTTTTTTTTTGTATGTGCAGGTCGCCAAACGTGAAGGGCAAGAAATGTCGATTGGCAGCAGGTCTTGCGGAAACTTTTGTGGTGGCTTTTGGAGCAGCGGTGAGCCACGTTTTTGGAGCCTCCAAGCGGGGACGCAACCGCCTTCATTCTACCTTTTTCGTAGCGCCGATTCTATCAGCTCGGCTCAACGACGCAAAACCACAAAACTGTTTAAGCGCACAGTTCGGAATCAGTCTCGAAGAACGTGACAACAGAACCCCCCCCCCCCCCCCCCCAACAAAAACCAGGCCACCAAATGGCTTGAAATCCTACCAAGTGGAAAAGAGCCCACCCAGATTAGTTTCCGTCCCACATCATGTGCCTCGTTGTCTTCCTGCCGCGCCGTTGCGGCCACGCGCGGCTCAACGAGCTTTGCACTTGAGTTGTTGCGACAAGGCGTCATTCCCAACGACGTTCCAACCTTTCTGGCGGCGTGATGGTTAATCCCGCCTGACAAAGATGGCCTCCTTTTTTTTTTTTTTTTTTTTTTGACCCCTTTCCAACCTCCAACTGTCCTCCCCAGTGCGCGCGCCGACGCGCTCGTCTCTCGTTGGTCGCCGAGGCTAATGACCCGAGATGTCGAGTCTCGCTCCCCGTTTGGCGATCAGTTTGCCCACCGTGTGCAATCCGTCGGTCATGTCCTTAATTTTGGCCGGCAGGAACCGAAAATTTGACATCATTGTGGCACCCGTCGTGCCTCGCCCGGAGGCGTGGGGATGGGGGGGGGGGGGCTACGTTTCCACGCCAGTCGTCCTTCGGCGGTCATCGCCCCTCGGGGCACCGTGCCGGTCACACCCGATGCCGCAATAGCCACGCCCTGACTATTGAGGCCGCCGCCCCTGCAGGCTTTGGTTGCCACGGCAACCGTAGCATTCGTCTCCCCGGTGCGCTGCTCAGCTGCCGAATTCCGACAACAAAATGACGCCGCCCGGCTTATGCATGTCAAACATGTCGTGGTTTTGCTGCGCGTGCGCTTAAAAAGCGGATCGTACGGGTGGACGGAAGCGGACCTGATCGGAACACGCCGGACCTTCTTTTTATTTGTCCAATGCCGTAAATGTGCTCGAGTTCCGTTTGGTAGCACCGATGACTGCGCCTGCTGCCCACATGAGCTATTTTCGGCTGTTCACTCCCGCCGCTCCTTTCTCGGTGGCGTTTGCTTTTTCGGGACACCTCGCACCCACACTGCACGCAGCAACATGCGATTAGTAAAATGACGTGGTTACCAACGTGCGGGGGCGATCATTGAACTCATCTTTTGCAGGTTCTCCCTTCCCACTGTTACATGTACAACAGCAGCGGAGGGACGCATATGGATGCTTGGTATTTCTTCTCCGTTCTCACCCGGCTTGGAATAGTTTTGGATTTTTCATGACAGTCATTTTTATTTTGTTTTGACTTTTTAAATTTTTTTTTATTCACTTTACATTCGTTTTTAAAACATGCCTGTTTGTTATTAACTTTAGATTTTTTTTCCAAACTTGCTTCGTTTTCTTTTAGTTTTTATTAGTTTTAGTATTAGTTTTATTTTATTTAAACATGGAATATTTGTTTAAAAAATATATATTTTACTAAGACTTGTATTTAAAAATAAATAAATAAAATAAAAACGGAAACTTTGACATCCTTTCTTCTCTACGGAGATAAAATACATCCGTTTAAAATGAACCTCGAAAGCTGAGGCTTTTGAGATCATTTTTCAGATTTCAGTTCATTCTTGTTTTTTTAAGCATTTTCACTCACTAAAATAACCTTGTTTTTTTAAAATTATTTTTATTTTTTCACTTTGACCAGCAAAAATAAGTCGCCCGTCGACAAAAATGACCTGATTTCACCTGCGGGTCTTGAATCGGATTTGTTCCAAATCAAGTCGGCAACCACAACTGTGTATGCACTTAAAAATGACATCAAAACTCACTTGACCCGCATGAAATTTGGTGGCCACGTCTACAATAACAGGAGGCATGAAAATTTCCACGCACACATGCTCCGCGCCCATTTAAAAAACATTTCTTTTATTGAGGTAGCCATTTTGGAAGCCAATTCCATGAAGAAGAAGTCAAGAAATTTCGGCGCAACCAAAAATCTCATCGACATGAAATTGCTCAATCGTCTTTATCCGAAAACAAAATGCACCAAAATTCTGCCGTGCTTTTGTTCCAGATCACGTGCTTGCAGGACTTCTTCGGCGATGACGACGTGTTCATCGCGTGCGGCCCGGAGAAGTACCGCTACGCCCACGACGACTTTGCGTTGGATCACAGCGGTAAGGCTTCCGCAGCCTTTGTGACGGGTAGGCCCCCTCCCGACGAACTGCGCACGCGTCCGTCTGTCGTTGCCGTCGTGGTTTCGTGTCGTGTTATTGCAGCTGTTGGCCACTGTCGCCTTTCTCCTCTCGCTTGGACCACAGAGCGTGTCGTGAGTGCGTATGTGCTGTATGCGTCGGGTGTTTCCCTTCTTTGTTTTTTGCGGCGGAGTTTTGTTTTGGTGCGGCTGCTCTTTTGATTAGCGTGGGGAGAGAGCGGTATTGATTTAAGTTCGTTCATTGATTGGCTGACGAGGGGTCAGGAACGGGAAGTGTGGCCAATGCGAGCGACCCTCGAGGGAAGGAATCCAAAGTTTATTTCGGTCCAAAGCGTTGACATCCTGTTGCACTTTATTTTTTTTTGTTCCTTGCAGTTTTATCAGCCGAACAAACGACACAAGACGCTCCCCGATCCAATCCAAGACAATGCCGTGTTCGCTGATGTCATGAGAAGGGCTTGAACAATGCTGGAAAATAATCAAATTATGATTTTTTTTTTTTCGTCAGTGTTGTGATTGTGTTTGAACCCTTTCAGGGACACCGGTCGATATCCGATTAATTTTTTATTTTATTTTTATTTTTTTAAATGCAGAAATGTGTCGGTTAGGCTTATGCTGAAATCAAGGCAAAGAGTTTATTTACGAAGCACTTTGCAGTCCTGACCCGCGAACACCAGCACTGCCATTGGCCGTCAAATCCTCTTTTATTTTTATGAACATCCAAGACAATTTGGAGTCTTCAACCAGCCACCGTGGATCATTTAAAGCTTTAAACGAAACCGAAACCGCACTTGTTTTGTTAAAAGTCACTTCGCATTAGCGTCTCTCTGTCCGTGATGAATTTGTATCAAACTGTCATCTGCCAAAGGGACAGTCGATGAAAACGAACATTTTAGCTCATTTCTGTATATTTACGTCCTGTAAGAAATGTGGAGGATGTACTTAAAAAAGATAAACAATAAAGATTGAAGAAATGAAAGAGAAGAAATAAAATTAAAAAAAACATGGAAATAGCCACTTAAAGTCTTCCATGAACCTAAAGCACAATTTCACCACAAATGAGCGACTAATCAATCACATCACGTCCGAACATCACGCCACGCGTCCGTATCGTCGTGGCATCGTGACGATGTGCCGTCATGCGGTCGACTCTCAGTCTTTGTCGGCCTTCTTTGACCATCGCGACAACATTTCGATTGATATTGTGTCAACGTTTGGCAGAGTGCAAAGTGCTGAAGTCGTCGCACGGTCGTTCGGTCACCCCAAACCGGACGAGCAAGAGTCCTGGACCTTCGCGACGCAGCAAGTCTCCCGGCGCAGGTAATCCACAAGGTGGCGCTCTTGCAGGCTGTTCTCCCGTCTTGTCCTATTCTCCAAATCCACATCTTGGCTTTTAGCGAGGCGTGCAACCCGCTACTCCACCACTCAGTGTCCTGCTAAATCTCCGGGTGAGTTTAGGACATGCAACACATGCTAACCCCGAGCCTTTTATTTTTTTTTTGGTTTTGTTTTAATATACACAAAGATGCGATCTTTCTCCACGCAGTAAACGGTCACGTCGCCACGTCGAGGTCGGCCAAGTCGTCCACGCCGTCGCCCACCAGCCCCCAAAGCCTCCCCGCTCTCAAGGTAGGCGATGCGTAGCTCAGAGGCAGGCCCGCGATGCTTTTGACCCACTTCAAAATCAATTCGGTATCGCGGCTGGCACTTTGGGAGTATTTTCTGGCGTGTGGAAATGTTAATCTGCTTTATCGCCGGATTTTTGATGCTTGCAGACGACACAGAGTCTAGATTGAGACGGCTGATGCAGCCAATTGGCAAAGGCGCGTGCCCCCTTCGTAGGCCGAGTCGAGAATTAGCGACGGATTTTAGGATTTGGTGACATGGAAGCGGCCGACTTCGCATCAACCCAAGTCCCTCAATGTGGTCTTAAAAGCACACGCACGAAAGTCGCAATGGGTTAGATTAGACAGACGGGTTCCTGTTGCCATGGTGATTGCAGCATCGATTTGATTCGAAGGCCAACTGTGATGATTTTTGTTCCTTCCGTAGACGGCTCCTTCACATCACAGCTCCAATTCAAACGTCAGCGGCTCGCTCAACAACCACCAGGGGGAGACAACCAGTCCAGAGGGTACGCCCCGGTCTCCTTTCCTCGTTCTCGTCCGCTCCCGTTTCCTTGTCGCCTTTTGACTTGGTCTTCTCATTTCTCCTTTTCGCTTCCCGCCATCTTTCATCGTCTTGCTTCTTCTCTCTTCCCAGATCGCATGCTCTACCCTATCCTTCGCGTTCTCATCTTTTCCTTTCCGTTACGTTCTTCTTCTCATCCGCAACAATGCGGACTGACCATCCTGTCCAAAAGAACCCGTGTGACTGTCGCCTGTTGATGCTGTGCTTAAATTCTACAGTTAACGGTCACCATGGCGACCAGACCTCCTCCGTCGTCCTGGAGAAATACGTCATCGGGAAAGTCATCGGAGACGGCAACTTTGCTGTGGTGAGAGAGTGCGTCGAGAGGTATGTTCACCTCAATGAACCTGTTGGTCCAATGGTAAGCACCATAAGTAGCGCAAAAAAAAATTTAAAAAAAGCACAACGACCCACACCCATCCAATGTTTATTTAACTCAGACCGAAACGTAAACAACGTATTTGCAAGAATAGGTTATCGTTGTAGCTAAGAAGATAATTACGTAAAACCTGAGATTCATGACCTTAAAATGTGACATTTGTCACATTGAAACGTCATATTTAAATTCTAACCTATTTCATTGCTTGACTGCAGTGCCAACTTTACACCAATAGAGGGAGCTAATAAACGGTGAAACTGCAAGACTGTTACCTTACAGACTAAGTATGTTGTCTGGAAATGTCTACGTAGAAAAAAAAAAATATATCAACATTTTGGACTATCATATATTTTCCTCACCACCCCAACAAAGATCCACGGCTGAAAAGTTTCAAAAACCGAAACTACCGATGCCACCCGCTAACGTGTGAGTGGTGTTTTCAATTATATGTTAGCATTAAGCTAAATGGATTGTCGTGAGCCGCAGCTGCTATGTAGTTGCCTCAATTACAAAAAGGTGTAGTTGTCTTTGTTTCGGCTTTCATTGAACAGCAAACTTCCAAACAGCTTGAAGCCTCTTTGTTGACGACATGTTGACCGTTTGCCAAACTGCCGACTTTTGCGGAGTGAGCGCCGCCACTGTATCGCATAAACAACCTAGCAGCAGCATTCACTTGTTGTAGCGTGTTTGTTTGTTTTTTTTACCAGTGAATTCCTCCCTTAAGGGACCATTAATTTCTCCGAGCTCTTCGCTAATTCTTCTCTCGCTCCATTAACTTTGTCTTTGCTCCCCGCTGAGCTCTTCAAATGCTTTTCTTTTTACGGTTATGGCTGCCGTCTAATTGCGGCGTGTCTGCTCAGGGCCACGGGAAGAGAGTTTGCCCTGAAAATCATGGACAAGGCCAAGTGCCGCGGCAAGGTAGCCGTTAATGTTTTTTTTTTCTTTCTTTATTCATTCCTGATCCTGTTTTTAATCCGAGTGTGTTTTGGCAGGAGCACCTGATCGAGAATGAGGTGTCCGTGCTGAGGCGGGTGAAGCACCCCAACATCATCATGCTGGTGGAGGAGGTGGACACGCCCTCGCAGTTGTGTCTCGTCATGGAGCTGGTCAAGGTACACGTTTGACGCGCACTATTGATTTATGTTCAATACAGAGCAATGCCTGCGTCGCGTAACGTATCGACAGTTCGTTTTATGACTGAACCTATCCGCCATGCTTTGCTAAAAAGCCAAAGCAATGTTACTTTGTGTTCGTTTGAATTGATTGCTTTTGTTTGTTTGTTTTTTTTCCATCTGCGTTGAGCAGTCCTGTTTTGTCGTCTTCCAATGCACCTCGGGCACCATCAAAAGTGAAAAATTCAAAGACGTAGCTACGGCTAGCATGTTATTTAGGCTCGTGATAAATGCTAACACGAAGGATGAGCCTCATGTGCTAGCTGCTTGGTTTGTTTGAAAATTGACTGAATACTCTATGTAACACGGGCTCATGATTGTGTACATGTTAGCTGCATGGTGTTGATGCTTTATGATCTCTCTCACCTTGTGGTAGATATGTGCAATCACTGGCCCCTTGTACTTGAAAATAATCACAGAACTTTTGTCCTTCCATTTGATCGTGTGTGCCCAAAAAAATGTATCAATTTTTCCCTCTTGACTCTTTGGTGGTTCGCGACTAGTCAACGCCACTCTGTCAACGTCATTGTGGAGTGATAAAGTTGATCAATTGGTGAGTTACCGGCGTGCTTTGCAGGGCGGCGACTTATTCGACGCCATCACGTCGTCCACTAAATACACGGAGAGGAGCGCCGGCGTCATGGTGCGCAACCTGGCCGCCGCCTTGCGCTACCTTCACCACATGAACATCGTCCACAGAGACATCAAGCCGGAAAACCTACTGGTCAGTTTTTGATTTTGGCTAAGCCCGCATCGGCCCGCCGTCACCGATGCCGTGTACCCGGCAGGTGTTGGAAAATCCAGACGGCACAAAGTCGCTCAAGCTCGGCGACTTCGGCCTGGCGACGGTGGCGGAAGGACCTTTGTACACCGTGTGCGGAACGCCCACGTACGTGGCGCCGGAAATCATTACGGAGTCTGGGTGAGGCGCTTCGTCTTGTCGTCGCGTTCGTCCATTTGCAAAGAAATACAGTTGCGGTACTTTCAATCGCTGAAATGAATCGAAATGAGCAGTTTAGCAGTGCAAAAATGTTACGTGCACATGTTTGATTGCTTAAAAGTTAAATACAACTGAATGACACTTATCACATGTAATATACCGAATTTCTTAAAAAATGGTTGAAGCCACTGTAACATCAGGACGTTTGAGCATTTAATTCAGTCGTTCTTTTCATACCGTGAGTGGTAGTTGTCCCACGCTTTGAGAATCACTGTCGTCGAGGACAAATACAAAAATAATACTTGCCTGTGAGTCGTGCTTCATTGTCTGTCTAAATGTGTTGCTCAACCGGTTGTGTTCGTTTCTAAAACCGCAAATGTCATCGCTAGCTGTTAGCATGTCACTGTGATTTGTATTGTTTGTTAGCGTCACGCGAACAATTCAAAACACCGCGCGTTGCTCCGCAGTTACGGCGTCAAGGTGGACATCTGGGCCGCGGGCGTCATCGCGTACGTCCTGCTGTGTGGCTTCCCTCCATTTCGAAGGTGCGTCCCGACGGGACGAGAATTCACAAATTAACCACTTCCACATTTGACTGTGCGATTGCGTTTCAGCGAGAACAACCAGCAGGAGGAGCTGTTTGAGCAAATTCTACTGGGCCGAGTGGAATATCCCAGTCCTTACTGGGACGATATCAGCGACTCGGCCAAGGTTGGGCTCATCTAACGATGTGCACCTTTTCACAAGAGCGCCATCGACACATTTGGAATTGCGTTTGTGCGGCGTGTCCCACCGCAGGAGCTGATTGGCAAGATGCTACTGGTCAACGCGGAGGCTCGCTACTCGGCGCGGGACGTCCATGCGCACCCTTGGGTGACGGTATCTCACTCGCTCGTAGGGCCGCACGCACGTTCGTTGGGCGCAGGAGGTGCCCGCCGTACTCACGCGGTGCCGCTTTTCAGGAGAACGACAACAAGGCCGAGAACAACATGAAGGCCGAGGTGGCGGGGAAGCTGAGGACGCACTTCGGCTCCACGGCCAAGCAAGGCGACGCCACGGCGGCCGTCTCGCTCATTATGGTAAGAAAACATCGCAAAGCGTATTTAAGGCCCAAGTTGACCCAGCGTTCAAAATTAGGCCGTTTGCGGGCATGTAGGAAGCCGGCGGCCATGCAAACGCCTCGCCGGGAAGGTCACCAAAGGGATTAAATAGGAATTTGTGGTTCATATTTGTTGGAAATGGACGTGAGAGTTCATGTCATCCTGCCGCTAAAACCTCCCAAAACACGTCTGCTGGGATTTTCAGAGGCCGGCTTACGGACGTCACACTTGACTTCCTGCCATCGTCTCCTGTTCTTCTTCATCGTCACACTCGCGCTTGTCTTTCAAATGTTGCTCCTTCTGCTGTGTGAAATGAGCTCTCGACTAAAACACATTCAAGAAAGAAAGAAAGAAAGGCGTTTCCACTTTCCACTTCTTCCTCACTGTAATCGAGCTCTGATGCCATCTAGTGGAGAGAAAATCTGTGATGGAGTTATTTTTAGGCTGACAATGTTCTTTTTTTCGGAGCTGCCTGGTGGCCGACTGGTTAGTGCGTTGACGTCACAGCGCAGAGGTTGTGGGTTCGATTCTGGCTCCGTCCTTGCCTATGTGGAGTTTGGATGTTCTCTCCGTGCCTGCGTGGGTTTTGTCGTACATTCCGAAAACACGCTCGGCAGGTTGATGGAACATTTTTTCAATTGTCCCTTGTCATGAGTGAGCACGGATAGTTGTTTATAACCATTTTGAAAAGTAGACTTTGGTGGCTCCAACCGAGAGAAGCTTCTTGCAATTCGCTGAAACCTTAACTGGGACTTTTTTCTCATCTCTCGTACCAGAAGACGGCCCTCGATAAGGAGACCCTCCAGCTCGCCGCCCACCCGCCGCCATCACCGGACCCCCCCAAATCCCCGGACGCTTCTCCAAGTGCCCCGGCGTCTTCGTCGTCGCCGACGACCCCCGAGTGTCCCGTCAAGCACGTGGTCTTCCTGCCGCTCTCGTTCCCCACGCCGCCCTTATCCTCCGCCTCGCCCCCGTCGCCGCCCGGCTTTGGCGCCATCGAGAGGACGGGGGTCGCCCAGGAGCTCGTGGAGGAGGTTTGAAACACGACGTGGCGAGGTCCGACACTGAGCCAAACGAGACTTGTTTGTATTTATTGAGGAAGGACTCAAGTGGAGAGAATGTTGCTTTTATCAGTCTTGTCTAGCAGAATTAATTTTAATTGACGACACATTTCAGATTTTGCTTTGGAATTGCGATACTGTGTATTTGTACCAGTGTTGTGTCCAACGACCGGCAACCCGAGGCCAAGGCCAAGGACCAAGGACTTGCCTCCAAGGCCAAGGACCAAGGACTGATTTTGAAGCTGAGGCCTAGCCAAGGACATGTATAAAACAATGCGATCATACCACTTGGCAGGTCTTCATGATTTGCAACACCCCTCCATCATAACCCCTTGCACTCCCTAACGCTTGAATGAAGTGTTTTTATTCAAAGAGTAGAACAGTCAGGATACGTGTTATTTATACTGAGAAAAACAAAAATAAAAGCAAATGATATACTGTACATTTATGAATTCATGTTTTAGTGCAGTCGTTTCTTATTATGAAGTAAATCAACACTCAACAGGCATGACGTGGCACGGAAGACAAGCTGAGAAATGACTATGCATACAAGTCAATCACTGAGTGCAGAAAAAGCGGTCATCTCTGCAGTGATCATTTTACAGTTTACCGGATCAGAAAAGTATGAGTCCCATTATGCATTGAGAGAGTCCCAAATTTCGAATTCTGAAATGGTCTACTTATTCAATTGCATATGATAATAACACAAACAACAACATATACATACAATGATAAACAAATGCTGCAAAAATTTAAATAATAATGTTTATTGTCATAATTTGTGAACCTCACATATAACTCCTTATAACTTTTCTTTATTTAACAGTGAACACAAAGTCCAAATTGGGATGCAGCTTACTCTTGAAGGGTATTTTTCTGTCCATCAAATTGTTGCGCTCTCCATGTCCTCTTTTCTTCTCATGCTCTCCTTCCTGTCACCATCTCGATCAGGAGCCAGATGTAGCCATCTTTTGATTGTGACATCAATTTCCTGGTCTGAGGCCCAAGATGTTAGGCTGTTAGGTCTCACAGCGGCTGTAAGAACTGTAAGAAAACAACAATGGACAGTGTGTTAGGAAAACAAAGTCAGTAAAGTAGTCAGTAAAAATAACCCCTGAAATTTCTTATAATAATACATTTCATTAAAAGCGTCTTTCAAGACACTCTAGGACACTTTACAACCAAAACTAAACTAGGTGTGACGCTGTGGGGCGGAATATTTGCCACCAAAAATTAAACCTGAATAACTTTTAAATAGTTTATATTGAATTTGAATGACGTGAATTGAAGGTCAGTAGTAAGGCGTTTTTAGCCGAAAAAAACGACCATGTATAGTAAGGCGTTTTTAGCCGAAAAAAAACGTCCATGTATAGTAAGGCGTTGTTAGACGAAGAAAACGACCATGTATAGTAAGGCGTTTTTAGATGAATAAAAATGACCATGGATAGTAAGGCGTTTTTAGACGAAAATAACGACCATGTATAGTAAGGCGTTTTTAGCCCAAAAATACGACCATGTATAGTAAGGCGTTTTGAGACGAAAAAAACGACCATGTATAGTAAGGTGTTTTTAGCCGAAAAAAACGACCGTGAATAGTAAGGCGTTTTTAGCCGAAAAAAACGACCATGTATATATAG
The DNA here is from genome assembly GCF_054856545.1 of Hippocampus guttulatus. Taxonomy (NCBI): domain Eukaryota; kingdom Metazoa; phylum Chordata; class Actinopteri; order Syngnathiformes; family Syngnathidae; genus Hippocampus; species Hippocampus guttulatus. Next base: position 3,254,493 of record NC_141269.1, on the reverse strand, counting down.
TAAGGCGTTTTTAGACGAAAAAAACGACCATGTATAGTAATAAGTTTTTAGCCGAAAAAAAACGACCATGTAGAGTAAGGCGTTTTTAGACGAAAAAAACGACCATGTATAGTAAGGTGTTTTTAGCCGAAAAAAACGACCATGTATAGTAATAAGTTTTTAGCCGAAAAAAAACGACCATGTAGAGTAAGGCGTTTTTAGCCAAAAAAAATGACCATATATAGTAAGCCGTTTTTAGCCGAAAAAAACGACCATGTACAGTAAGGCGTTTTTAGCCCAAAAAAACCCCGACCATGTACTGCATAGTAAGTAAGTAAAACGGCTTACTATCCATGGTCGTTTTTTTCGTCTAAAAACGCCTTACAATACATGGTCGTATTTTTGGGCTAAATACGCCATACTATACATGGTTGTTTTTTTTCATCTAAAAACGCCTTACTATTCATGGTCGTTTTTTTTTCGGCTAAAAACACCTTACTATACATGGTCGTTTTTTTTTTTCGGCAAAAAATGGCTTCCTATACATGGTCGGGTTTTTTTCCGGCTAAAAACACCTTTCTATACATTGTCGGGTTTTTTCAGCTAAAAACGCCTTACTAAACATGGTCGTTTTTTTTTCACCTAAAAAACGGCTTACTATACATGGTCGGGTTTTTTTCCGGCTAAAAACACCTTTCTATACAATGTCGGGTTTTTTCAGCTGAAAACGCCTTACTAAACATGGTCGTTTTTTTTCACCTAAAAACGGCTTACTATATACATGGTTGTTTTTTTTTCGGCAAAAACCACCTTTCTATACATGGTCATTTTTTTCGGCTAAAAACGCCTTACCATACATACATGGTCGTTTTTTTCGGCTAAAAATGCCTTACTAAACATGGTCGTTTTTTTTCACCTAAAAACCGCTTACTATACATGGTCGTTTTATTTCGGCTAAAAACGCCTTACTATACATTGTCGTTCTTTTTTCGGCTAAAAACACCTTTCTATACATTGTCGTTTTTTTCAGCTAAAAACGCCTCTCTAAATATGGTCGTTTTTTCCACCTAAAAACGGCTGGTTGGGGTTTTTTCGGCAAAAAACGGCTTACTCTACAGTGTCGTTTTTTTCGGCTAAAAACGCCTTACTATACATGGTCGTTTTTTTCGGCTAAAAACGCCTTTCTATACATGGTCGTTTTTTCAGCAAAAAATGCCCCCCCCCCCCCCAACACTGAAAAGAAAAACAAAACGAAAGTAAATTAGAAGAAAGACACTCACACACCACACCACAAACACACATACAGGCACAGTGAAATCGCGTTGATCGCACAGTCAACTCGTGTGCGGTGACTTTTATGGTTAAACAATGAGAAATTTCCTTGCGTCCCAAAAACGCACATTATTTGGAACTGTGCGTCCCGTGGGAGAATTATGCGTCTAGGACGCGGGACGCAGAGGTAACGAGATGGCTGAATCTCTAAACATTCTCTGAGTACTGCTAATTATTACCACTCCCACTAATACTACATTAATTAATTTAATACCTTCAACTTCACAATAAGAATAAAAAACAATTAAATCAACCATGATTTTAAACTATGTATTATCAATATTCATTATTCCAAACATGAGAAAGCATTCAGCAAACATAACTGGAATCGAGCAAAAGGACTCCAAATCCCAACGGCCAAACCCGAAAGTGATGTGCCGACATTATTGATTCCAGCTGTAACGCAAATTACTTGGTTCAAACAAACATTCTAGTGCGACTGCACAAACGTGACGACTGTGCAAAAATAACTAAATAAAAGACACCACTGTTACAGAAAGGCTTTACACGCTATTTAAACTGCCGATCGCGAACGGAACGAACCGTGATTGAAACTGTGATGCCGCTCTTTACACGTTGTACTGACTGTCAGTGACAGCCCCGCCCCTCTTAAAGCGCCAGACAAAGTTACCAACGTGGGTTTCCCTGGATGGATTTTGTTTGATTTCTTTGTGATTTTTGTGGTCCTCTGGCCCACTTTATACCTGTGGACGAAGGATTAGGGGCTCTAATCCCTCGTTGTATCCGAGGACCGGCAACCCAAGGCCAAGGCCAAGGACTTGACTCCGAGGCCAAGGCCGAGGACCAAGGACCGCCCTTCGGTCCTCGAGGCCAAGGACCGGCTCGAGGAACACATCACTGATTTGTACTGACTGTACATTGCCTCGCTTCAGTCAGACAACCGTATACCCAAATTGATGATGTCATAGGATTTATTTCGACTCTTAAATATTGACTTGAAGAAGTGGAATTTATTTTTCATAAATCAGCAGTAATTTACCGCTTACAATAAATAAAGAACAATAAAATTATCTTCCCTTTATTTTGCAATATTGTATGTGGAAATTTAAGGGACCATTTTTTTTCATAATTCCATTTTAAAATACGGCTGTAACCAAATCCTGAATACTTTATTAATAAATTGTTAGTACCCCGATTGGCCACAAGAGGGCAGCAAGCGTCTTTGTCCACTCACACACTTCCGTCTCCTCGTCGAACCAAACTATTGGCCAATGACCCGAACTCCTATTTGATCACATTCTGACAACTTCTTCACAACCGTCTCACATTTTATTTCCAAGAACAAAGAGAAACCTACATTAGCGTTTTGCTTTACTGTGAATCAGTGAACTTATTTTTAGCTGTATGATTAAATACAATGCATCTTTAGTGATATCGCGCCGTCACAATAGCTGCAGCCGTAAGAAAGCGCTTTACGGGACATTTAACATAAAATAACGACATAAGTCCAGCGTTGTTTCTGAGAACTGCTCCTCGCCTGCCTCGCAAGGTCAAAAATGTGCTGGATGAATTGAGACGTGCTTGCAGATTTTGCTTTTCCTTGAAAGAAAGAATATTCAGTCGTACTGTTTCTGACAACTGCTTCATACAGTATCTGTGTTGAATTGAACCCACAAAGTCAAGTATTTACTATGAACGGAAAGATGCGGTCAGATTTTGATGTCCCCCGTTTCCCTCAACTATTTATTAGTATGAGCACTGTTTCACGGAAAAATTCTGCTTTTACTGTGAATCACTGAACACAAACTCGTTGCATTGTTCTTCACTGAATCCTTTCGGCACGTCAAAACGTTTTATGAAAACTGCTTCGCATCTGTGTTACGTTTTTTTCTGTATAAAGTGAAATGCATTTGCAGGTTTGTTTTTTGTGTAATTGCAAAACCAAAATTCTGCTGTATAATTCATATTTTACACCCGTGTGAAATGTTTCTTCACCGACTCAAACATGACTACACATTGCCATTTTGTGGATAAACATTTTTGGAGAACCGCTTCACACCTGTGTTGCATTTTTCTTTCCAAACCAAAACATGGACAGTGTAAACTGCACATTTTGCTTCCCTGTGAACGCCGAAACTAATATTTTGCACTTTTTGACAACTACTTCACATGCGTGTTGCATTAAAAAAAAAAAAAAAAAACCTTGGGGGAATGTCTCAATTTTTGGGTGTTTGGCAAGTCACCAGTCAGTACATAAGTTGACGTTAGAAAATTCCATTTATTTGTCAGAATCCTACACGCACGTGCGCACGCGCACACACACAACAACACAAGAGGGAGGGGGAAAAAACTCACCAGATGTCAGTTTAACGATGTAATCTTCGTGATGACTGGTTGGATGTGGTCACGTGACACGGTAAAGCGAGAAAACCGTCCTCTTACGCCGCTAATGTTAGCCGTTGAACTTTTTTCACGTCGTTTCTCGATTGCTCAGTCATTTATGCAACAACAACAAAAAAAGTCAGCCAATGATGCACAGATGGACGTTTTTAAATACGGAAGATAACAGTGAAAGTGTATAGATCTATATATCGATATAGATTTACATACATATTTGTATAAATCCCCTTCGATTAGCAACTAGTGAAAATGTTGCAACTTCATCAACCCCAAACACGCACACACAAAGTACAACATTCACCCTAAAGTACGCGGGAAATATTTGCATTGTTACGCGTGACACGAAAAGAGGAAAATAGACTCTTACAGCTAAAAATAGATTTGTTTTTAAACCACATGATAACCACCGGCAAACCCCCCCCCCCCCCCCACAGAAAAAACAATTCTTCATTGTTATCTGGAAAATATATAATATGTATATATATATATCTCAGTTTCTTCTGTGGTGGTTTTGAAAAATAACTTCTTGCTGGGATACATTCAGCATTGACTCCGCACGGCGCCGCTGACAGGGTGATGTTTGCGTCACGCGTGTGACGCAGTTTTGGTAGCTTGGTTGGTTGGGTTTGGGGTCAGTACCTGGTCTGGTACTCGTGGTGCCACCTGTTGAAGTCGTTGTAGAACAGCACGATGCTGCCCGACGCCATGCCCGTGATGATGCACCTGCATCACATCAACCACACGGGCAAAGTTATTTTATTTCTGGAATCATTATTTTCTGTTGGGCATTCCCGCAACACTTGTGTATTTATTTAGTTACCGTATTTTCCACACTAAAAGGCGCACTGGATTATGAGGCGCACCTTCAAAGAATGGCCTCAATTGTAATTTTTTTTCATATATTGGACGCGCCGCATTGTAAGACGCAATCTACAATGCATCCACTAGATGGAGCTACGCTCAAGGAAAGGCCAACAGAACGATCAGATGTCAGTAAAATGTGTTTAATAAAGCAGCGACACAGTTCACTTAATCAACAGCAAGTTATACCATTTGACTCGTTAACGTTGAACTTTCTTGCCGCTGCTCTATGTACGTGTTCAACTGCGTAACACGAGGCGCATCAGATTTTAAGGTGCGCTGTGAGCTTTTAAGAAAATGGAAGGCTTTTCGGTGCGCCTTTTAGTGCGGAAAAGACGCTAGTTAGTTCGTTATGTAGAGAAAGAACTGTTTTTATTTATTTATTAATGGATTAACTTTTGTTCAGGTACATTTTAAATGCACCTTCAAGCAGTTGGTGAAGTGAGGTGATGACTACGTGGGCTGGGTCGATCTAGCTTTTTTTTTTCTTTGGTGGCCGATGCCGATTTTTGGCAGAGGAAAATTCTGAGAAGTGATTAATCAGCCGATTAAAAAATCGAATAGCTAATGGGTAAAATAACGATATTTTTTTGTGCCCTTAACACTTATAACAACAAAGATATGAATCGCAGGAAGGGGCGTTTGATTCATGTACAACACTTTGTCGTGCGCTATTCATTTAACAGGCAAAAATTGGCAGATTTCTTTTTCTTTGTTGCCAATTCTACGTCTTTTTATAATGTGATCATATGTGTGAAAAAAATAAATGATGAAATCATCAGCCAGCCGATAAAATCGGTCAGGCACTCATGGCGACCGGGAGTGTTTTGGTGAAGCGGCTGCAGTTTGCTGACCTTTGGTCATGAGACATGGCCATGGAGCGGATGCCGGCGTCGCAGCCCGGGTAGGCAAACAGCGGCTTGAGGTCGTGCACCCGAAGGACGGAGATGACGCCGCCGTCGCCGCCCGTCAGCAGATACTGACCGTCACGACTCAGCAGCATCGCCTGCCGATGGGGAAACACAAACACCTTAAAGAGGCACGCCATCTTATGTTCCTCGGAAAATTCATATCGTCTTTCCACTTTCTGATTTTTTTTCTCCCAACAAGGTATAAAAACACATGTTGCACTTTAAAAACGTTATCATAATGTTGTGAAGATATTCCTTCAATTAGATGACAACTTTTCTTGTATCACTTTTTTTTGTCAAGACGTTTTTCATATCATCACAGAATTCTCACCAAAATCACTCCCAATTTTTCCTGAAAACAGATGATGAAAAAAAAACTGTAAAATTCTTTGTCAGGATTTTAATGAAATAATTTAAACTTATTTTTCTTGGAAGAAAAAAGTTCTCCCAAGAGGTTATTTTACCTCAATATTGCAGCTTGCGACTTTCTTGTCCTCACAATACTACAGTGTGACTGTAAAGTTTGCATTTTCTTGGAACAAATTAAAAAGACAACTTTCACAAAATCCCTCATGTGCTTTCAAGTGTAATTCTGAAGTCATTTGCCCTTTTTTGGACCACGATTTATTTTTTATTGTATTTTTTTAAGGGCCAAATAAGAGTATATACGGCATCTGTGTTTCCGATTTAAAAGAACCTCGTAAAATAAGTCTAAAATATGGATGCAACATGGTTCTCCCGCCAGTGCGTCGCCGCAACGGCGTGTTCCCCCGCTGCGAGGCTGACATTTACTCGGCTTTTCCCGCTCGCCTCCGCAACACGCGGCCGAGAAGCACACAAATCACCGATCGCCGCCGCCGGCTTACGGACGACATCGCGCGTTTCTTTCCTCGCAGGTGGCGTGGTCATGACCGAAGGGAAAGGGGGGGGGGGGTGACACGTGTGTTGAATCAAAATCACATTAAAGGCGAAAGTGAAACTTAAACCGTCAGTTTGGAGGAATCCGTGCGAGTCACAAATGACGGCGGCCTAAATCAGAGCGGGTTGTGTTTGTGTGTCGTTTTCCAAGCGCGGGATCGGGAGTTCTGGTTTCCATCAAGCGCGGGCTTAATTGGCGCGCGGCTACGCCATCCGACGTGGCTGCCGCGACTGGAGCATGACTGAGTGTGAGGAAAATGATGACCGTCGATGCCTTGAAGTGGAAGCAAACGATTGTTTTGCCACAATGACGCATGGAGGAACTTTTCAAATCAGCCCGCAAAAGTGAAAGAAAACATTTTGCGCACCATTTAAAAAGAGTTGCCGGGTGTCTTGACAAGTAAGATCAACCATGACAATGCACTTATCAGTTCTGTTGAAACCGCTCACCTCACGTCCTCGAGAGCCAACGGTTAATATTTCACCCGGTGTTCCTCAAGGCTCTCTCTTTCGCCCAATGTTATTTCCCCCAAAAATGTGCAGACTATACGGCCATATTTCTAGTTGGGTGAAAAATGACGAGAATGGTTTTTTTGTGGCGTTAATGAACATTTCTGACATAATCCTCGGAAATCCTCGTCTGCTACAAACGTGTGCCCGAGACTGGAGTTCCACATTTACTGCCACACAAACCAGAAAGCTTTCAACGCTCGGGCAGTTGGCTTATCCATGACGCCGCAGAAAACAATTGTAATTGCATTCAACAAATATGACTGCTCTGCTAACTGGTTGGATTTTGAACACAAATTGGGTATTTTTTCACATGGGCAAGCAATGGGAATGACTTTCCTTTGTGGATAGGATGGAAGGCATCAAACGATGTGTAGAAAATGTGGAAGTCATCGGCCCCCTCCCGCGACTTGTAGTGTTTCCCGCCCGCCCACTGTTCCAGACTCGCTACAAAGTTGCCCCCCCCCGCCGGGAGGCCGACATTTACTCTGCTTTACTTGCTGGCCCCAACGCGGCACGGCTGGGAAGTACACAAATCAACGACTGCGCCCGACGTGGAGCATTTGTCTCCTCGCAGGTGGCTTTCACGGGACTCAGCAGATAAAAATGGGGAGGTGAGCCAACGTCGGTTCGTGCCTCCAACACCGCCGCCGTATCTGCGTTTCTTGATAGAATGCGCAGAACGAATGGATGTCATTCTTTTGCAGCTCTGCTTACAGTCGTGTTTCGAGTTTTGGCGGCGGCAGTTTGAATTCTGTCATGGATGCAAAAAGTAACAAAAGCATCTGTTCTTTGTGTTGCGATAATATTGTGCATCCGGCGACACTGCAGATCTGCTTTGCGTTTTGTCTCTTTGAGACCACTGTTTTGTCGTTTTTAACGCGCAAAAGCAGCCAAAATGTCTCAGATTTGAGTTTCCCCACAGTAGAAAATGGATGGTTGGTATTTCTTTTTTTAGAGTGTGTGGAAAATACGCATCTGTGCAGCCAACAACAGTCCAGCTCTGCTTAAGCGTTTTGTCATTTTTGATTTGAAAAGGAGGGATTTTCAACACCACTGTTTTCAGATCTACGCCAGGATGCGTATTCAACCTTGATCATTCACGGCCACTGATTCCAAGTATCGATGCCCTTTTCACGGTAAAATTTCAATGAACACAATGACAGGGAATTGAGATTCCCTTCAGATACGCGTGGAGTCCGCCCTTGTGTCAAACCGTGGCAGTTTAGCGCCAACTACTGGTGAGGAAGAGTTTGCCAATATCCGATTTTTGGGGGGGGGGGGGTACCTTCAGTATCGTTGCCGAGTATCGACGGCCTTCAGTATTGTCGCCTTGTATCGACACGCGTCACGAGGACCAGATACCTCAAAATGAGGTGAACGATGAACCGATACTGATTTCTGGAATCGGTACTCGCACGTCCCTCGTGAACTTTATGGAAAGGCAGAGAGTCCAAAGAGCCCATTCATTATTTGACACAAGTCAATTTTCCATATTTTGGACTCAAAATGACCTACCCAGGTCTAGGTTCATCATTCTGACATGACCCATTTTCCGGGGGTTTACGACGCAATCGTTTCTGCTTTTCTGAAAGTATTCTGGAGTGCACGACCTCGCCGACGCCCAGCAGGAGGCGCCGTGCCGGCAGAAAAGGCGGGACGCCGCTCGCTCGCTCGTAAATCCTCCGCCGGACGAGCGACCGCTCAAGGCAAATGTTCCGCCGCTCAGCGGGAGGTAAGCCGGCCCGGCCGGCTCGTATGACTCCACGAGAAAATGCGCTCAAATTCTCCCGACTTCTCGCAGGTAACAAATGGGAGCAAAAGAGTCGAGATTTACGGCACCGTTAAGGCCCCCCGTCGAAAGTTGGGGTTCTCAAATTTTCTGGGTCCACGGACATGGACAAGGGAGACATTTTTCCAAGGGTCCCCCCTCACCCCTTCATGATCCTCACGCCAACTGTACCCCTCAACGCAACAGGAATGAAAAGAAAAAAAACAAACAAACGTCTGAACGCTACAAGAAGAAACGGGACATATTTTGAAAGCAATGACATATGATGAGAATTAAGTCGGATGTTTTCACAATGTTTTTTTTTTTTTTTGGGCGGGGGGAGATAAAAGTCAGTCTTAAAAGGATTAAAAAAATTCAATAAAATACGATGACATAAAGGTTTAAAAGTTTAACAAGGGGGGGAAAAAAAGTCATATATTGTGAATTTGTAAATTACGACGTGAGGATGGGCACAGACGTTTTTGGAGCCTCTTTAATGTTTCGTGAAATAGTTGACATGCAAAATCACACGTAACCTAACTACCGACCCGGAAAACAAACATTAAGAAGCAACATTTATTTGGTCAGCTTACGTTTGACGTCTGTGCCGCAAACACTCCATTTTTGAGGAACACATTATTATATAACACATTTATTCAACAACCAGGGCTTCAAATTAAACGCGGTAAAACTTGAAAAAGCGCCTCTGGCTGGCAACCAGTTGAGGGGGTCCGAAGACGGCTGGCAAAGGCGCCAGCGCGCCCGCGACCCTCATGAGGATCGTGGAGGGATGAAAGAACAAATTCGCAACCAAGTGGAATAATAATTTTAAGAAAATTAATAATAATATTAAAATCACAATCAGGGATGCCGTTATCAAATATTTTGGTATTTGGATATTCTTCTGAAAATTCTATTGAATATTCAACAAGCATTCAGACCCAAAAATAAATAACTAAATTTTATATGAATTTTGCTTGGTTAAATAAATAACACATTTTATTTAATAATAAACAACATTTTTTTCCATTTCCCCTTTAAATTTGGTCTACGCATACGCGCAAAAATTAAGATTCCGCAGGTTTCTCAGTCTGTTTTTTGGGAGCGCGTAGCGGCTATGAAATTCAAAGTCATGAGTATTTGCTGGGAACAATCGAGTTGATCAAGTTGAATATGAAATATTGTCTTTGTGGTGTGAATTAAATATAGGTGGAACAGGATTTGCAAATCATTGAATTCTGTTTTGGTTATTCATATATATATATAAACTAATAAAAATTGACCTAAATTAAAAAATATATATTAAAAAAAAACAATAAAAACCAACACACCAGGTATGAAAATTGAAACTATGCAAAAACAAACTGAAAAAATAAAAACAAAGTCAACACGAAATAAAACTATCATGAACAACCCACCACTCTTCTAACCCTGTGCTGTACCAAATAATCCAAATATGCGCACCGTTACACCCCAAAACATTTTGGAGGGCAAACGGAAAGGATGAAAGCCTCATCGAACGGACAATGTCAATCTTCTGTGGGACGGCGTCTGCTTCCAGGCTAACTTCTCACGGGGAATCATTCCTTTTCCCTCTCGTGAACGTACAGACTTGCCTTCGTACGCTCCCGATCGCATTTCACAGCGGCCATGTTTGCAGTGGCGTGAGTGAGAGCGGCGCGCGGCCGCCGTGTTTCAGGCCCGACAATCACCGGAGGCTTCCTAATGGGAAACAGACGCGCGGCGTACATTTACATTTCCCAGGCCAGGCCGGAAACAACAGGTCGGGCCAGGCCAAGGCGGTAGCTGCCATCCTGTGTCATTTTAGCCAAGAAGAGAGGAAGTCTGGGAACGTGAGACGGAGGCGCGGGGCTGCTGGGGGTGGGGTGGGGGGTTAATGGCGTAGGTGTGCGAGCCCGACGGCAAGTGCGGAATGTTCAATCGTCGCGCGGGCGCCGCGTACCCGATGCGAGCTGACAACGAGCGGCGCCCATCAAAAGGAGCGTTTCCTCTCTGCGTGAAAGGGCCGCGAGGCCTGTTCAGAATGGGCCTTTAATCAGGGTGACTTACACGAAGACCCCCCCCCCCCCATATCACTGGCCTCAGGAAGTGACATAATTGAAGTACTATCGCATGTAATGACTAGCATGAACACAGACCGATGAAAAGGAAGTGACCTCACAACTGTCGTCGGGCAGGTAACGTTTGGCATGTGGACTGACCAATAAGGAGGCGGCGACACGACTCACAGACGTAACAAGCAACATTTGTTTTTTTTGTTTTTCGAAGCTAAATTGTAATTGAGTAGTTTTAATTAGGCGCAGACCAATTTTAATTGCCTGACCAATTTAATACAGACAAAATTCAGAAAATATTTTTTTATAAACCTATACCAACTTAAGAAATAAACTTATAAATATTTGATTATTTTTGTTTATAATGTAATGTTAGTGTTTTTTTTTAAAAAGGAATTAAAAAATGAGAAAAATGTATTCAAAAAAATCTGCCTTTTTTGGCAGTTTTTTGTTGTTGCAATAACCAACCGCAATGGGTTGATTTTTGTACAAAATAAAATCTGCCTTTTTTTGCACCCTGTTTTTTTTTTTTGTATTAGCTGCAATGCGTTGACCGACCTTGATGGCGTCCTCCACCCGCATGTGCCCCAGCAGCTTCCCATTGACACTGAAGACCCCAAACTGTCCTTTGTCGTAGTAGATGACGCAATGGCCCTCGGCCGAGGCCTGGATGAGGCGCGGCCGCGAGCAGCCCTCCGGGCCCTCGAGGGTGCCCAGCAGGTCCCCGTTCATGGAATGGATCAGGCACGGACCCTCTGCACACACCACGTGGGGGTTTGGGGATTTAGAGGGAGTCGGGGCAAAGCGGCGGGAGCGGAAAGCGAAAAGCGGCTGACCTTTGCATCCGCTGAGGACCAGACCCAACTCGGCGCACACGCAGGCGCACGTGACTTCGCAGTCGTGGCCCGTCAGGATGGCCCGAGGTGTGGTGATGCCTGCTGGGGAAACAAACACACGCGTCACAACCCGCGCACGACAGTCAAGCCGTTTGTGGTCAGACGAGACCCCGTTGGTTGTTTCGGTGACCCAAACCAATGAAGAGCAAGACGGTGCCGGACCTGATGACTGGAAGTGATGAAACTAATCACGAGGAAGCTTTTGAATTCAAATTGCTGGTTGGAGTCGGTCTCGGAAGCGTAAAAAAAAAAAAAAAAAAAAAAAAGGCTATTTCTGTGTTTTTAAATTTTTCAGTCTGTGAATGTTTATTTAAATGCTGTTTCGGACGATGGAACAGAATTTGAATGTCTTTTGGTTTGAATGATGGTTTCTTAAAATAAATCAATAAATAAGAAGACAAGAAAGTCACACAGCAGTTGCAGTTTTAAAATGTCATGACTACCATGTCGACAAACCACTGAAGAGGATTCAGATGTAAGCAGCTAATTCCGGGCGCCGCACGAAAAAATATGTCAATGTACCTGCCATTGATTGGCCAATTCTTCAAAAATCCTGAAAAAAATGTCCTTGGCATTGAATGAGTTCAATGACATTGCCAAATTGTATATATATAAAAAAAAATCTAATAGATTTTCTAAATTAAAAATTTGATGTATTTGGAAAAACACAAACAACAATGTTATAAGAATAATCCATATTTTTATAATCATAATTTTCAAAATTATGATGAAAAAATATTTTTTAAAAATGTCCTTGGCATGGAATGAGTTCCATGACATTGCTAAATTGTTTTTAAAAAAAAACAAATCCAAGTTTAAATGTTGTTGTATTTGTAAAAAACAATACAACAATGTCAAAAGAATGCCCCGTATTTTTCGTTTTTTTTACAATCATCATTCAAATATGAAGTCATTGACAGTCATTTTGGAATGTTGTGATGCCTTTGATGCTTTCCATTTTGTCGTCGGCAGATGTTTCCGTTTGAGAGCACATGTTGGAAGCCGAAAATGAAGAAGAGGAGGAAGCATTTATGCGCGTTTGCTTTGGCACGAGCTGAAAGGAACCGCCCCCCCCAAACCACTCGCCCCCCAAAAATAAAACCTGAAAAAAAACCCTGAATTTCGTCTGTACTAAGTTTGGACTTCACTGACATTTTTAATTATTCGCGCCGTATCTTGAGCTTGAGCACATGCAAACATCAAATGCAATGTGATACTTTTAGTGTTCCAATGCTTGGACGCTTACAAAAACTAAAAAGTCGTTCATCTGCAGAGAAGCCGTTGCCACTTTTGTACTCTTTTTTTTTTTCTTCCTTCTCTCAATTAAAAAAATACACAAGCGGCTAACAGTCAAGTGTCATTTCTGAGTGTGACCAGCTGATGGCGACGTTGTCTGAGGAATCGGTGCAGGCTGCACTTGAGCCAATCGGGGCCCTTTGGTGTCAACATCACCAAGTGTGTGTGTGTGTGTGTGTGTGTGTGTGTGCGCGTGTGTGATGTGCAACCGAGTGCAATGCGCCACGAGTGAGCTTTTGGTCAAAGTCAGGCATTGTGAGTGTGTCACTGCGGTCGGTCTCTTGCAATGTGGCATTGAAGGCTTCGTCAGCTCTGCCGTGGCCTGACACACAAATCATGTTGACAGTCGACAAGATGCGTTACACAATCGGGTTCGATCAAATCCAATAGGCCGTATTCGTTTTTTGTTCTTTGAGCCGTTTTGATTTGAAAAGGAGGGGAAAACATTTTAGGGTCTATTATAATTCCTCAAAGGTATTTGTGAAAGTAAAAATGGCGAATGAGGACTAAGATAATTGTGAAACAATGGAATAATTCTGAAGGAAATTAAATTTGTTTATATTGAAATTGACTCGAAAGGGAAAGTTGCAAAAATGTATGGAGAAAAAAAAGCATTGATGGTATTTTCTTGACAGGAAAATAATATCTGATTTCAAATAATTAGTTGGACAACAATCAATAATTATTGATTAAAATGTTATTTTTTTAATTGAAGTTCTTTTTTTAACTAAAATGAAACGATCAAACATGAACACTGATTATGAGTCGAAAAGTTACCGAAAGAGTGATTTGTTTTTCAACTGAGAGTCTGAAATGATTTATCTTGGTCTCATATCACAAAAACCTGTCATTAGAACGGGGGGGGGTGTTGACTTTTGATATACACTGTCCATATCAAAATATAGATGGATCGAGATTTATCTGGATACGTGAGGCATATACACACATTGTAAATAGAGAAGTACTCATTAAATCGTGCGTGGGGAAAAAAAGTTTGAAAAAAAACAAAAAAAAAACTACCGGGATGTATGACTAAAACAGATGATTGACATGAACGTGATGTCATGCATCCTCAGTGTTTGATGGCGCGGTAACCGAGTGCCTTTCCACGCACGTCACCCAACCACGTGCTCGTCCGGCGAATTAGCATCCGACGACTCATGTGCGCGCGATGCTTTGATGACTGCTAATGCAGCATATGACCAAGTATAACCCCCCCCCCCTCCGCCCTCCCCTGGCAAAAGTAACATTTTTCACATTTATCGACCGTGTGACCCGCACGCCTCCACCCCTTCTCAGGCGGCGCTGAACTTTCATGTGCCCGCCAGCGGCGACCACCCCCGCCCCCACCAGGACGTCCCATTTTGAACGTCTCCAAGTGGCCCTCACTTTCACTCCGCACACAAACACGTTACAGAAACTCAATCTGTGCATAGGGGAGGGGGAGCCCCACCCCCCAAGCACCCCCACCCCACCTTCACATGAAACAAGTTGTTACTTCACAAGGAGAAAGCCGTAAATCATAATATCTCAACTGTCCAGCCGGGACTCGATATTAAGGGCGGTGCCCACCGGATGGCGCTATTCCCCCCCCAAATATCAGACAGAGGCATCGGTTTGATTGTGGCGTTTTCGCCGAGCGGTCAACTTGTTGGGCATTCAAACAACATACGCCATATTTTCCATTTGTTGATGTGTGACAAATTCTTCCCCTTCAAGCTGATAACATTCACTTTATGTTTCCTTCACGCACCCACACACAAAAAGGGGGTGGGAGGACCTTGGAAAAATACACATATATATTGAAGGGAATTTTAAAAAATCAATCAATAAAATAAAATAAATCAGAATAAGCAAATTTGGAACTGAACTGCGTTTATATGAGAGTCTGCTTTTGGTTTCCTTGTGTAGCCTAGCGTTTGGTAGCACCTCCAAGGAACTTTTCCAGTCTCCCGTCAACATTGTGTGTGTGTGTGTGTGTGTGTGTGTGTGTGTGTGTGTGTGTTGTGCACTTACTGGCGGCGCTCTCGCCGATGCTGCTTAGCTTGCCGTTCCAGTACCACAGTAGCAGAGTGGCGTCACGCGAGCCCGACACCACGTAGCAGTCGCCGCCGATGTACGACTCGGACCGGGCCAGACACGTCACCACGTCGCGGTGACCGAACACAATCTGAGTCAGCTTGCCTACCGACAAAAAAACCCCCACAAAAACAAAAAGGGAAGCATCGACATGGAGTAATTTGGTTTCTGCATCAAGATTCCATAACTTGAAGCATGTAATAAATAAACACGGTCATCTAATGCAATCATTTCAAAGGGTGATCTTGGCAAAGGATAAAGAATATATGGCTGTGAGTATTGCCGTATGTTCCGTCTGGATGCGCTGCGACTGCTCGTGTTCAAATCCAACAGATTTAAATGTTAATAATTAGCACCGTGTTGATGCTACTGTCGTCAGTCCAACGATGGTGTTTTTGCATTTTGTGTGTGTGTGTGTGTGTGTGTCAGCATTAAAATAGCAGACTGTTGAGTCACAAAATGAATCTGATAAGGTGAAAAACAATTTGAATCTTGAAGTGAGCATTTGGCTTCTCTCTTTGACGCTTGTTGCGAATAGTTTTCCTTTATTTTAGTTTTATGATTTTTTTTTCTGGTTAAAAAGAACTTTTTGGGGGGCATTTAAGAACGTGAAAATATGTTTTCCAACATTTCTCTGAAACATACTCGTTTGATCATGGAACAGTCACCCCGCGTGATTTTCATGTGCACAATTTCTCATGGAAGGGGTCACTTCATTAGGGACATGTGGAAAATCGGATATCTTGAACACGACGGCTCAATGAAAATTCAGATGAACTTCACCCAGAGCCAAACTATTCCAATGTGGGTCCGAATGTTCTCAGGTTTCATGCAAGTTGAGTTAGTCACTCCCACGAGCGAGCGTTCTTCTCCTTCCAGGTACAGAATTCAGAGGTGTCCCTAATGTTATGGCACTCGAGTGTCATCCAAGGCGGCGAACGACGAGATAATAGCGGGACGTGACGGCGGCGGTTTGCACTTTTTGTCACCGTCCGTCTGCTCGTTCTGCAAGATCAACACACGAGCGCTCCGACTCGCGCGAGAATAAATATTTGTCCCGCGTCCGCGTGTGCGAGAGGCTAATTGCTGTCAGATTTCACCTCCTCCGTCGACCGCGGCTTCGCCGTCTAATCCTCATTAAGAGCGACCTCGGCCCGTCAAAGTCACGCTTGACATTTGCACCCCAAGGAAAAAAAAATAAATTAAAAAAAAATCTAAAAACGTCCATCTAATTGAGTTGTATCGGCATGAAAAGATGAGTGTTATTCAAGAGGGCGGCCTCGAAACCAACCATGTCAAGCGTTTGACGTCTTGATAAACACACAGGCGGGGACGCCATTGAACGCACGCGAGCGGACCCGCTCTCATTCGAAATCATGCACGAACGCTCGATCGCTCACACAAATCTGCTCTCACACAAATATACGCATGATCACACTCTCAACACACACACTCATAGCCTCTTATTCGCTCGCAGGCAGACTCATTTTCATACGTTCTCGCGACACACACTTCCATTCTATCACTGCCTCACCCCCCCACACCCACACACACACGTTTCCACACAATTGATCATTCACACACGCACACGCACGCACACACACACACACACACACACACAAGCTCGCACTCACTCATAGTCTCTCACACTCTGACAATCACTTTTCTCGACACACACACACACACACACACACACACACACACACACACACACACACACACACACACACACACGTGCGCGCGAGATTGGACGTGTGAGACTCCATGTAGCAATCAGCCCTGTGTAATTGTTAACCGCCCTGTTGCGGAAGGCGGGTGGGGGGGGGCAGTGTGTGCGATTAAACCGTGTTCCACCTGTACACCCCGGTGGCAGAGACACAATCGAGCCATCTTTACACACACACACACACACACACGCACACCACCTCACCTCTATTAAACATGCGGGGAGGGGTTGCGCGACCTGGTGAAATTGATTCGGAGGCACTTTGTGGAGGATTGAGAGTGCAAAAGAAGAAGAATAGAGCAAAGAGCTGCGTGCAGATGAAGGCGGGACAGTTTCATTCCGGAGCCCCGACCTACTCCCAGATGGCTGCATTGGCCGGAACAAACAGGAGAGAAAACATTCTGAACAGCTCTCGGTAGAATGCATGACATGCACAAGCAGAATAATGAGAAATGACCTCATTGACCAAAATGGGGTCATCCAAATATTAGCAAAAAAATAAAATAAAAATACGTTGAATAAATAACTACTAAAATATATGTTTTGAAAAAAATCTACTAAAAAAGAATTTCATTCTATAAAATGTGTAAACAAAAGCCAACAGAGAATAATTGCTCCGTCCAGTAAATGCAACTTGGCTGCAAATGTGACGGAATAATAATTTTGGATTTGATCCTTGAGCGCCGTTGGGGTGTGTCCAGAGGATGGTGCTCGAGTCAAGGCCGCGAGAGCTCCTTTTCCTCCTTTTCTGGCTGTTACGCTTGCGTCTTTTTGCCGCACGATCGGGCTTAGCGGATTTCACGCTAATCAAGCCGCAATTTGCATCCCGTGTTCGGGGGCTGACATTTGGCTTCATGGGAGGGAAAAGAAAGACTCACGGGCAAAACGCAAGAGCTTTTTAGAGATGAGAAATCATTCAGGTGTCGTTCCATCACGCGCGCGATTAGGTCACATGAAGTGGGGGAAAAAAACGTTTCTGCGATATTATCAAGTCTCATCCCCTGAATGAATTGCCCATTTATTTCTTGGTTCGCTGGACTTTGACGTTAAAAGAGCTCATGCACGTCCTTTGTGGGTTTTTGTCGCCACCGTCGCCTCTCTTACCTTCGTGATGCTAACATAGCAACGTCGCACTACTACTCCCCCCCCCCCCCCCCGATTATATGACGAGCACAATCCCTCACGAGGTATCGCAAGAGCCTCCGCCAAGTCGGCGTTGACCTACCCGTGTCCGTGGAGTAGATTCGGAAGCTCTTATCCCAGAATCCGCAGAGCAGGACGAAGCGATTGTCGGCCGTCACGATGAAACACTGCGAGCTGATCTGGATGCTTTGGTCCAGGAGGTCCGAGATCTGCCGCCGGTGGCTGCCCATGTTGCTGGCTGAGGAGAGAGTGGACGCAAAACATGTCCCATCAACTCCAGAATGCTTTTCTCTTGTGAATGTGAAGGAGGAACCTCAAAACTACCAGATTAACAGGGGAAGGCTGCTGGTCCTTTTTTTTTTTGTGGCCTAGAAGCACCCAATTCCGTTCAAAATCGACCAGTGTTTTTAGCCGCATGGCTACAGTGAGGTTAAGCTAATGTTTATGCTCTTTTACTTCGAACAGGAAACTCTCCACTGACTCGCTTTTTAGCCTGCTCTAGTCTACTGGACGTCCGTTTATCTTCTGATAAGAGAGCAGGTAAATTCTGAACGATGCGATTTGGAAAAGTATTGTACTAAAGGGCGTTTTGAGTGAACCGGACTTTATTTCGGGCCTGTTGAATCAAGATTCCTCAATATTTTGAGGCCGACTGGAATGATGGATTTTCTTTTGCGTTAATAAGGACAAGAAGTGGCACCGAAAAATCCCCCCCTTCCCTAATTATGTTGATGGTGGCAAACGAGTTACGGTTGAATTCAAAACTGCCGCTTCTCCCCGTTATAAACGGTTTCGGATGCACACACTTCATTTCAGAAGGTGGCGGTAACGCACCAAAATATTTGTCGTAAGAAAGTAGAAGAAATGGCCTCTCACGGCAACAAACTAAGGGAGCGTCTATTCAGCTAGCTTGCTAGCTTAGCACGCGGCATCCGCTACAATAAGGATTTACTATTTAGAGCCCCAAAAGGCTCAAGAATTGACTTTGATTCTAACTTTCGGGCACAATGTGATGTGGGATTCTAATTAAGGTAAGTCGTTTTAAAGTAAAAAGGACAACATTTTTGAAGTTTGACATCTAACCAGAAGTTGTTCTCTGCCATTACCATCATTATGGAGTGATGGATTGTGGGTAATAGTCCCAGATTTAATTTTAATATATACAAGTCGGACCTGATTACAATTCGCAGGGCGAGCCCAATATGAGAAAAAGTGCGACTGTTATCTGATCTTTCTTCTTGAGCGTCACCTCCAGTACATTCTGGGATTAGCTTTCTTTCTGATCTTGGTCTTTAGTTAATCTAGTTACATCTGCTAAATCTGAAATTTAGTGCTCCGGGCGTCATAAACAAAGATGACAGTCCGATAATCACAGCAATAAAAGTACAAGAAATACAGTCCATGAGCGAGGGTCACATTCCAACACGGCTGCATTCTATTTTGTTGCCACGGCGATTAAAGAAAGAAAACATTAAACACGCTGACGGTGGTGTTTACGGGCCCTGAGAGGCTGACTAACGATGCAGACTTCACCTTCCGGCAGTCCGGACGGAGGCTCGCTGGTGAGAAAGTGCACTCGGCTGACCCGCGCTCATCCTTAAGAGGCATCTTTGGGTTTATTTTATGTGACGGATGAGTCCATTTGGAATGTGGGGGTGTCAAAAAGGCGAGAGAACAGGTGTCAAGAGGAGTGCCTCCAAAAAGTGAGAAAGGCCAGCGGCACCTGCACCGCGCGCTTTGACGTTTCCCAGCATCCCCAGCACTGCTTTTTGGAATGCGCCATGTGTAAATATATTGCTGATAAGCACAAGATCGGCTCAGTGGATGCGCTCACTGTAGAAGTGGAGACGTAAGGTGGTGGATGACCCCCGCTGCATACTCCATTTGTTACGTTGTTTTCATCCTACATTGATCCGAAACATCTTCGCTCCGATTCACAATCGCTCTCCGTTTTTTTTTTTTGTTTTGTTTCATCTATCTAAATGCATGTTTGTTTGCATGCTTGTTAGCCACAACAGCTCTCTGGCTTTTGTGTCGGTTACCTCGTATGACTGTAGTTCTAATATCAATCGACTGTAAATCTGAAACGGATTGTAGACACACAACACGCGGGAATGAGTTATGCGGCCATTGTGCTGAAGGGGGGGTCTCATTATTGTTCAACATAACAGGCTAACTCACTCCATATAATTGGCATTACTGCCCTCTAGCGGAATTCACGGTACATAGCACTCATCAATACTGTCATCGATTTTGTTTTCGAGTGGGCCTGGAACTTCTTTCATGAGATGAACTGGGGTTCACTACACTACGAACCCTTTCAGGGACGGCGGCTACTACAGTGGACAGCTCATCATGTTATCAGGTTGCAGGGCGCATGAAGAAAGAGCCTTCTGGATACCGTCAATCAAAAATGACGACGCGAATTTAAATGCAGCTCTTCAAGAATGGTCAAGGTGTCCCTAATAAAGTGACTGATGCGTGTCCACGTTGGAAGTGAGGTGAAGTCTCACACACGTACACGAGTGTGGCCCACTTCCACCACCACACCTCCTCCTCTCGTCTGCATCATCATCATCATCATCATGAAACAAGTCGTGAAGGATGAGAGGCGGCCATATTTGTCCTGACAGCCCATCGTCAGCCCGTTCTCAATCACGCATTATTACCGCATTCGTATTCATTGCGGCTGACACGCGTCCTTTTCCCGGCGCTCAAATTAAAGCAAAGAGGATGCATTGGAAGGGTGGGGGTGGGTGGGGGGGTATGGAAAGGATGGTGGGTGCGGGGTGGGTACTTGATGATGAAATGCCGGGCCTAGGCCACAGCTCATTGCATTCCAATTTGCATGCAAATGGCGGCGGGCGAGAGCAAGGCCTATATCACAGGAAGACAAGCGTCTACGGTCATGAAAATCATTTCATGCACATATGAGCTTGTGCAGCAAGGGCTCTTTGAAAAAAAAAAAAAAAAGAAAGCGCACCAACGAGAGGGTCGATCTCCACAGGAAGTTGGTAGTCCTGCTGCTGCACCGCCGAGCTGGGGTGACCTGAAAGGGAAACAAGACACACGAGATGATTAGTGAAATGTCAGCGGGCGGATGGCTGGATTAGACTTCATTGTGGCCGCAGTCAACCAACGTGGTCACTCGCCGCCACCCCCGCAGTCACACAGGCGTGATGTCGGAAAAGCTGCAAAGCGCAATGCGGGAAAGTCGATTTTGAGAAAGCTTACAGTGTGTATTAATTACAAAAATACAAAACTGAAGTTTGAGAGGATATTCACTGGTTTCGGTGCTCAGGCCAAAGCCATAAAATTGGCACTCTGGCGCTATCTGGTGGGATCTTGCAGTCCTCTATTTTGGGAGTCAGATACTTCAGAAAAAAATAAAAGTGAGACTATATTGTGGTTACGCTTGGGAGATAAAGTCAGAAGAATTATTGCAAACGTCATCTATAGATCATACTTTTGAATTCAAACTAATCTGATAGGATTATGACTTTAATCTTTCAGCGTTCGGTTTTCCTTTTCAGCGCGGGCTCAATACTGCTACGTAATGAATCACTAGTTGACGACCGTACCGCCCAAAATATGTACACATGACTAATTAAGACAATGAGATGTCAGCAGTCTGGCAAAATGGGCCGCTTCGCTCCCATTTGATCAGCCGTCACGTTCACAAATTTCGGAAGATCAAATTTGATATTCCTGCCAGAGTGTTGGATGGTTCGGGAATGAATCGGGCTCAGCTGATGGATGGAGGTGGACGTTTGGCCAAACGAAGGCTGCTAAGTGTGTCACATTTCATCTAAGTACAATCAAGGGCCGTCCCGCCAGCAGATCAGTCGAAGATTGAGCGGGGGGGTGGGGGGGGGGGGGGGTGGAATTTTATTTATTTTTCTGTGGTCACAGATCTTAGGAATGACGATGGCGGGAAAACGACAATGCAACAAATTCTTCTCGGTAATCAGCGGAGATAACGACAACAAAAAAAAAAAACGTAATCAAAAATCTTGTTTGAATGCAGGAAGATATTTCAAAGTCATAGATACGTGAACTAGTACGCTGACAAAAATGCAAAAATAAAAAACACGAGCGCGGGCCAAAATCAGTCGCAATTATAGCAAAAATTGAAAGAGTGAAAAATAGCAGAAAAAAATTAAAACAGCAAAATTATGTATTGGAAATGCAAAACAGGAGTAAAAATAACAACAATTGTAAAGATCACAAAACAAACCAAAAAAAGTACAAAAATAGTAAAAACTGCAAAAATAAAAATTAAAAATAGCAGAAATAGTTATATATTTTTTAAGGTAAAATGAGTTGAGTTAAATGATCAAAGATGTTGCAAAAATAGTAGCAAAAACTACTCAACATAGCGATAATATCAAAAATCACAAAAACACCTAGATTACTGTTGCTAAATATTTTAGCAAAGTAAGTACAAATAAAGTATATGATTTACAAATGAACTTCTTTCAATAAAAACACTCATAAAAAATATAATTCATTTCTGTTGTCTTATTTGTTATTATACAAAATATAAATAAAACCAATAACAAAAAAAAAAAGAGTTAATGGAAAAATTCACCAAAAATCGGAGGTGCTTTTGGCACGCAACGGCATCGCAAATGTGAGTGTAAAAAACGTTTTGCTGTTTTTTTTTTGGTCAAAACGACGACAACGCTGATCATTGACACATCGGAAGCGCACGTGCCGGCGTCTGACCTGCCAGGCCGTGCCACTTGTTGACGGCGAAGACGCGGCTGGCGGTGACGGTGATGACAGCGGGCGCCGCCAAGCCCGGCTGCGTGTTGGCGGCCACGTGGCTCACGGGCGAGTTGGACGGGAACTTGAGCACCATGATGACGTCCTGCTGCATCTGCTCTGTGAACATCAGCGGCGTCTGCAGGAGAAGATACTGTTCAGGTGTGCCCCCCCCCACCCCCGACAAAACGAGGGATGGTGGCGACGTGCAGACACGATGGGGATGGAAAGTGGGGAAACGTGGTTTTATCGGGGGAGGGGCGGAAAAAAAGAGAAGGAGAAAGAGCGTCAGGACAGGTGGCTAGAAACACTGAGAGGCTTTTATTTGGCCGAGAGAAAAGTTCAACCGGGAAGTCCAGAAAGTTAGTCATGAGTAAAAGATAGAACAAACAGCACTAAAGATCGGAAACGAATAGTAAAGATAGCACAAATAGGAGTTAACGTTTAAAAAAAATAAAGGAACAAAAATAGCCAATTTAGCAGCAAAAACTGTAAAAAACAAAACAAACCCCCCCAAAGCAAAAACTATATACATTAACACAGTAAGTCAGCATAAAAATAGAATCGAAATGAATTTTATTGCAATAAAATCAGTTTGGCAGCTTCTCAGTTAGCAGGGATGTAGATAAAGTCGTAAAAACGTTTTTTCAAAATCTATCTTAAAAAAGTAATGAAAGAAAAATAGTATCAAAAGAATTGGAAAGATAAAAATGGTGGCAAATACAAGCACAAACTAATCGTGAGCATAGCCGTAACGGTTTGATAAATAGCAAAAACAATAGTTAAGATACTTGAACGCAAAAACAGGATGCACTAAAAAGTTCCACGGACCCGAAACTGAACACGAAATTGGCCATTTTGGGTTGAAGTAGGTTGGCGAAAAACCACAAAATCAGGCCGAGTCACCAGTTTCAGTGATCAACACCAAATTGGGTGGACATGTCTGTCACAACCAGATGCACCAAAAACTCTCAAGGACCAACACCCAAAATTCAAGAGGAAGTTGACCATTTTGGTTGGACGAAGACATTTTAGACGCATTCCTGGGCTTCTACTTTGACAAGAACCCAATTGCGAATATTTTAATTTTTTCCTCTGCCTTTTGATGATCATTTGGAGGGTTTGCCGCGCTATGGCTTTAATTCTTATTGTTGCCTTTAGTCCACATGAATCGTGAAGCAGCATTTAGCTCGTGTGAAGAGAACACAGATCTGAGTTTAACATCAAAGAAATAAGTAAATCCACTTTGTGTGTGTGTGTGTGTGTGTGCGCGCACAACAGCGAAACAGACACACTGGCGGTACGATTAGGACTAGCTCACATGCCGACGCTTTTTACAACACACTCCAACGGAGGAGGTTAAAAGACTAAAGAAGGTAAAGAATCTTGACTTTGCAAACATCTCTTTTGAATTAGCTCTTAAGTGAAGCGTTGAGTGTGTGTGTGTGTGTGTGTGTAGTGGTGGTCCGCGGGCAGCTGTCAGCACCACAGGGACACGGCGCTAATAAGGACTCAAGGGGGTTTTCAGGGCCCATCACAGGCGGCTTCGCATTTGGCCCTTAAAAAAAGCGGCCGCACTTCACGCTTTTTTTTTTTTGCTGAGCTGTTTCAATTCGGGCGGTGGGAAATTGCGTAGGTGGGAAAAGTGTCCTCTTTGGATAGACCATTAAAAAAAAAAATTCTGTCGCCCCTTCATCACCATTTAGACGTGCTTTCCCACGTTTGAATTGAATTCTGTTTACATACAATAATAAATTCATATTCATGAAAAATATGTTTTGAAAAGTGCTACCACTTTTTGGGATGTACATTTCATTCATGTCGATCGGTGAAATGGGTTCAGTGGCTGATTTCTAATTAAAAAAACAAAAATGAAAAATCCAGGCCCCTCTTCATGGAATTTTTCTGCTCAAAATGGCGACTTCAGGCCAAAATGGCTGACTTCCTGTTCAGTTTCAGGGATGGGTCCTTGAGACTTTTTCTTATATCCATTTATGTTAACCAGTGAAACTGTCATTGTGGGCTATTTATCCGACCTCGTGTGAGGATTGGAGCGCCATGTTTGCGGCCGGGATACACACATTTGCAAAAACTGCTCCGTTTTTGAGCACACTGAAGCATCATCAAGATTCCACGAGCTATCAAGACAGTATCGGCAATAGCAAAAAAAATATAATAATCAGAGAATGCGTGTATCTGTGTATATTTATGAAATCGAGCGCTAAAAACTGTCCAGAAGCACTTACCATTTGCATAGCCGAGCTTCGGGGGGTGTGCGGCTCGATGAGCAGCTGGCAGGGGGTCTGCCCGAAGCTTTGAATTTGAGACTCGACAGCCTGGGAAGACACAAGTAAACATATCGAGTCGTCTCTAATGCGCCGAACAAATCTGTATGGCTTCGTATCAGCGACCGCGTGGATAAATGCACACTCTCGCTCATATGAAAACACTTTTGCACTGCCTTGACACACGCGCGCGCGCGCGCGCACCAATTGATCCTCCACAGAGGGCGGCGGCGTGCAGGCTGGTTAGGTGGTGTTAATGAAGAGGTATAGGACCATAAATGTCAGAGTCGACGCCGGCCGAGCGGCCTCTGGACATTATCACGGCGCTCACTGTCATCGGGACTGCAGCACGCCTTTCGGGGGGTGCAACCTCGACGAAAATGTCTTTAAAAGTAATCCAAAAAAATATTCCAAAAAACTAACAAGGAGAATTTTGAATTTAGAGAAAATTAAAAATGAATTTCTATGTCCAAAGTCCGTCATATTAATATTACAACAACATAATGTGTATTTCGAAAGCATAAACGGCCCAAAAAAAAAGTGTTAAAAAAAATAATCACGTAAACGTGAATGATAAAAGTGATTTGCAACAACAAAAAACATTTGAAGAAGTTGTAAGGACAATGTTTGAAAAATGATAGATCAATTACAATCATTCCTTCTTTGATTGCTGTAATAAAATAACTTTTTTTAAAAAACAAAATAATTTGACACGGCATGTAAAATAAGTAAATAAATGAGAAAAAAAAATCTGTGATAGCAGCGATATGCAGCCCGGTCGATGTGGCAGCAGATTGAACGCGAATGTGATTCGGGAACCACAAAAAGCTCTGGCGGCTGAAACATTAAAACAATCCAATTGTTTTTCAAACGTGATCCTCAAATAAATGAGAGGCGACAGCAGAAAGCGAGGTCAGAGTCAATTCAACGTGAGGGCGATAAGAGCGAGGTGACGTGAGAATAAGCGTCAGAGTTTCTGGCCGGGCCAAAATGATGACGGCGTGTCGGCCTGCGTGGGAGTGACGGTTTGTGCGAGTCGACTGACTCGCCGAGGCTGCGTGAGAGCCGGCTCACGCTTGGAGACCCACGAGTGCTATTTTGCATGAGGAACACCAGCCTCGCTGCTGCATTGACTTGAAAGCACGTTGATGCGAAAAGCATATTTGCTCAACAAGACAACTTGAAAAGCGACTTGAACCTCAACAAAAAGGGGGCAGTCGGGGAATGACCACACGACAATTGAATTCAAAATTTTTCTTTTGTCGAGACATATCGGGATTTTGTCAGCGGCCATGATTAAGGTGATCATTTTACAACGTATTTTTGTTCTTAAATTTCCAGGCTGCTTTTTCATGGCGAACTGTCAAAAATAACAAAACGTTTAACATCACAGGATGCCCACATTCGATGGCATGAATGTTTCATGGTTTAGCGTTAGCTAGCCGTCTCGGATAGCTGCTTCCAAATGGGTCACGTTAGGGCAGATTTTCTTGTTGCCAAAGTAGTAACTCTGGAATGTATCCAGAGAATTTATCCTCTTAAAGCTGGAACGGCTGACAATTTGTCCCGTTTCACCGACGGCCATCAAAACATTTTTCGTGTGTTATGTTAGACCAATGATTGATTGAGCTGCTTTCAAGTGGTTCTGTGAAACAAACACAGTTAGCATTTCAAAAGAACAAGCTCTTATTCTTTTCGAAATGACTGTACATTCTCAATTCTATTCTGTTTTAATGTCTAAATTCAGAGTGAAGATGTAGGCCGCTACGTTAGCTTAGCATGTGACTCTGCTTTTTGCTTTAGCGCGTTCCATGACATCAGCGGTTGACTTCATTGAGCGAGACAGCGCCCGATTGTTTACGCGGCTGTGTGTGAGGTTGGTGTGGCAGCAAAAAAGAAGAAATGTGCCTTTAGTTTATTTTGTTGACATCAAGTCACACATGAGCGCGAGCGTAGTGAAAGAGATCCTTCAGAGCGCCTCGTCAGCCTCGTCCAGCTGTGGGAAAACATCGGAGACGCGGCGCGCTGTGACTGCAACTTCCATTCACGGAGGAGAACGCTAACATTTTCCATACCGGCCGGCGTGCTAAGTGAGAGGACAGCAATGCATCAGTCAAGGTCATAAAGGTTGCCTTCTCCTCTGCTTAAGCATTTTGCGCCCCCCCCCCCCCCCGCCCCCCCCTGCTACGCTGCGAGTCAAAATGGCCTTTTTTTTTGTTGTTGTTTTTGACATTCATTAAAACTGATCTCTATTGCACACCCAGCAAAGTGTGTCAACCCCGCTTGAGCGTTCGATAACACTCGGATGAAAGTGAGCAGGTAGCACGACTGCCGTTCGGGAGGTTCGAACGGAGCAGGAGCGTCAGCTAATGCGTGGAAGCGACTCTTCGCAGCCACTCAACCCGTCTTCATTAGGGTGACGTTTACGAGGTCTCCACTGTAGGTCAGCGCGTCCCGTCTTATACGCAGGTGATTATATGCTGGGGAGTTGGCGGTGGGGGGGCCCTTGGCCAAGGCCAATCCCTTTTGGGGGCGCTGGCCCATGTCTGATGAGGCTTTTCTATATTCTATACATTTAAATGGCGGCGACGCCCTCCGACGCCCGACGTTGCTTGATTTACGCTGCCGCTTGACAAGACGAATCCGCATGTCAAACGTGACAAATTTAGGCTAATCTGTGCCGACAACACAAAGAGGTGAATAAAAAAAAGGCGGTGCAATTAAAGTGGGGAGGGGAAGAAAAAAAAACTGAATTAATTTTTTTATTAAAACGAGATGGGAAAGTGTCCACCCACAATTGTATTTATTTGTTGGCTAGTTTCCTTTTTATGAGGTCATATATATCTGGTTTTATTTTGTTCCTCTATGTTAGTGCATGTCTCGTATTTTCACTCTATTTTTCTTTGAAAAAAAAGAGTCATTCAATAAAAACAAAAAGCTCTACGTTTTATTTTAATTACTAGTATATACATTTGTGAATTCACAAAAAAATGAAAAAAGTTTTATTTCATCCAAAATTTTGCATTTGAAAAAAAACAAACATTTCAAGTTGTATTTTAATGGAGTTGTGATTCATTTCACCTATTAAAACGATTCTCATTTTACTGATGGAAAAAAAGGGGCAAAATAACCCCCCCCCCCAAAAAATCACAAAAATCTAATACAATGATAATCAGATAGATCGAATGTTCGGTATACTTGAATTATTCGACTTCACTTTAAACTCACGATGTATAGATTTGTTGAACTCACTTTCCTATTATTGTTACATTTAATTGATAATTATTCTACCCCCCCCCCCCCCAAAAAAAAAAAACCGTCAGACACAGCCTGCCAGACCAAATCGTATGACTTCATCAAACACTGAGATTTACTGTAAGGTACCCAAAGACTAAATAAACAACCAGTGGGATTTTTTTTTCTCATTTCCTTGGAACCCCGCTGAAGTCCGCCAAGTGTGCGCAATCCCGACGAGGCTCAGCAGCATTGTGAGAAGTTGCAGGATTTTCCCGTAATCATGAGCGAAAGAGGGGGAAGCCCTGCGCGGCCGTGAGAAGGCCACGTCGGCTGCGTGCTTCTCTTTATTTGGTCAGAGGCAACACAGATGTGCATTAATGTATCTGCGCACACACACACACACACACACACACACGCTCTCCTAGTAGAGGCAAGACAGGAAGTAATCATGCTTCTGCAGTGGTCTCGGCAACATGCCCCAAACTGTGCCGAGATATTCCAAACTCCCCGAAAGACGGAAAATGCATACAAATCCTGTTCGTTTATGTCCATGCGTTTATAAACACGCACGTGTATGTGGTCACCGAGCAGAGCGTGGGCACGCGTGTGTATTTGTCTACTCATCAAAATTCTACAACCTATTTGAGGACGGATGAATTTGTCCTTATCACGGTGAACCTTGACTTATTGCAGGTACGTCGCAGTGCATGGCATCAACAAACAGGCTGGACATTTTCACATCAGGGTGTCCTCGCTTTTGTTGCCGGCCGCTTAGACATAAATGGCCGCATGTCGAATTATTTCGACGGGAGGCGGTCAACTGTCGTAAATGGTGTACACTGACTTACTTTTTCTTCCATGTTGCCCAAGAATCAAATGTATTTTTATTGCGTATTTACATCCTAGGCATGTTCGTTGGATATTAAAAGTCTACACACCCCTGTTCGAATGGTCTTGCGACAGTGTCTCGCGCTGTAAGGTGTGACCACTGAAATGCCTGAAAAACTTTCAAGAAAATCTGAACTTTACTTGGGGTGAATCAAAAGCGCTCTAAATGATGGCAGGTGTGCCTGCTGACTGCCGCGAGCGCGGTTGGTTCGTTCTGAACACAGTGAGAAGAGGGTGTGCACACTTAGGCAACCACATTTTCCTCAGTTGTTTATTTTTTCAATTGAGCTGTACTGGTTGTAGGTCCCTGGTTAAAAAAAGTTTGTCAATTCTCACAAAAATGTGGCACTTTTTCTTTTTATATCCACTGTTGGTGTGTCTTAAAATAAGGACTCGTTGAAAACATTTCTGTCTCTTTGCAATGAAATTAGCCATTAAGTTTTTTTTCATAAGCTCATGCGCTGCAAGGCATCAACAAATGTCCTTGTCCGTGTGTGTGTGTGTGTGTGTGTGTGTGTGTTTGGATTGGGCCAAACCAAACCAAGCAACCAGGAACACACAAGCCACTTCCCCGGTCAACTACTTTCTTCCTACCAAACAGCAATCAAACACAAAATGTGCGTCTCGCTGCCGTGACAAAGAACAGCCTCCGGGAGAAAAGCGCAAGTCGCGCTCAAAGCGAGCTCGCCGCTCAGTAATGGCCGACTCCGGGGACACGGCCTTTGTCGTCTCAAAGCTCCCGCACAGCTCTCGGGGGTCGGTGACGAGCAACAGGCCCCCGCGACGCCACTTCCGCAGGAGCTGAGCTTAAGAGGCAAAAGGCTCGGCCGAGCCGGGACGGCACTGCGTGGGTTTATTTAACTAATTAAGGCGAAGGACGACATGTGAGACGTGAAGACTCGCAGATTCCACTCGCCGAGAACGTGCTAAACCAGGGCTGGGCAAACTTTTGCACTTTTTTTGGACTGTTACAACGGACTGATGGGCCAAGTAGTTTCGGGATGAGGTGGAAAAAAAAAAGGCTCAAATATGTCCGTAAAATATCTTATTTGAATTCTTGCTATTTTTAGCAATCATTTCATTCCTGTACCATATGTGAGCATCCAGCATGAAATCGATGAGAAGACGCACTGTCGTGTTTTTAGCCACAGCTCAAAAAGCAGCGACTATGTACAAAATGACCACTTTCAGCTATGCGATTGCAACACCGGAAAAAATGTCAATAAGAGACTACCGTATTTTCCACACTGAAAGGCGCACTGGATTATGAGGAGCACCTTCAATGAATGGCCTATTTTGTCTTTTTTTTTCATACATTGGACGCACCGTATTATAAGACGCAATTTACAATGCATCCACTAGATGGAGCTACGCTCAAGGAAACACCGACAGAACAATCAGATGTCAGTAAAACGTATTTAAGCAGCGACACAGTTCACTTATCCAACAGCAAGTTATAACATTTGACTCGTTAACGTTGAACTTTCTTGCCGCTGCTCGATTTCCGTGTTCTACTGCGTAACCGATCGCCTTAAGTTTGAACTCTGCATTGTCAGCATATCTCCAGCAAGGAGCCATTTTGGGGTGGAAATATTACCGTAATGACCATACACGAGGCGCACTGTGAGCTTTTAAGAAAATGGAAGGCTTTTAGGTGCGCCTTTTAGTGCGAGAAGTAAGGGAATCGGCTGCCGCCACGCGCAAAAAGGACATCATGTCGCCTACCAATTAAAAGCTTGTGGTTCTCTCGGGTTCAATTCCAATTTACACATATGAAAAAAAAAAGGCCATACTCCGTTCCCTCTTGGTGTAAACAAAATATCCAAGTTGCCGGGCCAACTGATTGGTCAAAATGACTTTGCAACATGCCCACTTTGAAATCCAGGCGATACTTCCAGGGACAAAATGGCTTCAGAGAATTACACAATAAATAAAATGATATTTGATAGAATAAATATATAATGTAGAAAATAATATTGTCTCAAAGTAATAGAAACATTCAAAAATTTATGAAATCGTTTTAAAGATTATTTTTTAAGTGTTTCATCCAAGTTTTGGCGAGCAAAAAATACAGAAAGCAACCCCCCTACCCCAAAAAAAAACAAAAAACAAACAGACATGGTTTTACCAAAGTGTCGGGACACCACCATCACATGCCCAAGCCCTTTTTTTTTTTTAGACTAAATAACACGCATGCACCAGCTGCTTGACGGTACCGCAAATGTGTGTGCGTGTTTTTATGATCCGCAAAAATAATGAAGAAGCACTGATCCATTACTGGGGACTGCGTGTAAACCAAAAGACGGGGAAATGAGCTTGGGCTTGAACTGTGCACGTGTGTGTGCGTGCGCGCAAATGACCGCGGCGGCACGGTCATGAATCTGCATGCGTACGCCCGCGTGTGTGCGCGGCTGTAAGGCCAGAGCACATCTGGATGGGAATTAGGGTGAATGAGGTGATAAATCAAAGATTCACCCCTGGTGCCCGTCAAGCTGCGGCCACTGAGCATGAAGGGCATCTGAAGTCGTGCGGTGTCTCCTTGTAAAGCCGCAACTCATCTCCATCCCCGCTCAAAAAGACCCTCGCTTCAAGTAGAATTGCTGCTTTATTACATTTAGCCATGCAGGAGTCCAGATGACCACGAGACACACAGACAGCTACGTTAGAGGTCCCTCTTAGCCAATGGGATGCCAGGAAGATGTTAGGTCAGGGATGTCAAACTCATTTTTGTCGCGGGCCGCATTGTAATTACCCTTGGAGGGCAGTGAGGACCGAAACTGTATAAAGAAGTCAAGAATAACGTTTTATTCAAGTATTGTTTAAGTAACTGGAATGAGGGGATTGGTAACAAGAAAATGCTTACATTCTGTCACTGATTTATTACATATGAAAATTTGAAATTTTTGTACACAATTTAGCAAGCATCATGGAAATTATCGTTGATTTGCTTTTGCGGGCCACTTAAATTGATGTGGTGGGCCACATCTGGCCCCCGGGCCTTGTGTTTGACACCGGTGTGTTAGGTAGTCGCCAATGGCAGAGCAGCTCCAAGTATGTTGCGTTCAGGAAACTCGGAGCTGCGAGTAGCAGTCCATACATACCTTTCGTATCTACAAATTTCTTTGGTAACCAGAGGCAATATTTTGACCGTTGAGGCGTTTCGTAACTTGAAAATTTCGTAGCAAGAGACGTTCGTAACTAGAGGTACCACTGCATATATATTTTTACGTGCGATACTATAAGCCGATAATCGTTACAAGACGATCCGCGCTCCAAACTCAAACAGCGCCGACAGGAACGCGGCCAACGAGCCGGTTGCTGGCTCGCCGCTTTTTTTTTACTTCACATCAGATTGGCGAACTTGTCATGAAGTTGTTTGCTGGGCTGGGTTTTTTCGTCGCAGCGGTTGGCGCGCGTCGCTTTCGGGCTTGTGCGTTCAGAACGGAGGCCATGAATAATGAACGAACGCCGAGGCGGAGGCTCGGAGCCGTCGGAGTGCGAGACTTGGTAGCGGAGTGCTTCGCTCAGCGATATCGGCGCCGCGCATTGTTCATGCGTGCAAGCGTTTTAGCAACACGACTAATGGCCTCTCCGTGAAGTACCGACGCAGAGATGGAACACACGCTTTTTATAATAATCACATTATACTTCCATTTGCCCTAATGTGCACGTGTGCTCAATTGCTGACTCAGCAGGCTCTTCAACGGAATGCAACCTCAGGCTTGATCAGGCCTTGAGGAACCAAATTGGTTACTGAGATGGCTGTCGTGTACGCACGTTCAGACCCCCCCCCCCCCAAAAAAAAAAAATCCAAACGCAAAGAAATCCAAAATTCATAAACATTAAAAAAAAAAAAAAATCAATACCTAGAGGTAGCCGTTTTTGAGTTTGATGTTGCCAAATATGGTTCCGCGGGAAACCAATATGCGTCTCACCTCTCTGAGCACGGGGTCACCGATGGAGCTGAGGTTGACGGCGCCTTCGTAGGTGAGATAGTAGAAGACGTTGAGGGCTCGGGTGGCCTCGGGCCCCTGCTGCTTGTAGCCGAAGATCAGGTCGATCCACTGGTGGAGCTGGCATGACACAAACTCGCTCTCCAGAGCCTGCGAGACGACATTCTTGTGTCATTTTCAGATCGAAAACAACCATTCAAAGAATGAAAATTCACTTTTACAGTGATTCGGCGATTGTATTTTTGTGGGGTTGGTTTTAGAGTACGCATGCAAGTCCAATAGTGCCCTCGCGCTCGCATTGCCAACGTCACAGCTCAGGTGTTTTCCGGGTTTGGTCATGTGACGTTGGCAACGCAAACCCGAGGGCACCTTGATGCCAATTTCAGTTGACAGCTGGGGGTGGAATAATGTCAAAATGGTAACACGTATTCCATCAACGTGATAGGAATCAGAAGACCACCTTTAGGCCAGTGGGGGCACATCAAACAAATGACTGCAGAGAACATTTTGATCTGATTTCCCAGACTTGAGCACTTTCGGTGGACTGCCACATGCAAGACAGCACTGAGCTAGAATTTAGATGCAGCGTATTTAAGAAAAAGAAGAATTAGAAGCAGAGAAGCTGCAGTAATCCCACAGAGAGATTTTATGGCTGCGAGCACAGCTTGCGCAGCTGCTCTGGGTGTGAAAGACAATGCTAATTTCTGTTAGCCTGTCTGTGGCATTTTACATTATTTGTGAGCATCATGCTAGCAGACCGGCAGCAGATGAAATTATTGGTTTCAAAAGAATATTTCGGTGTTGTAATACACAATGTTCAATTTTTTTTGGTTTTAATGGGATACGTTTTACCGTCGGCGTCATTCGGAAGTGGTGACAAAACGGCTTGAAGCAAGCACTCCTCAACAGGGTTTCATTGCAGATGCGCACCACCGTCCCTAAACATGTTCATCATGTCATTAGCAGAGGAGCGGTAATTCCTCGAATGTCGTCAAGTCCTCGGAGAACGCCAGCGAGCCGTTCCCTGCCACGCAACCTGCCAATAATTTCGCTAACGAGCAAAAAGCACGACACGTCCATATCTGATCATTTGGGGAGCATCCGGCCATTAAAGGAACTCTTGTTGTTCATTAGGGAGACATTGCGAGGCTGCCGTCTTTGTTCTTCTCTCTACCGAGTGCGCCGCAGAACAGAGAGATGCTCGCCGCTTTGCCTCCTCATTAGCCAGCCATAGAGGGGGGGGGGGGGGGGGACATTTATGGCGGGCCTCGTGAAAAGAAGGCAATTGTGTTAATTTGTGTAAAGCTGTCGGCGCCACAAAAGCCCCTCTAAGCACAACCAAATTAGAATGAGACAGTCCTTGATTGTCATTGCTGCCTTGTGTCACATTAATTTGCGGCAAAACATTAGCCGGCACTGCACTTAAACGGCAATTTATATCATTTAATTTTTTACGGCGGAGCCGCAGCGCATCCCTCACTTAAATGTGACTTTTTGACAGCTCGTTCCGCCGCTAATTCGTCCCCAATCTCTTAATTACCTGCTTGCAATCATGTAAGAAACTGCGGGGAGAAAATAGGAGAGTGCAACTCAGACACAGACCATATTTTTTTAAGTGCGTACAGTATTTTTTTTTCTTTTTTAATCACTTTCAAGAAGTATTTCAAAAGGAATTTCTTACGGTGATATGACATGACATGGAAATGCTTCAATCAATCAACTTAACAGCATAATCTTTTCATTATTGCCTGACATTTTTATTCTTTAGTAACTTTTTTTTTTTTGTAAAAATTTGGAATACAGAAGCTATCGCACCTCACACATAATATGTAACAGGGCTCGGGTAACAACCAATCATGGATCATCTTCAGAAAACAGGTGAACTGTGATTGGGTGTTAACTGAGTAACTATGATGTCATTTCCTGTGGCCAGAAATGGGCAAAATGGCCGCCTGCTGTGATGGCCAAAATCAGGTGGATTTTGAGGCTTAATTTATATTCCACATTTTTTTCCCCCAAGCTGGTGCCCGAGTTGGCAGCCGTCAGCAAGCGCTTTTCAAGAACCTTGCTTTTTTTTGTTGTTGTTGTTGTTTTTGTCTTTTGTTTCGTCACATGTCACATTAACCAGAAAAACAGGTTTTAAAGTTTTGAAAATAAAAACACAAACAAAATATTGTGGCCTTTAACATAAAACTTTTTTTTTAATTGTCAAATTACGAATGTTTCCTTCAGTTGATAGATTTGTATGTGGTTAAGGCTGGAAACAACCGAAAAAAAAAATCAGTTACTGGGTTAATGTTTCTAATCAAGTTACGCTTCTCAAAAAAAGAACAACTGTGAAATATTAAGTATTGCGCATTTGACTATGTGCCAGTTTGGGCGTGTTGTGTTGAAGGAGCAGAAGGTTTGGGCCAGATAGCGGAATCCTGAGGTGGGATCGAGTGTCCCCTTCACAAGGAAGCATGCAGGATTATTGATGGGCCAATTAGCATCCAGTTTTTGTGCCACCCTCATCCACAGGGGCTGCTGTGACAATTAATGAATAATTTAGTAGCCTTTATGTAAATTATGACAGGGAGGGGCGGGGGGGGGGGGGGTTGAAGTCATCACAATCCCAAGTTACTATTATTTCATATATGACGAAGTACATGGATGAGACTCACATTTGTCATCAGTGGGGCGATTGCCTTCATAAACAATAACCTTACCGAAATATCAATTTATATCCATGATAAGTTAAGAAATTCATATCAAGCAGTCGCATCAATCTTGGTATGTTGAAACAAACTGCCAAATAAATGTTTTTTAAACTTCGGTTGGCACTCTCAAGCCAGTTTTGCGGGGCAACGCCCATGCCGTCTGCTCAACGCAAATTCGCACCAGGTTGAACCTGGCTGCAAAATTTAGTGAGTTTATGAGTGTGTGAAAGTCTTCGAAATGGTACTTTATTTGGTCCAAGAAGAATAACTACAAAGGAGTAATGAAGTTACCAGAGTTGAATTTCAAGCGGTTGTCAAAATAGGCAAACAATAGCTCTGGGTCTGCATGGGTTCGAGCTCCGCTGATTGAGGACCCCTCCACTAAATATCCTATAACAGTCAGAAGTGTCTTTTCCAAAATATCACGACCGTTCTCCCCCCCCCCACCCCTTTCAGTCATTGGGTGGGGGGGCTGTCTCACAAAAGCCAATGAAAATACACCCAAAAAAAACGAACATGCCCAGACTGGGTCAGATTACTTGAATTATTTTCCTCTTTGAAACATAAAGCATGTCACTGGACAAAAAAAAAAAACAAAAACAAAAAAAGACTTGACCACCCGCCCCCTCAAAAAAAAACCCCCAAGAGACATCTGCAGACCGACACTTTGACTGAGTCGCTGTCAACATCGGACACATTACAGACACCATATTGTTATTTTTTTCTAAAGACACGACATCCTTCCCATAAAGTCCCAAAATACAAAGGGATCAGTTAAGCATCTGGCTGACACTTAGTTTTTTTTGATCACGATCTCCAAAATGTGACCTAAAAAAGTTGTTTTTTTGGGGGGGGGGGGGGGCGGCTTTTAGGTCATGACTATGATCCGTATTTTCCTACTCGAAAGTTTGAAAGGCCACTAACGAGTCTTTGTGAAATGTTTCTACGCCTGCTTGTGGTTTGTGGCTTTTTCATAGTCCACGCCGAGCGCGATTTACCTTAAGGAAGTGAGCCCAAATACTTTTGGCTGCACAAATCCATCCGAAAGCCACCTAACAAGTCGATGCGCTCATTTGCATGCAAATGCATGCGCATGTTTGATGCATAATTGGTTGCACATGCTTCGTGCGGTGTTGTCAGCGCTACAAATGTTTTTGGTTTTGGATCGATTACAGAAAGATAACGCAAACACGGATCAGGTGTGTATACAGAAAACATGTTTTATTACGTCCTGTTTAGGAAGGGGCGCCTCGGGTTTACTACACAGTTCCATTCTTGGCGTACCGTTTTTCCCTCCATAATTTACCATTTGTAAATTCTCCTATTCCCCCCCCGCTGCCCCCCTCCCCAACCATTATTTGCTGACAAACTCACTTGTTTGTGGTCATAATATTGCTTTGGTACCATCTTGTGGCATCTCGTTGCCAAGAAACTAGGTTCAGGTGAGGGGAGGAGAGTCATTAAGGCTATCGCCCTTTTCGAATAGAAAAGTAGCGCATTGACACCATTTTTACATCACAAGATCCCACACAAATTGTGCGTTGCTTTATATGCATTACCGCCACCTACAGGATTGGAAGGGAAGAACAACAACCAGCAGAAAAAAACGGAGTCAAGTTCATGCTGAGGGTCATTCGGGTCTTGACGAGCTCTCCACTGAGTCCGGTTTTTGATTTTATGATGATGAAACAGCGCGATTTATGGGGAGTAAGGACTGAGACCTGCCGTGAGGAGCAAAAATCTGCAGGTAAGCGACGCCCACCTTGCTTGGCACAAAGATAGCACCAGATGGCCCCTGGTGCTAAACAATATTTTGTTACTAGACATGGCTTTAGTCTGAACACAAAAACAGCAAATAGGTGAGTTGTTGAGTCAACACCAAAGTTTACAAAAGTCAAACTCAGAGACGAGGCCAATTTGAGAATGCCAAACCGCATACATGTTGGGGGGTCACTGTATTTAAATTGAAATAACCAAAATCCCCGTCATAATTCGTAAATTGTCATCATTAAGTACAACTGTGCCACCCCCAGCCCCCTTTTTGACTTTTCCTTCCTGGTCAGCCTTCTTTTTTTTTTCACGCCCCCCCCACACCCTTTTTTGCTCTTTCTTCCAGTCATTTGATCCTCGGGATCAACTCCCTTGGACTCGCTCCGGCCCGAAGGTTGACAAGCGCTCTGATTAAAGGGCTTATTAAGTCGCTGTAAACGAGAAGCCGACTGTCATCCAGGGAAGCCCGGACCGAGGGGCCCGCCTTGACATGGACATGGGGGGGGGGGGGGGGGGGTGACGTAAGGAAGGAGAACCTCGGAGCAGCCGTTTGGTTTATTCACATGCGAGAACCGCAGATGGGCCTTGGGGGGAAGGGGGAGGGGTTCAGACCCCCACCTTCCAACCCGCTTTGCTAATTAGACAGGTCAAAATTGCAAAAGTTGCGGCCGTGGGTCAACGGCGACAGTCACGGGCAACTCGAAACCCGATACCAAACCTTCCACCGCCTTCATCCGCTCGAAGAGGAGACTCGAAGTGGAAAAGAATCCCAAAGAGCAGTGATTGGACCGGTATCTCGTCAAAACAAACACGTCTCGTCAGGCCGGGGTGAGCTAAGTGGTCTCATTTACGGCACAAGACAAGCAAGTAAACAACGCTGATTGGGAAGTAAATGGGCAAATCTAATGGCAATGACTCAATGCTTTGGTTTGGTTTCATTTCGGGGTTGAAGGTGACAGACACTGATGGAAATACTGTACATCTAGAACATAAACGGAAACAACGACACAGAGAGGCGACGTAGCCTAAATTGCACCACTTTCCACATTTGCCAATATTCCCACAAGAAAAAAAAATCAGATTAATGAATACATTGAACAAATGTTCTTCAAATAAAACATTTCTTTAAGAAAGAAGTCAACACCACAATTTTCTCTAACGTAAAATGTTCTTTGCACCTCTGCTGTGCTAGCACTGCAGCTACCGCTTAGCTTGTGCCTTTGACGTTCATGACTTACTTAAAAAAGTTCAACAGAAGCCAAAACAACTAACGCGACTTGTCCGTCGAACGGACGCCGAGATAAGGACAAAGTTGAAAGAGAAGAAGAAGAAGAAAAGCGTTTATCCGGGAGGATTGAAGGGAAGGACAACATTAGCGAGCCGGCATGTCAGCAGCAGTAGATCAGCGCATTTCTCAGGCTCTCCGTCCGTGATGTCACCAAAGAAGAGGAGCGAAATAGCGGGACGGGGAGGAGGGTGGGCTCGTAAAAGGCGGTAAACATGTCCTCCCTCTGCCGCACGACGATCCTCCTCTGGCCAGCGCCGTCTGACATTAGCCAGATCACCGCCAGCGCCTGGCCTACGCCGCCCTGTTCCCATTGCGCGGCGGTGAAGAGTAGATTAGCGTGGCGCTAACGGGGAGTGCTACTGACATTCACTCAGTTGGCGCGTCAGTCCATCTTGCGGTGGTTTACCTCAACTCACACGTGCGTCCCGGCGGAGAGCGCAGAGAATCTGGTGGGATTGACATTTATGCGCCAGCTTGGATAAAAGGGGAACGCAAACAGACGTCACATGACGCTTCATTATGGATGGCCGCCGCTGTGAGCGCTCGGGGAAGCGTGGGAAGAAATGTGGGAGCTACTTTCGCTTTCTATATCATAACGTAGATCCACGTATACAGGAGTAGCTTACGAGAGCTCAATTCAGTGAGTTCGAGAGCTTTTCCTTTGGCTGGTATAGACACAGAGAAGTGAAATGTTTGTGACTTTTTTTTGAGTAGTGTTGATATTTTATTTGATTATTAATTGTAAGGGGAAAATGTGGTGAATATTTTTTCTGTTGTTCATTGTTTATGAAAAAAAAAATTATGCTCATGGCTTGCTAGCTTGGCTGGCCAAAGATTCGCCATTTTCAAGCACAACAATGTTCAAGCCCGGAAGGTAAAGAAAAGCTGCAGCGTTAGCTTCTAATAAGCGGCTCATACTTTGGCAACACGATAGTAGGAGAGTATTTTTAATGTGGCGATGTATCTGCTGCATGCGCCACAGCCACATATCCACCATACTCATGGACAAGTATAATTTGGAGATGAAGTGCTGCCTCCACAAATGAAAATACAGTGGTGATGTGACTGGTTTTGGAGGACATGAGCTGTCACTTAGCTGATTTTTTTTTTGTTTCAAGCAAAAAACTGTAATGACGACTTGATGATGGTAGAAAACTTCACAATAGGCTGCAAGTAGTAAAAATGTTGTCGCAAGCTTAATGCTAACACAATGCAACACGCAATCGAAGGCATCAGTATAGCCGTAGTTATAACCCTTTAACAATGGCTATTTGACCATAAATGACCTGTAACATTTGAATATAGCAAATAAAGCAAGAGTGACAGGTATGTATTCTTTATCCTCTGCGTAAAAAAAAAAACTACTAATATTACTGCTGCTCAGTTGGGCAACTCTTTCGTGTATGTCTAGAACGGATTAATGGCCTTTGCATTCAATAATACAATGGAGAAAGATGCTTTGAGTAAGAAGATTTTGCGTTACATATTAAACTTGTGAGTGAAGACATCCCGTGAAAAGCAGACAACAACCTGGACTATAAAGAGACAGACACACATTCACACTCACATTGTCACGGAGCGAGAACTGCACCCTCACAAGTCATGCGAGTGAATCACTACACAATCAGTGTTGTGACAGGGGAGCCGGGCTGCCATTCAAAGGTATGGAAATATGGTTTGCGTCATATTAATATGCCATGTGTCCATTCACGCTTCAGCCTGGTCTTTGTGGTTTGCTGTGTTTCAACAGCTGCAAAGTGCACCAAATGCCCCCAAGGGAGAAAAGTCGTTTCAAGTATGACATGCATTCGCAGAAGACAGAAGGTATCCGCTTCGCGAATGACCAATGCGTGGTTGGAGATGACCCCGCCAAGTGCAGTACAGTGCGTAATTTGGAGGTGGACCTAAATTTGGGGGTCTATAAAGTCGCGGCAAGTTAGCATTGTTTCAAGACTCTCGCTACTGAGGTGTAGACGCATGTGTAGGCATAAGAAAGAGTTTAGACGATGATGGTTTTATCACGGTGACAGCTTGACCATGAAACAAACGAACTCGCCATCCGCCGGCAAAGGCTGAGTGGAAACGACAACACTGTGTTGTGGTGTCTACCAATGAGGGTTGAGCATGTGCTATAGCTTCTCAGCGTCAAGAGTCAGAACCATCGCTCGTCTTGTCTTGAACCTTCAACACCAGTGATGGGGAACCCCCCCCCCCCGCCCCCCTCTGAAAGCACAACACATGATTTACAAAGCATGCAACTTATAATACAATAGCCCCGTGTATATGTGTTCATTGTGTGTGTGTGTGTGTGTGCGCGTGTGTGTGTGGTTTGTTGGTCTGTCAGCGCCACGACGAGAGCAGCACGCCTTTAAGTATGCAAATATGAGAGCAGGGATATAGGGAGCAGAAAATGTGAGATGTGTAGAGTTTTACTACTTTGGACAGGAATGGTAGCCCCTCGTTTACCCCGGGAACATTCTTTGAATTACTACGGATCAGTGCCTGGTTTGATGGCCCAGAATTACACCCAAAACACAAATAATGAAGGCAAATAGATCATTGTATCTTCAATCATCTTTCTCCTTTGAAATGTATGGCAGGGCCATTTCATTACCTCCATTAAAAATCCCTGCCAGCAAAAATAAAATGTTGATGGTTTGGTTTTTAATCCAAGAAAATTAGCAGTACTTTATCAAAACGTGGAGTGATTACAAAATTAAAAAGAACGTAAACCATTAAATTAGTGTGCAAACAGGTGTTGCTTAAAGGGTTGAAACCGCAACTGTCAATGCTAACTGTGAGCATGTCAATGGCGCTTTGCTTTATATGTTAGCAGGGGCCGTTCTCAACAAAGACCGCTCGCTGCTGCTGTGTTTCTAAACGGAAGAAAAAGAAGACGCGCGCAGTGTATCTGTTGCAGCAGTCATAATTTACGCTGGATTCGTTTTATTGCCCGGCGAGCAGCGCTCGCAGCTAGGAAAACAAGCTGCCGTTTGGCATGATGGCGACGGCAGCGAAGACAACGACGACGCCATGTGTAATCCTTTACTCTGAGAGTCTTTTAATGGCCTCTTCAGATTGGACCTTAATTAGCTGTTAATCATCTCGGGCTCATAACCGCAAGTGGAGACAGCGGGTTGGAGTGTGTATATGCATGTGTGTGTGTGTGACTAAATCCGTGTTGCGGTGAGGCCATTAGCGGGCCCGGCAGCCCAAGTGAGCCAAACAGCCCATTAAGTCCTTCACTCTTCCGTCTCTGCTCAGTGCCGCGCTCATCCCTCTCGCGACGGTGCCAGCTGACACCCTGAAATGCCAGCGATCTGTCACAAGAGCAAGCCTGTCCACCCACGCAGCCGTACCTCAACCTCATCCTTTGGCACCATTTGGGCTTTCCTTCTTTTTTTTTTTTTTCTCCATTGAAACCAGGCCACCCTCTTTTTGGGGTCCATGAGGGTTGAGCTTTTTTTCATGTTGCTCGTATGTTCATATGATGAGTGAAACCTCTGCTTTTGTCATTCTTTGGTTTTTGTCATTTTCGAGATCTTTTTCAACACTGAGTAGTTGTTGGTACCCCTCTGTTAATAAAAGATAAACCCACAGTGCTCACAGACATAACTTCAATATGACAAAGGTAAACTGCTTAGCGATGGAAGGTGGGGCTGGGGGGTGTTCCTCCAGCCTTTACCTTTTCTGTGCTCATCATTTTCTTTCTAATCACTCAACCCCTTTTTCATTTACTTACTCTGGTTTATGTTTAGTGTGGTACACACCACGCCGTCAAACAGCACGACGACTACTTGCGGCATTATAGAACGAATGACTGATTACGTTTGAAGTCATTTGCGATGCCAATTAGATGACGTACCTTAGTTGAACATGACACTCGGGTCAAATTACTTTTAATCATTTTTGCCTCGGCCTGTTTGGTGAGTTTTCTTCAAATTTGGGCCACAATTCAATCAATATCCGATTTTCATTGATTAATCAAGTCGAGTCAACAGTATTTATAGAGCACTTTCAAACAGCCATCGCTGCATACAAAGTGCTGTACATGGAGCAATTTAACATGCACAATAAACTGTAAGACAAATCGGTAATAAAGGCGGTAGAAAGCACCAAACAGTAAAACCAAGAACAAATCTAAGTCATGCTGAGTCGAATGCCAAAGAATACAAGTGAGTTTTGAGGAGGGTTTTGAAGATGGGCGGCGAGGAGGCTTGCCGAATGTTCAGTGGGAGGTCATTCCAGAGAGAGGGACCAGCAACAGAAAAGGCTCCATCCCCTCTGAGCCTCGGTTTAGTTCATTATTAATCAAATTAATGTTCATTAAATGTGATTCATTATCACTTTCATTAACCGAAGGGTGAGTATTTTAAATATGCACATCTTCTTTATCAGCTTTATCGCATGTACTCGCTTACGGGGCCCACCAATTTTAGGTCTTTTCACTCTAGAAAAAAAGAGTGTGAATTTGCGAGAATTTGACATGGGGATAGAGTGCCGAACTCCGATGGCGACGAATCCTTTCAGAAACGTGAAAAGAACGCCACAGTTGAGCAGTCAGTGTTTGGACAGGCTTATCGCCATCAAGGCTGTCTGTCTCCAAAGGATGCAGCCAATTTGGAATATACTGTAAGGACCTGAAACTACATGACCGGGAACATACAGCCTAACAAAAAAAGAAATAAAAATTGAAAGAACCCCAATCCTGAAAATAAAAAGGATATTTCTATAAATATGATGTATTCTATAAATTATTTGTATTTTAAATATGAAAGCACTTTTGGGCCTAGAGGCGTAGAAAAATACAACACAAAAGGCATGCAGATGGACCCACAAAAAAAAAGAAAAAAAAAAAAGACATGATGCATGATTAATGATCGGGGTCTGGTCATATTAAGCGCTTGGTTAGCAGGTCCCAGTGGCCACAGTCATTCAAAAGGCTGAAACGCCCGCTCAGAGATGGCCAGAATGTACACCGTCAGGAAATAACAATGTCATTTTGAGTTACCAGCGAATTCATTCTAATTATGTTCCTGGGCGCAAAGGAAACCTTTTGTCGGAAAGCGAGCGGCGAGGCTTACCTGCCGATTGATTCGCACAAACTCCTCCGGGGTCTTGGCCCAGGGGGGCAGCTCCACGTCCGAGACCGCCGTGCCGTCTTCCATCACTCCCAGGTTGTACGTGTTGGCGTTGACAAACATCTCAGGGAGGTAGTAGAACTCCGGAATCAGCTCCTGCACCGTGAACAAAACAATTGCGATCTTAGAACAACACCAAGTTTGAGCTGGGAA
Source organism: Hippocampus guttulatus (assembly GCF_054856545.1). Taxonomy (NCBI): domain Eukaryota; kingdom Metazoa; phylum Chordata; class Actinopteri; order Syngnathiformes; family Syngnathidae; genus Hippocampus; species Hippocampus guttulatus. Next base: position 3,210,454 of record NC_141269.1, on the reverse strand, counting down.
CATTCTAGACTAAGACGTGGATTTCTTGAGTCTTTTTTGTGGGTTTCTCTCATGATAGACATGCCTACCAAATTTGAATGTTGCCAAAGAAAATTGGCCCGAGAGGCTGACTATTCCCTGACGAACGTTTCCGTTGAAACAACTTCAAAATGTTCAAGGTCCACTCTGCCATGCTCGGCTCAGAAACAATGACGAAAATTAAAATCCTTCGCCAGTCGTCATAACCCATCTGTCTTTTAAATATATAACGATCAAATGTGGTGGAAATCGGGCAAAATTTACAAGATCCCCTGGAAGTTGATCCAAAAATGTTCGCTTCAAATCAAAACGGCAGACTTCCTCTTATTTGTCCTTCGGAATTTTTTGGTGGGTCTCCTCATGACGGCAGAGTATGACGGCTTTATTTGCCTGTCTCAACCAACACAACATATTCTCCGCACGTACGACGGCGAGACGCGATCCGGTTATGACAGCGAAGACGCGAGCCCTTCCCCAACGCTAACAAAGCGGAACTTGTAGCATAATGAGCGTAAACAAGTGCAGACAAAGCTGCCCTCGGGGTTCCCAGCGCGTGTTATTGTTAGAGACCATGCTTCTCCAATTAAGGCGCCGCGAAAGAACCACAATGCCTCATTGCTTGGCCCCCGACGTGTAAACAACTGCGATGATTAAGGTGGAAGTTATACAGAACCATGCGGTGAACTGTGGACATTAAAAAAGATTACATTTCGTCTTTACTTTTTTTGGGCTGCTTTTCATGCTACGCCAAGACACGGTAAGTCATTTTTGAGAAAAAAAAAAGGGATACAAATAGTCAGAATATCAAAATTGGAATCTTCTTTGATGCTACTTATTTTTTGGTAAAATTAATGGAGTGGGACAGAATATCAATTACGTTTCACTTTTTGACTGGTCATCTACTTGAAATAGCTAGGCCAAGTTTGGTGCTATGCATTTTGGACGAACAAACCCAAGACAACTCAACTCAAATGTATTTAGAAAGCACTTGGAGACAAATCCATTGAGCTTCAGAATGGCTTATTTTCCAGGCAGTTTTCACATTAGTTGCACTTTAAATAATGATAATATCCACAACCCAAAATCTGAAACACTTTGACGGCAAAAAAAAAAAAAAAAAGAATTTAACAGTTTTCCAGGGATTTCAGCTATTGAGCAACTATTTTTAAATAATAAACTCTGGGTTGGTACTTTTTGGTTTTTATTTTTAGGCTTTCTTTTACACTGTCAACACAAGTAAAAGTGCAACTTTCATCTTTTCTCAGCTTACAACACCACCAAATTGTTTTTCAGGCTTAAGGACGTTCTCTGTGTATCATGTTGGTTACACCTCTCACTAAACTCAGTCAACGGCATCCATTACAGGCAAAACCATGCACATATCTGCTAATAAAAGCTCAAACGTTAATCTCTTATGTTTTACGAACCCAAATGTTTGAAATGGGGAAGACCTCACCGTTCCAATACCTTTGGGGGCGAGTGTATAAAAGGGGCAATGAGATCTCCAAGCAACACAGACAAATGTCGATGTAGACACAAGGGCTCTAAAAACAACACGGCGCTTCCCCTCACTTGTGAAATGTCTTCACTGCGCAAAAAGATGACCTCCGACTTAAAAAAAAAAAAGACCCCACTCTTAACGAGACCCCGGGCTCATGGGGGTTCAGCGGCTGCTGTAAAAGCGGGCAGACACACACACACGCACACACACACACACACAAAGTACGCTGACGAAATACACACAGAGCAGCAAAAGCTGGAGGGCTCCACTCGAAGCCGCCTCGCATGCAGCATAATGTGCAGTGGCCCCTTTCCTTGGCCTGGTCAGAGGCCAGCCCCTCTGATCCCCAATCCTGTCCTGTCATGGGTCACTGCCCCAACCCCCCCCCCCCCACCCCCATCCCCTCTGCATTTCCACTGTTGCTACTTAGAACCTCTGCAGGTTTCTCTGATGCCTTTAGGCTGAGGCTAGGGGTCAAGGGATTGGGGGGTCACGCTAGCGTCACCCAGGCTAGAGACACATTGAATCTGGGTGTTGTAGCCTATTATCACCCCTTCGCCCTCACTCTTTGTTTTTGTTTTTTTGTTTTTTTTTTTAAGTAGAAATAACACGCTGGGGCTTTTTGCCCTCTGGAAGGGACGATGGGCTTCCATGAATGGCTCTAATGCTAAAGCTAAATGGTATACTTGCCATGCTAAATTGAAATGTCTCTTCGCTAATTCCTCCTTTGCGTTGGGAGTGAGTGTGTGTGTCCGAGTGGAAAAAGTCGACAGACGTGTATAGAAAATGTATGGAGTGGGGGGAGAAATGGTGCGGTCCAGAGTTCCTCGTTTTGAGGTGATGTTTAGTCTCGGTAGACCGATCCTGGTTAAGTTGAAGGTGCGTAATTTTGGAGGGGTACTTAGTTTTTGTTTTCATCTGAAAAATGGCCAAAGTATTTTGTTTCAGGTTTTGTTTCAAAAGAACCCCCCCGCCCCTCCCAAACTTATCAGGAGATTTTTTTTGTTTTTGTTTGCATCTGAAGAAAACATGCTCAGTGTTTCATGTGACAGATATTAAAAAAAATTATATGAACGTCATTAGGCAGAGAAGATTTAGCGTTTTTTTTAATCGAAAAACAGTAAAAATATATTTGTTCAGGTTTTACCTAAAACGAAAAAAAAAAAAGATTTGGAGATAGCAGATTTTGATCGGACGATATTCCAATGTTGTGATGCGGTCCAGATCCGCTCCTTATGTTCATGTGACGTTTAAGCCCTCTTGGTCTGATCCGCCTTGACGGGTCTGGACACAGGGACACAACGACCGCTTTCGCAATCAAGCGCCGGCCAACTACGCTGTAACACGATCCACATGTTTTATCTGTGGGGTGAAGGAGGGAGAGGGGCGGTGGGTACCGGCGCGCAATCAAGCGGCAAAACCCCGCGACACCCCACCAGCGCCCCGATTCGGTGACCCGGTGCCAAGAGACCCTGAGCTGGAAGCGTTGCTTTGACATTGAATGTCGGACTGTAAATGTTTTAGAGGAACAGTTAAAAGTGAGCAAGGACTAACTTGGGCTGTTTTGGGGGGCAGGGGGGGGGAAAGGGGGGGCACATCCAACAGTGCAACTGAGATTTCGAGGGGGGGGGGGTCCAGGTTATGGGCTGGCTGAATGGGAGACAGATGAGGATTAGTCTCCGGCTTTGATCACAAGACCGGGAAGCTTTCATTGCCACGGGATTGTAATTGCTCGTGACTGGCCATCGCCAGTGCCTTTTTCCACTGCCGCTCTTCCTTGTCTATCGGAATATTCCACGGCCTTACTCATAGTTTACAGCGGAACGTCCCTCAGCTCCTACACTTGAGAGTCAATCACACTGTAGGTGGAACAACACGTCATAAAATCTGGGAGCGAGCGTATCTCAAGACAGTCTAAAAAAAAAAAAAAAAAAAAAAGCTCTGATGACACAAAAAGTCCCGAGATATGTTTCTTGTCACCTTTTTTTCAAAAACGGTCACCAGAGCGGTCGGCAAAGTGCCAACACCGAGTGATTATTTTTTTTCGAACCGTACCTTGACATCCGACGTGTCTCTCTGGCAGTTCCTCCAGGCGCGGGACACCGATGAGAAAGTGCGGTCGGCGTGGTCAAACTTGCCTCCTTGGAGGTTGAGGAAAAACGTGGTAAAGGGCTCCTGCGTGTCACCAAGAAAAAAAAGGAGCGCTGAGAGTTCATGCTGTATGGAATCAAATCGAAAGCGTATTATATGATAATAATGTAGTGAAGTTTCAAAACTGTCAGGTGAGATGTCGTGTAGTCGAGCTGATTTTATACTAACCCTGCAATTTGACAAAAACGTTTCTTACTAGATTTCCACCAGATTTTAATGCTGCTTAATCAATGTGATAGCTGCAACAGGTTTCAAAAAAGGCTGTGACAGGTGGCCAAAAAGATTGAAAAAGTTGAGAAATGCTCATCAAACACCTACTTGGAACATCTGTATGAAAAATGTGTGTGTGTGTGTATGCATGTGTGCGTGTATATATATATACACACACACACACACACACACTGTATATAGTACAGCGAGTTTAATACGGCCCGACAGGATGTCAAGCCATAAATCCACTCTTGAAGTTGGCAATTTGGAAAACTGGGGATGGAAAGTGAGACCAAGCTAACTTTAGTTAATCCTGCGTGTTAACTTTAATTAACTTTAATTAATACTTATTGTGTATTTTTTTTAAATCTCACACATAAGGAACACACAAAAATGTTTAAAAACCAAAATGACCACTAAAACAAACAAAAAAATCATCTAAAATGAAGCATTTCCCCAAAATATTTAAATAAATTAACCCCCCACCAAAAAAAAAACTCAAAGTGAAATAAAAATTATAATGAAAATTCCAGCACTATTAGAACTCCGTTTACAAGTCAAAATGGCAATAATATGGCAATTTTTAGAACAATGAGTCATTCGGCTCTCCTATTAATGCGTTCAAGCTTGTTACAAACACAACGGGGGGACGGCAATCCCAGTGTGCCTTTAAATCCAATAAAGCCATGCTCCTGATGCATTTCTAATCATGTATAATCTTGTTAGGACAGATCAATCGTGGTCTCACTGGCCCGACCTCCGAGTGAAATGCCGGCCATACACCTAAACATCAGCGGCGCCTACCACTGTACTAACAAATAATTTATACAATATATGAGAGGGTCATCTGTGGGACATTAATAGGCTTTGGAGAGTTTTAACGTGAGGCTCAAGCAGTAAAGCGGCCTTAGCATAAGCCTGCTAATGATGCTCGTGGATCAATGCGGCAGCTCAACTGGGACTCGCTGACAATGGTGAGCTAGTGGCGCAATAACATACAGAGGGGGGAGAAGGAAAAAAAAAAAGAAAAAAAACTTCGTAGCCTCCCGATCCCTGGGGGGCGCTATGACCAGATTGATGGCACCCACTCAACAGAGAGAATATTGCAGTGTGTACTGAGTCTCTTAAAAACTAATCTCAAGCAGAAGCCAAATTTGATTGCGGTGTGGTGGTCTGCGAGGCCACTCGGATTAGTTATTTTTCATACAGATGATAATGTATATATATTATATAAAATACATACAGACATGCTGAACAACTGGAACATCTACGCTCCAATCATTTCATTTTTTTCACCAAGGATAAAGAATATATGCCAACTTGTATGCGGACTCGAGTCAGTTGATGTTTTGCTACTATTTACATTCAAATATGTTGTTTAAAGGTTCAGAATTACCGCGACATCGATGCGAGTTTCACTATTCTGCATTGTGTGTTCGCGTTAAGCTAGCAGACTTTCATAGGACAAAGTGTATGTGGTTTGTTTAAATACACAATGTGTTATATTCGGCATTACGTTTAATTTTATGACAAACATGAATTGGGAAAAGCAATAAATAGTTGGATACAAGCATTTCATATCTTTCACTAGCTGCTTGTTGTTAAATTTGGTGCCACCATAGCTAGTGCTCATATATTTTTTACTTGCAACTCAAGAAAGAAAAAAAAAAAGCAGGTCATATCTTGGAAAGACTTGAAGGGCGGGCCAATTGTAAGTCGAGGTACATGAATCACATGTTTCAAGCCACGGTATGAATGTGAACTGTACGCTCTGTTAAGTACGCTTACCATGCGCAGTAGCCACATGAGAGTAAAGCTGGAGGTGGAGTAGTGGGTGCCATAGTGGAACTTTGGCACCTGGTCGTCGTCCCACGACTCGTAGCGGTCGGAGAAGAAGGCGGCACGCTTGGGGTTCAGGGCACCGACGGGCTGTGGAGGGATTTCAACATTAGTCTACTTTGTATGAGCATTAACGGCTCATTAATAGCACTTGAGTCACCCTGTATAGTGGAGAAAAAAAAAAAGATGAAGTCATATTAATTTGCCATCAGTCTGAGAATAAGCAGTAGGCCTTTGTCTGGAGGCTGTTATTTAAATCCTCATTTATAGAAATCACTTTCAGGATGCTTCGATTTTTATTAGCCCTCCGCTGGTCACGCCCAGCCCGCCCTTAATCCATCACATCCACACACAAACATAGCGGATCAATGCTAATGGAATGATGGCCTTTTGAGGATGAGGGCCGAGCGGGGTGCGGATCAATGGCATCTCTTTCATATCATAGGCCACCTGTCACTGGTAGACTCACGCCGGACTCGAAGTATTGATTTGTGCTTTGGCTACTGTTGTGTGCTTGGGTAATGGGGCGTGTGTGTCTGTGGTTGTGTGGGTGAACCGCTTGGCGAAAGCGTGTCACTTTTTCTTTTTTTACTCCAAGGGTGGGAATCACAGTCAATATTTGTTCCAACATTGAGGACATGCAAAATTTCCAGAACACAACAATATCAATATTTACCGATACTTTTTCCAGTAAAAAAAAAAACAAAAAACAAAAAAAAAACAGCCAACAAGATTACATTGGGGTATAAAAATAAAGTTTAGATGAAATCCCCCAGATTTTAAGCATAAAATATTAATACAGCAATCCACCAACAATCCAACCATCCATGACATCGACGAGAAAGGAAAGTCCTCATGGACATTAACCACAAAAAGTAATGGAAGAAAGTTGTTATCCTACTACAAAATTGTACTTTTCTTACAAAATTTTACCATAGAAATATAAAAAAAGGCTAATATGATCACTTTTTTTTCCCAGGCGCAAGCAATTTTTTTCTCACACTATATCTTTACGATACTTCGTCCCGATCAGAGTTTGTCATCAAATAGATGACAAAAATGAATCGGCACAACTATACACAGTGATGGCAAATGTACCTGAGTGTGCGTTTGTGTGTGCGCGTGTGTGGTTTTACAGAGTGCCACCGCAGTGCTGTGTAGCTCCGAGTTGACAATGATACACTGTGGATTCCTCGGGGTGGGGGTCCGCCAGGGTAAGGGGTGAGTACACATGGTGAATTATACATCACAGCCATTGCTCTGATTTATAACCCTAATAACAGCCGACTCATTAAAAAAAGAAAAGGCTTGAAGGAGGCATATAAAATAAGAAATAGTGAAAGTGCCACAGTGACATCGCACAAGTGCACGTGCGCGGGCTGGTCTGACATCATTAATGCTGTAAATTATAGCGTAGCGGGGGTTGGGGTGGGATGGGGTAGGGGGGGGGGGGCGCTCTGGTGCGACGTTTACAGTGCATACAGCAGCGAGGTGCTTCACGAGGGGCGGAGAGCCCCCTCCGCAGGCTGCAAATTGGCCCAATAAGTCACCAGGACCGACGAGAGGTTCAGATCAACGAGTTAATAGCACAGTTCTAATTAGACTGGAGAGTTAGCCAAAGGAAGCTAACGCGCCACAGCCATAAGATAAACATCTGCAAATTAGTCTCGGATTAATCCGCAAAAAAAAAAAATGAGTTGAACTAATTAAAAGAAAGAAACGACTCCCAGGAGAGTCCACAATCCAGCGCAGTGGCTAATTTGCAGCCCACTAATTGCTTGTCATTTTATTGAATGTAAAATAACACAGGAAGGATTAGCGGGGTCTTCAAGAAGCTTTAAGAGCTTTTCAAAACCATTTGTATCAAATTTAAGCCTGTGTTTGTCATGTATGAATGAAAAGGAAACAATAACAATAACATGTTACATGCGAAGAATTTTCTTCAAAAGACATGACCTTGTGGAGGCGAGTTATTAGCCAAAAATACAGTGGTACTAGTGTTGGTTTTGTTTTACTCCAAATTGTCCCAAGGTGTGAGTGTGAGCGCAGATGGTTGTTCGTCTGTGTGTGCTCTGCGATTGGCTGGCGACCTGTTCAGGGTGCCCCCCGCCTATTGCCTGAAGACAGCTGGGATAGGCTCTAGCACCCCCATGACCTTTGTGAGGATAAGCAAATTGGGAAATGGATGGATGGATGGATGGATAGTTTTAGTTCTGTTCTTCTCTTTTTGGACGAGTCAGTTTTTAGTCGACTCAAAGTCTGAGCATTTCAGTCATATTAGTCAAACTTGTCCATGACTATTTTATTCTCGTTTTAGTTCATGAAATCTGATGGCGTTTTAGTCCAGTTTAGTGAAAGATAGATGGAAAACTTGCCCAGCTTTGATGAATTTGCGGATGAGGATTGATCAAAAAAACAACGAGAGTACATGATTAAATACTTCAATAAAGTACAACCAAACTCAGTTTTGCTCCAGCTGCCTTTGTAAAAACATAAACTAGCATGCATCTTTCAAGCTAGCATACTTTTTACCATGCCTGCGTCCAATAATGCAAGTGTGCCTTGTGCAAATACAGAAATAGCACGACAGGCACTGCGCCTCTGAATACGGTGCGGCTTACGGTCGTGAAAATACAGATTCTTCAAAACAAAATGGCTGACTTCCTGTTCAATTTGAGGTCTTCTTTCATGTGTCTTGTTATCATAGACATGTCCACTAAATTTGATGTTGATCGGTGAAACTGTCGACACTTTCATGAGAGCGCTAACTGAGTGAGTTTGGGTAGGCTTTTTGTCATTATTTATTTTGGGGCGTTTCGGTTCACAAGTGATAAAGTAAAATGGCTGGCTGATAATTTGGCTATGCCAAGTGCTGTGAGCCATGTATCAGTAAAGGTCTTTGTGTTTATGGCAGCTATTGCAACAGTGGAAATGGTTGTAGGGGAGGCACCCTGGGGGGGATTAACATATGGGTCACGCATGGTTCAAAAATCAATACGCCATTAGCTCATGCGGCTACAAGAGGTCTGTTATGGCACAAGGCTGCGCTCGATAACACCTCGCTACAATGCCATCGCAAAAACAAAACCGAACACAAAATGAGTTCCAGAGTCTGCATATTGAGACTACTACAACGTTATCTCTGAGAAAGGGGAGGGGGCAGCATTTGATGTCAGCTGGAGGTTAGAGTTTATGATAAGAAAGGCCCCGGGGTCACTTCGGCGGTGGAACGTAAATTGCGTGTGGCCTCTTGCGCCGGCGGACGATTATAGTGTGTGACACGACGAAGCATTGCGTTCACGCCACTTTGGCTTCTCAATGTCACGGTGGGAGGGCTTGTCACGTATTTTCGTTTTCTGGACAAGACCGCAGCCGGCATGACGTATGAGGACGGTGAGAAAGATGCCTTAAGTGAGAGGAATTAGGGTGGTCTTGACTGTCTTCAGTGGAGTCTTTTTTTACTGTGAAGCACGTCCGACAAAAATAATGGTACAGTAGCGTAGTAGTCCTAAGTATTATATAAATAAATAAAAATCTTAAAAAAGAATAGCTCGGTGTTCCCTCGCTACTTTGCCTTGCTATTTTTCTTCTACGTTGGACCAGCCCCCACACCCCGCAAAAAAAATCTTTTGGAGGGGGGTATTTGTTAAAAACAAACAAAAAAACCAACAACAAAAACCACCATGAAAATTAGACAGCTTTTGCCATCAGTAGCTCGGTATTTTGTATTTTAAAAATGTGTGTGTGCGTGTGTGAGGGGGTGGGTGGGGGGTCTTAACGGCTTTGAGGCATAAATTGCCCCCCCCCCCCAAATTTAAAAAAAAAAAAAAAGGTCAACCTATTTCGTGGAAATTCACTTGGAACATATTACCCGTGAAAAGTGAGGTAACACGGTAAATTCAATATTAATGTAAGCCACTGTAATGGAATGCAGGATGAATATTACGGATGGATGGTTTTATAGATGGATGGATGGACAGACAGATAAAGAGGCAGGAAGGCAGATGGGTGTACATGGAGATCAACAGATGGACAGATGGAAAAGCCGGCAGACTATTGGATGGATGGATGGCCAGCGAACTAAGCAAAGAGAAGGATGGATGCATAGACGGATGGTTGGATGTCTAGACATATGATAAACCAACAAGCAGTCGGAAAGATGATGGATGGATGGATGAATTGATTTTCCATTTGTTAGACTTGAGCAATGCATAGCGGTACATTTCTTCGATGTTCATGCCTCTGTTTCATTCTGACCAATACGAGTCATTTGAAACCCAAGTCAGCAGGACGGTCATAAAGAAGAAACGAAGGCCCGGCTGAGCTTTGAAATGTCACAACAATAAAACGGCAACGCAGAGGCGCGCACATGATCGTCAGAGCAAATGTGGGGGACGAGGGGGCTTGATTGAGTGGGTGGGGAGGAGGGGGTGTCTTTGTTGGCCTTTTGCACACATTGCAGTCTGCCACGCTCCAGCGAGCGTACACGGATACCACATGTATGTCAACGGCATGAATAAAACGCAAGTCATACACATCTATTACCACTCCACTCGAGTGCTGCGCAGTGGCGTTGTTTTGTCACATTTCAACCTCTGCCGGTGTAATGTGACGCCGCAAAAAGGAATCGCGTGGCTTCCCATCGGGGAAGTGAAGGCTCAAGTAGAAGATGAAGGGAGAGCTCTCCACAGAGGAGCAGATTGAAAGTGAGAACTGGGGCGAGTGCGAAGGGATGAGGCGTCCACTGCTTTTGACAGGCCGACAAGGGAATGATCGCATTTCCGTATGATTTGTTCCATGGTGTTACATGTGTTTTGAATAGAATGCGCCTGTGCCCAAATACCGAGTCGACCTGCTTCTGATTGGGGCTCATTTGGATCAATTTTCTGGTCCCCGTCAAACCAAGATGGCGGCCTTCCTGTTCAAACCTGGCCATGGGTTCTTGACACTCTTTTGTGCGTTCTGTTCTGATAAACACACGCACCAAATTTTGTGTCTGTAAGTGAAAATGGTGATGGGGGCGATTTCTTTTTTTCTTTTTCACATCGTAAACGTGTCGACAATACTTGCTCCTGACCGTGGGCTCACTTGGGCGGATTCCCCATGACACGGGTGTCGAACTCAAGGCACGGGGGCCAGGTCTGGCCCGCCATATCATTTTGTGTGGCCCGCGAGAGCAAATCAAGTATGTCAACTTTTCCATGATGCTCGCCAAAGTCTGAACCAAAATTTTAAACGGCCAGACGCAATCCATCACTACATAGAGATGGTGCAAGTATGATCTCATTTCGTACTTCTTACATTAACGTAAACAATGGTTGAACTAACCACTTTGTTGTGAACTGTATATGTAATAAGTGGCGGTGATCAAACAGTGATACGGTTTCACAAAATTCATAACGGCCACCTCAGGGAAACTACAACGAGGCCCACTACAAAAATGAGTTTGACACCCTCGCCCTGTCAGATGTTTGTGAAAGTACGAGCCCCGGAATTTGCCACAAAATGGATGCTTCTAACCAGAATGGATGGTTTTCTGTTTCTATTCAGCCGTGGATCCTTAATACTTTTGTCCAACAAATCTTCTGTCTTTAAATGATCGTCTCCTTTCAGCTTTACACGCCAGTGTCTGGTCTTACCTTGGACAGATCTCGAAAGTTGCTGGGCAGAGTCAGGTCCAGTTGTTCCGCTTCGTAGTTGGTGATGATCCAAGGGAAGACGGGGTACTGATTCAAGTCGTTGTAGGTCCGGCCTGGCGGTAGAGAAGAGAGGTGAGGACGCGACGTGTGACAAAAGAAGAAGCGGAACGTGGCGAAACGGGCCCTCACCGGAGATTGTGTTGAGGAAGATGAGGTACTCGAAGTTGGAGATCTCGCGACGTTGCCAACGTTGACTCATGTTGGAGGCCTTGAAAAGCTGCTTTGGGGTGGCCAGGGAAATACGCCTAAAAACAACGCTTTGTTATTGTACGGCTGGGAAAACAAAAATGGAAATTCTTACCATGGTAAAAGCTAAGCATGCTCACGGAGAATTCTCATAAAGTTAATTCTGGAATATCTACAGTGCGGAAAACGATTGAGACAGTGTTATCCGATCGCTCCAATATAGTGACACAGAATACTCACATACAATTTTTAATTCACGGCGCGCTAAAGAACAAAACACAGTGGGGGCGGGGGGACCCTAACAGGCCTTTGAGTTCTACTTGACTCTTACGACAACTGCCATCGTGTGGAAAAATATGCAGAGCTTCACTCATTAAGATAAATATGCAATTGGCCTGAAGGCGCACCCTCGCTCATTCACACTCACACTCACACACACACACACACACACACACACACACACACACACACACACACACACACACACACACACACTTACCGTGTGCTACATGTGGTGGCACAAAAACAAATGAGTCCCAATCCAATTAAAACAAAGGGGAATGATGGAATAAATCACTGTCAGGGCGCTGATTGCTGTCATTAGGGTTCTTAAAAGTGAAAATATGAACCCGCTTACACCACAAGACCTTTTTTCGACATTAAAATCAAGGAATCATCGACATTAAAAGCTTTTTTTGTTTGTTTTTGTTACCTCATTGTGGATAAATGTTTGCATTCTGCTAAGCAGCTGATGAAAAGGAGAAGAGTGAGTCGAGAATATATCGCAACTAACATTGCGCATGTGAATGTGCATTGTTGGCTAGGTGAGCTGCTGTCGAAGGTCAATGAGGCAAAGTGACCCTGCTCGGTCTGCAAACTAACCTGATTAATGGACCTGAACACACACACACACACTCCTACCATGACCACACTCAGTCATCACCCGATGCACTCTTGTTCATTGAATAATTACACAGCGTGAAGGTATTAATTACTTTTTTTTTCCTATCGCTGCATTTTTTTCCCCTGCACAAGATGTTGTGGTTCAAAAAAGATAACATGCAAATAACATATAAAGTAAAAAGGACACTGAATGGTTTCATTTGGTGTAAAATGTTTGGCCTCATTCAATATTGTGATACTTTCCACAAAACAACTTATCAGTATTGTACATATTGTGTAAATATTAGTCATGATATTATGATCCATTCAACCATCCATTTTCTGAACTGCTTTATCCTCACACGGGTCGCGGGGGGGGGTCTATCCCAGTCGTCTTCGGGCAGTAGGCGGGGGTGGGGGACACCCTGAACCGGTTGCCAGCAAATCGCAGGGCACACACTGTCGAACGACCATCAACGCTCACACTCACACTGAAGGACAATTTGGAGTGCTCAATCAGCCTGCCATGCAAGTTTTTGGAATGTGGGAGGACACCGGAGTACCCGGAGAAAACCCACGCAGACGGGGAGAACATACAAACTCCACACAGGGAGGCTGGGGCTGGAATCGAACCCTGCACCTCTGCAGCTGACCACTCGACCACTGAGCCGCCTTATATTATGAGTTTTTTTGTTTCATTGAATATTGAAAGACTGGAAAATCAATACGCATAAATGTGCGTCTAACCTGGTCTGTGGGAGGCCAAAGTTGGTGCCGAGGCCCACGCGGGGAAGACTGTGGACCACCTTCTTGACGGTGGCGGCATCGGGGAAGTTGAACATGACAGCAGCTGTGGCATATTTACATTGAATATTCTTCAATTAAATGTTTCCAATGTTGAAATAAATACAGCGATACCTTGACTTGCAAATTCCCCAATTCACATTCCAGCTCACTGAGTCAATTTTTTGTGACCTATGAGTGAGGGTTTTTTTTTTTTTTTTGGTAAAGAAAGAAGCCAATGTCAATTCAGCCTTCCCTGAGCATGCCTCTCATCTGTGGTACCTCGAAACCACGGACTATTACTACAGCTTCACTGCAAAATACATGTTTCATCATCAAAACTCCATTCATTATTGTATGTATTTAAAAAAAACGGTTTCAAATGTGTAATTATTACTGGATTTTTTTTAAAATACAGTATATGCACAGAATATGATAGAGCACTATTATACTTATTGAAACACTTCATTGAAGAAATTGTTGGCAAGTTTCGAGGGCCGGAATGGATTAGCAACATTTCCCTTGGGAAAATTTCAGTTACGAGATTAGAACGATCCGCATGATCACGGTGTCGATCAAACTGTTAAGCCAAGGTACCACCGTATGCCGCCGCCTTACTTCTGTTGGCCATAAAGATCTCCAGGGCGGTGTTCTGCAGGAGGTAACGTCTGGAGAAGATGGCCCGGATCTCTGTAAACAGCCACTTGCCGTGAAGACCTTCCGTGTATGCTAAAATCTACAACAACAAAAAAAACAAACAAACAAAAAGACATTGAAATAAAAGACAGCTTTAAAACAGGCCCAACAATGGAAATAAATATGTTTCAGCAACCCGAGTGTAGTGGGAGGATCACCCCGGTTCGTTTTTCACCTTCCAGCCCAAGCAGCACGATTAATGTGTTTTATTGATCAGCCTCCATAAAAAATAAATAAATAAAAAAAAAGAGATTCCTTTAGTGCTAAAATGGCGGCTATTTAGCACGTTGAAAGATGATTTATTGTGGGTGGTGCTGGTTGGAGCCTTCTTGTGAGAAGAGGAACACCTCGTTAGCACACCAATGTGGGGCTGACGGAAATAAGAAAGTAGTGGAAACAGCTCCCCACAAAAAATGGCCCATCAACGGCATTTTCGGCATCTTCGTATGCCGAAAATGGACCGAAAGACTTTTTGTCACCAAAACAACTCATCTGAAAATGAATATTGTGATGACGCAAGAAACAAACTTGCAGTTAGAAGAGCTGCTGCATGCCGCTGCTGCTTCTTCTTCTACGCTCGCCCGCGAGACTAATCCACATTTAATTGAACTCCAGAGACTTTGAAGTGAGTCTCTCGTATTCCTCGGAGAGAAGGCCCAAGCGGTGGTTGTCCTCAGCTGGTCCCCTCCGCAGGCCTTCTAATGAGCTCCTTTAAACTCAACAGCCAGCTCGCCTCGGCTCACCAGCGCACATTTGCCTATGTGCGATGAATAATAACAATGTCTCTAGAAGAAGTGCTTCGTGACAGCTAATGCCTCCCACCACTTTTTTTTTTAAACAATCGTAGACAGCTTTAAAGAAAAAAAAAAAGGCCTTGTTAACAAAGCGGCGTTAAGTAGAGGAGTAGCACGTCTAAAGGCAGGAATTAGCAGCAGTGCGGAGGAGGTCAAAGAAGCCATGTTGACAGCCATCAGAAATCGTTACGCTCACACCCGTCGTACGTTGACCTGAACTTCAGTTTCCTTTGAAATGATGGCTAAAACGCCTCAGCAAGGCAGCAGCGGCCGTCATCAAAATGGAGTTAAAATTGTTTCCATGGGAGGAGTCAATTGTTAATCTCAAGATATATTAGCTGCAGTTCAATGAAACATAATGAATGAATGTTTTTTTTTTTCACAACTTAGAGCATTTGCCAGGTGTCAAAAATACATGGCTGTGACATGCTTTTTATTCAACCTTTACATGCAAAAAAAAAAAAAAGAAATCATTATTTAAGCACAGTGTTACTTCAAAGTTTCAGTTTACTATCAGATTAAATAGATATATTTTTAGGAATAAAACCTTTGTCTCTGTGCGACTGTATTTCAATGTTGGTCATGGTCAAAATGACCATTAACGGATGTGGCCCTCATCAGAAGCTAACACTGTTAGCTTTGTCTACCTATGAATCAAACACCACTCAGCGCAACTGCGCTTTTCGTTTAATCCGGGACGGGGGAAACTCAAAATCACATTTTTAGAAGCGCAAAACAAAATATTGACTTAGTTGTTTGATTTCAAACTCGTCTGGGTTGGTCACACCTTGAAGCTCATCGCTAACAAGTGAACAAGCTAGCTAAAAGAAACCCAGTGGCAAACGGATAAGATGAATAACCAAATGAGGAGGTACCAAAATGAAATCTTCAGATGCGCGACAAAAGAGTACTCGGCGAGTAACCTTTCCCCTCCCCGAGGGGATTGCGGCAATCCTCGTCCGTGTCAAAAAGATGCACACAACCGATGGGAGTTCCGGAGATAATAGATGCCACAAAGCGGGAGGCCGACAACTATCATATTTTACCACCATGTGACACTCACACAATCTCAATGTCCCCCTCAAATCATCCTCGCCCCCTCCCCACCGCCGCCGCCACGGTCTTCGTCTTTTTACCTTGCAGATGAAAAAGCGGCGCAAGTGACAAGCGACCTGACAAACTATCGGCGCCGTAATGTGACCACGTCCGGGACAAATGGACACGGTGTGGAGGTTACTGTCCATGCTGGAATGATTGCAGATTCCGAGATAAATAGGAATGCTGCAAGTGGATCAATCATAACAGGATATGCTTTCAGAAGCACCAAAATACCAAAAAGGTTCAGGTCTTGATTAAATCTCCAGTCACGGTGACCCCCCCACCACCACCACCACCATTGGCCATCATATGGATTTTCCTTTCACATTCCAAAACAAAGATGCATAGAACTGCAGTTGCTCCAGCAGAAATTAGTTTTAACAACGTTCAAAAAAACTTAATTCAAAGAAATCATCAATTTTGAGGGTGACTGATGAGGACAAACACGACCAAGCCACCGCCCCAAATGTATTTTGCCCATCTTACAGTTGCAGCGGAACATATATGTTCGATGTTATTATCCGGCAGGCAACATTCATCAGCTCCACAAATCATTCAAAATCCCCAAAAGTGGTAGGCTGGCTCACTTGTTACATTACTAAGAGTTGAATCTATTCATGTTTTTGGAGGACACTCATTTAGATATCCCTCATCCGCATCAAACGAACCGTCAACGGTTCGTTTGGGAGATCAGTGTTGTGGTGGCGACCTAGGTTGAAATCTTTCATGGCCGATAGCGTCTCGAAGCAAACTCGGCAAAAAGCCTTTGTGTTTAAATTTGGTGAACATAAAGCATGATCTAAACCGATATTGTACGCTCTATATTGGTACAGTAATATAGTTTTCGGTCAGATCAGAGTGAACCATGATAAAAGAGCTTTTTAAAAGAAGAAAAGTGAAACGAAGGTCAAAACCAAATCAAGGCGGCACACTTCTATTGACATTTCATTCCGAGAGAAACGGCGTGTGCGCATTCGGGTCGGCTGCAGCAGCAGATCAATTTGAAGGCGTCACGCCGCAGAAAGAAAACAAAGGAACGCTTGATTGCTAAGGTCTGCGCGCCTATTTCAACCTGTTTGTGCGCGTGGCTGCCGCTGCCGCTGCCGCTCATTTCTGCGCCGCTGTCGTTTGTCACTGTCAGAAGCCCAAAAGGCTGGAGAATGAAGAGGGACACGCCGAGAAAGAAAGGGGGCTGCGGAACCAGCGCTCAAATGGAAAAGAAAGCGTGAAGCCTCGACTCTAGCACCTGAGTATGCCGTTTTCCAAACGCACCATCTTGTTAGAAAAGGCGGGTTGAATCTATAATTGGGACATTGATGAACCCGCACGGCATTAGGGAGTAGCTAGGTAACGACCGCGGTGTTTTGCAGCTTTTTGAACGTGGCGTTTTGTTTGAAAACGGTGAGAATATGACAAACTATTGATGGTTCAAAATGTCTGCAACGCAGAAAAACAATGACGTCATGAAAGGATTGAATCTGGCTCGACTTTCATCACAATCGACTACAAAAAAAAAACAAAAAAAAAACCTTTCGGATGCAAACACGCACCAACAATGATCAACGGTGAACTTGAAAACAGATGAGCCGCTGCACTGCCCTCATGAGCGTGTTTTCGGCCTGATAAGATGACGCCGCCGGCAAATGAGTGCAACGATCTGTTTCGTCGCAATGTAAAAAGCCCCCCCCCCAAAAAAAAACGTGAGACAAATTTCTAAAAGTGCGGAATAAATCAGAGCATCTGCGTCTATTCGTGGAGGCGTGGAGGGGGGGGGGGGGGTGAGGTGATTGAAGTTCAATTTGTTGCCTGTTATTAAGTGTTTCCGCATGGCTGCCTCGGTTAAAGGATAATGGATGAGGGATTTATCATTACCTTTTTTGGGTGGAATCAAGAGCTGTGTGCGAGATAAGGTGATGAAATTAATGAGCGGGAGGAAGAGAGGTGATCCATCAACATCAAAACGCAGGCGCAAGAGAGGAGCGAGCGCATGGAACATTCATAAAAGAATACAAACAAACAAAAAAAAAAAAAGTCCCAACGGTGACCTCATCAGCATTGAGGCTCACCAATTGCTTTTCAATCAACCAAACGACGCCTGCTTCACATCCATTCACATTACTAGTACGGCAACAAGATTTTGCTATTCTGATCAGGAACAGTAACGTAGTTTGCGTCTCGTGTAATTAAATAAGCCACCCAAAACATTGAAAAGCCCACAAGTGTATTTATAGAGCACTTTAAATCAAACACCGCTGTAGACAAAGTGCCGTACATGGAGCGGAAAAAAAAAAAATCCCAATTGCAGTCTTGAGGAAAAAAAAATATAGCAATTGAATTCTTTGTTCAAAATCGTTCAGCAGTCTTGTTGTAGCCCACAAGCCGGCAAACCGGGCCCTGTCAGTCGGCTCGTCAGCAAACGAGTTCATCGGACTAACGAGTGAGCAAAAGGCACCTCAACGCCCCCCCCCCCCCCCCCCGCACCAACCCCTGACTCCCTAACAAGGGCGTCTGTTGGCTGTCTGAGCCCGCCGACCAATCGGGACCCTCGTCAGCGTTGACACAAAGCCTCCTCCGGCCCTCTGGAGCCAATTAAGACGGATTTTGCTTTTGAGATTGAGTGATAGGCAGGGGGAGAAAAATAATAATGGAGGCTGGATTCTGGATTGCATAAGCACAAGGATGGCGTCAAAGAGGGACAGAAACCTTTGGGGGAGGTGCGAACGCAAAAACAATGGCGGCTAATAAGTAAAAACTTGCATCCACATGACTTGGCTTTCACACTCGGATGGTCATCCGGCAGCCAGAGTGTTTCCGTCGCTTGAACCGGTAGACCATGACGCAATCACTTACTAGAATGGGGATCTCTGCGCGCTCATTTTGTTGTTTGGGACGTTGCGGATTTTTTTGTTTGTGTTTTTTTAGTTGAGCTGGAAATTGCAAAAACTCAAGCCGTTGTCTCTGCTCCCCCACGCTGTTGCTGCGTCCCCATAATGTGCAAAATCTACGTCCTGCTCAACTGTCCATCAAACATGATCTGGTAAAAAGAGATGCTTGAGAGTCAAAATAACAACACCGAGATGCTGTGTAATTTGTGGCAAGACGTATTTTCATAGTGTAACATAGCTAGCTAGCTCATTGCACGCTGTCATGGTAGTAAATAATTCACAACAGCTATTGATGGAATTAAGATGCTCAGTTCTTACATCGTGGGAGAGAATTGAAAGAGTTATGTTTTTAACAAACTTATATATTATATAATATATAATATTGATCAGTTTTGTTGAATTTTGAAATATACGATTTCCAGTTCTTCTCTTTTGGAATAAAACTAATAAAATAAACAGAAACTCAACAAAAAATCCCAGGTAACCCAATGTGCAGAACAAACAAAAATCTTGTTTGCTTGTTGTTAAAATCACACAACCTTATTGTCCTGTTCTGCAAAAGAAAAGCCAAAGCAAGCAAGCAAAAAAAAAAAAAAAAACATTTAGAACCTGCGAAAGATTTTTGCAACTCAAGTGGGGGGGTTTTTCCGAAGAATTTTTGTCAAGTTAGGTTGTACACAAGCTCATGTTTTACCTCTCTTAATACAAAAAAATCATAAAGCCAAAGAAAAAGCGATCTCTCGCAAGACACCAAGAAAAACTAGAAAGGATTTTGGAGGATATGCAGTTAAAGTACTTGAGTTTTCCCGATTTATTTAACGGAATTCGTCACATGATTATATATATATATATATATATGTTTTTTGTGGGGAGGGGAGGGGTGGCAAGGTCACACATTGTACAACCTTAATTTTGGTCGTTTATGTTTCCACAGTACAACCGAATAAAATCGCGCATCTTTCCTCAAACCACTGCGAGTACAAACACACCACGCTTTCAATTTTTGATGACGACCATTACGACACAACCGTCAAACGTGGTCAAAATCGCCGTTGTTTACCGACGAGTGACAGGACACAATTGTTCCGTCGACATGCTCCTAATTCAGGATGTAATCACCGCTCACGCATAAGAAAGAAAAAGTTCCCCTTCCCCTCGAGGGAAGTCAAACAAACTAGCGGCAGGCAAGAAAAAATAAACCAGAGTAAAAAGGCTGCGGTGGGGTGCGATTTAAGAGGAGAATGAAAGGAAAATAAACAAGCCCAGCATGCAGTCAGCATCGCTCTGAGCTTATGAAGCACACCCTCACCCCCACAAAAAAGAAAGAAAAAAAAAGGCCTCAAAGCATTCAAGTCCCCAATCGCCGAGTCTGAAAAGTCCCCTTTGAACGCGTCTTAGGGGCCACTTAGTCTGAATTTAGCCTATTAAGGATTAAAGCCTCTTTTCAGTGTTTGCTAACAGGTTAGCCTTTTCTGCTGCCATCTCTTCCTCGACTGCTTAGCCTTTGTGAAGAGGCGCAAGAAAAAAAAAAAAAACACTCTCGAGGTTAATTCAAGAAGAAATGACAAAGTGTGCATTAAAAATGATTCTGCCTTTGAGCAAAAGATCAGTGCGAAATGATGCAGACAGGAGACCACTGATTTTGCTTCCAAAATTAACATTTGCCTTTTGAGGGGGGGGGGATATATATACTGTATGTATGTATATATATATATATACCTGTATATATATATATATACTGTACACACACACATAGTATGGAGAATGTCAAAAATAATGTATAATTATAAAATTAAATGGGAGTGGAGTGTGAAAATAAAATGATCCATTATGATTGTAATGTTTTTTTTTGTTCTTCTGCCTCAGTAGGTTTTCTTTTCCATCATGTGCCTTAATTGCTCATTTGTTTCTAGAAAATGTTTTACTTTTCTGTTTTATACATTTTGATTCCCATTTTTGCTGATTTTTTTAAAAAAAAAGTAGATCTTGCTATTTATATTATTTGAAAAGACTGTCATATTTTATTTATTTTTGTTTTATTTGCAGTGGTCATCTCTCTCAATTGCAATTCCATTCTTGCACAAGTGCATGCATGTTTTTAAGTTTCTTTTTGTTTCTTATCCATAACGTGGATACAACACACCCATGTGCTTTGCACTGATATTTTGAAAGTCGATGAGACAGGCCAACCTTCAGAACGCACCGTGGCAAACAGACAGACAGACGGGTTCGGACGGCTGACCGCCTCCTATCGCATTGGCCCCGCTTTGCCATCAATTTGACATTTTTGTGGCTATTTCGTGACGGCTTGGCATCTAAAGCTGCCAGTGCTGGAGTAAATTCTTTCCTAATCCTGCTATTGTGGTGGGTTTAAGTGGGTGCGGGGTGAAAAGGAGACCCCTCTCAGGGAATTCGAGGCTGGGCATCCAAAGCGGGCTTTGAAAGACCAGGCAAAGAATAGGATTTAAATTGATGCTTTGTATATCGTAGATACTGTATATAACACGATGGTAAACTGCCCTGCAGTTGTCGTGCTGAATTCCCCTATAGCGCATGCATTTCACAAGACTTTTTGATAAAACATTCTGTGGACTGACAAAAGTTGAACTTCTTGGAAGGTTCTGTAGCTCCTTACATCTGATGTAAAAAAAAAACAGTATTTGATAAAAAGAACATCATGCCAACAGTCAAACACAGTGGTGGTGTAATCGTCTGGGGGGTGCGGTGCAACAGCAGGACCTGGACAACTTGCTGTGATTGATAAAAGCATCAGGGATGGCAATGGCTAGTGATGAAAAAAGCGGAAAGGGGCGTGGCCTGGACGGGGCGACCAATCACAACAAGTAAGACATCATACACGTCCAATCGCAGGGCTGTTTACAATCGGAAGATGGAAAGACTGATCGGGAGAGCTCGTGAAAACTCGACGATAAGGTACCTGACCCCCCCTAAAATTTTCTCAACGGATTTAGACGATTCACAAAAATGATCAATTTAAGAAATAAAACGGCGGATTTCTATCCGTGGAAAATTGCCATCCCTGAAGCATACAGTCTGCTGTCTATGTAGACATGGGTCAGATAAATTTGGATTTCTTTCCCCTTCATAATTAAATCCATCATTTTGAAATGGCCTTTTAAAATTATTTGCGTTGTCTTGTGAGATATCAAAACTGGTGTGATGATCTGGAAGCAGACAAATACTTTTGCACAGCACTGAGTAGAAAGAGCTGCATTGCCACAATAGTACAGAATAAACATTATTTTGACATTTCTTGAGAAAATTTGTGTTGCTTGTCTTTGTTATGGCTGAGTCTGTCATGTGCCACAACACCCCAATGGATGCCCCATTTCGAGCGGATCGCATGGATCATCAACCCCAATGGCAATTGAGGATTGAGAACTCAGTACTGCAGCGTTGTGCGTTCCGTTTGCCAGACGAAATCTTAAGACAACAGGCATGGTTAAAAGTGTATTTTGTTTTCATGAGGCTTCCAAGCGGTAAGTATGCAGATGAAAAGATACTTCCCCGCTTCAGACCGCTCAAGCTATTCATAGATGATCCCCAAGTCCATTTACAAATCCAAACAGCCGCCCGCTTTGGGTTGGACAGTCGCTCTTTCAATTCTCGCTGACCCCCGGGCCCAATAGTGAGCGAACAGCAGGTACACAGGTGCTGATTGTAATATCAGCGGCTTACCAGGCGCGCTGGCATCTGTAAGCAGGCCTATCCATCAGGCGGCGGTGTCGCCTTTGACACAGGGTGTCGACGGCAGCCGAGGGGAATAAATGATGGAGCGAGGGGATCAATCAAAAGGAGGTGGGGAGGGGGGGGGGGCAGCGTCCCAGTCAAGCCAAGAGACAAGGCATGATGGAGGGGCTTGGCTCAGGTGCGAGCAAATGGGGGGGGGGGGGCAGCATCTCTTTGTGTGAAGGTGCTCTGCGGTTTGAGTTGAGTGTGGTTGCAAAGCCGAGTTGAGTCAAACTTGTTTACTAGTGAAGCTCTAGAAGGGACACATTAGTCATCATTAGATGGCAAGGGGACCACAAAAAAATGCCTTAGCGCAAAATTGACTTTACGTGGACTGTCCTACCGGCTTACCGCTCGCGTAAGTGATTTCTATTAGCCTGATTTTGAAACTCTCTTGTATAAAGTAGGAGAAACAAATCTCGTGCCAACGCTACATGCGGGACTGCACATAAGTGGTGCACACTGAAAATATTAATAGAGTACCAGATTCAAGCCTGTCACTGTGCATTTGCGATGGACAGATGTGGTCTTTTCAAGACCGATCCCAATTATTAGTTGACAAGGAAGCTGATAATCGATATTTGGAGCCGATAGTCGGTTGCAGTAAAAAGGAACATGTTGGCGCCGTTTGAATAATACAAACTTCAACACTTAAAATAAAGGCCTTGAAGAGTCCAAAGCAAACGTGGTGAAGCAGCAATTAGCTGTTATGCCGCACTCAAATGGAATAGGCTGCTAACATTAGTGAAGTCCACGCCAAGTGTAAATCCAGGTAGGTTAAAGACCAGTTGGTTTTTTTCCCCCCCAGATTCATGGTTATGGGCTTTCAAAGCATTTTCAAACAACGTTTACCACGTTTATAGCAATGTTCGTCATTTGAGTAAGCAATTTTTTTCTTTACTTTGCTTTTAAGTGCTGTACTTTAACTATGTGAAGTTAACTCGTGTACAAAATGCGCTATATCAACAAAAATGCCTTACCTTACAGAACAGTATATTAATGAAACAGCAAAGTCAGCAGCAATTCAGACTATGAGCCACTAGCCTGTTTTTAGCCAAGGAAACAGAGCTCAGATTTTCTTGGATCAATTCCTCTCGTCACGAATCAAACAGAGTAAAGTAGATAGACTTGCACAACTGTTTATTGCTTGTGGTTTTGGCCATGGGTAGACAGAATCGGTGCCGGAATGCAGCAGCGAAGCCACTGTCAAGAGAGAACTTTAAAATACGTCATATGGTGGATATCCGGGACTCCCTTGTGCATAGCTTATGTTTTAGAGCAGATTTTCCCAACCACCCGCACACAGGCCAAGGAGGAGAGTGACGCAGCGCTCCAATCATCAACTACATGCAAGATTTTTCTTTTTGCACAAAGATCATTCATGCATTCATACTAAGGAAGAAATTGAAGTGGAGTTCCTCAGGGAAGTGTACAAAATCCATTCATTTCTATAAAGGAAGCATCAATCTCGTGACCGTAAGAATTCCAAAAATGTTGAGGGGCCTTGCAGCAGTTTCATTGGTGTACAGTATCGCCAAAACCACATAGCTTCTGCTATGAATGTCGGTTCAATGTAAACCAAAAAAAAAAAGTGGCAACTGCTGAAATTTGGATGGGCAATGCCCCTTATGGAGAAGCGCCATTGTTTTCATGGTGCTTAGAGTGCAGAAAGAAAGTCAAAAGTCTTCCTCCTGCTCATCATCGTCATTGTCATGGTACGGCCGAGTGATTTATGGACTAAGCTTTGTCATTTGGCAAGCGGCAAAAGAAAGTGGAGGGGCGGGGGGGTGTGGAGGGTCAGCAGGGTGTGTTTCCTCAGGCTCATTGATAATGACATACCTGCGCGGCCTGTCCGTTAGCCCGATAGCACAAACTACTTAGGCTCTAACTGGAAAATCAATAGCCTGTTCGCTTGGAGACCATGCTTCTTTGTGATTGGCAGCCGCAGGCTGGGTTGGAGGAGGGAGGCGGGGGTGTCATGAAGGGTAGCGGTCCCTCTTTTGGGGTAACGATCGGCTCGCTCTTTTCCCGAAACACTCGGCTGATTTTCTCCGAGCGAGCGAGCATCAATCCAGACGGCGCGGCTTACCCCGGGTAGCCATCACCGCCTCACTAATTAGGCTTAGCAATGTCTTCTCAATGGGAGGGGGACAGGGGGGGGGGGGGGGTTGTCACTGGATGCTGACCTTCAAGGAAGCGTACAGCAACACTTTGAAATGGTTTGGTGTAGAACAAAAATCAGTTTGTCATCATATTTGGAATCAACACTTTGGAACACCAAGAATTCTCTCTGTAGTTTCCTTTCTTGCAGTTACTTGGAATAAGACGAATGAAGCATTTTGACTTTAAAATGTGCCCTTTTTTTTTTTTTTGCAATTTAATGAAGTGCAACAAATGTGTGATTCGTTTTAATGTGAAATGCTTTGATGGGTTCTTTTCATTCTCACTTTTTTTTTGGGGGGGGGCGGGGTGAGTCACACCCTGTTCATATTTTCAAACTCCTGAAGAAGACTTCTGAAGGAATTGCTAGTTTGCCATTTAGAAACTTCATGGCTCAATTGGGTGACAGAATCTGTCGCAGTATCCCCTCCTGCCCTCACCCCTCAATCAACTTTACATCATACGGTTTCTTGACAAAACACAGGGACAAACGTCCTCACTTCCTTATTCAGTCAGTATTAGAAGCCTTTAAAAGAGGCTCTGCAACAACACATGCAATATTGATGCCTTGCGTTGAAACACAGAGTGCTGCGTGCGCGCGCACACACACGAGCATCTATCTACCGAGCAGATGCTTCGCCCCGTCCGCCAATTAGTCGCCTGCGATGATTTTTCTCTTTTGCAGTGAGCAGCTGCCGTGAGAGAACGCACATCCCTAACACACTTGACGTCGGGGATGTCTGTTTACACGTCTGATGCGTTTGTATTCGTTGCTCATGGGGGGTGGGAAGGGCGGGTGGCGTTTGCCCCCCATAATTGCAGCCATAACACGAACACGATGCTGAGTAGATGATATCTTGTGTATGTTTTGGGAACAAATCTGGCCTTGGAGGAGGTTCTCGTCATCGTAAGTGTATACACAGTAGCTTGACGACCAAATATTTAAAGAAGCCAAACATTTTTTGCTGCGTTTCTGCCAAGATATTTATTCTTATCAGGCAGTTTTATATGTATGAGCATTTCATTTGCTTCAAGCATTTTTTTCCACCTTTCAAAAGTATTAAATCTTACTGTTGACATCGTCTTTCTGGTTATTATTAAGCTTAGCATCAAAGAAGAAATACCATAATTCTACATAGGTGGGACACTGTAAGTTTGAAAGAGGAAGAGTGAAAACGAAGTTCGTAAAGCCAAGACTTGTTTATGCTGAAGAGAAATGACAGTCAAATTCTTTTTGGTCCTGCTTTGTATGTACACCTACAGAAAGCGACGGCTGTCAGTTCATTTCAGAAAGTCCATCTGCGGACACAATTTATCGACATTATTTTGTGAGCTGATACGCTAAGTTGGTTCGTTTGGAAAAAACTGAATATGTTTACTGTGTGCTTAAAGACCTTTAAAAACATTGGTATACATGCAACATACCAAGATCACAAACGTCACTTGTCGTGGAGGTGGTCTGGAATTTCACCCCAGCAACATAGGGCGGGATTATTATTTTTGAAAAGCTAGTTTTTAAACGGCTTTCATTTGTCTCAACCTTAATATTTCTTTTATTGTTTTTGACAGGGCCGCCCCGAGCAGATGTGGGCTAAACATCGCGCGGCAGACTGTGGATCTCACACGTAGCATCTGGACTAGCGCAAGGGGCGGACGGTGGACCAGAACAGATCCGTTATGTCTTTATAGAAGCCCCCCGGCTTTGTATCACCATATATTATGCTAAGCTATGGCTAGCATGTCCTTCATAATATTTGGACACTTCCTCTCTACCCCGTGCCGATTTATTCCTACGGAGCTCCGTGCGAGATAATAAACAGTCGCACACCCACGCGATCCGCCGGCCCCAGAGTATTCCTCCTCTTTATGGTCCAACCCCACATTAGGACATTGAGCCGTTACTCACAACAACAAAAATGGGAGTTAAAAATCCTCACCACGAGACGTTGGAAAATATCGAGAGACATGAGCTTGTGGAGTGTCTAAATACTTAATTGCATGTTTGGCTTTTTCTTTGTCTTCTTTTGTGGTCTCAGTCATAAAAACATAAAATGTGATGCTGGCCATGGAACTGGAAAGGGAGCTTTCTGCATTCCAAAGACTACAATATGAGCAATATGGTATACTTCAGGTATGATGAGTCAACGTATTCTGATTATGTTTCCATGGAAAACAACCAATGACCACGACAAGAAAAAAAATCGATTCCCTGTTCTTTCTCCACAACAGCTGTAGTCTTCAAAGAGCGAGTAGTTTTACTTTCTTAGTTTTCCCAACACAGCGGTTAACATATTTTTAGATTTGCATGACAGTTAAAAACTTCCATCCAACCATCCACTGTCTGCTTATCCTCAAAAGCCTCGCAGGTGTGCTAGAGCCGATCCCAGCTGACTGAGTGGGGGGGAGGGGGGTACCCCATCTCTCACCCCCACCCCTCCAGTCACAGGGCACATATAGACAAGCAACAATTCACGCTCAGATGCACGCCCATTGATAAAAAAATAAATAAATACAATTACAGAGATGTTATCAATAATACGAATAGTTTTACTCAGGCATAATTTTTACTATGCATTTAATCCACCACATTGCCAATCATGGTCTCACTCGTCACTGCAAATCTAGTCAAGAGTGGTCTTTCAATGCTTTCAGCATTATGGCATTATATTAACAAAAATATATATGTAATAAAAATCATGATGAAGTCCAGAGTGTGCGTAGCAAAGGAGAGTTAATTAATCTTTGCCTTTTTTCTGACAGCTCAGCTCTCACAGCTGGCCACTCGCTCGCTATCCTCCCAATGCTCAATGCTTCATGCAGGCACTAGTCTTAGATCTGGCCACCAAATGCAGTCGGCATTTTCAAAAAAATAAGTGCGCGAAAATAAAGAAAGCTTAGCATTACTTTATATCCCCCCCCCGGCTGCGATCGTCAGCGCTGTCGGCTGCGAAATCTCATAATGACATTTTCCACATGGCAATAACAGCAGGGGCAGCAGTTGGCTCTTGACCTATATTTAATATTTCAATCAGAATAATTGTGTGTTTTTCGTCAAAAAATGTCGGACGCGAGTGCTGGTGACTGACTTATCGTCAAGGTAGCGCCACTGTGTTCTTATTAATACGTGATAAAGAGCCAGGAGTCGGACCCCGGTGGGGAAAGATTGTGGTTGTCTACAGTCATATAGAACTCCTTGGATGTGGCTGCTCGATGTCTTCATGTAAGTGTGTGGGCGTGTGCCGTCACATCATCTACACGTGTGTGTGTGTGTGTGTGTGTATATATATATATATATGTGTGTGTGTGCATTTCATGAGTGCAACAACACGAGGTCCTGTTGCAAAGTCGTAAAAAAGTTGCACGGTAACTCAGACCACATTTGAAATGTAGAAATAAAAATAGTTGGTCAGAGTAAATATGTAGAATTCCCTTTAGGGTGTTTTTTGTTGTTGTTGTTGTTGTCAGATTAGCAGATGCACATTTACATGCAATTTAAATATCATGGAAATCATATTTTAATAATGAAACAAGGTATAAAATGAGTAAAAGCATTTCATATAACACCGCATGAAAGCACACCTATGTATCTATGAATGCATCACTGACGATTATCGAAAGTATGATGAGCATTTATTCATAATTATCACTTGTACGCAAGTGTGACATTTTATGCTTATTCAAAAAAAAAGGTGACCAGACAACATGTTCCTTACATATATTAAATATATAAATGTGGTGCTGTTGTCTTAATTACGAATAAATGTTTTTCCTCTTGTACACACTCACAACCATTCTAAATACTCTAGTCCACAGAATGTCACCATTGATACAGGGGCTCCCTCTAGTGGTACGTGAAAAAAAAATTCGAAATCTAATTATCTTTCAAAAATATGAAATACAATCAAACATACTACGATTATGCTTGTAGCTATGCAAAAAGTCTGTTCAAGATGTGATTAATCTAGTGCAGCACTTTTTTTTTTTACTTGAGTACAGTTCACTTGTCTTTAACTTTGAAAATATGTTTAACCCCATTTTTGTTTACTTTATACGCATGCAGTTCGGTCCCATTAAACTTTGAAGTACATTAAATCTGGTTTCAAAGTTTTTGAATGGCTTATTTTTGGCAAAACACATCCAATCAGTTTGCTATTTCCACTTTATGTACATTTAAAGTGTATCTCGAAGCAGTTTCCTCCTTGCATTTATTTATTATTTACGTTTTAGAAAATAAACCTCAACCTCGTTTTTGTTGAGCACCTGGACTTTCTATATGCTACTTTATTTGAGTGTTACTCATTATAGTGGTGCTTGGATAGCAAACTATTTTTTTAAGTGGTACGTGGGATAAAATGTTTGAGAACCACTGACTGCTACATACCATTTTTTTTCAATGCCATATTTTGAACAAAAGGCAAACAAATGTGCATTTTTGTTATTTAAAGCTAAAATATTTGAAAAGTTCCAGTGCCTTTTTGCTCATTTTTATTCACGGATCTTTTAAATATTAGCGGTATTTTTAAAAAACTGTATTTTAAAAAAAGGGTCGCTACCCCCCCCCCCCCCCCCAATGCACCGAGGTGGATATGACGGTCAAGGTGTTCGCGTGGACTACTCGCGTTATGTTGCGGGTGTATGTTTGTGTCTCTCTCTTTCTCTCTCACACGCGCGCTCACTTTCTTTCTTTCTCTCTCTCTTTTTCTGTCGCTCGCCCCCTTCCAGCCGCCTCGGCCGTCGCTGATTGGCTGCGCGGGGGCCGGGCAGCCTTCACTCCTGCTCGAGGAGCAAGCCGGGGCTCCTTCACTCTTGCTCCGGAGAGCCATTCATAAAAGTGCGGCTTGAAGGACGAGCGGGACCATGAGCGAGCCGCAGCGCCCAAGTCGGACTTTGTAGATCCGGGAAGCGGGAGTAGCAACTTTTTGGTCGTTCGGAGCTGCGTTTTGAGTTCCCCCGGTCCCCTTCTCCCACCCCACCGGTCAGCGTTGGATCCGTCGGCCTACTGCGACTCCCCGGCGTACGGCCCGGACCTGTGCCCCAACATGATCGCCACGCAGGCCAAGCTGGTGTACCAGCTCAACAAGTACCACGGCGAGCGGTGCCAAGCGCGCAAGGCCGCCATCGCCAAGACCATCCGCGAGGTGTGCAAGGTGGTGTCGGACGTGCTGAAGGAGGTGGAGGTGCAGGAGCCGCGCTTCATCAGCTCGCTGAGCGAGATCGACGCGCGCTACGAAGGCATGGAGGTCACGTCGCCCAACGAGTTCGAGGTGGTGCTCTACCTCAACCAGATGGGCGTGTTCAACTTCGTGGACGACGGCTCGCTGCCCGGCTGCGCCGTGCTCAAGCTGAGCGACGGCCGCAAGCGCAGCATGTCGCTGTGGGTGGAGTTCATCACCGCTTCGGGCTACCTGTCGGCGCGCAAGATCCGCTCGCGCTTCCAGACGCTGGTGGCGCAGGCGGTGGACAAGTGCAGCTACCGCGACGTGGTCAAGATGGTGGCGGACACCAGCGAGGTGCGGCTGCGCATCCGCGAGCGCTACGTGGTGCAGATCACGCCGGCCTTCAAGTGCACGGGC
The DNA here is from genome assembly GCF_054856545.1 of Hippocampus guttulatus. Taxonomy (NCBI): domain Eukaryota; kingdom Metazoa; phylum Chordata; class Actinopteri; order Syngnathiformes; family Syngnathidae; genus Hippocampus; species Hippocampus guttulatus. Next base: position 3,180,229 of record NC_141269.1, on the reverse strand, counting down.
ATCTGGCCGCGCAGCGCGGCGCAGTGGCCGGCGGCGCACATCCCCTGGCCGGGGCCCAACCGCGTGGCCGAGGTCAAGGCGGAGGGCTTCAACCTGCTCTCCAAGGAGTGCTACTCGCTCACCGGCAAGCAGAGCTCGGCCGAGAGCGACGCCTGGGTGCTGCAGTTCAGCGAGGCCGAGAACCGGCTGCTCATGTCCGGCTGCCGCAAGAAGTGCCTGTCGGTGCTCAAGACGCTGCGCGACCGCCACCTGGAGCTGCCCGGCCAGCCGCTGAACAGCTACCACATGAAGACGCTGCTGCTGTACGAGTGCGAGAAGCACCCGCGCGAGGCCGACTGGGACGAGGCGTGCCTGGGCGACCGGCTCAACGGCATCCTGCTGCAGCTCATCTCCTGCTTGCAGTGCCGCCGATGCCCGCACTACTTTCTCCCCAACCTGGACCTCTTTCAGGGCAAGCCGCACTCGGCCCTGGAGGCGGCCGCCAAGCAGACGTGGAGGCTGGCCAGGGAGATCCTCACCAACGCCAAGAGCTTGGACAAATTATAAGAAAGAAAAAAAAACACGCAAACTCCCGGCTTGTACTTTTTGCTTTCTTCTTTTTTTTTTTTGCGTGGTAAAAAAAAAGTGACATCGTTTGGGGGCTTTGGAGCAGAAGCAGGAAAAAGACACGAAGGTACATTTGTTCTCCTTTTTAAATGTTCTCACCAAGTGAAGAAAAAGGAACTTTTATTTAAAAATGCAATGAAAGCAACGTGCCAACTGGTTTTCCTTTGATGGGGAGGGAGGGGGGGGCAAAACAAAAAATGTTAATAAAATGTTGGAAGTTTAAATCGTAGGTCCCGTGGCATGATTTAAATATATTTTTTTCTCTTTTTGGGGGGCAGAAAAAGATTCAAAGCATTTAAATGACTTTTTTCTGGCCCATTTTACTGGAACTAAATCGCACGAAAATGAAACATCTAAATGAAATGTAGAATATACTTCAAAAGATACTGCCGATTTGCAGACCGTTTAAATTCATCCCACTGCTTTTATTTCTATGCCACGTGTGAACAGCGTTTATACAAATCGATGACTTTTTCTTACCCTCGCGACGTCCTCACGTTCAGAATTTCGAATATGCGAGTGTAGCCCTCAAAACACATTTCAATGCACTCGACCGCATTTAGTGGAAGGAAAAGGGCCACCTGTAGCTTCACAAAAGTGGTATCAAATGTAGATTTTCATACTCAAGATGTCCTTTTTAATGTTCATTGTTTTTTTTTTCAGCTCCGGCACCACCTTTTTTTTTTTTTGCTTTATACTTTTACCACAAAAAAAAAAAACAGCAGTGACAGTTAACGTGAATGAAAATATTCCTTTTAATTTATATTAGATATACCACGTCCTCTGTGGGCCCGTAACTCGTTTTGCTTCTGAAGACAAACGCTTGCATGAAAAAAGGGAGCCTTTTAAGTGACTTGCGTGTGTGCGTGCGTGTCTTACCTTTGGCTCGATGGCCTTGAAGGCCGAATCGTCCTCGTCCACCTCGAAGTAGAGCTCGGAGGCGGTGATGGATAGCGTGCCTCGCACCACCGCCACCGGAGCAACCAGCTGGGCCGTCGTGCTCACGTTGACCGGGCCTGCAGGCAATGCATGCATGGTGCACGCCCGCAAAGCCAGGAGCGGGTAATGCGCAAAAAAAAAAAAAAAGAAAAAGAAAAAAAGACGCAGTACGTTAAAAACAACAAGGACGTATCGTAGAAATAAACGTCTAGGCTAATTAATCCTGTGAGAGGGAGAAGGGAATTTAAAAAAAATCAAAGGAGAGAAACGACGCCCCACTCAAATGGAAAGAAAATATTAAAAATGCAGCTGAGAACCTGAAATGCTCCAAAATGTTCCGCATGTAAAAATGTTCGCGTTTTGTTTCTTGTAATTTCGCAGTGACTTTTCAATCCATTTTCGTCGTTTTCATTTGTGACAAATGTATCGTTAAAACACACACACACACACACTCACACACACACACGCACACACACACTATGAATTTACATAAATAATCACTCAAACCAAGGGGAAAATCTTTTTTTAAAAAGGCCAACATAATCCCGTTGAACATTAATTTAATAGAGCCCTGCACTGTATAAAAGGATTACATCATCCAATCGGATTACCAGACGATAATATTTGATTAGCAGTATTTTGATGTGAAAGGGTGACAAAAATGGCATCAAATTGGGTTTTTGGTCAACTAAAAACCCATATCTGCAGTGTAAACCTATTAGTGTTACTTAAAGTGTGTGTGCGCGCGCGCGTGTGTGTGTGTGTGTGTATGTGTGTGTATACACATTCACTCATTTGAGCCATATAAACAGACTTGCATCATCGCAAATGAGATCAAAAAAATGTTCATTTACCCAGAACCCCGCCCCCCACCACCAATTTTTTTTGTATCAAAATGTTTGAATTAATCTTTGGTAGCATATCCCAGGTTCCTGTCTCATATTTGTAGTCTGTCGTGCAGCTAGCCTCAAGGATTTCAATTCTTTTCAGTTCGTGGCGCCATGACAGGGTCAAAATATTAGGAACAGCTCTTGGTTCAACCGCAATACAAATATGCACAGTTGAAGTGGAAATGTTTGGAGTCGACGACCAACGGAGCCATACTGGGCACCCTCCAATTTCTTTTATACCACTGTGAGGGTTTGTAACATTTTGGTGCTCTTATTGAGTGACACGGGCACAGTCAAAACATTAGGGACAGCTCTCCTGATAAATCAACTAGATATGCGTCATGGTAAAGAACCACTCTGTAATTCCAATTGACAGCCTCCATTTCTTGATATGATCTTCTGTATGAGCTTGTGAGAACATTCGAAACACTTGTCATCCACACTGTAAAAAAATAACTTGTAATTTTTTTTCGGTGGTGGCGGTAACTTAGTTTGGAACAACTTTGAAATATAAATTATTGACATTTATGTCACCAATGTTAGCTTGACAAAACAAGCTAGTTGTTTGCCCCATGACAACTTGTTTTTGTCTGTACTTTTAGGGGGACAAGAGACGATATACAATTAGCTCTGTAAACTCTTTTCGTTTTAGTGATAATGAAGGAAAGGCAATTATCATATTGTCGTATATCAAATATTCTGTTGAAGTGTCCAACTTAAAATGTCGTCCAGGTTTGTGGCTTTAAAATTTTGAGTTCACCCAACTTTTAAAAAAAAATTTTTTTTAACAGTGTTATAACCCCTCCTGGCACCATCCAAGTTTTTTATGGCATACTGTTTAGGTTTTTAATATTTTTGGTATCTTACCAAACAGCTAGACGAGAGGGACAAAATATTAGGGATATCTCTCATAATAAAATGTTGAACTGGGAAGCACTGTGGTAGACAACCAGTACCCAACCCCAGTGACACCCCCCCCCCCATTTTTTTTAAAATAGTTTTGTTGGGAACATTTAGACATGAGGGTCAAAATATTAGAAACAACTCTCAGCTTGAGAGTAATGAACAATAACAACCACATAACATAAAACCACATAACCCCACTGGGCACTCCCCAATTATTATTTTTGTTGTTGTTGTTTTTTCATACCGGTAAAGTTTTCAAGCTCTTTTTCCTCCAAAGACGACAGCGTGTCATCGTCGGCATCCAGCGAGGCGTCGCTCTCAGAGTTCTGGTGCGCCACAGCCTGAGTCTTGATGGACTGTTTGCCTTTCAACACGTCGTCTTCGGTCACTGTACGACAACAAGAGGACATCCATGAATGCGGCATGCTTCAGCACAGTGCTCCTCAAGCATTTGACACCACCTTCAAAAATATTAAGCTCTTCAAGTGCCACCATAATGGCCAACATGAAAACATCAACACCATGGTGGAAGTTTTATTTCCAAAAAGTCAAAGTAAGGTTAAGTACAGTTTGAACATTAACACGAGGTGTAAAAAAAAAAAAAAGCCTGCTTAGCGATTCAATTGAAATAAATTACAAATATAAAAATTGTTGTGAAACAGTTGCTAAAGACTACAGGCAAATACACACCCTTAAAACTGCTGGGTCCAAAATAACCCAATGTCGGTCAGAAAGTGGACCAAACTGCTACTTGGGTCAAATCGATCCAAGTAGTGGGTTGGTCCTTTATTATTGTTTTTTTTTTTTTAAACCAAAACTGGGCTATATTTGACCCAGTTTTAAGTATGTACTGTACTGTACTTAAAAGTTAAATACAACTGAACTGTGCAAACAAACAAATAAATAAATAAGAAGAATAAAAAAGGGGGCACTGTGGATTTGAAAGAGTGAATTAATGTTTCACTCATATGTTGTGAATTTTATTTGTATTTAAATCGGTGATTCTTTCACGTACCACTAGTGGTCACTGTTTTTTGTACAGGAAAGGCAAACAGTGTCGGACCAGGGAATAACAGTACTTTCGAAAATATTCTCAATTTTACTCACATCAGATAATTTAATTAAATCATCAACTTTTTTTATTTTGAAATAAAACATGCAAGAACCCTCTTTAGACTGTTTAGCGAACAGGAGGCGCAGTTTCATTCCCTCTAGTTGTACATGCAGGTTAAGAAGAGAGGAGTGAGACTGAAGTCTGAAGGCGCTGAAATTGTAATCTGGCGATCACAGCGTGCATGATGTCACTCACGTTTGCAAACAGCTGAGTTTGAAAGTAAACAACTGTAGTTTTTTTCAACAGCCAATAGCCGAGCGAGTAACGCAAATGGTTCAATTATCTTGTCCCACTTCTTCACTTCACGTGACTTAATTTTTCGTGTCGGCTTCACGTTCGGCGCCGAAGCACCTCGCGGTTGGAGCATCGTAGACAAGCAGTGAAAAGTCCAACAGCGACGATAATCTCTGCTCAGAGAAAAGAGGAAAAAAAAGAAAAGAAAAAAAAAACAAAGCCGTTATAAACATGTTGCCGGTGAAGGTGCAACAACACGCGGCGACCCTCTGCTACTGAATGGCAGGGACAAAAACCGCCATAAATAGCCCATGACGGGTTAGCACAACGCACAATGAACATTAAATGACGCAAAAGGTGGAAAGGTAGAAATTCACGAGAAAATTAGCAGAGCTGCTGTGACAGGCTGCCAGCTCGCAGACGTCTCATTTCCTGTCGGATATAATGGGACTGTTAACTTCACGTATCTGGCATTAAAAGGTAAACATTGTCGAAGGACTTCGATCAATGTCTCAAGTGCTTCGTTGTCTCCGACTCTCCGTGTTCAACAATTTTAGTACTAAAATCAACTCCATGACGTGTTATATAGAAAATAGAAAGTGAATGAAAAGTAAAGAACGCCTTGAGATTTTAACTAAAATAAATACAAAATACGATATAAAACATCATACAAATTCAAATTAATAATAAAAATCAAAGTCAAAATCAAATAAAAACACCACAAGTATCAAGAAATTGAAGACAATGAATATACAACAAAAATCAATAAAAAATATAATTTAAATATTTTAAAATTTAACAAAGGAAGGTTCATGTTTATCTCCGACACTGTTCATTTGGGAAATACATAAATACATAAATAAAGAAAGAAATAAAATAGCGCATGACATTAGGCAGCCTTTTCCCAAACTTAGGTTAAGAGTTTGTTTTCTCCATACGGCAAAACGTCAAAACATTTATCATGGTTTGATCTGCTTGTTTCCAAGGCAATAACACGAAGGGAGGGAGCACAAAAAAATGCAGCCAGGGATGGCACAAAACCATCAGGTTTTTGATAGAATACAAAACAAAAACATTAGGAAAAGCTCATTAGAACAGCTGAAGTTTATTTGGGCACCATCAGAGGCATTTTAAATGGCAGCAGGTGGGCGCTGACTTTCTATTTAACATCAATTTGAATTTGACTGGTTCGTTGTTAACACTGCCACATCCCCATTTATAAGAGGGTGTGTGCACTTGTGCAACATTATCTCAGTTATTTTTACTTCCCCAGCCAAAAATATATATTTTTAATTAAGATAAGAAATCCTTTATTAGTCTCGCAATGGAGAAATTCCCAATTCACAGCAATTAAGGTTATAGGTGACACAGTGGGAAAAGTTTTTAAATTGCACACCTTGGTAAAATATTTTAATATCACAAAGACCTGAATCTGAACTGGGGTGTGTCGTCTTTTTATATCCACCAAATGAGTGCATTTGTCATGACATGTGACGGCATGCTAAGGTCACACCAAAGCAACAAATGAGCCTGCACTGAAACGGGACTACCGTAACACCACAAACACTGCGGGATGGAAAAGCTAACGTGCTATAAACATTCTCGTGCTGCGCATGCACACAAACATCATGACGCTGCTCCGGTGGTGTGTGTGTGTGTGTGTGTATGCGCGTGGGTAATGTTTTTTAATCCAGTCAGTCAGCGAAACATTGTTGTGTTGTCTTCCATCAACACCTGAAGGTGGATCAAGACAAGTTAAAAAAAACAACAAAAAAAAAACATGCACAGCTGCAACTTGCGTCTTTGAAGAGTCGGGGGCCCGTGGGGGAAAAAAATCCCTTGTCATAGAAGAAAATATGCAGCCGGTTGATATTTAGAATGCTCTTCCTGTAATTAGGCCTCCCTGGAGGATTCCTTAGTTAGCAGCACTGAAATTACTACCAGTGCCCCCCAGTCCTAATACGTACCACATGACTGTGTTCACACCAGGCCGGTGGGCATGAAAGACGGGGGGCTCCAAAACGGAGATGGATTTCAAATTTGACGCTTTTCACTTGAATACGCGCCCCCCACCCTACCGCGCAACCTGTTAAAAGCCACACTAGAGTAGCTCGATCTTGAAAGATATCTTGGATGAATGTGTGAGGTCATTCCCGAAATTACCAAAGTAGTCAATCGACATGTTAACATTTTCAGTATTAACACAATATTGTACATTATATGTATTTAATGCATATTATTTCATGCAGTGTTATCATCTAGTCGAGTGTTTTCTGAGTTTCCATGTTAAGAATTTAAACACAAAAAAATGCAATAAAATTAAGTCAAATTTGAAATGAATTGGAGATAAATAATACAGCAAAGAAACGATACACAATATTGAGTGGGGGGAACATAGAATTGAATGTGAGAATTATTAAAGGACACTATAAAACAAAAATGAGACAGGAAAAAAAACAGGGACATCAAACCAGATCGCCCCTGGAGGGTGCGCTCGTACGCCCCTACCACCGTTTGTGCAATCAAATTACAGTCAAAAGTTTTGTCGTTTTAGTTCGCAGTTGTATAAGCGTCACTCTACGATTACACTGGGTTATGTTTTTTTTTTTTTGACAAAAAAAATAGAATTGCTGTCCGACCAAGTGTGTAGTTGGGAACAATTAAGCGTCGGTGTTAAATAAACCGGAAAATATCCATCGTATTCAGTTTGTGCAAACATTTGCTATAAGTTATTAGTACAAGATTTCAGGAATTTAAGACAAGGAATTAGCCTATAGGCTATTGATAATGGAACAGTCACAAAATTGAGAATTTACATTTACAATTACTTTTACAATATCGAAAATCAAGACGTCCTAATGCAAAAAAAAAGTATAGAGAAGATTTCGGTTGTTTTTCGGATTGAAAACATGACATCTGGTAACTGTTGCGCTATATTATTGTTTTTGTTTGTGAAAAATGATTTTGAAAAAAAATAAAGACTTCAAAAAATATATATAACGTACGAGCCAAAAACTGGGAGCCAACCAAAAACGATCACGACGATAACCAAGTTCTAAATAGCATGTTGCTGACAGGCCTCGTTAAAAAGCAAAGCGGCTAACTTTCCACTTTTTCTTGGTCCAGCAATTAAATTGTCAAAAATGAGTCGTTGGATGACCAGAACACAGACATTGGTCTTCAGGGCCACCCCCCTTGGCCATGGCGAGGTGGTACTTTTCAGACGTAAACAGCCGACTGTGATTTACCGGCAGCCTTGCGACCATCTTGGCACGCCGTGAATGACGACAGTTGTTCGTAACGTAGAAATCCCGCTAGTACCCCCCCCCCCGACACCTCCCTGCCAAATCTGAATTCAGGTCCATCCCTGTCCCCTAAAAGAAAGCGAGAGGGTGCATTTCTTTTCGCACCCCCCGCACTCCCCCACCCAGTCTTGTTCTTCTGCCTGCCCCTCTGCGTGCGTGTGATGAACATAATTACAGCCAGATATGACCTTTGCGCTCCGTGCTTGGAAACCAGGGCCCGACGTTCTCATCTCCAGTCGCGCTTCCGCAACAAATGTCGGGTCGGCGAAAACAAGACGAAAGGTTACATCGGAGGGGGGAAAATAAAGTCTGAGTTATTTTAATGATCTATTCCCAGGGCATACTGGGCTTTTTTTTTTAAACTCCTCTGATGTTGTTGTGCTATGACAAGAGAGGCGACAAAAGAAGTTGGCCACATTTTGAGATTTCATTGAAACGTTGAAATTCTTATGGAGCACACTAACACCTGCCGAGGGTAATCAATGTCATTTTTTTTTCTCCTTTTCTTTTTTATGACACTCTTGTGGCTTTCGAACCCAGTAGCGACCTCTTTGTTTGATTGACCTGTTTGAACCAGGCAACAAAGGCAAAACTTGATGTGTGAGGTGCTTTAAATGCTAGCCAAAGGACTAAAGGGGCGGGTGAGTGAGGTCGTTTTCAGGATAATCTGTAAATTAGCACAGGGACGGGCAACTGGCGGCTCACATGCTCTGAGTGGCCGCTTGATTAATTAAAAAAATATATGTATACACACACACACACCGAATTTCTCCGTCTATAAGCTAGGCTAGGTGAACATTTGCCACTTTCAACCAGCCCGATTATACTCTCACACAATCAAAAACCAAAAGGTAAGCAGAGCTGCATTGAGTTTCGGATGGCCAGAATCCAGTAGTTGTCCGCATAGTGGCTGCGGGGCGCTATTTGTGTTCATTAGCCTTTGCGTATTTTAGCAAAAGCATGTGACAAACATGTTATTCGGACACCCATTTTAAATGGTGAAACAAAATGCACACCGTCCTCTTGAACTATTCCCAAAAGAAAGTAAAAAAAGGGGATAGAAATGTTACTTACCACTGATACCAGCCACTGTTTTGTAGCAAAGAAAGAGAAAAATGAACATTTTAAAAGCTGTTGCCACTCAAATCACAAGTGAATTTAATGTGGTACCTGCCGCTAGCAGCTAGCAGCAAGCAGACTTACCATGATCAGCGGCGGCCTTGAGCGTGGCCTCCGAGTGGGTGGATCCAAAGGGGTTCCTGACGAAGCGGCGACGCCGTCTTAAGTCGTCCTCCCAGTAGTCCAGGCGCCAGAACTCCCTGGGCCGGCTGCAGCGAGACAGCGAAAGGTACGAGCACATGTGTTAGCAATTACCTAGCCAGCGTGCTCCGGCCCGTCCCGGCATTCGCGCTCGGGCCGGGCCCAAGAAAGCTGCATTGTGTGTCAATCTTTGTCAAAACCTTCAGAGCAGCTATCGCCAAACGGGCGGCCGCGAACCGGTAGCCATTTGTGGCAACATTGAATATCGGCTCGCGCTGAGCTACTGAACAAAAAAACATTTGGATCAGAGTCTGAAAGAAGTTTTATTTTGATAATCAGGTGCATCTGTTGTGTCTCGGTAAATGGTAGTTAAAAAAATAAACTTAAAAAGTCCATAAATGAGCAACATTTCAGAAGAGTTTGTAAAAGAGGTAAAAAACAAAAAAAGAAATTGAACATTTAAGTGCATTTTGTAATTGAATCACAAAGCACATTTTTTGTCTTATATTCAAGCAGAGTGTTTAATGTTGAAACTGCATACAATAATGTTGCAGTAGCTTCCAGTAATAGGTGAGACTTTTTTGGGGGGGGGGGGGGGGGGGGTATTGCCTGATTTTTGATATACACTTGAGCAATATACTCAAAGCAATTATCTTGAAATCTACGAAATCTAGCTCAATGCAATTGAACTGAATGAATTCAATTTGATGTGCTGGCCAACATCTTTCAAGAATAAGAATGCTGCATTTGAGAGACTAACGGTTAAACAAAGATAGCATCACAAAAACTTTTTTTTTTTTTTTTTTAATGGCGGTTATTTCGCAAACTGGTCATGTATGGAATGTGTGCTGTCTGTGTGCGGGGGGTTGTTATGGTTTTAGCAGTGCGGCGGCTGATGGAGGAACCCCGGCGTGCTTTATGCTCCAGCTGGGGGCGCCTCGCAAATCTTCCTCTCTAATGGCAACGATCACACTGCGGCCCTTAAAAGAGCTTTGCGGGAGAAAATGACGACAATTTCTCCAAAACGGGCCTCTTAAAACCTAGACGTTTGTTTGGGGGGGGGGGCCTTAAAAGGCATCATTATGTATCAGCTTATGGATAAAACTATTAAGACTTCCGCCAAGGTCCGACTGTTAACTCAAGTCAGATAGAAATCATGAAGTTTTGTGAAAAGCCAGCCGGACAAGATTACATCATATCCCATTGTTGGAGCTTTGTATGTGATGGAGTAGCAGCCGATCCGGAATGTCCTCAACTTTTCACACCAAAAAGTCAGCCGGGATGGGCTCCAACTCACTATTACCACCCTGTCACTATAAAATTACTATTATTACTAACGTTGAGTAGCTTTACAGGAGATTACGAGCGGTACCATGAGATATCCTGTAAGTTCAATTCATTCCTTGAAAAAAAGAGCACTTTATGACGCTGCACAAAAAAAAAAAAAAATACATATAATGTACTGTAAATAATCACACGGTACGTGCCTCATAATTTAATGCTGCAAGCCATTTCATTGTGCTGCTACTTCTGGTGTGCCCATGTTCACCACTGGGAGGCAGTATAATGCTGCAAAGTCATGCAGACAAACAAATCAGAATAGACTACTTCGAGAAGAACTCGAAAAGATACTATAATATAATGGTAGTCATTTTTCAATGAGGATAAAGAATACATGCCTGTATTTTTTTTTCAATATGAACTGTGCGTTGTTTCTTCACTGCCATACTTCAAAAAAAAACAGACAACCGACGCTAAGTGCGCACATGCTAAGGGTGTTTTGCATTACTTGTTAGCATTAAGCTGTGCGGACCTCGCGTAAGGTAATGCTATGTTGTTTTGAAAATACACCACAAGTAATTCTCTCGGCTTGATGTTCGGTCAGACAGTTAACTCAGACTGAGAATGACATGAAACAGCTTGAAGCTTCTTTTTTCATATTTTTTTTTTTAAAAGAACTGTGTACTATTTGCTGAAATGCTGCTATTGCAAAGTGAGTTGGAATTTGAACTTGAGATAAAAAAAACCAAAATGAAAAAAATCTCGACTGACGGCTTGTATCACGAAAAAGCCTGACAAATCGTACTTCAAGGCGACACTGAAACTGGCAATTAGTCCGGGTCTACCGCACTTCACTGAGCGGTAACCATTTTGCGTCTCGAACCTTTCGCGTGCATACCCACCGTGTGTTTGCCTGCGATATTGTGTGCATTTCATCATTCTGCCTGTGATGGTATTCATGGAAGGAAAATAATGATTCAACTCTGGATCAGGACACAACATGTCTCTCATCTCCCGAAAGGGCGAGGGGGGGGGGTGCTTGGGGGAGTCCTCTATGCGCCTCACACAATGCACATTAATCCATCAGGAAGGTGAAGCGGTGAGTTGGAGTAATTAGTCAGAGGAAGGATGGTAAAGTATGGGGGGGGCGCGACAACCTCTGCTAGTGTCGGGCTGGAAGGGGGTGACAATGGGGGTCCTAATGAGGGCTGAGCGTGAAATATACCTCGACCGCTCGCGCTTCCGCAAAAGTGATAAATTATTCAGCGCTCATTCATCCCGCTCCGGCGCATCCTTGGCAGGATTTACTGCTTCGCTTTAGTCGCCACCGCACTTCAAAATAACAACAATTAAAATAACAAAAGGGATGGGGGGGGGGGGGGGGGGATGTGCGGTGGATCACGTGAACCACTTTTGTGTGATTACGAATTAGTGCGCTCATAAAAAGGCATTTGGATGGCCTTCTCGTTAAGCCAATCTGCTCTAAATACAGCAAGGAAAGAGCTAAATTTATACAGTCTTAAAACTGATGTCACAGAGCAGCACATGACACCCACGCACACACACACGCACACACACACACACACACACAAAAAGGTGTCTAAGGTACACTAAATGCTTCCACAGAAGAGAACATGCGACAATGAACCACAGCCACATACTCGTCTCTGTGCCGGCCGTTCATATTTGATTATTAATTCACAGAGATTTAAAAAATAAAAAATAAAAAATCACAAGCGGACAAGCAAAGCCACCCCAGAACGTAACCTCCATGATCACAGTACAAAACTGTCCTTTGAGGCACTTCCTCTACCAATGCTTCAGACCACACCTCCACTAGTTCAGTTGAGACTCACTCATGAGATGAAGAGAAAAGCTAATGGCCCTGACAGGTTCAAGACTAGGCTTTCCATGATTAGGATTTAGGAGCCGATCACAGATTAAAAAATGAGAAGCGATGATTGATCCAATCAGAAAATGGACCAATTAACTGTAACTAATTTACTGTACAGTCGATCCGCTCTAATTATGGCGGATTGGGACAAGCCCAGCCCACAAGTAGCCAGAATTTGCATGTAGGTGAAATGCATGAGGGGGAAAAATATGAACCCAAAATCAGTAATGACCATCCAATAATTATTTTTTTTTTGGGGGGGATGCCTTGAATTATTAACAGCAGCACAAAAGGTCCCTGCAGTGAACGAGATTGCATTTGCTTTGAAGTCTTATTTTGCGTGTCCGACCAATGTCACTGGTCGATGGTGAAACGATGACATTACAACCGATCACCAATTTTGCAGAAAACGCTAAATATTTGCTGATCCGATCCGAGTGCTGTGTAAAGTCATGTGGCAAAGTCGCCTCAGAACATAACGACCATGTTTCAGTCGAAAACCGCCGAATGTACTGTACTTCCACAAATACTGAAGAGGAAAGGAGCTTGCCTCAAGATTGGCTGCAAATTTGATCTTAACTTTCCCAAGAATTTGTCCCCCAAAGATTTTATGTTATCGCAAATCCTGTTACGATTGACATGTACCGTATTTTCCTCACTAAAAGGCGCACCTAAAAGCCTTCCATTTTCTTAAAAGCTCACAGCGCCTTAAAATCCGATGCGCCTTGTGTACGGTCATTACGGTAATATTCCGACCCCAAAATGGCTCCTTGCTCGAGACATGTTGAAATTTAAGGCGATCGATTATGCAGTTGAACGCGGAAATCGAGCAGCGGCAAGAGAGTTCAACGTTAACGAGTCAATGTTATAACGCGCTGTTGGTTAAGTGAACTGTTTCGCTGCTTTATTAAATAAGTTTTACTGGCATCTGATCGTTCTGTTGGCGTTTCCTTGAGTGTAGCTCCATCTAGTGGATGCATTATATATTGCGTCTTATAATAGCGGTGTGCCCAATGTATGAAAAACTTTACAAAATAGGCCATTCACTGAAGGTGCGCCTCATAAATCCAGTGCGCCTTTTAGTGTGGAAAATATGGTACACCCAATTTCATGTCAATCAGTGAAATTGGCATCAGATATTTAGGCCCCTTTTTCATGCAATTTACCACAGAAATGGCGGCTTCAAATTGGGTTCCAATATTTTTTTAATTGTTCATTATAGTTCATTTTTTATTCACTTTGACTTTTGTTTTAATTCATTTTTAGTTTTACTCACAATTTTTTTGGGAACTCAAACTTTATCAAACATATGGCACTAGTCAAGTACAATTTTTATTTTATTTCGGTCAGTAAAATGTCTTTTCAAATTTAGTTCGCATCAACCGAATTTCGTGTAGATTGATGAAAGAGGCATCCAGGGCTATTCTTTTTTTGTTTGTACTCGCAACTAATGGCAGAATTGCTCTTTAAAACATTTTTTTTTTTTAATCAATGAGAAATCGCTGGCCTTAAACATAAATGCATTGCGGTTCTTCAACGTCCTCCCATGGCCTTTTCAGTGTGCTTAAGACAAATTATTTGCCATCCAAGATTGGCAAAAATGTTCTTTTAAGCGCCATGAAATATTTCTCCTTCCATTCCCGAACGTGTGAGCGAGTACGGCAAATGTCGCCGCTATGTAAATGATACGAGATGACCTTTCTCGCAGCGAGCGAGCGAAGGCGCTTTCATATATCACCACAAGTGACTGCACTTGGGCACAAACAGTCATACATAACCTTTTCCACTAAATTAATTTGGTTGTACGGTCAATGAGAGTCGAGGATTTCCTGCCCCTCGCTTATTTGACATTAATGCCGCTCGCTATTGGCGGGGCCCCTCAAATTGCTCAAATGCCGCCGCGTAGTGCCAGGGATCATTTGGGGGGGGGGGGGGGGCATTTGCATAAAGCGCTTGTTGGGGAGAAAGGCCGAGATTGAGGATTTGTCATGTGGGGCGATCACTGCCACGCTCTTTTGACAAAGAGCCAAGCACTCTGGCGAGTCGTCGCCAGACTCAAATTAAAAAAAAATAAAAAATAAAAAAACAGGAGCAAACACCTTCCCGCCCGAGATTGTTTGCTGTGATTAAGTCCCAGCCGGGTGATTTTCCACCATGCAGCTTTAAAGAGAGCATCTATATGTTTGTATGTTAATTCCCCCTTGGCTAATGGTTGGGAGATGAGGTAACGTTCGGGTCAAAGAAACACGAGACTGGCTTGCAAAATTGGCAGCAACAACCTTCAAAGGGTTCTTACTTTGTTTTAATAAATGCGATATTCTCGCAAGAAAAGGCTTACCGATGATTTGAGTGAGTTTTTGTCATTCCAGGACACACGGTATAACCAGCAGCCACTCGAGCCAATGAATTCCAATTCAGCCAAGCGCTTCCAAAAAGCACTCCGAACTAAAAAGACGCGGTGATGTTATATCCAAGCAGCTTGTGCAGATCAAAGTGCTCCCCAGGGTGGGAGGCAAAGGGGCTGCCGGTACCTCACCCGAAATGAAAGGATGCAAATTGAGGCCTAATTATCAGCAGCTTAATGTGCGCCTTGACAATTAGCAGCAATTACACTCAGTAAAAAGCGGGTGTCAAAAAAGGCACACAATGACACGATCATCTAAACGGTGATGATTAAAACATTATGTCGTAAATCGTGATTAAAGTCGGCAAAACATAGTATCTAAGCAGGTGCAAAAATTTTTTTTTTAAGATGTGACAATTATTTGTAAATACGGAGTCGCGTTGAAGTGGCACCATCTGTATTTTTGATGAAGCGTCAATTTTTTTTCCTCCCCGTGTTTTTGACAACAGTCCGTTATGGCCATTTATCACCGCCGCTGCCGAGTGTAATGAGGGCCATCCGCCGGACCCAGGTTGCATAATTCTGCCATTACTGGCCCATTTTAATAATCCCCTGACCTCCAGCTTTCAGAGATGCTCTTGAGCGGCGGTGACAAATCTGACGGCGCGGCGCAGCGCCGCGTGTCTGTCACACCTCGAAAAATAAGACAAAAACAAAAAACAGCAGAGGAGCTCAAGGTTAGATGGGGATAATTCGCTCAGGGGGATAAAAACAAGAAATATACAACCATAGATGATCATAATGTATCCTGTCATATGGTTTAGAATGTTTAGAAAGTACAGGTATTTGAACGACATTGACTGGCAACACAAATGAGCAAAAATGCCATCACTTCATCAATATTGATGCAAGAAAAAACATTTTTGGTCCATTTTGGACATCTCAAGTAGGTATAAATAAGCCAAAATTTGAATGCAATTTAAAATTTTTAATTATGATGAACTTTGTAGATTGCACGACTGAGTGAGTTTTGAAGGAAGTTCAGAAGCACAAAAATACAGGATACTCGTAAAAATTGAGTTTTTGAGAATGGCGGGGCCCCCGAAGGTTTGTTCATCGTCAGTGTATATAGTAGAATAATAGGAGCAACATGAAAAGTGGCTGTCAAATTTGTGGAATTTTTCCACAAAAAAAAGCAACAAACAAACAAATCGATAGATCGATCGATCTCCATAACAGCTAAATTCATGGAGCAAAAAAATATATTTCTAAATCTACAAAAGATATATATTTTACAGCACCACATTTCTCTTCACAACAAAAAATGTTTCACTTGCCAATTTGAAATCAAGCGGTAAATCAAGCGTCGCAGCAAATTTTGACCCATTGAATTGGGAGACCCACCAAAATTTTAGCCCATACGAGCTCATTTGTGGGTATTTTTAATTGAAACTCAGAGAAGGAGTTTCCCAACCAGCAAAATAAAGAAAAGCTTTGAAACGATATTTTGGAGTTATAATGAAGTTATACTGGTACACTCTGATCTGAAGGTGTTTTCTGATAAAACCTTCCTTTGAGCGATAACCCAAACCCCCCCCAAAAAAATGTTCCAACACAAAATAACTGATTTGTCTGGAAACCATCACCCCGTTTTCAAAATTTTTGTTACGGTGTACTCAGCATGAAGTACTGTAGTCATTCCAAATAGACTAATTACTTAAGCATTTACAAAAAAAGACGATGTAACACAAAATAATAAAATGAATATATATATTTTTTTGTGGGAGTGGGCTTTGTGGAGATGCCTGCTATTTGGATAAAGAGTAAAGTTCAACACCGAGGCTGTTCTCGCGCGGCTTCTTTACATGTCCCTGTTTGTTCCTCAGTAGTAACAGGAAGTGCTGGATTCCCGAGATAAAGGCCTTTTTTTTTTTTGCGGTGCGGGGGAATCAAACGGCGAAAGCGGCAAAATAAATGACCTGCTGGCGCTCGGGCGTAATTACAGCTGCGGTTGAGTGTAACAATCTATCAGGAGGAAGAGGAGGTGGTGAAGGTGTTAGTCAAAGGAGATAGCCTTTGACTAACTACTGGCCCCTGACAATCGATACGCGCCACATATTGCACCTGGCGAGAAAGTGAGGTGGGGTGATAGGGTTTTTTTTCATTCAGATATTGATCAGCCCACCTTTTATCGTGACCTTGGCCATATACTTTCTTAAGGGTATATGAAACTCATAAATCTGAGAGTTGCAACCCAACCAAGTCCAGCCAAGAGCAGCCATCTTTCATCGCGCCCTGCGAGGCATTCCGTAGCTGTTAAGCAGACCACATTGAAGAGGATCCAAAGACATGATTAAAAGAGCATGTTTCAAAGTCCAGTGGTGCCTTGACTTAAGACTTTAATTTGTTGCCTCAAAACACTCATATTTCGAACCACCTTTCTCTATCCAACGGGAAAAAAATGTGATGAATCAGAATAGCTTTATTGATGGTAATCAAAAACCGGTTCTCGGTTCTTTGGCACCGTTTGCCGTACTCGTAAACGATTCCCTTATCAATTCCAGTTGGGGAAAATGACGTCACCGCGCACGTTATTATTTCGCGCGGCTCGCAAGAAACAAGGGCGCCGAACGCTTGCTTGAATGTTTGTTTAGATTTTACAAGAAAGGATAACAACAGGGCAACTTGTATTAAAATTTAATTGGCGGGAAGAAACAAGAGCATTATGCGGGAGCATTTGCACGCACAGCATGCGATAACTCGATGACGGTCGCGATTTGATCCGCTTCAGAGTGCTCGACACGAGAGAGGCTTAAAACTACTCTAGTGGCCAAAATCTCTCAACAGCATCCAGGAATGAGTCCATCCTCTATTATTTCTTTCTTTTTTCTTAAATCTCTCCTGAACATCGAAACAACACAAATGCACATAATTCCGTCAACAGCTGCATCTGATTGGTGACGGACTTGGAGTGTGACATCTTGCCCGGTCCGAGTCACAGAATGAAATTTATCCGGTCGTCTGAAAGCGCGACCATTGTGAATGACCAAAAACAAAAAGTCATTTAGTTTGACAAGGCCAAAATAGAAACTACAGTGAAATGATGCTAAAATATGATCGTTTGAGGCCTCATTAAGTATGTCAACCCAAAACTTTGAGTTCATCATTTGAAATAAAAGGACTTGTACCTTTATATGCAAAAAGGCACATAAATCAATCCAGATTCTTTGGGAGGCGTGCCGTCTCTGAGATTTAAGGCTGTTTTCATGATGATTGATGATTAAAGAAAATAAAAATATATATTTTGGGTTATCAAACGTTTCAAATTATTAAGAGAAAACAATGAATACCGTCACTGTCATGCTTGTATGAATGCGAATAAAAACACGTCATTATCAAGTAGCCGTTGAACTTCACCTTCTTTCCAAACGCTCGAACAAACATTTACATCTGCGAGACAGCTTTTCTGCCGTGTTAACATATTAACATATGGACATCCTCAGCCGTCAATACGCTCCGCCGTGACACGTTGCTGCAGTTCCCGACCACTGCACTGTATACACAGCGGAGGTAAATGTTAGCGTTTGGGGTTATATTGTAACACAAGCTTGGTCGCACGGTAGGATGCTCGCTGTTATTTCACATCTGTCAGATGTCATCGAACACATCCTTTTTGTCCCGAAACTCAGTCAGCTGAAGGTTGTCCGACGATATCCATGTCCATAACCGGAGGCAGGGCTAGCTTACATTTCTTCGTGTTGTGTGTTTTTGATGGACTGCGGCAAAAGCTAATTGTAGTCGAATGAGATGCAGCTGCCACCGCTCAGCGTGAGGTCCAGTTTTGTGTTCAGATTTGTTGAAAAGCAGAGCAAAAAATATTTAAATGGCTACAATAGATGACGTGAATGATTGCAAGGGGTGCTCGGTTTACGATGGGAGTTCCATACCGATGGCAGCAAATGTCACACGGATTTCTATACAAGTCAGAACGCAAGATCAGTTTTTTTTTGGTTTTTTTTTAGACCCAACAAACTCCTTTCTCACATTTTTTTAAACGCATTCACTGCCAGCCCAGTTAAAATTGATTGCTGACTTATAATAGTGGGCAATGACACTGAGGGAGTTAACCTCTTTACCGCTAGCCCATTTTAAATGTTTTTTTTTAATGAATTTTTAAAAAATCTATCTTTGACGTCTATAGCCGTCACTGGCAGTGAATGAGTTGGCAATTAGAATGAGTGTCGATACTTTGCAGTTGGGCGGGGGCCCATTGTATTCACAAAATCAGGGAATTAAAGTAATTGTTTTCCATAATCTAACTCCACCCCCACATCCTCCCAAAAACTTTCAAGTAACAGACTCCCCCCCTCCACACACACACACACACACACACACACACACACACACACACACACACACACACACACACACACACACACACACACACACACAAAAGGGATTCTCCCCCCCCCCCCACACACACAATGATTCCTTTTAAGATGTGCCCATTTGTGAGTAAAAATCTATGGCTGAATAAAGACTGGCAATCACTGGCGAGGTAAGTCAAAGCTTGATTTTTGGGGAGGGATTTGGGCCATTACCAGCGGTCGTAACAAAACAACTTCCAGGTTTGCA
This sequence comes from Hippocampus guttulatus, assembly GCF_054856545.1. Taxonomy (NCBI): domain Eukaryota; kingdom Metazoa; phylum Chordata; class Actinopteri; order Syngnathiformes; family Syngnathidae; genus Hippocampus; species Hippocampus guttulatus. The sequence goes on along the minus strand of NC_141269.1, from coordinate 3,160,821 downwards.
TATCTTATTTTTATTTCCAGTATTTCCTTTGAGAAATTGTGTCCGTGCGCAGCTCGGATTTAATTTGATTTGACTTTTATGACAAACATCTGCTTTGAATGTTTTTCCTCATAAACATGTAACATAATTGAAAATGGATGGTGCCGCTCCACATGATTTAAAATGCACCCACTAAATTTGGGAATATTTATTTGTTTGCCAGCTGCTCTGCACGCTGACTTTTTCAGTCAGCCAACAACACCGCCGACCGTTTTGCATGCAGATTTTGTATACTCGCTGACGTACACTGCGAGAAGAGGAAAGGATATCTTTATTTTCACTTGAGATGAATCTTTTACTCTGCCTTTCATCCGTCCTCTCTCTCCGTCTTCCTGCCCGTATCGTGTCACGCATTTCCGAGGGTGCGTGTACACGAAGCGCTGATAATCCCCATTGACGTGCCGAAGTCCTACTTCCTTTTTCAGTCCTGCGCCGGTAGCACCCCCCCAAAAAAATAAAAAATTTGCACGAGAAGGGGTGACGTAGACATAGTGCAGGCCTCGGCTTGAACGCGTGCGATACATTCACAATTATGTATCATAATTGTGATTTAGGTCTGTAACGGAGAAACGTCCCGGGAGAGATTCATCAAGCTGCCGCGGCTTCTCGCGCGCACATTTGTCTTGTGATGTGAACACGACTGTCCTCGCCGTGGAGTGTGCAACTGTCTACAGGAAACTCTATGGAAGAAGTGTGAAGCTCAGCAAAGCCTTTTCTCAAGTTTGTTTCATGGCCAATCCTCAAAACGAGCGTGAACCTTCAATGCCATGCTCTGCCCATATTAGAGAGGCAAAAAAACCCACCATATATAGTACCGGTAATTAGGATATCACCTTCTGATTGGTGTTTGTTTGGGCAGATTTTCTCGTACAGTGATTCTCAAATTGTGGTATTCGAGCTCCTCCTTGTAGAAACCCTGCCCATGTACAATTCAGTTGGGCTTAACCTTTGAGTAAAGTTTTTTTAAGAACACATACGCCCCACAAATTTCTTTAGAAAACGCTGACAAGCATTCAATATGGGCTTGATGTAAAAATCCGCAAACGTAAATTTGCGGGTGCCGAACTGCGAATATGCATCGACTAAGTTTATGTTGTAATATTAATATTCACCACTAGATGGCAGACATGACTTGGTTGCCATTGAAGCAGGTCTTTTACTGCCCTACACTAGAACATGAGAAGGCCTAAATATTGTTTTGGCAGATTTGGAATGAGACAATGGACAAACAGTACCTTAATAGTATCAAAAGTGAATAGATTTTTTTTTTTTTTTTTTTTTTTGCTCGGCTGTTTTGTCCCATCGTTGAATTTGCACAAAATTATTTCATAATTTGAAAAGGTTTTTCTTAATTCAAATTGTTTTCTGAATCTGAACAGATTGGCCATCTTGATTAAGCAAGCAAGTTTGTTGGGTTTATTTTATTTTTAGATTTTACCGCCCATATTATTTCCGGGGTGGGATGCACATTTGATGAGGATATTTAAGTTAAAGCAAAGAGAGCAAAAACATTCAAAAAGTACAGTGACATTTAAAAAATGTGAATGGCTTTTGTCGCATGGTCCAAGTCTATTTGAGTGTTTTCTCCTTCCATCTCTCAGGGGCATAGTGGCAAAATGACACGGCACAGCATGAAACAGTAATGCCAATATCAATAGTTTGTCCATTACAGGTCAGCTAACTGTCCAGCAGAGGGGTTACAAAGCTGTCCATTTCCCATCTCGCAATCAATACGGGCCATACTGTTTAAATTTTGCCCGTATTGATTTCCTCGGCGGCGCGCCGACCTCGCGGCGCATTCGTCTTTTTCTGAAGGGGCGGAAGATTTGATTTAGTGGGGAAAAATTGGAGTGCACATCACAAAGATTTTTCGCCAGGCGGGAGTGTGACAAGTCAAAAAGATGGATGTCCCTCGGCTGGGAAGCCTCTAGCCTAAGGGTGTCCATTAGAGCACCTCTGCTGCAGAAAATGAGCTGCTCGTATGAGGGAGAGCAAAAGGAGGAGGAGGTGGGGGACGGCACGGAGGAATAAAGCCTGAATGAAAAGGGGATGCTGATGCGGCCATAAAAAAATAAAAATAAAAGTGAGACAAAAACACCAGGGAGATGGGTTGCCCCGGGCATTCTCTAGAGTTGTTCAGGAGAAAATGTGTATCATAAAAGGAAATTGCTCATTAAAACAATTACGTTTTATTAGAGCCCCGTGTCCTCGATTGCTCCAATCTGCACCACCCGTATTGGTTTACGTCACCCGTATGGCATACTTTCTGAAGCCCGGCTGAGTAGGGACTCTGCTCGCAGTACCTGCGAGTGTGGCTGGAAAGGTGCATGTATTGCGATATTCCAGTACGCAGATCAAATTAGCTAAGGGACAGAAGATGTAACTCACTTCGTGCTCCAGCCACAAGCAAGGTCGAATGCTGATGTTGATTTCTCTCCCTGTTATTCTCCCATTTATTGGAGGATTTACTGGTCGAGAAAGGTCAAAAGAAGCCTGCAAGTTCTATAGCATACTCTATTTGGAGTTCTGTACTCTGAAATTAAGGCTGCTATGAGTGTAAAAACGTTTCAATCTCGACTCGAGATACATTTTCATATTCCTATTTGGCCTCTTTTACTGCCACTTCTCCACTCTGCTCCTCAACATCTCTCCTGCTTGGAATGGGGCTAAGTGGTGATGATTAAAGTGAGGTTGTTGCAGTCGGGATTCTGAATCAACCAACTGGGACTGGTCCTGAGGAGGACCACTTTCCTGGAGGTGTTGCTGAGGAGCATGCTGAAAAACTCGACCGGGACAGTTTCTGGGGAAGAACTGCTTCCCCAAAGGTGTCTACCTTGCGGCACTTTGTGGGCCTGAGAAGTCTTTTCAGACTATTTCGTCACTAAGAGCGATGTAAATAAACACGACTCGCTAGCAGTTCCTAATGTTTCATTAAATATCGTGAAATGTGGTTGGTGGCCGGCGCAGTTCTGAGATTGGAGCTTCAAAGCTCAGCTCCAAACTGTTAGCATGAAAACGAGTTATGAGCGCAACCGTGATTTTTTTTTGTCAGGCATACAAATCCAATGTAGCCCCCCCTGGTGAGCTATAACAATCTAGAATGCACGCGACATTGGTCAGTTTATAAAAATGAGAATGAGGAAGAGACAGAAGTAAAAAGGGTCGAGTGTTTCCCAAGAGACCGCAAGACGGGCATCCTCCATCATACCGGCCGACTTCATATGAAACATGCAACCTGACCTGAATAAACACAACGTGGACAGACTGCGTTAAAGCATACACTGCATGATATTCGCTTTCATTCCAGGAAATAGGACAGGCTGACGTGTACGGATGGACGGATAGTCCCAATCCGTCCGCTTTGCGGGAGACGTCCTGAAGCGGGACGTGACAGACGAGGGCGCAGAAAACGACGGATGCTGTAGGCGGGAATCCTCAACGGATGCGAACCAAACAAACATAAAGACGAAGGATGGGGGCGGAAAAAAAATTACAACTCACATAACGCCTGTTCCCTCTCGAGGCCGCGGCTGCTGTGAAGCGGGATATTAAGACACAAATTGCGTTCAGGCGGGTCACGGTGATATTAGACGGCGGCAACAATTCCCAGCAGCGAGACGGGAGATAATATTTTCATTCACCGACTCTTTATTGAAGGGAAACTTTGGGGACTATGCTTTTTTTTTTTTTTTAAAGCAGGTGCGTGCAACAAAACGGTTATAAGAGTGGGTGTACATTGTCTTTGATTAGAAGAATGCCTTGCTGAAGAGGCTGCAGGTACACGTGTTCCTTTTTTCATTTTCACAGGCCCGTTTCATTAACTGGTTCCATTGTTTTTGGTTATTTTTTTTCTCTCATATTGAATTATTTTTTAATCCATCCATCCATTTCGCGATCCCCTTTATCCTCACAAGGGTCGCGGGGGTGCTGGAGACTATCCCAGCTGTCTTCGGACAGTAGGCAAAGGACACCCTGAACCGGTTGCCAGTCAATCGCAGTTATTTTTTAATAGTGTACTTTTTCTCTATTTTTGGTGTATTTTCCGATACAATTTTTTATATATAAAACATCCCTCACATGGGCCCACAGGTATTTAGATTTTTATTTTATTTTTTTACAATTTTCTCTGCAGCAGATGTTCCCGCAAAGAGAACCCCGCATAGTTCACCGCCACTCTGGTGCGAAAGCCGCGCCACCTGACCTTCACAGTAATTGACCAAAAATATTGACGTAACAGCACCAGACTGATTGTGATTTATGAAAAGAGCAGCGGCGCTGCGAGGCCCCGCGCCAATGGCTCGGCACGCCCATCGGCGGCCATTAGGAAAAGCATCAATAGCCGCCAAGGTCTGTAATGGGAGACTTTGAGGCCAGGGCTAGTGTAGAACACCAGCTTCCATTTGAAAACGGAACTGCCTTTGTGTCTGTATACTACAAAAGAAAAGGAGGAGGAATGAGAGAGACGTGGACACTGAAGTACAAGACGAACAAAAACCAAAACCAAAAAAAGGCCATACATCGAGGCCCTCTGGGGATTGTGGCAGCCTAACAAGCATCGTCTGATGGACATTACACACTCGAAGGCGTCAGGGAGTTGAAACATAAACCCTTGACAATTAGAGTTTCAAATTGGTATTAACGTTAATACCGTATTGAGCAAACAATGTATTATATATTCCCGGAATCGCTATTGCTTCGGACTTGTAATGACTTGTCATATTTGGGGATTTTCTTTCCTACGTTTTACATTTTCATTGAATATTTTTGTTGATCAGTACCTGCCAGAGGAGGCCCCCCAGGCTCCGTGCTTGTCGGTGAGGATGTTGACGATCTTCTGGATGAGCTGCGTGGCCGTCACGTGGTCTCGGTACTTGGCGGCACGGATCAGGTGGTCGCACATTTTCTCCTCGTCGCGCTTCTCGGCCGAGTACTGAGCGCAGTTCGACTTGAGGAAACAAACGGGGGTGAAATTGTTAAACAGCTCTGGCGCACTCCCAAAATGTTTACTACATTCAAGAACCCGACAGACGGCATACCACCTTTACCTTGCACAATCACCCTTGACCCCGAACACATTAAAACAAAAAACTGAAATCATCAATGAATAATATCAAAATCAGCATGGAGGAAATGATTGAATGTAAAAATGTAATTTCTTTGACCATCCACACAACTGCACAAAGATGGCACACTCCCCCACAGGAAGCGCATCTTTCCAAAAAGCACATTTCAACATTTTCTACAATGTAAAATCATTCTACTAGGATACCATGAAAGTTTTAATCTGGCGCAGCCCCTTTGTGGTGCTATTCAAGAATTTCTAGTTACCCCTTCAATTTCTCGAAGAAATGCACTGAGTTACGGTCAGTGAGAAGGGGGCGACAAAAGAGGGTAGGGTTGGTAATTTCAGTCCTGGTGTCATGTTGATTAATAACAGTGGACACATGGCTACTAATGCCCCGCGGCACACCCAATCACACGATACCGAGGACATTTTTCTCTGTCGGAATATGTTATCGGGACAGAGCCTTTTGAACCAATGCTTTTCCTGTTCGCAAACAGCTCAAAAGCAAGGAGCAAGTTGACTTTCCACGTATTCCTGTAATAAAATTAGTCTTAAGAGACAATGATGCATGGCAGATGGTTAAAAACCCATTTCCCAAAAGTTCACTTCATAAATTGCTTCCTCTTCATATCTGACAGAAGATCCATAGATATAAATCACATTCGAGGAGGCTTTTTTCCGCGGGTGTAAGCGCCTTAATTATCAATCTATGTCTCTTTGTGCGCCATCAGAGTGGGTCTTGACCCTCAGAGCGAGTGTGATGAGCGAAGGGAGTACAGCTGGGGGGGGCGTAAACGTTTGGAATCTAGGCCACAAAATGGTGGCTGCGAATGTCATGTGACCATCTGTCAGAGGAGGTCCAGGCACCAAAGTAAAAAGGGAATACGTACAACATGTGTCAAATGGAGGAGCGTGCATTATTCGTCCATCCATCCATTATCTGAACTGCCTGATCCTTACGTGGGTAGCGGGTATGATGGAGCCTACCGCAGCCATCGTCGGGCCAGAAGAATCCATAAAACACAGCAATGTAACCGAGCAGACATCCTTCGCTCAGTTTCTAAGGGTCAGTGCCTATCGGGGAGGCTCTTATTTTTGCAAACCATGCCAAACGACCTTGGGTGAATGATCCACATACAGTGGTACCTCAACTTACGAACGTCTCTTCATACGAAATGTTCAAGTTACGAAACGCCTCAACAGGAAAATATTGCCTCTTGTTACGGAAAAAATGTCAAGATACGAAAGATAGAAATACAGTATGGGCAACTAGTCGCAGCTCCGAGTTTCCTGAACGCAACATACTTGGAGCTGCTCTGCCATTGGCTATTACCGAGCACTATCCTGGCATCCCATTAGGGATGCCCCACAGATTAGGGCATTTACATGGAAAACACGTCTTTACGTACTACATTTTCTTGTTCAGAAATTTCTTCCAGATCCAATTAATTTTGAAAGTAGAGGTACCACTGTACTGCTTCACCGAGGTCGAAAATAAGCGCATGATTATGCCAAGCCATCTACCAAGGTCCAGATAGTAAAAATTTCCATTACACTTGTCTTGCTCTTGTCATGGATTTGCAAAGTCTGCAGTGCGATGGCATGAGCATAAACAAACACTTCATTGAGCCGTCTCTTGACCAAAGCCAAGTTCGGAATGGTTCAAATTCAAAGCCTCAGCCCTCAGCATTAGCGTCCAAGCACCATGAAACCACAGCGTTAGGCTTGTTTTTAAGCGGACAAGAAATAGGAGTTAACTACCCGGGTCACTCCCACAAAGCGGACTTTAAAATGTTAATGAAGGTCAACATGGCAAAAGGACAGACGCAGCAGTCTTTTCGGGGGAATGTTGAGGCAAGCACGCAAACTAAATTAAATGTTCCCTGTCGCTTGACAAACATGCCTCTTTCGGTAGCCCGGCAAAAATGTAACTTTCCTGGACCCTTTTTCCATTGACCGCATCCTCAAAACGACTGGCTTCATTTTCAATTTGAGTTTCCAGGCCGTCGTCATGCTATTCGGCCCCAAAATGGGTGATCCAAACGAAAATGGCTAACTTCTGTTCAATTTCAGGCAAGGGTCCTTGGTACTTTCTTGTGCGTCCAGTTATGACAGATATGTCCACCCAATTTTACGTAGGCATTGGTATTGGGAGCAAACGTTTTTCTAACTTTCTTTCTTTTTTTTCCAAGTGTAATTCACCCTAAAAAAATGTCTGCTTCCAACCAAAACTGCCAATCTCTTGTTCACAATTGGGCCCTTGAGACTTTTTTTTGTGCATCTTGTTAAGATAAACATGGCCACCCAAGTTTGCGTTGACTGAGGATACTGGTGCCGAGGCAAATTTTCTCCAACTTTCAAGGCGTATTTTTTTTTCATGAAATCTGCCTCAAAATGGTTTCTTCAAGCCAAAATAGCTAACTTTGATTTCAAGCCTGGGTGGGTCCTTGAGACGTTTTTCATGCACCTTGTTATGCTAGACGTGTCCAGTTTCTTGTAGAGCCGTGAAAGTGGTGTTGGGAGCATGTTTTTACTAATGGAGTGACTTTTCCTCAGTCCACACAAATTAGCGAGTTTTCAGGCATGTCGAGCCCCCCCCCCACCAAATGCCATCAATTCGTCGGAAGAATAATAACAAACAGCATCTGGCGTTGAGACCCTAAATACGCGTTCTGGCATTTACCAAAGCCGAGTGTGACTTTGCCGTGATGACTCGCGACACTAATAGTGGGCAGCACCTTCGCGGGCCAGGCTTACCCGAGCAGACAGCACCTCGGCAAAGACCAAAGGATAACAGTTGGCGTTAATCGAGTCAATTACGCAGATTCGCGTCTCCCGCAATTCCTTCACCGGTCAAATAAATAACAGTGGATGTAGTTTCAAGAGGAGGAGGGCGGGAGAGTCCGGGAAGTGACTGTGAGGTGGAAAGAGCGGAGATCATCTCCAAAAACCACATCATGGTACAAAATGGTAAACGAGGGAGCAAATCATGCTTTAAAAGACAGTCCAAGGTTACATTTGTAGAGTTATAAGATCAGTTTTCATACTCTAATTTCAGGGGGAGGGACTGAGGAGGGGGGGGGGGCCAGATGAAATGCCTTCTCGAGCTGACAAATTGGGAATACGTCTCCAAGACGCATTGAAAATTTTTCAAAAACATGTCCCCCTCATGACGGAACGTACAAAAAGATGGCTCAGGGATTTACTTGCGAAATTAAACAGGTCACCAAAAATTAGTCTTCTGACACAAATTGAATCGATCAAGGCTAGAGTGGGTGGACACGTGTACCAAGCAGACGCATGAATAAGTCTCAAGAACCAATGCCCGATGAGGAACAGGTCAAGTATCCAAAGCCGCATGTACTGCCCGGTATCAGAAAGGTGTCGGCACAGATGTTGATAGTCCAATCCGGAGCGTATATGATGACGTCTCCAAGACTTTGCCTCAGCCACCGCCCTTTACACCTGACACCGTGTTTCCCCACTTTTCACCTTGTTGCAGTTTAGCGTGCAGTATTGTCCCCGCGGCATGTCCTTGACTCCAAAGTCTGCGTGCAAAGATGTCGGCAAACGTGAAGTGATGGAGTAGACGCTTTCTTCTGGGCGGAAGAGATGAAGAGGCTGCCATCAATGTACGGTGACCATTCCATTAAAGACAACGCGAGAGGAAGAGAAGAAAGATACTTTGTGCCGTGTTAACCTTGATGGCCGCGAGCAGGGATCTCTTTTAACTGGATTAGATTTTTTTTTTTAACCCCCGAGAGAGGGAAAAAAAATAAAATCAATAGTGGGGAGCGGCAGCATGACAGGAGCATCACTCCAGAATTGAAGTGGCTGTCAGCCATTGTCATTTGCTGACTTTTGTTCGCCATTGTTCTTTTAAACCCTCGTTTTTCTCTCTCTCGTGCCCATTGTCTGAATTCCCCGCTGATGTTTTATGTTGCAATTTGGAAACTACGGGTCAAGGGATCAAGTGCAAGTGGGTCTTTTTCCGGAAAAAACAAAAAACAAAAACCAATTGCCGGACCCCCTCCGAGTCTCCCTATAACCTCTTTTGTGTTTTCCCCATGTATCTGCATTCTGAGCTATCAGAAAAGGACAAGGCAGATTCCCCGCCATCATCCGGACCCCTTTGTTGTAAACCATACCCCGCGGGAGTACTTGTCAACGCACGTGAGAAATTGGAGCCCATCGCGGAGCGACGGCCCGGCGGCTACGCCGCCGAGCGTCAAGAGATTGCGAATCAAGCATGTTCGTGTCTTCAAACAGAGCTTTAAATTCCCGCCTCTAATGTTTTTTTTTTGTATGCGGCCATACCCCTGGACCTTCCTCTGTCACTCTAATTGATAAACAGAGGGCTGATGCGGTGTAATGAGGCTCTGTTCTCCTGCCAATTATGCTGGTTAACCCTCACAACCCACTGAGAGGAAGAGGAGGAGGGGAAGGACGCATCAAGCGACAAGTGCAGCATTTAAATAATGATGAGAGTGAACTCACACGCTCCCTCTTTATTCGCATGCAGGAACGCTCGCTCGAGAGTGTGTGTATGCGCATTTGTGAAGCGCGTGGCTACAAGGTGAGCTGAAAAGCTTTAAAAATTAGCACCAGTTTCCTTGACGGACATCAAAGGTGGATCTGTCTATCAAGGCACAAATATGAGGACCCATGACGTAAACGTAACTATTTCAGTTGAAAACAACCATTTTTCAGGGGGTTGAGAGTTCTGTGGAAAACGGACCTTAGAAGTTTGAAAAAATGTGTCCAGGTTGTCAATTTCACCCACTGACACAACATTGTGTGGACATGTCAATCATAACAAGGTACATGAAAATGTCTCAAGGACCTGTGTCCGAATTGGAAGAGGATTGCAGCCATTTTGGTTTGAACCACCCGCTTGTTTGACAAATTACAACAACCGGGTCAAATTTGAGTGATTTCCTTTCTGCCGATTTTGTTTCGGAAAGTCTATGATTTGTTTATTATCTGTTGAATATTTCCAATGGCGAAACCGGTGTGAGGTCAACACTAGGTTGGGCGTTCAGCAGTGGATTTTGTGACCGTGCCATGAAACGCAACAAGAGCCAGGCAGGAAGCTCAAATGAAGCCCACAATGCAGTTAACAAGTTCTTCTATTTCTTCTTCTAACACCGCTGTGTATTTTCAAACAGTCTGGTGGCCCTGTGGCACCATGCTGCCTCTCACAGGTCAGTTTTGGTCCTACAGTGTGTGTGTGTGAGACGTTCCATGTCGGTCTTCTCCAGACCGCTACGTCTGCCTACAGTGTCAGAGCTCCACATCGAGGACTACAAAAACCGGCACGGCCGGACCAAAAAAACCCCGCAAATGCGGCACTTGGAGGCATGCCCTCGTATTCTATTCGTTCCTTGAGCTGCAAAACTGGTTTCCATCATCTCGGGTCCAGTTTATGACTGTCCGGCACAAGTAAAGAACAAGGTGCTTTTGTTATAGACGCGTCTCCACCAATAACAATCCAATGATAATGCGGCACTCCACTAGACCGAAGGGACGATACTAAAAACTGGGAAGGTCTTTGGATAGGGGAGGGGCGTGGGCGTCTGGTCAGTCAGACCCGCGCAATGAAATGAGGTGCAGAGAAAGCACCGGGAGACTTCATTACGCTGACAAGACAGCGGGACTGAGACAGTTGCGTTCCCCTGATGCTCTTCTGCTCCACTCTGCCGGGAAAAGCTTGCACATCACAAAACAAGCCGCGATAGAATAAACATTTGGACCACGGACTCCGCATTTGCTATGAAGCTAAAAACGACGAGTGTTAAAACTAGCTTTGTGGTGTCTGGATTTTCCAATCATGACGTGCCGTGTCACCGTTTGGACATGACAGCTTGTGCACAGCCGGTGGCGGTGTCAGTCACAAAGCGGTGAAAATAGCCTTTGGGGGTTGGGGCTCTCTGCTGCGACGACAAGTGTGTTACACCAATTCCAACAATATAAAGGGTGAAACCATTGTGAGAGGGTTCAACGTTGGATCACAGAGATGGCCCACTCTGTAAACGTTCCTTTTTGCCAATTTCTTGTATTCTTTCGGGCCGTCGGGTAAGAGGGGCGGGGATACCGCACTGCAAGACTCATCGGCTCAACGTTAATGTTATTCATGTGGGGCGGAAGGGCTCGCATCATTTTACAAGCTCAGCGGAGGAAAGACAATGACGGCTAACATTAATTAGCGTGCTATCGTCTGGCTTTCCTTGTATCTCTCCCAGCGCCAATTCAATTACTCCACATAACGGCGGCGGGATAAAGCGAGGGGCTGTATAAAAAAAAAAGTGAAGAAAAAAAGGGATGAGAAAGAATAGAAATGACATGGGTCTTGCTCACTCTTCTCTATCTAGACCTTCTTATCTGCCCTCGTGGCCCTGAGAGCACCACATTTCATCCCTAATGAACAGCCCCATAAAAAAAAAAAAAGAAAAGAAAAAGAAGGACTTCGATTTCTCCCGCATTGCACCCGCCCCCGCATTCCGTTTTCCCTATCTCTCGAACGCCCTCTCTTTTCCGGCTCCCCGGCGAGATATCTCTGTCTATCATTTGTTGTGTTGTGATCTGGAGATTCCCTTCACATTAAGGATTGAAGTTATCACTTTTACATGTTAAGCTTAAAACTATGTTTCGCAGACAGACAGACTTTTGACTATAAACCTCACTCTGAGCCTTGCAATATGACCGCCAGTTGAACCTTATGAGGTGACCTTGATTTGAACTGCCTTGGCAACAGAAAATACAGTTAACACCTTTCGTGAACATAGACCACACAAGTACGTAAGCGCGTCTGGTGGCTCGATTGCGGTTTCCCACCTACAGCTGTGTTCCATCCAGAACATTAAGTTAACTTCTGAGAAATGTCAGAGCATCTATCATCATGTTTTATAAGAACACGACATCAAGAACATCGGAGCATAAAAATTATGAAAAGAAATAAATAGAAACCAAGGACATTCAAACCGTTATCCAAGGGAAGAAAAAGAAACCAAGGACGTTCAAACCACCATCCCGAAACAGAAAAGGTGATGCCCATAACAGGAAAAGATGATACCCATAAGGAGATACGCCCCGCTTAGAACATATAAGACTCGTATAGGGACTTTGTTTTTTTAGCGCATTTGTGTCTTGACCTCAACACTTGTTTGTATCACACTTGTGCCCTGAACGTTCAGTAAAACCTCTTGCAAGAACTTCTCCATTTGCAGCCTCTGATTTTCGCACCTCAACTCAGCCCGAATCCAACGAACACGCGGAGGACCTGGGGGAAGCGGAGGGCGGTGAAGGGAACCCACCGTGTCCACAACACCACGCCCCCCCCCCCGCTTGATCGCCTCCAACAGGATCCTATTAGATAAAGAACCTTCAACGGTAATTGGATTTCCCCACCTCGCCAGCCACACTTTAAGTTATCTTCCGTATCGAGTTCGCCTCAAGACCGTGATAATAACTCATTCAACCGGTACCGGGATTACTCAGTTCCGTCCCGTGGCGTTCCACGCAAAACTATGTTCAGTGGAGAAGATTTCGGGCAAAAGTGAATCCCCGCTCTATCGTAGTTCACCTTTGGTGCCACTGCTAAAAATCTTTCGATCCTGGTCAAAAGTTGAGTATAACTTCTCGGTCAATGGCTCAATAGTTTGGGAATTTCTCAAGTTCGTTTTTTTGTCTGGCTGAGCAGAAAGGTATGTTATAAAAGTGACTCTGAAAATGGAAAAATAAAATCCAAACACCTCCACTGGTGCAAGAGGGCAGGGAGGGCTGCGGGGGGAGGGGTTGGCATGTTTCATTGGCCTGTTATTTTTATTGGTGCGGCGCAAAATGAAAGCGTGGGCTCCATCAGGCTGAAACAGAGCTTGCACCCAGGCAAAAATCAATAGAGCAATATCAGAGAGGGACTTATCAGGGGCTCTCACTTCTTCCCGGGGGGTCAGTGAGGAGTGAGCCACATTTGGGAGGGGCGGCGGCGGGGGGGATTCAATTGTGAAAAGATGGAGTTTTGGGGATGGACAAACAGACGCTGTCAATTAAAGAGATGTTTCAGCTTTGTATTACTTACCCCCCACCACCACCAGTGCATAGTGCCGCTTCATTGAAAAACATAACTAGCCTGGTGGACACAAACAAGCAGGTTTGCACAAGAAACTATGGGTACAAAGTCGTAGTCTGTCATGCTAGCTGTATAAACTATGTATCAATAGATGATAGAATAATCGATACGATAGATATTTAACAGCGGCAGCTGTTATGAGCCGTGTATAAAAGTGTTTCAATTTATCAATTGTACATAGAAACCGTGTACCGCCATCTTAAAGCATGCGTCTCTATGTATGAATTTTAGCTCTGTTCCTTGCCGTGTCCCATCACGCGTGCATGTCAAGCGAAGACTAAACCGTCCACAGGTGTCAACCCGAGTGCGACTCAACGTTTGTCTACATGCGACGAGTCCAGAGTATATCCTGCTTCTCGTACCGCAAGTGGGCTGCAATGCATTGGGCTCCAGCTAAACCATGACCCTAATTAGGACAAGCGCTATTAATAAAACGGATACATGCGAGAAAGGGAGGTGTTTATCAGCCATAAGTGCACCAAGTGACTAATTGGTGTGTGGCGTCTCTTTGAGGTAAAAACTTATTTTTCTAAGCGCTTTGCCCTTTCGTTCACACTGTCAAACGGTTTTATAGTGCACTTAAAAAACAGCTCTTGGAAACCTTTAACCAGGGTCCTTTTTTTTTTTTTTAGTAGATATACATTTAGTACTTGGACACGTGTGGACCAAAACTGGTCTCCTGGTCATTACGTGCAATTCAAAAAAGTGTCAGTAAGAGCATAAAAAAGTATATGTAAAATTGAGGGTGATGCTCAGGCCCGCAGCTTAGCAGTGGAGCTGCAGACACACAGTCAGGCTACTAATGTCTCAGGCCTGTCTGCCGCTTTTAATGCCGGGCCAGATCCTGAGTAAGGGGAGGACGCCATATTCCTGTCATAGGGCGAAATACACCCCCAGCGGGAGTATTATGGACAGGATCTCTGCAGGACAGGAAATGATTGCGAGGAGATCTAGAGAGCAGCGGGTGGGAATGGAAGAAGGGTGGAGGGTGCAGCCGAGGGTGCCTACAGTTGGAAAGAGAGTTCCCAGTGAATGGCGACGTTTGTGTTTAGCAGAAGGGGCGTGGCGGTTATGCCACATTAGCAAAATGTTTGCTTAGCAACATGTGCCGAGCGTGGTGTCCCGTTCACCGCAAGCCTTTTTGGGACGGACCCGACCCGACGGGCAACTTCTAAAGTTGCCGAGTCAGCTCCTCTGAGATATTGAGTTGTTCTTGTTTTTCACGGCTTGTGTTTTCACACGGAGCCCAAAATGATATTAAGTGGTTCTTTTAACATGACGGGCCAGACTCCACCACTGAACACTGACCTCTGATCAAGTGTTACATTTGATTCCGTGCCAAGCGAGAAAAAAAAAAAAAAGATTTGGTCTGTTATCATTTTAAAAATGAAGCAACATCCAAAGAACTCCAGACCTCGCTGGCCTCAGTTCAGGTGAGTGTTCACGAGACTATCATAAGAAAGACACTGGCCAAAAATGGCATCCATGGGAGACTTCCCAGGCGAAAACCCCTGCTGTCCAAAGAGAACAAAAAGGCTTGTCTCACATTTGCCAAAAGACATCTTGGTGATCCTCAAGGCTTTTGGATAAACAATCTGTAGACTGATGAGTCAAAAACCGAACTTTTTGTAAGATGTGCGGCCCGCTCCATCTGGCGTACAAATGGCACAGCATTTGATAAAAAAAGAACATTATGCCAGCAGTGAAGCATGGTGGTGGCATTGTGATGGTCTACGGCTGCTTTGCTACCTCAGGACCAGGACAACTTGCTGTGATTGATGGAACAATGAATTCCGCCGAGTACCAGAAAATCCTGAAGGAGAACATCCGGCCATCAATTTTTGCCCTTAAACTCAAGCGTTCTTGGATCATGTAGCAGGACAAAAACACACCAAAATAAAAATCCACAGCTAGCCAATGACTGAGTTTGGAAACCAATTCAGCCGTTTCAATGTGTATAAATCATCTCTCTTCGCAACGAGTAAAAAAAAAAAAAAAAAAAAAAAAAAAAACATGATTCTCCATGTATAAATAATGCCAAAAAACTGCCATGTATTTACATTTCATAAATCATGCATCTTCATGGATTTCCAGGTGTTTCTTACCTCGAAATCTGCATGTTTGTGGATGTCTTCAGCCCTCTGCCGACTGAGGATGAACTCTGCTTCGTTTGCCACACGGACCAGGTGGTCTTTCATGGTGTGACTTAGCAGCCTGGAGCAAAGGAAACATTTGCATACTTAGAATATCATCCCTTTGTTATCATCCCTCGCCGTCCGCTTCTCGGAAGGCGAGATCCGGACGCGGCCGTGTAACAGCCATAAAACGATGGGTAAAATAAGCATACCAAATGGGCAGAAAATCTAATTTGCACGTGAGAGTGTGACACCGGCATCCCGGGGCGCAGGTGCTAATTGATTTGTTAATGATATGAATCTTGACAGGAGGGCCGGCGAGTGTCCGGCCCAATCGGTACTTATCTATACTAATCAAACACGCATGTTGTGGGCAAGGAAAGAAAAGAAGAAAAAAAAAAACCTCGCTGCATGGCCCCGAAAGGTCAGCGGTGTGCAAAGTGGAACAATAACAGACGAAGGGCCAGAGAGGAGGGACTGCATGGGGGTTTAAGGGGGACGGGCGGTGCTCCGACTGTAACTAAAGCCTGCTGTTTCAGCGCAAGGCAGCAGGGGAGCAGAGGCGCCGGGGCCTCGGCAGCCTCTCTGGCCCTGACCCTGCTATCAATAACCGCTGCGATGCACGCACACGCATCCGTACATTTCGAGTCTTGAATGTATGTCCTAGTTCGTACCATCGGTGAAGAAATCAACTTTTTAACAGTTGGTCCTATTGACACTGTTGCCTCCATTTGAAGAGGCAGAACAAGTGCTGACCTCAATTCATAAATGGTGCATTTGGCAACAAGGAGTACGCGATTCTAGCATCCTCACTTTCGTAGTGGCAGTGGTTATGTTGGGAGACGAACGATTCGAGTTTCGATTTTCTCCAGATATGAGCCGTCATTCGTTTGACTTTTTTACTTTGACTTGCAAGCGCAAACTTGAGAGGCAAGCTGTGTTTCGTGGCAATAAACTCAACTCACTTCATACCAAGCAGCAGTTTGGTAAATAGTAAATGATTCTTCAAAAAAGAAGCTTCAAGCCTCAAGCTGTTTAGAGCCGCTCCCACTTAAGTTTACTGTCAAACTAAATAGAATGTAAAACAAAGATTACACGCTTGGGGAGGGGGGGGGGGGGGGCTCAGCCACTGACTCGCTGGCTTAATGCTAACATTCTGCTAAAATTCTATTGATGGGCTAAAGATGAACACAGAGATACTACATACAGTGCAGACTGGCGGTATAATGGTGACATAATGGTTTCCATTTGGTTGCTTACCTGCCTTCGTTGACCAGCTCGATAAAGGCCAGACCGGCGTTCTTCTGGATGGAGTTCTGCCATTCCTGCAAACACAGAAAAAAAAAAAAAAAAAAAAACCGAACATTATTCCTTTGGATGGTAGGAGCTGCATTTAGGAGGTATGCCAAAATCATCCGCTGATTAGAAGTTGAAACATTTCACCAGTCATGGGACAAACATTGTGGAAGTGAGGGACTGCTTTGGCCAGCACAGGCGTGAGAATTAATGGCCGGCACTGAAAGAGCCAGGCTCAAAGTGCATTTATCACTCCGAAAAAATATAAATTTCCTCCTCTCTTTGACCAACGTTTTGCTTTGGAGGTGTCAGTCCAAACAACCTGACCGCAAGAGACCCTCCATCGGTTGGGGGGGCGAGACGAGGGATGGAGGGAGGGGAAACGCGGCGGTCGGCGCGACTCTCATGTTCTGTTCCAACGTTTCAACACCTTTCGACGCGAGCGTCAAAAGAATAATAAAGCAACAAGGTTGCGGGGGCCTGTCTGAACCTCGCCTGGCAGGTTCCCCCCGCCCCCTCCTCTTTTCCCTCACTTCCTCTCCGGGGAGTTGAAGAAGTATGCATGAAAAACCTCATGTGAAAGAGTTAACGACTAAACTACCCTTTAAGAAAAACACGACGTGCCCCTCGAAGCAGCTACAGTACATATTCCACATCACTTAATACAAATGAGCCGTGTTTTGACAGGACATTTTATTGGACTCTTAAGGTCACTCTGGTGACTGCATAGAGCCGCTTCCAAAGTTCAGCTCGGTTTTTCTTTAACTTGAGGCATCCAGACAGGACTCCAGAAGATTCTCTCTTTTTTTGTTTCAATATTTCTTCAAATTTGGTGGTGATCGGACACAATTTTTGCAACAATTTGGTGTTTGCATGACGCCTGCCAAAATGACTGCAAAATGTTTGCATTAAGCCAAAATGGTGGACTTCCAATGTGGGCACAGCGTACTTTCTTAAGACTAAATTTTAACGATGATAAACGCTTACATTTGTACCAATTTTGCTTCATCCATCTCTCCAGTACAGGTGGTTGAAATTTGATGTAATCGGACAAAACGAAAATAAAATGTCGGCTTCAAACCAAATTGGCCATCCTTTTGAATCTTTTCAGGCATAGGTTCTTCAAACTTTTTCATGGGGCTACTCAAGATGGACATGCCACGTTAATTTCATGTAGTTACGTGAAATTAGCTTTGATACCTTCGCAAACGTTTGTCTCTCGTCATCCATCTGTCTCGTATCCAATTTAGTAGCAATCAAACAAGGTCAAGGTCAAGTTTATCTTTACAGGACTCCTGGAAATTACCAAAAGGACCCTAAAATGGTTTCTTCAGCCAAACATGGCAGAATTTTTGTATATCTTCTGGCATGTAATTCATGACAGACTGCCTGCCAAATTTCGCTTCACTGGCCAGAGAAAAAATCTCTCGGAACCGTTTAATTTTGAATGACCCCCTGGAAATGGCCAAAATGACCCTACAATGACATGCCAACTTCCGGTGTTTTTTTTTTTGTTTTTTTTTGGGGTGGGGGCCCAGGATTCTTGAGAGTTTTTTGTGGGTCTACTCATGACAGACATGCCTCCAAAATTCAAGCAGCTGAGTGAAACTCACTATGTGGCTGATTTAACTATCAATCAACCAATAAAGGCATAACATTTGAATAGCAATGATTTTTTTTTCCCACTCAAAATACGCATGTGCAAAAATATTTTCGAGCAATTCTCTACCGCTGATCAAGAATATGTCGCCACTTAAGGAAATATGACTTCAAAATGTAACTAGCACATGAAAGATTGGCAGTGAAAACAAAAAGTACTTTCGCATCACCTTGTTTTCCCCCCCTAGAACTCTGCTGTCATCGTGTCGCGAGCTGATAAGAGGAAACCGCGTGTTTATGCGCACCGAGCAACTCTACGGTAAACTTAGGAAGCCCGCCGGGACGAAGATATCTGCGGAAGGAAGGATCAATTTCCAAGAATTCCTCATCTGAAGCCAGCGCCTTTCACATACGTGATGATTTTTGAAGGAACGTATGCGAGCCCGGAGGCATCGCGGCCAATCACTCCGGCGAAAACGGCCTGCGCGCCATCACTTGCGCACGCAACAACACCGCACTTAACCTCAAACTCGCAACTGTTTTTCATCCCGACGAATCCTATTGGCATTGACCGCGTTTACCATCCGCTCCAAACAAAGAAGGGCGCAACGGGGAATAGGAGCTCACACTTGGGAGGCTGGCACTCCGTGGCGCGACAAGAAAAGAAGCCTTGAGGGTCTCGAAGGTAGAAGTAGAAGTTGAAGGACATGAAACACGAGTGTTAGTTTGCCTGTTGGCTGTGGGGATATTCCAGACCAGACTGGGCCGCGTTCTCTCTCAAGCTCTCTCCCTGCGCGAGCCGGATTTCAAATAAACACCACAGGAAGTCAGGCCATAAATAGAGTCACTGCAGGAGCAAACGTTATATTTCCTTACACGATTTCTCGTAAATACTCGCCAGGCGTTTTGGTACAAAACTGAGGCTGGCTTTACACCACGCCAAGTGATGTAATTCCATCGACGGAATATGCCGATGGATGATGTACACACACGCGCACGTCTACCCTAAACAACACGCCCATCTGAATAAAAAACACCCGCGGTCAATCAAAGCCACTGCCAAAAATCTTTTTTAAAGCGCAGGGGTCCTCAATTAAAAGTTAAACAGGTCCAGTTCAGGAAAATGCAGTCAAGTCGATCAGACTACATAACAGGCATTCAGATTCAAATGTCGTCGTGTTATGGTAGTAGTACTCCTATTGTGTGTGTGTGGGGGGGGGGGGGGGGGGTTCTTTGTTTTTTACCCTGGAGCATGGCAAAAACTGATTTCGAAAAAAAATATCCATGTACTTGTGAAAAGATCAGTCCTAAATAAGCAGCAAAGTTAACACAATGTTACATAGATATGCTATCTATTAAATTGACAGTATGCTCGTGGGAATTTCACTCCGATAGCAATTTGAAAGGTTGAAAATTGGACAATGGGTCGCGGCACTTTTGACCCGTTCACTGACAAAGCCACCGGAGTGTTACCTTTACACAAAAATTGACATTTTTTTCATCAACATATTTTTTCATCAGCTTAAGAATTTTGTTGTCGACAATCGTGATTAACGTTGAGTCGATTAATCGATGACATCAGTGATTTTAGTTATTTATTTATTTTTCGCAGCACACCTAAACCTGTCGGTCCATCATTGGACCGACAGGTTTACGCGACAAAGATGGAGTTACACTTGGTGTCGCTGCCGTCGTCACTCGCCGCCAGTCGCATGGTTTGAAGTATTATAAAATGAGTGGTGATCAGAATAGCCAAAGCTAGCAAGCTGTTTTCCTCTTATTTTCATACTCTTGGACCCAGGCAGGTATACGAAGAAGCCTTGTTGGCTAGACATTTTGTGCCTCTGGACAGTGTACAGTTCGACGACTGAAGGAGTCCTCAGCAAATTGGCCTAATGGGAAGCGCGATGACAAAAACATGATTAACTCTTAGTCGGCAAGCTTTAAACGCGGAGTAGACGCGGAGTAGTAAAGTTGACAGGTTGACGAATTTCTTCAGCGCCTAATAAACAGTGATATCGGATGTGGATTATAGAGTGCTTAAAAACGTATTCGAGCGAGGAAAAACAAGACAGTGACCAGGCAACATCGTAAAGTGCTTTAATGTGGATTCTTTCAATTTCAGTGAATTTGACCTTTTTACCCCATCGAAGCGGAATGAGGAATTTTCAAGTCAAAGTCACCCAAATTGGAGCCAGAATCGAGCACTTTGTGAATCCAACTGAGCCGACCGTCCAAAAACTGAAAGTGAGCTAGCAGAATAAAGCACAAGCCAGCATCCAGCGCTGGTCGAAAATGAGCGCTGACGGACGCCTTCGGCATTTGGCGGCCCCCATCGACATTTGGCGGACACAAGACTAATGGCCTCATTACTGGCTACGAGGTGGCGACTCTTCTGGAATTAAAAAAAAAAAGCGATGACCCCGATCTGAGGAGAAGAACTTGCTGATGGAATATTGGATTTTTTTTTGGGGCCATCCAGCGGCGTCACCGCTTTTTACGGCCGCAGTAGGAGGGGGCTCTGGCGAGGGGAGTATGACCACCAGTGCCCCTGATGAGAGGATACAAGCAGCCATTTGTGAACTCTCACCTTTAACCCGACCTGCCGACAGATGATCGGGTGGAGAGTGTGGGCTGCCCCCTTGATCATGATTGGAAGGCTAGGGGGAAATTCGACCGACGTCGCATCGCAGCTCAAGGGGGAAGCTCATCCAAAAACTGAATGGGGCACACACTCAGCATGTGTGTTCTGTGGCCACGACGTTGAGTCGAAGCACACATGCCATGCACTTCCGTCATTACAACTCATTATCCATAATCAACATCCAAATATACCGCCACTACGGGTGAGAAAGAGCAGACTTCCAGAGCGAGCGCGGCTTTCAAAATCAGGCTTGAAAAAAAAAAAAAAGAAAAACTATTTAAAAAATATAAATAAAAATCATGTCGCCGCTTTCCCAAAACAAATAAGTCACTCGTGCTGTTCGGTGACATCGCTCATAATTACAAGTATTTGTGTATTTGCCAGGCCAAGGGCGAGTTCAATTCTGATTCAATGACATATATCACATGGAGCATTTTAAAGGCAGAAATCAACGTACGGCAGTCCAATTGCATCAATTCATGACAAATAAACCCCCCAAACAGCAAAAACAAAGGACTAAAGTGCATATGACAACTTGCATCATGACATCTCGCATCTACTGTACACAGTGGGCAACGGACAAAGGAATGAAGGAATTAAGGAAGGTACCAAGGAAAGATGAAGGAAGGAGGGAGAAAAGATGGCCAGAGGAAGAAACAAGGATGGGGAAAAGGGTAGAAGGAATGAAGGATGGGTGGAAGGACAAAAGTATGAAGGAAGGACATAAGGACAAAGGATTCAGTGAAGTGTGTATAAAGAGGAAGGTAGGAAGAAAAGGATAAAGGAAGGACAGAAGGAAGGGAGGAAGAATGAAGGAAGGAAGCAAAGCAGACTAGGAGCAAGGAAATGGATATGTGAAAGGAAGGATGGACAGAGGAAAGAATGGAAAGCAGGCAGGAATAGAGGAAGGTAGTGAAGGCAGGACCGATTGCTTTATTGTATATGTGTAGTGTTTATGTAGTGTTTGTGTTTCCTCATAAGAAAAGCACTTTTGACATACAGTATTGTAGTTTGTTCCCTGACTGAATGCGCGCGTCTTGTTTGCGAACCAAATGCTGCTCTTCAAACTCAGGCAAGGTCCAAACCTTGACTTTTGCTTTTACTGATATGTGGAGTGACGACGAGCTGACTATTTGGAGCCAACGTCACAAGTGATCCCCCGGTGGCAAATATAAAAAAGAATGTCATTCCACCCATATGAAATTCAAACACACCATAGGGTCCATAGAAATTTGATGTGGCTAGCGTTGACATGAGCTACGGATGAAAACCAAACTGTAAACGTCCCAATAAAGCGGTGATAAAAGGTGCAAGGCAAAGTTCATGGGTGAAACATTTGCTTCGGGGTAATTGTTTCCTCGTGTTGGGTCCAAAACCCGCTCAAAGAAACGGATCCAACGCTCGCTAAAAGACGTAATAGCCGCCGAGGGTGCGACAACTTTTGAGGCCCCGGACCAGGGCAATGACAAGCGTGAACTCTCCTTTTTTAACAATCAATCACGTCCGAGACCTTAACGAGCCTTTGCGCACGATCTTGATCTGAAGGCTCCCGAACACGTTTTCTTATCAGCGGGGTGGCCGGCCGAGCAGCAGGGAGGAACATAAGAAAAGATTCCAAGGTCTTCAGCGCACACGACCCCAAAGAAAGAAAACATCACTTGAACGTTGGCTCGCTGCAGGACAGGCGCTCGACTGAAACACAATTTCACACCACGCTTGTCGGATCAACAAAGGAAACCCAAATTAAAACCTTTAAGGATGCCCTTTTCCAGTTTCCAGGTATCTTAAAGGGGAAGTCGAGTCAAAATTGTTATTTAACAAAAGTATGTTTTATGTGTCCTCACTGGCCTAAACATGGTATTCTGATAAATATTTCTTTTGTGGAATACAAATTAAGCAGCAAAAGCCACCATTTTTATCCATTTCGTCGGCGGCCATTTTGCCATGTTGTTCTTTGCCTGGCCTAGCCTTCAAGACATGGGCAGGAGAAACCGTAGGGTTATTGGCTTATGTGATTTCGCCAAATTGCGTCGTCCCAATGAGGTCAATTTTAGAAGAAGCAGCTAATATTTTATATTAGATTCATTTGGACAAGCTGAAGCTTTGTCGGGGGGGGGGGGGGTGCTAAAGATTTCCAATCGCTGAGCGGAACAAAGCTGGATGCAAATGCTAGTCAAGCTATTGCTAGCGACAACGCTCCCATCGAAAATAGAGGCAATGCATGCACGTTGAAAATAAGCCACAGCTTGCTCAATTCTCAATCATGAGGCAGATTTAAATTTTTTTTTTGGTCAATGCCAAAATTTATGCGATCAATACAGAACATACATGCCTGCTCCCCCCGTCGCCAATGAACATCGATCGGCCATAAGAGGCTTTGACTTGCGACCACCGATCATGTCCTTTTTTTCCCCAGGAAAAATCGTCCGATCACGATTGAAAATTGGCACTGAAAGGCAAGTTGTGATTAAAAGTTCTACTTTTCATCATGTGTCCGTCCCCTTTAAGTGCTCTCTCATCTGATTCTCGACGTGCCTTCCTGTCAGGAAGGGCCCCTCTCGACCCGGCCTCCTCCCCGCCGCCTGCATAGCTGGCAGAATTAAGTGACAGTTGGTGTTAGCGTGTTTTCTCTGCATCTCGCAGGAGAAGTGCCTTTCCATGACGTGACCTTGTGGAGAACGACAGCGGGGTGGACGCAGCGCCGTGTGGCACGGCCGTAAAGGGGCACCGGGGGGGAGGGGAGAAGGAGGGGAGAACAACACTGACTCGCACCGGTCTTGAAGTTTTTGCTCGGCCGTTTGACGGCGCAGCGTGGTGCGCCTTCTGACAAGTCAGGGGGAAAATGATGGCCCAAAAAGTATTTTTGTCCTCCGGATTCACTGCATTCCTCGCCACTTCTCTCACCTCTCGGCCGGGCTCCCCGAGCGGTCGGCGCGGCGCAGTCTGCGACTGATCCGTCAAAGCCTCGCTCGAAGGAAATATGACCGCTGAACTTGATTTATTGCTATTCTGAGGCCGCGTTCCACTTGAAACAACTTAAACTTCAAGCCATAAAAAATATGGACAATATTCATTCTGGTTCTTTTTTTTTTTTTCCAAACCACTGCCAAGGTGAGTCAGTTTTCCAACAATCAAGTTATTCACATTCAACTGAACCAAGTAAAGACGTCAAATGCCACACGAGCTTTTTCTGAAGAAAGGACTGATTTGAATCGTCAGGGACTGGGGTCGAGCATTCGCAAAGACGTAGAATGTTACGTTATCTCCGCGCCCTGACCGCGCGCAGCAAATTCAAGGTTTTCCTGCTGTCGGTTTTGAGACGACCGGATAGACTGCGGAGTCCTGTTCTCTCTAACAGCGGGGCGGCAAACGTCTCTCTGGCCGCTAACCCGGGGGTCAACGGGTGAAAGGGTCAGGAGGAGCCAAGTGTTTAGGGAAGTCAATGTCTGTCTCCCCACAGGCTGACAAGAGAGGTGCCCATCTGTTAAACAGGTTAACTTTGACTGCGGCTACTGGGAACAAATGATAATGCGCCCAAAGTGGATTACTGGAGAATTATGTGAGCCATTGCTCACTGCTAATTGTTAGTTATTTATAGTTTATTTACATCCTTTTTAGAGCACCAAAGGGGAATGAATGTTAAGACAAACACAATATGTTCTAAATTGAGGCCGACTGGCTGCTGTCGTTCTGCAGAGGTTTGTCGGCCCTTGGTGAATGCGCTTAATGAATCCAGAATTCAAGATTAAATGACAGATTACCATTAAAAATTGATTATTCATAATTATTAATGTATTGATTTTAAACCAGTGGTTCTTAACCTTTTTAGAGGTACCAAACCCAACCAGTTAATATGCACATTCACCGAACCTTTCACGAGTGAAAAATAAATATATTTTTTTTTAAAAATTGAAGATATTAAAAAAAACAACAAAAAAAACGCATTTATTAAAAACAGAAAAAAGTAAAAAAGATCAAGAGATAAGTATTCTTTTTTTTGTAATTTATGACGTACTATCACGACAGTCACACGTTGACTACCAAGCGAACTAAATTTCCCGCCGCACTGACTGGACAAGCAATGTCATGTGATCATCTGCAGCCAGTGATGGCCAAGCAGGGGTTCCGTCGAACCCCTGAGACTCACTCACCAAACCCCTGGGGTTCGATCGAACCACTGTTTTAAACCATCTTATTGCATACATAAATATTTTAGGCTGTATTGAAATATTCTCATATTTTTTAATACCATTTTATTACATCATTAACATTTTACACCTCGTTTATTATTCTTGCATTTCATTTCGAATGACACTGGGTGGTCCCTTGATTAAAAATCTCAATTTTTGTACAATTTTGTTGAAGTTTTGTTATTCACAAATCCAATATGAATGTGACTTTTTAGTGAATTGTACAAAAACCCTCATTCAAGCGCTCAAGGGGTGGACATGGCGCAATCTGGCCTTCCGCTATGCTGCCTTCCCTATTACTTCCTTCCTTCCCACTCATGTCCAGGATGCATTTTTGATAAATGGCTGAAGGATGGATGGGCTGACAGAGGGCCGGACAATAATGGCTGATCTACAGGACACAAATGCAGCTACTGGGGAGATTTATGGCCTCGTGCGCACACGCACTCGACCAGTCGGGTAACCGATGAGATGATTTCTCATATCGGCGCCGGACCGAGGGGGAAGAGCGCTTCCCCTTGTGCGCGGGACATTACTTATTAATTCGACACTTTCAAGTCATGGAGCCGGTAAACGTTAAGTCGGACGTAAATGTGACAAAGATTGGGAGAAAGTCAACCTGTGCAGGTAAGTACGTTTTTGATGGAGGGCCATTGTATGTAATACGGGAAAAACTGACAGACACAAAACCTTTTTCACCATAAAACCGTACCTTACATAAAATAGCCAAATGGACATAATTGTACATGGTGGACAGGGTTCTGATTGATGGGTAAATGACAGAGTGAGTTACATAATGGATGGTGGTTGTTTTCCAAAGCCAAATGTGACACGTTGGAAGTTTGGGAAGCATTTAAAGTTTGATCCAAGCCATACTACAGCGAGCCGAATCAGGACTGAATGACGACGACAAATGAGAATAATTGCACCAAAGCGTACATTTAAATCAATCAATCCATCCATCCATTTTCCGATCCGCTTTATCCTCACAAGGGTCACGGGGCATGCTGGAGCCTATCCCAGTCGTTTTCGGGCAGTAGGCGGGGGACACCCTGAACCGGTTGCCAGCCAATCGCAGAGCACACAGTGACGAACAACGATCTGCGCTCACAATCACACCTAGGGACACGTTAGAGTGTTCAATCAGCCTCCCAAGCATGTTTTTGGAATGTGGGAGGAAACCGGAGTACCTGGAGAAAACCCACGCAGGCCCGCGCAGAACATGCAAACTCCACAGAGGAAGGCCGGAGCTGGGATCGAACCCACGACCTCTGCACTGTGGGGTCGACGCGCAATCCATGAGTCCGCCGGGCCGCCCCTCGTTTAAATCAAATCATTCAAGTTTTTTTTTTTTTTTTTAGGTCACAGCACAGAGGCGGCCACATCAAAATCGCCAACGACCTCCTCCTCGCAGCTGACACATCAGACTTGTCTTTCTCCTTGACCTCTCAGAGGCTTTTGAAATACTTTCGCCACACAGTCTTCCAAAAATGACATCTGTCACAAGTAATCCCCCCCCCCCCAGCAATTCTGCCATTTTTGGTGTGAATTTCGAAGAGCAAATAGTCGAAGGATTACCTGGAGTAGACATGGTACTTCTTGGAACTACTGTACAGTATAGAGCCATTAATCCTCCGTTTGTATATGCAGCAGTCTGTAGTAATCAATAGCGCGACGCCACCCGAGCAGTTAATGTCTTCGCAAAATGGGCCTTTAATTGGAAGGCCTGTTGTTGCCGTTGAGAAAAGAACCAGCCATCAAAGAGTGGTTTACCATCGCCCCCTCAATAGTGTGATGATGTGGTGGCCAACGCGACTCTCTCGGGGGTCCCTGATTAAAAACTGCTCTGGAGTCCCTTGCCTCCTGACCCTTCAACCCCAGCTCTACTCCATCTCCACGCACGGGAAATTAATTAAAATTTCACACGGAAAGGGTGAGATCGCATCGCCGATGAGGTGGGCTTGGGAATCAATCAAAAGCATCATGCCCCAATCCACTCAAGATGGCCGCTTGTGTGCTTCCTGTGCGAGAAATGGGAACTTCCTGGGCTGGGAGGGAGGGACAGAGGGTGGGGCCGGCTAAATGACATCATCAATCACACACAGGAGAACAAACACACGCACGCACACACGCACACGCACAAATGATTACATGCCGTAATTTAGCCCAGAGGAAAGTCTGTCCCTGCGTTTCCTTTTTTCTTGCTCACAATAAAATTACATTTGCATTAGCTGTGAAAGAATTTGGCCCAGATGATTTATGGAAGCAATCAACACTGTGCGAGCCAATCCCAGTGGTTCCTTGTAAAGTGTGTGCGTGTGCGTGTGCGTGCGCGTGCGCCTGCGCCTGCGTTTCTGTAGATTTGGTGGGAATGGCTTGGCGCAAAAGGAGCAAAGCCAGACTCGGGGACCGAAGAGGAGTGGGGGAGGAGGGACGGATTGAAGCACTGTGGCCTGGCTGTAACAATCACAGAGATTCCGCCTTTGATTAGATTAGCATTAAACAACACTCTGACAGATATGACAAATAGCAGCATTAGAGCCTGTCATTCTCGCCTCTATCTCACCGTACTCGCCACCGTTATACGAGGGCCGACGTCGCAGGAAGGGGTTAAAAAACGCGAGCGGGAGACGGCATAAAGCCAGATGACAGGTACTATTTATTTGGCAAATTAAAGCTGATAAAATAAAAAAAGGAACGTGTGCTTTCCGGTGATGTATCATTAATCAAATGTGGGGTTTTTTGTGTTATTGTGCAGTAAATCGAGAAAAACAAACCGTTATTATCAGCTATCCTGGTAACTTGAAAATAAATCCACTGTATTTCCTTAAATAAACAAACCTAGCCCTCAGTGTTCCTACGGAAGCGATTTATCCCGAATTTGTGCCTAAGTTGGAACACACGATAAGCTAATACAGGAGTAAAGTTGATCCTGATTTTACACAACACGTGTAAAGTGTACTGAATATGCTAGCTCGCGCTTAACAACCTGAAAATTGATTTTTCTCCCGTGTGAAAGCTTCCGTGAATTTGGACCGGCTGCTATTTTCAACGACACCACATCGTGCAACTGCGATTCCAATTGTGAATCGGTGCGAATCCACTTGCAAAAACCAACGGCCGAGATTTGTGAAATCTAGTGGCAGAAACTGCACACTGTGCGAATGGTGAGTGGAGTTGCGCCCCATTGCTCAGTTGAGTTTGTTTAATATTATGAACAGTGTTTAATATTCTAAAAATACTGCTGTTGTGTTATGAAGTTCCTTTGCAAATCACGTATGGAAATATGGTGAGTGATTCAAAGTATAATGAACAAAATGGTGGGGCAACCGCTTTATTGGATTCAGATTGACAGCAGTAACAGAGCACCCATCGCCAGTGTGATGCTAATCGGGTATCCCGCAATGACGCTATTGACACCGGCTGTCATCGATCCGCCCCTGCCTGCTTATGATCCGAGAATTAGTATTCATGGATGCGGTGGCAGGCTAAATAAACTTGGCAAGGTAAGCGTCCAGAAGACAAGAGCCAATCAATGCAAAGCACTATCAAATCGACATTATCCTTCCTCGGCGGTTTGGGCCCACAAGGGGCACCGTGAGGCCGGGGTCAAAGGGTAGGCGGGCGGGTCGCCCACCCTTGACCCATGCGGCCGATATCTACAAGCAAAGGCGGCTTTCGATCCGGTTTCTCTGCCTTCGTTGGGGGGGACGGGACCAGAGCGGGAATGGAGAGATAAGTGACCGGATGGGCTCCGAGTCCTGCCTCTGTTGTTGTGGTGGTGGATTTAGTGCACTCAAGGTGAGACTGGTAAATCAAAACTATGGCAAACGGCATCTGAGAGAGGAGATAAAGATGCGAGACTTGCCTGTGAACACAGCAGCATGACGAGCTCCACCACCGAACTGCTGGACTTTATGCACACCAGGCCTGGGGGAAATACAACAAGACAGAGAGTTGGTGTAATTTGACAAAATGGGCGCCTTTTTCCAGCGAGCCGTGTAGTCCAGTCCGTCACGCTTTGAAACAGCACAAGCAGACCAGGGTTGCGCTTCCACCGCAATTAATACTCGAGTGACAGGCATTTGATCATTTTTCTTCGGCGAACATTGAGGATGACAAAAATAAATTTGGGAGTATATAGGTGATGATAAAACAAAGCAAACAAAAGCTACATTTCATCAAAGCTACAGCTAGAATTGTTTGAAATTGATTTTAGACGAACCTCCAAAGTGAAGTGGCTCAAAACACGTACCATTTGTGGTGAGAAGATAAATCAAAATAAAATGATAAAATTTGGAGAGATCAGGCGTGACCAGATTTAAATAAATAAAGTGATACCAATTAGACTGGCCGGGTTAAAAAAAAAAAAATATATATATATATATATATATATTTTTTTTAAATGGTATGATTTGGAATAATCAGCACTGCTTGGTAAAAACATTCATGCGGTGCTTCACCTGAACAAGTATTAGCTAACATGGTCCCCATCTGTAAGGGCGCGTCGAGTATTGATGCGCCTAATGAGCTGACATGATGCGAATGTAAACTAATACATATTTGAGCTTTGAATTACAGGTCCGACTTGGGCCGGCATATGTCTCCTATTGATCCCTAATGGCCAACCACGGGGACGTTTGAAGAGATCAAGGGGGCCACTGGAGTGTCCAGAGGCCCAGACGAAGAGATGGGACGTAGATATGTACAACAACACACCTCCCCCTGCTTGCCTTCTACAGTCACCCCTGACACCCCCCCCCCAACCCCGTCCTGCAACTATCAATCAACTTTCCATTTTGTTTGGTGGCAGCAGACATCCCAAACACTGCTATTAGGGGCCTGGCCTCTGACCCGGGCCTCTGGAAACCTTCTAGCGCTGCTACTGGCTCATCAGCCTACTGCGTGAAAGGCAGTTTAAGCAGCAGGGACGAGATGGACCAATCAGAAAGTGTCTTTACAGAACCTTAATGGTTACGTTCACGTCAGATTTGTAGGAATCCGATCCTTTCCTAACAAGATTTAGCCGCATGTTTGCAACGAAATTCAACCGACATGGCAACAACTTTCGGCGCAACATTTCTCCTCTTGTCACTTAACATAGAAGGATGGAGGGAGCGAGACAAGACGCTCAAAACAGAGATGCCTTTTTGAGCTAATTAATGTGCTTTAACCTAAAAAAATTGCCCCAAGGACAATATGAGTAGCCCACAGTTTTTTTCCTCCAAATATCTCAACAGTGATGAGACGCTGACTACCGTATTTTCACGACTATAAGGCGCCATTAAAAGTCTAAAATTGTCTCCAAAATGGACAGGACGCCTTATGATGCGGAGCGTCTTGTCTATGCGCTGAGTTCCAAAACCTGACTGACAGCCGACACGCTGTTTATATAGAGAAAAGGCGGAAGTGACTGTGGACAGGCATGCGGCAAAGAAGTCGGCCAATCAGTGAAGGGTGGGCGTGTATATATACATATATGGAGAGTAAGAGAGAGAAAAGGCAGACGTGAGTGACAGGCATGCGGGGAAGCAGTCCGCCAATCAGTGAAGGGTGGGCGTGTAAGTGGACGCTAAAGTGACGCTACAAGCAGGTACCAACACCTGTATAGAGTGTGGCTATGTGCATTGTTGCAAAACAACTTCGGTTTTGGTTTCTAAGAACCCCCGAAAATAAATTCTACAAAGAGACACGCCTACGAAGCTCAGTTCAAACTTCAAGCCATCGGTTATGCTTTTGGCATGCGTGCCCATCTCACAGCAGCGGTGAAAAACCAAGTCAAGCAAATGAACTCTGAGCTTGCCGTTATTCCCGGAGGCTTGACTAAAGAACTCCAACCGCTGGACATCGGCATCAACCGGGCGTTCAAAGTAAAGTTGCGAGCGGCATGGGAACAATGAATGATCGATGGCAAACACAACTTTACAAAGAGTGAGAGGCAGCGCCGGGCGAGTTACGCCACAATTTGCGAATGGATTGTGGCTGCTTGGACGAACGTGTTTGCTTGCACTGTTGTTCGAGTTTTTGGCAAAGCCGGCATCATTTCTGTGGAGCCACATGGCAATGAGAGTGACTGACAACGAGAGGGAACACGGCGTTTTTGATGGATTACCGGTACTTGCACAATTGTTCAATTCTGATGCAGAGGATGAGGACTTTGATGGATTTCTGGGTGATGATTGATCGAAAAACGTGAGTACATTGTACGATGGCTAAATAAAATACAACGGAACTCCGTTTTGCTTCGTTGCCTTTTTAAAAACGTGTTTTTAGCTTGTATCTGTATGTCTTGGCATGCTACCGTATGCTACAAGCTAACGTGTTTTTAGCGTGCGCGCATGCATGCCGTATGTTTAAGCTGGTGTATGTTTTACCACTTTAAAATTGCGCCCAATAATACAGTGCGTTTTGTCTATGTGTAAAATACAGAAATAGCACCCATTAATGAGACTGCGCCCAACCATACGGTGCGTCGAATGGTCGTGAAAATACGGTAACTAAGGAGAATTAAAACAAGAAGAAAGTTACCATATATTTATTGAAACTACTCTTCTGTTTTTATGAATCTATACTTTGTAGATTGTGAAAATGCCGTTTCCAAAAAATGGTCATTTTACAGCTGTAATTTTAATACTCATATAGTGCCTTGCTGGAACAAAAATATGACCTCATGCTTTATATACGATACAATATAAAACACAATAATTAAAATAATATATTTCCTCATTAAAACATATAATTTAGTTTTTTTTTTTCAAAGTTCAGTTTTACAATCAAACATGATGTCCCGATCCGAAACTGTTTGATTGCCAGTGACCGTTTATTTTCACGGGTGACACTGGTGATGGAAACGGATGCTCACGAAAAAGTTACAGTATAAACAGCATATTTGGGCAACTCGTTAAAAATCCGAAAGATGAAATATGATTTGAAGAGGAAAAAATAAAGAATTTTTTTGATTGCGCACGAATTCTGCATTGCAGAGATGTCTGAAATGTTCACCCTCCGACGACAACACTGTACTGAAATGCCGAGAAGTCGGATTTGATAGGCCTTCACCAATTTGCTGTCTCACATGACAATGCCCAAGCTAATCGCTGTCATATGCCTTTTTTTTTTTTGCATAGTCTGACAATTTGTACTCCCGCAGCGGTCTTGAAGGCATGGTAAGACTGCGGCATCATACTCACTGGTCCCCTCGATGAGGAGCTCCTGTCCATGACTGCCCAAAAGCGTCCGGGAGAGGAACGGAGCAAAGTCCACAAAGATCTCTCTGAGGAGGGGGGCCGCCTTTTCTAGGGCATGTTCCAGACGCTCCGAGATACTAGAAAAAAACGAGATGAGATGACGGGCAAAAAGTCAGGCAACTCTACTCGAAGGTCACTTTTTTTTTAAATGAGGAACACTTGAATCAATAGAAAAAGATATGTACAAGAATGCATGTGTGTTGTGTGGTGTGTGTGTGTGTGTGTGTGTGTGTGTGTGTGTGTGTGTGTGTGTGTGTGTGTGTGTGTGTGTGTGTGTGTGTGTGTGCGTGTGTACAGGGTGGAGAAAAAAAAAAGATGAATCACCTCATATTGGGGGCTGTGTGCTGGGTCACAGGGGAGAGCGCTGGGACAGATGGCAAGCTAGCGCTGGCTGGAACCTGGCCACCGGCTGCAGAGGGAAACCATGGAACTCTGTTATTAGTCTGGACTCGCACGCACGCGCACAAGCGTGCACAGACGCCCAAGGCAATACGTTATAAGGCCAGCAAAGTGCCATAAACTGGCGTAGAAACATGCCTCTTATGAAATCATACAATGGCTTCCATTCAAATGTTGGAAGAGAGGGGAGGGAGCGATTTATGGTGGAGTAGGGCAAGTGGGGGTACAAGTATAATTTTTATGGTTAAGATAGTGGATGATGTACTCCGGGCACAATACGTCTTCCTTATCAATTTACAATTCAGAGCGTTTCATGATGAGGCCTTTAAATTACATACTTAGAGACCGGTAATGTTTCACTGCCACTCGCTGAGTACGCGCCCACGCAATCTCCCCCACCCCACCCCAAAATACGCCCACCTCCCCACCCTGCACCACTGTGCCGAGAAATAAGGTTGCACAATTTGGAGACTGACCAAAATGAATAGTCAACATCGGTATTTATCTTGCTAAATGGCATATTGGTGTACTCTGGTCCTTTTTATGGCGAAGAGTTAAAAAATAAAATAGGAAGAGCATAAATCACAGAAACAGAACTTAAAAGAAATGTCGTGGTAGCACAGTGAAGAGTGTCTGTCCGAGCTGCTCAGCACAATATGGTAAGAAGAAAAAATGTGATGGTGACCATAAATCACAGAAAGTTATTATGATGTCACAGTACTGCAGTGACAACGGTGGTAATAGGGACTGTGTCTTGGCTGCTCAGTGGAAAAAGAGGAAAACTAGGGTGACCATAAATCACGGAAATAGAATGTAATGCGCGGTGGTGTTAGCTTAGACACAAAAGACAGTAAAGGGAACCCTATGATAATTATTGTGAAATGTTGGTCGCATGGTGAAGACGATGGCAGAAACAACTCGGTCCTGGCTAATCGATGCAATGCAGCAAAAAAAAAAAAAAAAATCGGAAAAATATGATGTGACCACATACCATGCAAATTGCAATGACTGCGATATGAAGGTAGTATGGCGACAATTACGCAACTCTGTCCTAGGTGATTAATACGATACAACAAAGGCAGAAAAATGAGTGACCATAAATAACGGAAAGTGAAATTATCGTGAGATAGAGGTAATGTAGTGACAACAATGCTAGTAGCAACTCTGTCCTGCCTGCTCAGTACAATATTGCAAAAAATTGTCAAATATGATGGTGATCATAAATCATGGAAATTGAAATTCTTGTGACATTGCGGCAGTGTAGTGATCACGGTAGAAGCAAGTCTGCCTCGGCTGCTCAGTACATTACAGCAAAAGAGGAAAAATAGGATGGTGACCATAAATCACGGGGAGAAAAAAAAATGTCGATGTAGCAGTGACGTACTAACGACTGTGGTAGGAGTGATTGTCTTTAGTCTGTTCAGTACAGTATGGGAAGACTGCAGATGTATGGCGGGGTCCATAAATCTCATGCATAACACATTTTAATGCAATGTAGAACTAAAATATTATAAGAGGTGGATGAGTCTGTGTCAGAGGAACCATCGATATGATGGCAAAGAGGGAAAAACTATGATGATGGCCATAATTACGTAAATTTAACTTATTGCAACACAACGGCAGCATAGTGATCCAAGAGGTGGACGAGTTCCTGTAATGGGTCTTATAAGCTGCAAAGAGGAAAAATAAAATGGCGAGCAAATCACCGAGCGCAAACTTCCTGTGAAGTAGCAGTTGCACGAGCGGCATCGGTGCTAAAGGGGGATTCTGTATTAGCTGCTCAAGTTCAGCAAGCGAAAGAATATGACGATTCCCATAAATGACGGAAAGCAAAGTGAGTAGGACGTTGCAGTGAACAAATACAACAAGCCGCCTCGACTTCAACACTCATTAGGTCATCGCAGAGCAATTCGGGCCCAGCTGGCTGTTTTTGTTTTTTTTTGACCATTTGATTGTTGGTCTAAAGTCGACGGGATGAGGCAGGGCGGCGCACGCGCTACGCAGTCTACCTTTGATTGATCCGCCAGTAGATGGGCCTCCGCGCACCTCGTAAATAATATCATGCACGGCTCAAGATGGAGGAGCAAGAGGAGGATTACACTCCTTGCTTGTTTTTCCAGCCGGGGCAGTCTCCAAGAAAGGATAACTCCTTGGGAATGACATGCGTGATGTGGTTTGGGATGACTGAACGTCCATGTGTGTGTGTGTGTATGTGTGCGTGTGCGGGCATGCGTGTGAGCGTGTGTGCGCGGTGTTAAGTGTGTACGGTGACTGCACAATCATATGGCACTTTACAGTAGGGGTCGAGAAACCGTATTTGTTTTGTCAAAATGGACTCACCAATCAGCAAATACAGGGGAAAAAAATATTTTTTAGAATTTAATTGAATTTACTGATAAAAGGCAATCAAATCTATCAGTTACAGTGGTGTCTCAAAGCAAAGTTCAATTTAAAAAAAAGTTTTTTTGTTATTTTCCGGTGTTGTAAAATGACTTTCAAAATAGTGCAAGCCAAACAAAAACTACATATCATATCAAACACATTAATTCATTTAAATTTCATGTTGAAAAGTATTCTAATTGAGCACAATAACTACTGTAAAATATTAAGAGTATTCAGGACTGCTTCAATGATTAATAAGTTTATTAATTAAAATCATTCTTTGAACATTTAACATTTTTAAAAAGTCCGCTTCATAAATGTTATTCATGAGGGTTTTTTTTGTGCGTGTCAAAAAATCTTTTACGAACAAATACTTCTGTTTCACATAGTTTTATTTATTGGTTCTTCATTTATTTGTGTTTATTCCCCCCCCCCCCTCTATATATTTTCTAATCCTACTTTGAAGCAAAATCACTGGAGCTGGAGTTTCATGCCATTAAGTGTCGCACTGGTGTGTGTGTGTCCTGAGGCCTTAGATAAGCACATTAAGCTACACAAGCCACACAGGAGTAGCATTGTTGAATAAATATTGATTTCTGGCAAAGCCAAGTAATTCAGTCTGCGCCCTGCACGCCCTCTAAGTGTGTATATGTGTGTGTGTGTGTGTGTGCGTGCGTGTGCGTGTTTGTGCATCTGCTGACCCTCGGCATTGCTGCTGGTCTGTGATGCATCTCCAGAAGAAACCACGGCCACGCCATCAACGGGAGTCACGGGGGGCACGCTGGGGGGAGCGACAGCGGTATTGGCAGCAGCGGCGGATGCGGCGGGCACCTGAGATGTCACGCCTGCTTTCTTGGGGGCAAGCACAACACTCCTGCATGACAAAAGACAACATTCACGTCAATGTACACAACAGACATATCAATGTACGATGACGCAAAAAAAAAAGCTCATTCGGTCAAAGGATTTTACATTTTCAGGATTAGAGTGACAACGTTTTGCTTTTGAGTGTAACGTTCAGGAGTCAGCCTGAATATTTTCATAAAATATAGCTTTAGAAGTCACAAAACTTCAACGACGGCTCAGAGGATCAACACTGGTTTTGCTTTTTCTTTGAGACATTCACTTTAAATCACGGGAGTCAAACTCAAGGCCAGATCTGGCCCACCGTGACATTTCATGTGGGCCACGAAAGCAAATCATGCGTGTCAACTTCCATGATCTTGCTAAAAATCTGTAGCGAAATGTCAAATTATGTGTCATCAGTAATGTTGAGATTTTGCAATAATTTTGCTACCCTGTTTATGCTCACTCGAATAATTGAACAAAGTAGTACAGTTCAGCGATTTCAAAATTTGTGGTGTGGAAGTCACAATTCGATGAGACGATTATTTTGGTTACACTATCATAATGGCCCTCCGAGGAAAGACCTCTCTCCAATGCGGCCTGTGACAAAAATGAGTTTGACATCCCTGCTCTCAAAGATGGTGTCGCCTAAAAAAAAGGGACGTTCAGTGAAGAATAAAAATATACACAGTAGAGGAAGTATTTTACTTCTTAGATTAGTGGTGCCCTTTGATGGGATGAATTCACAAGGTAATAAACAGTGACTGCTTTTCATGCACATTGCTGCTTTGTTCTGGAAAATTTGCCATTTACAACT
The DNA here is from genome assembly GCF_054856545.1 of Hippocampus guttulatus. NCBI lineage: Eukaryota > Metazoa > Chordata > Actinopteri > Syngnathiformes > Syngnathidae > Hippocampus > Hippocampus guttulatus. The sequence continues at coordinate 3,124,034 of NC_141269.1, read as the reverse complement.
CGCAATAAAGGTTTGCCGTGATTCGCAGTCCTTTAAATTTTCTGGAAAAATACACCTTGAGATGTCTCCTGCGAGAGTGTTTTTTTTCTTTCGCTTTTTATGCAAAGAATTGAGAATTCAAACTACTTATAAACTGTCGCTTTCCAAATCCCATAAAGTCTTGATTTCGTGCAAGCCAGTTCAGAGGATCATGGGATTTTTTGCTGCTGGTATCCGCCACTCCACACAAAAAGTGACCATACAGTTGGGGGTAAAATAATGCGGTTGGAGCGAGTGTGGGTTGAAACGGCAGCCGGGGAGGCAAACGGCACGCTGCAGATAAGCCGTCAGTCTGGAGCAGGGCTATGACAGAGCACTGGCCATATCAAAGGGAGGCTGGCCCCGCTTATCAGTGCTGACACAGGGGAAGCAGAGCCTAATCACTGACTGCTGCTGCTGATGCTGACACACACACTAATGCACAGGCTTGCAGATGTACGGTCAAACATGCAATGCACATGTTTAAGTACAGCGGAAGCAGAACAAGACCAAAGGATGACGCACGGTCTTGAAGAAACCGACGAGCGTGAGTTAAGCCTGGCTCAGCGGGTAGTAAATATAGCACAAACCTCCCTCTCAGAGTTAGCATTCAGGCTAACCAATCGAACGCAAGTCTCCTCAAACTGGCCAAGTAGACAGGTAGGTTACCGGAAATGGCTAAAGAGTTTAACCAGGCTTGCCAAGTTCTCATGAAAAGAGCCCAGGAATTAACACAAGCAAGCTAAGTTAATCCACAGTCGGCTGAACCTCACACAAGTTTACACAGACTAGTCATGCTAGTTGGCAGGCTAGTGAAAATAGCCCAAGAGCATAATTTAGCTAGCAAACATAGCACAAACTGTATGTTTACCTAGAAGAGTCAATTTAGCACACAGGGTAACAAAGCCGGCACACAATTTTCTACTCAATCAGCCTCCAAGTCCTCCATTTTACGACTTATCTGTGGTCCTATTTGTTCTTCATTTTGTGACATACAGTATTCTTTATTTCCAGTCATCCATTTTGTAATGTGTTTTTTACAGTTCTACATTTTGCAACGTATCAGTTACAGTACTCCATTTTGTGACGTCATTTTCACTCCTCCATTTTGCCACATTTCCATTATTTACAGTCCTGCATATTACGATTTGTCTAGACATCCGTTTTGTATTCATTCTGTTATTCGCAAAACTCCCGTTTGTTATGTTTGTCTCTTTCAGCAGAGCACTTGAGTTGTTTGCCGTGCTTTATTTTATGACTGATTTGCATGGGTCAAATCAATCAGGTTTTTCTTCCTGACTGGAAGCAGGCCCCAGACATTATCTACCAAGTTTTGCTTCCGTTCAGATACCCATAAGACAGGACAGCCCTATCAGGATGTGAAGAAGAGCGCCACAACTAGCTGAATGCACATTCTATTCATGGAAAGCACCATCGAGTGCATAAATAGACGCGTGTTTGTGTGGAGCCTTCCATCTACTTGTAAAGGAACCGGTAAATTATTCAGCAGGTCATTAGCCACACTTATCATGAGTGGGCCGCCCCTGACAATTAATGAGACGTCAGCCAGCCACAACACGGGAGGCCTAAGGTGCGTTGTGTATTATTGAACATTTTGAACCTGTTATGTTTGCGTCAAGTAAATGTTGTATTCTGGTAATCACCACAATTTCAAATAAAATGAGGGAACGTGTTTGTGTGTATAACTTGTACGATGCCTCCAAGACCAGCCTCAAAGCTGCCAGGACGCACACTGGCATTAAATAAGATGATAAATAGAAAACGTAAAGATCATATTTCCACGCATATACACCGTGCTCCAATTAGTCATCTACTTAAGAGGATGAAAAATAAACGCCTCCCTCAAATAGAAGACTCCTTTTACTGCATCAGGAAAGGGGGGCGGGATTAAATATGATGATCTCAGTTTATGCTTAACTTTCCTCACATGGAAATTAACAGTCCTCCCTTTTGTGACATTTCATGCAGTCCTACATTTGGAGTGCTCCTTTTGCGACATTTGCAAATGACAGTCCTACACCTTGCAGTATATTGGTTATTGACAGACTTCCCGTTTTACAGTCCTACATTTTGCAACACTTTCATTATTTTACAGCCTCAACTTTGCAATTTTTGTTTTGGTCATTAACAGAAATACGTCTTGCGATATTTGGCGTCCTCCATTTTGCCCAATGCAGTTTACTGCGCCGTTCTCCATTTGGTAACGTTTTTATCGTTTGCAGTCCTCCACTTTGAGTCATATCCATAAGTTTTGCAGTCTTCCATTTTGGGACATATTCATGATTTACTCTGCTTCATTTTGTTCATTTTTGACATATTTGTTACTTCCAGTCCTCATTTTATGACATTCCACTATTTACATTCCTACATCTTGTGATATATTTGTGACTTGCAGTCCTCCCTTTTATGACATTCCGACGTCTTGCGATATATTTATTATAGACAGTCCTCCATTTTGCAAACGACGCGATTTCAAGCGACAGTTGCAGTCCTCAATTCTGCAAAACGTCCATCAATTCCAGTCCTCCATTTTAAAGCGCGATTCGAGAAATTAAACTTGCCGTCATTCAAACGCTATTTGAGATTCCTCCCGAACGCTGCATTAACAACACTTCACGATGGACACAAGTCTTCTGTACACGCACGGCAGGAATGCAAACAAGTGCGCCCCGTGTATATCCCCCCCTGGCCAACGCTCGCACATTCTGCTGATCTAAATCAGCGGCTTGTACAATGACACTGTTTAGTTCTGGTTCGTGTCAGCAAATATTTGCAGACTGACTGTCATAACAGGGGCACGGCTGAGAAATGGATGGGAGAAATCCACCAGGTCTGCGCTAGTAAATAAATCAGCTGGGGGGGGGACGACATCGTGTGGATACTTCCCCCTCTGACCCACTCCCGGTTTTTATCTGGATTTTCTTGCACCCTCCCACCCCCATGTCGTCCTCGTAAATCCAAGCGTCTGGACGCGAGGAGAGGTGGCGTGTTTTGGCAAGCACGTCTGTGTAGAATGTCAACCCGTCCCGTTGTCGTGTCGTGTCTTGCTTGTAGATGCCAGCCGTGATGGACGTGGCAGATGAAACGGTGTTCGTGCGCGCGTAGTGCACGGCGGGAAAAACTAATGAGAATGGAGAAATCACTACATGAACAAAATGAGAAGCTCCAAATTGGAACATCCAACGGAGGCCTGTGGAAAAGATCGCACTGGATGTTTACGAGTCCCAACCTGAGCAATGTCCTCGTGCAAAAGAATTACCGGTCATACCTCAATATCCATATTGCATATTTATCAAAATTAGAATTTATGAGCGCACACATTCAAGGAATTTGCTCATATGGTATTTATTTTCAGCGCAATACTTCAGGGATTGGGAAAACTTCAAATAAAGTTTTCGGTATTCCCCCCTCCAAATGAAATAAAAATGTGTGGTGGGCCTATGAGTTTCAATATCATATCATATTTAGCATCTTTATACGATATTATTTACGCCTTTAAGAAAATATTACTTATGTTTAGTCCTGAAAAGAGCACTTAACCTGCCACACAAAAATAAATAGATAATGAATAATAATCAATGATGATTGATCAATTTTAGTGGTGAAAAATAAAAATATTGAATTTTAAATCTTAAAAAGGCAACACCATATTGATTTCATCATAATCATTTTTACATTTGTACTGGCATAATCTGACCAGCGTCAATAACCAATCCCATTGTGGCCCCGCACTATCGGGCCACTGTTAATGTAGAACTCTGTTCCGTCATAAATATAATTCTCTTCGCTTTAATCGTCTTCCGTTCCTCACAGCTCCCGACAAAAGTTACGGCTCGTATGTATTCAAAAAAAAAAAAAAGTTGAGGTACCACTGTATTCATTTCACCTCAAGTTGCAGGCCTTATCGGCCATCTGCCTTATCGTGTGAGTTTATGTTAAAGCCCCTTCCTGCCCCTGTTGAAGGTGTCTGGCTGTGAACGGGGCCTCGCGTGTGTTGCACGAGGAGGCTCCCCAAACTGTTGGTATATGGTTTCCAGCGCTCCTCGAGTCCTCAGTAAAGCAGCCAGCGGGCAGGAGCCAGTCTAATCCCCCTGATATGGGGAGCACCCGCAGACCTGACAAAGCATTCCTCAGATAAAGACACGCCGTCATCACAGAGATGTTGCGGAATTCCCATCGTTTTTGGTGGGCGGGGGGCGTTGGGGGTCATACCCGCAGACCGACTGACTGGCTACGGGGAGGAGGTGTTTTCTTCAAAATGTGAGAACCTCAACTTTGACAGTCTCCCCCATGGAGGAGTCTCTTACTCATCCTCAAAGTCCAAATGTAAAACAGACCCAAGGACCATCGTTCTCACCTGGGCCTGTCTGCGGACTCACCACATGACTTTTTCCACTCCTCCCCGCCCCACTGCAGGGTTACCGGCATTTCGAGCAGACAAAGTCGGTTCAAAGGGGTTTCTGTTACAAAATGTTCCTCTGGATGCAAACGGGGTACCGTGCAGAGACGGCTTCAAGGTCAGCAGCTTTTGTCGGGGATGAAACTGTCGACTTTGAAAAGGAATTGGAGTCTGGGGGAAACCAGTGTCCACCAACACACAGGAGCAAAGTGGAAAAATAGGGCTATACAGTAATCCCTCGTTTATCGTGGTGAATGGGGACCAAAACCACCCGCGATAAACACTGATGACACCCAGCTCTACCTCTCCTGCAAGCCAAACTCCATACTCCCACCCCCCTCCCTCACCTCTTGCCTCTCCGAACTCAAAACATGGTTCACAACAAACTTTCTTAAATTAAATACTAATAAAACTTAAGTCCTCCTTCTTGGCACCAAATCCACTTTATCCAAAGTAAACAGTTTTTCCTTCAACATTGACAGCTCCCTAGTGTCCCCCTCCCCCCAGGTTAAGAGTCTGGGTGTCATCCTGGATAGCATGCTCACCTTCCACTCGCATATCAACACCATCACCCGCACTGCTTATTTCCACCTCCGCAATATTACCAGACTTCGCCCTTCCCTCACCCCCCGCACCACTGCTATTCTTGTCCACAGTCTTGTCACATCCCGCCTTGATTACTGCAACGCTCTCCTCTTCGGCCTACCTCAAAAGTCCCTTCATAAAATCCAGCTGGTCCAAAACGCCTCTGCTCGCATCATCACAAAAACATCTTCCCAGCAGCACATCACCCCCGTTCTCCAACAGCTTCACTGGCTCCCTGTTCAACATCGCATCAATTACAAACTGCTTCTATATACATATATGGCCATCCACAACCTGGCCCCTCCTTACCTATCCGACCTTCTCCAGGTGCATATCCCCTCTCGCTCCCTCAGATCCTCGTCCTCCCTCCGCCTGTCAGTGCCCCCTGCCCGACTGAGCACCATGGGAGCCAGAGCCTTCAGTCACGCTGCTCCAAAGCTCTGGAACAACCTACCTCCGGACCTCCAAAACTGCACACCTCTTTCCACTTTCAAGTCCCGTCTAAAAACACACCTGTTCAGGATTGCCTACAACACATAGCTCTTCCATTTCCTATGTTTTTATGATTTTATGATTTTATGTCCTGTTTTTATATAATATCTCGCTTACTAATTTTTACATTGTATTTTCTTATTGTCTGTACAGTGTCCTTGGGTGGCATGAAAGGCGCTTTTAAATAAAATGCATTATTATTATTATTATTATTATTATTATAAACGAAAATCCGCCAAGTAGCGACCAATTAACATATATATATATATATATATAAAATAATAATAATAATAATAATAGATTTTATTTATAAGCGCCTTTCAAGACACCCAAGGACACTTTACAATAACAAAAAACACAAAACTATACGGGTTGAGCAGCGGCAGCCAAAACTGCCCCACCTGGGCCTTTGCGCTTGAGCAGAGCGCATTAACACACACACACACACACACAGGCCAGCGATCCCCGCTGGCGTGCAGCAGACGTGTTTATGAGTAGTCAATTAACTCATTCAGTACCAGCCAATTCTGGACCAAGTCTGAAAAGATGTTTAAAAACATCTTTGGGAGTGAATGAGTTAAGGTTGTTTAGACAATTAAGGATGAAGAGACCTGCTTTTGTTCTTATAAGTCTCTCTCTCTCTCTCTTAGCAACACACATACACTCACCTGCGTGCCCATGCGTGCACCCCACACACACACGTGCCCCACGTGGACCTTGCTCACACACTAGCACGCATGGTGAATAACACTTAGACACTGATTTTTGCGGACTTCAAAAAATAAATAAATAAATAAATAATTTTTTGGTGATTGTTTGAAAAAATCCGCGATGCACTGAAGCCGCCATTTTTTTTTTACTTTAACGCACTTTGTGTTGCACATTTGTGATAAGGTTTGTACATCTTAAGAAGGGTGTTTACCTTTTTCGTATGATTGAACGAGGATGGGTAAAAAGTGGTTGACTTGTTTGGTGTTTCCCACACTTGTCGGAGTGTGGTATGAAAGAGCTGAACTCGTGATATATTGATCCCAAAACTGTTGGAGCAATATTGATGTTTGAGCCGCTGAAAATTAGAGTGGGCCATTTTGATTTTTGTCATTTTTAAGTTCAGTACAGAAATGAATAGACAATCAAGGTTTAGTTCCTATGTTGACAGGTAGGGGACAGTTCACTCTTGCACGTTGCACTTTTCCCTGATTCGTCATTGCAAAAACAATTTCTTCTTCCAAGACGCCAACAACTATGAAACCAAGTTTCACCTTTCACAAAAGCATCCCAGAAAGTGAGGAAGACTCAGAAAGTGCTTAACTTGGGCGCCAGTGCACTTGCAAGTCAGTAAAAGTGACAGATAAAATATTGATCGATGTGACAGATGTTTGGCCTTGGCAACAAACTAAGACCGGAGTAAAAAAACAAAAAAACAATTTCTGTCCAAACAAATATCCAGAATAAATTATGACTGCCATAACAACACCCAGATATACCGTAAAATCCTTCAGATTGGATTGCAGCCATAAAAATAAATCACTCACCGGCAAAACAACAAAATGGAGTCAGCCCATGATAGTTTTTGGTGGCTCATTTGTATTTGTGTATTTCTGTGGGCACATTTGTGTCAAGAGATGCGCTCACCTGTCAAAAGATCGGATCTGCAAGGAATCCCTGGGAACGTCACCCACGCCCACCCCGCTTCCCAGAAAAGCGGGCGGCAGCAGGCCAGGGTCCACCATGATGTCGTCGGGCGGGGCGCTGACCAGGCTGCGCAGGATGTCCTTCACGTTCTTGCCCTTGGCTTCGGCCGGTCTGACCTCTGAGGACAGCGTGGACAGGGCCTCCGAGACGGCGTCGGGTCCGTGGGCAGCACCGCCAGTGGAGGACGCCTCCGCCTCACTGGCCGCGGCGATGGAGGCGTGCTCATCGCCGATGCCGGAGTCGTAGCGGCGGAGGGCGACACCATTGTCCGACTCTGGCAACGCAGCCGCGGCACCGCTGTCTGTAAAGAATGTCATCGTTCAATTAAGATTAAGATATCCTTTATTTGTCCCACACTGGGGAAATTTACAGCCTCCAGCAGCAAGAATGTAGGCAGAAAGAAGAAAGAAGAAAAAACAAACAAACACCGTTCAATCAATTAATCAATTAGTGGTCTCTTACAAGGGTGACTAAAGATTCATGAATCCCCCAAAAATCAATTTGGGGTTTCATATCTGGATCTAATGCCAAGGTTAGGTTTTCAAGGTGGGGTTTCAAGTCAAGTGCGTTAAAGTTTCAAATTAGGGTTTCCGGTCTGTAACAGCAGCAAGCCAGTGTTGTGATATCAAGTCCGGGTAAGGTTTTCACGGTAAGTGTTTCCAACCGGCGTTCCAGAGGTACACTTTCAACGGTGGGCGTCAAGCCTGGAGTAGGGTTTCAAACAAAGGGTTAGGGTTTCAAATCAGGCCTCCTATACCTGTGCTGCGGGCCGACTGTGATCGCTGGGGATGCTTGTTGTCATTGTGGGGCTCCAGGATGTCTCGGTACTTGGACACCATGAGGACGGAGATGAAGTAGACCACAGCCAGAGCCAAGAACTGAGCCTGCTTACTGTCCTCCTGGAACAAAACAAGAATACTAAACAACATCCGTATTGATGTGCGCTTGTGTATACATAAGTACAGCAGAAAGTGTCACGAGAGTCCTGTCAGGGGTTCCTTTTGCACCGAGCCTTACAGTTCTTCGATGAAGATAATGTACACAACCGTATGGAGGCTACAAGCGAGAGAAGCCTATTTTGTTTTACGAATTGTACAACGTTGGGGTTTTCAGCAAAGCTAAGGATTTCAATTTACTGCTATGTCCTGACTTATGAATTACTCCTGACTTCTGTTTTGACCACAATTGTTTGTCAGAATGTTGTGAACACTGAAGGGACAGCAAGTCAAAGTGTTTAACAACTCCAACCGAAGTTGATAAGTGCATTCTCTTTCTTATGAATTCATGGTTAGTTTGCCATTAGTTTAGCATTAGCCAAAAACGCTTTGATAAATCAAATTGTTTATTGTCATACAGATAAATTTATTGCATGTGTTTGTTCGAAACCACACGGGAAGACTTTTTAAAAAACGATTGCATATTAAATCGCAATTGCAATAATGAGGGAAAAAAAAATCAACAATAAAAAAGTTTTTAAAATAGGACAAATTTGATTCATCCATCCATTACCCGAACTTATGCTTTCAAATGAGGGTTTAAAATAAGAGTTAGATTTCTCAAGTTAGCGCTCCCCGTTGTATGGGCCGATTGATTTTAAGGGATGTAAAATGAAACGAAACTGTGGGGTCCTGGTGGAAACAAAAACCATACTGACCAGTTGTCAACAGCTTTTGAACTTAGCCGTGTGCGGGCGTGCTTTCCACAACTCACAATATCTCGGAAGACGATGGCCCTGAGGCGGTTGATGTCCATGTCCTGCAGCAGCCGCTCAAAGTCGCGCACGGGAGACATCCCGCCCGTCACCGCGTCCACAGGACTCTGCGCCAATCATAAGAGACATTTGATTTGTTCGCCGAGACACAAACGCATACGTGTAGCGGCTTGGGTATCCTCTGGCAGGAGGACGGTGTCCTTAACATAATGGCTTTTCTATAGAACGGCTGCATTATGAATGAGGTTTAACACACGCACGGCGACGGTTCAGGGAAGGAACGGCATGACTTTTACTGGAAGTCGCTGGATCAGATCAACAAAACAACAAAGATGAAGGTGGTGGGGTGGGGGGGGGTAATACAATAAGCTATGAGCTAATGCAATAATGTCCGGTGCTCAGTGGTCAGTGGGGAGGAAAGGGCAGAGCTTGTATCTGGACTGGAAGTGACTACAAAGGGGGGGGGGGGGGGGGGGGGGGGTTACAGGAGCAGAATAAGACATCCTGGGTATGACTTGCCTGTGCAGACACAGATTTGCCGGAAATGGCTGAGTTTGCTTCTTTGCTGAGCTTCAGCTGAGCCTGCTGACACTCCAGGCAGTTTCTCACCGCCATTGCGCACACTACAAGGAGCAAAAGAGGTGATGAAAACAGAACTCTGCTGTACATAATCGGCACACTTGATTTCCCCCAGCTGATTAGGAAGCTTTTATTCAACATGGCAAGGCTCTAGGCTGAGACCAATATGGGCACCGAGACACCCTAATTTCTTTCCAGGAAAAAAAATAAAATAAAAATCGGTTGCACCAGGAAAAGCCTTTCAAGGAGTTGTGAAGAAAGGTATTAGTGACTCTCAATACCTCTGCAGCAACGTTTGTTTTTCTTTTGTCTGCATATTGTATGTTTTGTTTTTATATTGCTTTTGTTGTTGAAGTGCAAATACCGAAACAATGATGCCATTAGGTTTACAAGGTGATGCCAACAGTGTCAGCCTGGTTCAGTGTATCTGCCCCAAGGTCGTACAGTGCAAGGCATGCTCTTGAATCACACACACACGCACACCGACCGACTTGTGTGTGCCGAGTTGGCAGTGAGAGACACTTTCCCCTCCTCGGCGGCAAATAACATCTTACCCTGATGCGACTTCACTTCACATGTGGCACACTTATAATCTAATGTCATCTAATGTCATCTATTGTAATCCACAACCCCCACTCAGCGCTACTGGTATTTGACAACTGACAAATCTCAGCCTTTGGGAAAGCGGAGGAGAGAATTATTCCGTCTGGAAATGGCCCGGCTTTTTCCATTAGGACCACTCTCTCATACGGCCATTTGTAAAAAGGAGACGTATGGGAGGAGGGGAGGAGGGCTGGTCGACGCTAAAACCTTGTTACACTCTGCCCAAATCCGATTAGGGCGCCTTCAATGGGAAGCACATACCTCATCAAATATTCATTTCATAACAAACGTGGCTGCTGATTTTCCAACGCCGGTTCTGCAAGACAGCCGTTGCGGTTCGTTGCTATTGTAGTACAACTTTGCATGAGAGAGGGTTTCATTACTGTATCCTGCACTTAGGGTGACAAAATGGGGTTTGAAATTAGAGTTAGTGTATCCAGCCGGGGCTCGTGTTTCAAGTAGGGCCTGACCAATATGGATTTTGTGAGGCTGATTCCAATGTTTGGTAGAAAGAAATTTCAATAACTGATTAATCAGACAATTAAAAAAATTTAAATAAGAGGAAAATATGTTTTTTATCCCTTAGTGCTTGCAACAACAAAGGTATGATTTACAATACTTTGTTCTTTAATATTTAATTGCCTTTACAAAAGAAGAAAAAAACCCTGCTGATTATCAGTTTGTTAGTTTTTTCAGGGGGGAATGTTGTTTTGTATTAATGTATCAATACAACCCCCCGCAAAAATCTAAAAGTGCAAATAGGGTTCAGACAACGGTTAGGGTTTCAAGCGTGGATTAGGGTTTCAAGTAAGCCTTCAAACTAGGGTTCAAAGATACGGTACAGTACCAAGTTTTTCAATTAGGATTTGAAGCCTGGTTTCGTTCTTCAAAGTGGGGGTAGGGTCTCTTGCCGGAATTGGGCTTTCTAATTACGTTTTCAATCCCGGAATCGGCTTCCAAAGAAGGTTTCGGCTTCCATGTCACAATCTGGTTAGGATTTCAAATGAGGTTTTCTAGCCTTGGTGAGGATTTCAAGCATGTGGCCAGGTTTCCATGCAGCATTCAGGTTTCAGATTCGGGTTTATTTGTGTTGCAGGTGAGCACATCCAGATCAAATGTATTATTCTAGTGTATTTAACAGCCTGGAATAAAAGGTATGAAAATGGCCTGGGGGGGTTTGGGAGAGGGAGGCGGGGGGGCTTCGCTCCACACGGCGCAGTAGCACAGCCGAGGCCATTAAGTCTAAATCACTACATCACGATAGCGACCGTTTTATGACCATTGCCATGCGGTGGGGGTTATAATAACAAGATAAGGGAAGGAGAGCAGTACACACAATGGCAATTTTTCAAAAAAAATAAGAAACACGTGAGAAAGCGACCCTACCAAGGCGGAGGCACTGTCGCAGGATGCCGCCCGACGACATGTTCTTCTCAGCCTCGATCTCGGCAAAATTGAGCGAGCTGGCAAAGACCAAAATGTCCATGAGGTTGACGAGGCGCTGCAGGAAGGCCACCGAGGCGTCCAGCGTCAGGCCCTGAGAAGGCTCGATGTCCTCCAGCTCGTGCTGGACATCACAATAGACAACGCAGATATGAAAGCAGCAGGGAAATGGAGCAGAAGCAGACTGCAATTTGTTTGCAAACTAAAATGGCCACCGCAAATAGTGTCTGCATTCAACAGCAGGATGGCTATTTGGGAGAACATGAATGACATTTTTTTTCTTCACTCAATTAGATTTTTTTATTTGTAAAGCTGCATGTCATTTATTTTTAACAAGCTTATTTCTTCAATTTCTTGACAACAGATTAAAAAAAAGTTAAATCTTACTTCGATTAACCAAAAATTGTTGACCTTTTTGGGAGATTTGTACCAATTAATTCCAGTCAAGACATTTTGGCTATTGTCACCAAAACCGAGTCAGTAAATGGTCGGTTATGACAAAGTGGACAAAAAATTATGATAATTATTGCCACACAAATTAAATAAAACTACACAAGTTGGTGAATTAACTAAATTTCATTGTATTTAAATAGTCACGACATGAATCGGATTTAACTGAAAAAAAATTATCACATATATCTGAACATATCTTTGCTGCGATCTGTATGTTTAATTCCAGGCATGAGTAAGATCCAATCAACGGCCTTCCTTCCAGACGGTATCTATTTGAAGGGGCGGTGCTTCGTCTTGCGAGCGAAGAACGCACTTGTCTGGATTTTTCCATGAACGCTGTTGCTAATGTAGTTACAACCAACAATAAATCTAAATGTCCGAGTCGTATAGAAGGACAGCATCTCATAAAAAAAAGTAAGGTCAGACCACAGACCAAAAAAACAAGCTAACGATGTTAAGGAATCGACCAACAGTGGGATAACGCGACTGACAGAAGGTCAATGCGGATGGATAACTCACTCTTGTGTGTGCGCCCGATCGTGTGTCACTGGCCCGAGACTTACCGAGGAGGAGGTGGCGGCGGAGAGCAGCGGCAGGATGCCGCCGCACGCCATGACCAGGTTGTCCACCACCTGCGAGATGAGGTGCACACTGTTGTGCACAAACACCACATTGTCGCTGCTGTTCACAAAGTCCAGGACCGTCTTGGTGGAGTGGCTGAAGAGAGAAAAGTAGACCAAATTTCGGTTTCAGAAAAAGATTGCGTTTTCAATTCAAAGCTTCAATCCTCAGCTTCAGTTTCAGACAAGGGTTAGGCTTTCAAGATCTGTATTTTGCGCCTGGGTTAGAGTTTCAAAATTAGTTTGAAGATCTGCTTAGGGTTGGTTTCAAGCCAGAGTTTAAAGCCAGCGTTAAGGTTTGCAACAAATCTTGGGATTCTAAATTACAGTTTCAAACCAGGCTTAGGGTTTTTAGCCTGGATTCAGGTTTTAAGTCAGGGTCGGGTAAAGTTCCTCTCAAGAGAACAAGAGATGGCTGGCCTACCTCCTCCATGCTTGCACGTCTGTTTCAATAGCAAAGAGCAAGTCTGTGAGGAGGCGCTGGTGCATGTGGGACCAGCGGAACTCCGGGATGCGGAACATGGTGGAACGCGGCACAGAGGTTCCGCTCTCTCTCGGCTGGGCTGAGGAAGGTCCGCCAGCTGCTGTCGTCGCCGTTTGGCTTGTCTCCTGTTGATACCGCAACGATATTATGAGGGCCGAGGAACACCACGTAAAAGTAGACTTTTTAATTGCTTGTGTACAAATCGTAAGGTATCTCGAGTGTCCGCCGACCTGTCAAGTGTGAAATGAAACAATCAGCTAAAGCTTTTGTGAGCTGCCTAGTTCCCAAAATACCAGCCGTTTTGCTGCAAAAGGCCGTAAAAGCTGTCAATGACGCCAGAAAGAGTGGGGAGATTTGAGAAAAAGATACATACTGTTGAGTGCGTCTCCCTCAGTTCCAGTCTCTCCGTGTCTAATGCTACATTGGCCACATCCAGACGGGCTATTTTGATTTCTTTGGTCTTTTGGATAGCAGTGCTTCTGACAGCCACACTGGAAGGGGATTCCTCCCCAGAGACGGTTATGTCTTGACTCGGTGAAATAGGATCTGAGCCTTTCAGGTCCTCCTGCCCCATAGAGGGTGCTGTTGGCGGCTGGTCGGTAGCTGCGGGTTCCTCTTCCGGTGGGTCTGTCACATCTTCATCTGCTACAGTGGTCTTCGGTGCTGGGTGGGTCTCCTCACCCTCAGGCACCACAGCTCTGGTTTCTTCATTGTTTTCTTCTAAGGCAATTTCCTGCAATTCACCAACTTCCCGCTTTATATCATGCCCTTCATTTTTTCCGACCGAGTCCTCTTCAGTTGCAGCAGAGGCGTACGACAACTCCCCCTGGCTGTCGTCAATGTGGTCGCTGACGGAGGAGACTTCCGCCAAGTTCTCATTGAAGACTGAGGCACCCTCCAGCAAGATGTTGTCCAGAGGTGCCGCAGGGTCGGGAGAAACTTGGTCATTCTTGGGCTCATCTTCATTGGTAGGGTCTCCATCTTGAATGACTTCTCTCTCTACTGCTACAGGATCTTCACTCCGAGGTGCTTCTGGGAGATGATCCGGCTTCTCAATCGCTTCCTGCTGATCTGTTGTTCCACACGGTTCTTCTAAGTGGTTGTTTGCAATCGCAACATCTTCTTTGGAAGCCTCTTGATACAGCCTCTGCTCCTCTTCCACCACTTTGGACATGGTAACGGATACGTCCAGTGGATCAGACTCTTCAGCTGAGGGTTCGTCCACCGTCAGCTCGATGACAGTCGAGGGGGGACCGTTGGTACACTCGGCGGTCTCGGAGCTCTCGCTGGCTCCAGAGACGGTACGGATTGTGCCGAGAGACCCGGTGGATTCTTGATGCTGGTACTGGCGGAACATGCGGGACAGGTGTTCCTTGTGCTGCTCGAAGGTCACCTGCAAAGACACAAACCAAACATTCAGTGCCATAAAAAGAATGTAAAAGCAACCAAAGGTAGAGTCCCGATGAGATTAGACCTATGCCGCAGTCGTAGTCAGTTGATTCTCAAAGCTACCATGTTATCATGACTGTAAATTAATTTGCAAGATTCTGATCCCCCCCCCAAAAAAAATTAAAAAATCAGAAAAGGGCCATTCATTTTTTTTTCATTGGTTAGGGATTGCCCCGAGAATTGAATTAATTTTCAGAAAGCTACTGAGTAGCATTCTAGTATTGATTCAATAGCATTTGAGGCTAACTGAGCCATGTGACAAACCCTCCCCTCTCTTATACACGCAGCTACTTAAGACCTATTAACCCCGATCAGTCTGGCTTGCATCAGATAGTGCCGGATGGACCAGACTGCTCGTCCATAACCACAATGGTTGGCGGTGGCATTTGAGGAAGAGGCCGCACTTGTAAGCAATCATAGATTAGCGGCAGATGCTATTAGCCCGCGTCTGCCAGCAGTGCGGAGTGCGTGTCCGGCATTGGCAAATCCTCCCACGCCTAATACAAGACCTCGCATTAATCACTGGGGCTACAGGACAGAAAGTCAAAGATGGTGCTGGAAGAGGGAGGGGGGCATTTGAGTGAAACTAGACCCACTTTGCAGCTTTTTTTTTTTTACCTGAGGCTATTTGGACAGCAGGAAATGAGAGAGGGTTGGAGGGCTAAAAAAGAAAAAAATGACTAAAACCGGAACTAGAGGAGTAGAAAGAAGGTGAGTAATTGGAATGAGAAGAAAGTAGAGCTGGGAAGAAAGCAAGGCTGATTGTTTGTAATTAATTAGGCGTTATTGTTCTAAATTAGCCTGCTACAAGGTTGATCATTAATCTTCTGTAGTGGGGAGCCTGACTACTAATCCATAGCTGCCTCCTGAGTGCAGCAGCAGTTGTTATTCCAGACGCCCCCCCCCCCCCACCAAACCCCCACCCCCACCCCACTCTTCGTCGTTCTCGCCCAGACTTCAGAGCCGCCCTGCCATTAGTATGGCCTTAATTGAACGTTAGGCAATTAAAAGCCTGCATTCCGGTTGCGATGGAAATGATGCGGTAGGGCGGAGTGGAACATAACATCAGTACACAAATACACTGGACTTACAAGGTGTACGGGTGGTTGGTTCTCACAATCTTAACATCAAAGACATGGGGGGGTATACGGTGCAATACAACGCGATGCGCTACAGCAGAAAGACAGATCAACGGTGAGTTCAAGCTTAAAGTCGATTAATCACCAGTTGTGTGTTTTGGTTTTAACATCCAGGTTTTGGGTCCGCAGTAAAAAAAAAAAAACGCCTGACAATCGAGGGTTTGCTGACTGACAGGTGAAAAATGCTCAAATGTGGCAAAATATGCAGCAGATTACGGTACCAGAACAAAAGATGCTGGTGGTAAACACACTCCGGGACGCGTCGTCTGAAAATGTTTTACCCCGTTTGATGCTTATGAAACAAAATCATGAAGTCAAGTCAAGTCAAGTCAACAGTATTTATAGAGCACTTTCAAACAGCCATCGCTGCATACAAAGTGCTGTACATGGAGCAATTTAACATGCACAATAAACAGTAAGACAAATCGATAATAAAGGCGGTAGAAAGCACCAAACAGTAAAACCAAGAACAAATCTAAGTCATGCTGAGTCGAATGCCAAAGAATACAAGTGAGTTTTGAGGAGGGTTTTGAAGATGGGCGGCGAGGAGGCTTGCCGAATGTTCAGTGGGAGGTCATTCCAGAGAGAGGGACCAGCAACAGAAAAGGCTCCATCCCCTCTGAGCCTCAGTTTAGTTCTTGGTACTTCTAAGAAGTACCAAGTAATAAAGTACCAGTAATAAGTGGGAACATATTTGCGAAGGCGCGCATGCTCTCGTGAGGATTGCTCATATTTATGAGGCCTCGTCCTCCGACGGGTGCCGGCACCGCTCCGATGAATATTCAATGGGTTTGGATAGGAGAACGGGTTTCCTCGAGAGGGAAAAGGCAAGAACGGGCGCCTAGCGACTCGTTTTCTAATACACACACACGCACACACACACACACACACACACACACACACAGCCCTGCAGCAGTGGGATGGGCAGAGCAACAGTGACAAACAGCTTCAGCGCTACAAAGGTGGCAGGAAATCTATCAAACGGGACAATAAAATTGCAATTGAGTTTCTTTAGGTTTTTTTATAGAGCATGCATGTATCTTTTGAGGCGAATCAGAGCGCTCGTAACCGTGTGTGTGTGCGTGTGTGTGTGTGTGTGGGGAGCTGGAATCTTACAAGAGTTACACAAAGGGCTTATGTTTTTATAGCCTTTTTTTTTTTTTGCTTTTAGTCAGTTCAATGACAGAAAAACACAAACAAAAACTATTCCACAAAGATTTGTGCAGATTCTGGATTTTTAACACTGCTGCCATATTTCTTTCATTTCTCAGCGTATAATGTAAAACTGTGACATTCTGAAGCTGCATGACCATGTAAAAACACGAGACATTTTGGTTAGTCACTCTCACTTTGGAGCCTTCTATTAAGCAGAGAACAACATTTGGACATCAAGTGACTCACTGTCAAGCAGCAGAAGCATTCTCCCAGTCACTCAACAGTGAGGTGTAAGTATATCATTATTTTAAACTTAATGTACTCAACGTCGTATTATCAAACATGAATGAATGAAAAAATACTGATGGAGAAAAAGGATTGCTTTTAAAATATTACCTATAAAAAATATTTGAATGTACAATAGTAACTTTCGAACAATTAATTCTAAAGGGATTTAATTAAATAGCATGAAAAAGTATCAACACAAACATTTTCTTGAAAGGAATATATATTCTACGCAGCCCCAACAGTTTAAACACGGCATGCTGATGCATATGTGGAATAGAAGTAGTAAAATCCACCCATATTTGGGTGGACTTCCCTTTTAGAGAGAATATAATCACGGTCATAGACAATCTAAAATAGATGTTAATAAAGAAATCACTACATTGGTAAAAATAAATAAATAAATAAATCGACATACAAATATGAGAAAATATGTTAATCAGAATGTAGCCATGGTTGTACATGCATTCTTTAAAGTATAATAATACAAATGCAATGTGATATTGAAACGTGATTAAATGATCAAATGAATGGATGCATAGTATTTTAAACCTGGACAAAAGTCACTATGACCAACATTTCACTGTTACAGTCATTGAACCATACAATTCAATTATAATCATATACGTTCGTAAGTTGAATAAGATACCAGTCACTCGTGCAGGCATTCCATCATACACATTTTATTTTGGTCCTGTGGTCCCTTGAAAAGCACTGGCGACAGTCTACCTGCGCCCCCTACAGGTTACCAAAACTCTCTGCACCCACACCGTGTCAAGTGGGTGCCTCACATCACAAGCACATCTTTAACTCACCCTTCACTCTGGCAGGGCTTTTAACTCGCCCCCCACCCCTACCCCCCAACCCACCCAGACCACAATCCCACACCGTCCCACGGCTACTTCACCGTTTTGGAACAGACCAATGTAACATGATAGCCACAATGACTTTCTTCAAGCGCTAAACGGGGCTTTTTTGCAAATAAGAAGTGCCAGCAGTTGATTTTCATCTGTGAATGAAAGCTATTCTATACGTAAATAAAGAACCAAGAGAAGCTGACTTGACTGCTAATACTGACACCCCGGCTTTGGTGTTACTCTAATGGGACTGCTATAGTTGAGCGGAAGGTGTGCTAATTTTGATGAGTTAAAAAACATTTTATATAAATATTTATATATACACACACACACACACACACACACAGTGGAACCTTGTTGCAACGTACCTCGAGGGGCATAACGAATCAGTCAGTACATTATAACGGTAGTTTTTGAGAAGTACTAATACAAAATAGGTATGTGAGGTATAGGTTGTATTTTTGCACACCGCCATCCTTCATGTTCTACACCAGCGGTCCCCAAAAGTGTAATTTAGTTACAGTCAAATTCATGAATAAAAATGATAATAATAATAATAATAATGGAACCATTTTTAGAGAGGGTGGGGTGGGAGCGTTCATCAGCGTGTGATAGTGCTGTCACCAAGCAGTGAATAGGCATGTCTTTGGAAAATATAGTTGGATGCATGAAAAACTGTCGACAGGAAAAGCAAAGCCTCCTTGGTGTGGGAAATAATGAAAAAGATGACGTGACTGATGAATAAAGCGGTGTCGAAACCTGCACTGGTGTCTGTATGCGTGTGAGTGGGCCATAATGAGCTCTCTGACCTTGGCGTGGGTGATGGACAGAGTGTCCACCCAGACGCGCCAGCCGCCCCATTCATACTTGACGGCGTGGTAGAGTAGGATGCGGAAGACGGCGTACACCATCTCGGTGACTTTCTGTTCCTCGCTGTTGCACGGGCTGATGAAGCAGAGCGACAGCATCCACTCCTGCCACACGGAGCACTGCAGCAGGCTCCTTGGGGCAGACACATGGCATGAGGAAGGCGCATGGGTGTGTGTGTGTGTGGTGGGTGGGGCATGTGTTCGTTACCTCCGGTTGTCTCGGCTGTTGTTGAACAGCTTGATCATGTCCGACAAGAAAACCTTGCGCACCTCCATTGTCTCCGGCAACAGTGGGGAGTTCTTCAGCAAGTTGGCTATGACCTTGAGAATCTCTGAAACATATGTTACTTTTTTTGTTTTAATGTTCTTTGAGATTTAAAAAAAAAAAAAAAAAAGGGGGGCAGGGGGCAATCGAATAAAACAATATTTTAGATTTTTTTAAATATTGTATTTCACATGGAAAAAAGTCAATATTACAATATTAGATTTAAGGGGTTTTGTTGTGAAAAGTTCTGTGGCTAGTTGCATTTTTGCAATAATAATCGTATGATTACATGATTGAAGCCGTTTTATTTCTCACGAAAATGCAAATGATAGTGGGGTTTTTTTTATCAGAAAAGGCATCATATTCAGGTAAACTGCTTCAGACAACAAAGTGTATGCAGAAA
Source organism: Hippocampus guttulatus (assembly GCF_054856545.1). Lineage (NCBI taxonomy): Eukaryota > Metazoa > Chordata > Actinopteri > Syngnathiformes > Syngnathidae > Hippocampus > Hippocampus guttulatus. The sequence continues at coordinate 3,104,509 of NC_141269.1, read as the reverse complement.
AGTGGTGAAGATTGCATGACTGTCTGTGTCCTATGTGTTGTGTTATTTTTGTTATTTTGACTTCAAAATGGCGCCGCGTGAGTGGCTGCCTTTCCAGCAGCTCCTATATTTTGTTGTTCTACTTCTTCCTTTCATAACTTTGCTGCTGTGAATCTGGAATTTCTCCATTGCGAGACTAATAAAGGTTTTCTTATCTTATCTTCATATTTGGAAGAGAGAAAATAATTCTCAATAACAAAAATCACATTTTTGTTGAGAACATTTGTTCATTTGTCACTAAAATTTTTTTTGGACTGGTCAGGGATGAAAAAAAAATTGAGAACATCACTTAAGTGAGAATTTACAGCTATTAATTTCTGTGACAGTTTCAATGTAGCCATTTGGCTTGTGGGGTAAGGACTATTACTAGAAAAATGTCATGCAAAGCCCATTCGAACAGCTGAACTTTAATTAGTGGCCGTTGTGTTTGAATGTGACTGGTTAATTCTGAACACAGACAGGTCTCCTGTTGTAAGAGGTTCTGTACACTTTTTCCCCCCTAACTTGCTTCACTAAAAGATTTTTTGAACTGGTCACATCAATGATGGAAAAGTTTTGAATGTATCTTGGTCTCTTTTTTTTTTAAATATCAGAGGAACCTGTCATTTGAACAAGACTGCAGAGAGGTTTTATATCAACTGTCGTTACTAGATTGGACACGACGTGCAAATCATTCTGTCACAAACAATCCGAAGTCTGAAAAATGGATGACAGAAGAGAATATTTAAAGTATAGATAGCTATCTTACAGTAATGCTTTCGGTATTGCTTGGGCCCCCGTAGAAGGTTTGGCTCCAGTTGCGATGAATTACCGAGACAATGTCAGCAGTTGGGGTTTGGGTTACACTTGCCTCTTCAGACCTTGGCGCTAACAGTCGCCCCCTTAGCTCCGTCGTCATTTCTACGCTTAAAGTCGTGCAAATTATGAGTCGCTGAACCTTCACCGCCAGAAAATTAGCCAAGCAAAAAGGACGGAGGCATGGCGTAACCCTCCCGTTTTGTTTTTCGAAGTTAATTTGAGGGAAACGGCACTTCCTCAATGTAGTTTGATTGGCTCTGGCGTTCCTAAAGAGTGCAATCAGAGGGCTGTTTTGAGACTTTGTCACAGATTAAAATCAAGAAAAGGTGCAGGGGGCGTAGGAGAAGCATATCACCATTCGTACAAAGTGATCTGGCCCGGCTGGGATGCTTTTTAACATAGCCGTGGCTGCACATAATCAGCGTGGGACTGCAGCCGGACCATGTCACATTAAAGAAGCCAGCCTGAACTCACGCCAGACCTTTTTTGGGGGGGAATTTACTGACTGACTGCACGTGTTCCTGTGTAGAAATAGAAATGAAGGAGGAGTGAGCCCACAACACCAAGGCGCATCAGAACTATAATCGGGGGTCCTTGATTTTATGTCTATAAATACAGTACTAGTACTAGTTATTTGCAGGCGCTCTCTAGTGGTATGCAAATGAATTATTGTTCCAGGACGGTGTAGTGGTAGAGTACTTCGCATTTACAATTAATTTTTCGTAATTTCTTTACACTTTAAACGTGGTCTTTTTTTTTTTTTTACTTATGTGGGATACATTTTAATTAAATCATTAAGTTGTTGTCCCCCGATGTTTAAGCACAGTGTTAATTTTCAAACGGATTAAAACAAAAAGACAAACTAGAATGCTGCTGTCCAACAAAAGGCACGAACCTCCAATATTCTTGAGTAACACTGTTGTATTTTCAGCAAAATAAAATAAAAAAATAAATAGACACAGGTTGGCAAAACATAATTTTTGACAGACTGTTATTCGACAGCATACAAACAAGGATTTACACAGGAGGATTTTTTTTAAAATATATCCTCGTGTACCAAATGTGTGTGTTGTTTGTTGGACCTGTGCATTGCAAAGCAACTGTTTCCTTGGGGAATGGAGTTGCCGTGCAGGGAGCCAGACAGAAGGTGTGCTGTGTGGCAATGGGGTGGGGGGCGCTAGTGATTTCAGGACAGGCACTTACGTGGGTTGATGATCTTCACAGTGGAGTCGGGTTCCGGATGCTGTTTATGGATGACTTGTGTGCAGATCTGCTCGGCGAGGATCTGAAGTCGGAAGGGAGGTAAAATAACACGCAACGATACATTCACATGGCACATCGTTGTCATAGCATTATCGTTATCATAGCATTATCTTGCTTTATTGAAAGTGAGCCGACCTCAAAGAGCACGTTGTAGGTGGTCATCGAAAACTGGGCCGAGTGGAGCATCAGGCGCTCCGTAAGCAGGGAGAAGAGACCGTGACTCAGCATGACCTCTGACTTCCTCCTGACGTAAACAACAACAACAGAGGCAAAAGCAGGGAGAAATCAGAAAAAAATGCAAAATCATTCTTTTCTGAGAGAGAAAAAAGTGCGGAAATGAAAGTTTCAGCATACTGAATAAACCAAAATGTACACCTAAAACCATTCATGCCATTTGCAAAATTCGGCCTCCGACTATTCATCGGAAAATCGATTTTATATTATAAAACTGAATTCACCTCACCCACACTTACAAACAAAAATATATAATTTATATTATTCTAAAACTGGATTTGCATAATGAAAGGCTTGCCCCTATGTACAGACAAAGATATAATTGATCGTTGTTATAATTCGAGGCCTCGCTTTATTTGTGGAGAAAAATCAAATATTTGACATTATAAAACTATATTGTATGAAAAAAAAAACCCACATTCTCATTCCCCCCATCCCCTTTGTGGGGGAAATTTCCAGAATACAGTCATCGTTTTCATTAGAGTGCGGCCCTGGCCGATTTTATGTGCAAATAGTGTCGATTCACAAGTGAAATGCCTTCTTGTCCATTCAATATAATCATAACAGAAATGGTGCTTACTTGGGGGGCAAATGTTTGAGGAAGTATCCCAGCACTTTGAGCGTCTGCACTCTGATCCCTTCGCTTTTGGATGCCAGAAGCTTGTAAATCACACTGCCACCGAGATCAAGAATGAAAGAATATTTCACATGAAGTTGTCGAGGGGCAACATTCAAACAACTGCGTGCATGCTCCTGCTATACCGAATGCCGTTCCGCTGGTCAAAGGCCTGCACCATGGATCCAGGATGTTCCGACATCAGTGCCACCAGCAACTGCAGCACATCCATCAGGTTGTCATCCTATATTAGGACAAAGACAAGTGACACATTTTTAAGATTTTTTTTTATAATTATGCACCACCTCGAGCCAAATATTCACAGATACCAATTTGGGATTTTGTTTGCTTGTCTTTTGCATAGCAACGGCAAGAGACGAAGTGTTGAACAATGGTGCCATCTAGTGGTGATTTTGTACACCCACCTCGTGCATGGTGAGGAGATAGTTGAGGATGCTCTGGAGCTCGTCTTCCTTCACACCGGTGTCCTGAAACAACAGTGGAGGTGTCTCATTAGTAACCAGGGTTCTGTCAAATGCAAAAGAAAAGCTCAACACTGGGGGGGAGTTACTTAACAGAGGAACCCAGAAATTCCAAACTGTGAGGCATTGTGTCAGGCAAGTACGCATATACTTTTTAGATGATGGCTGAAACCAGGTCAGTTCAAATTTTCTAAATAAATACAATTAAATCAACACAGTTGTGTAGGGGTAAACGGTACGTAGGGTGTTTTTGGTAGACGGTAATTTGGCACTCTACCGATCAATTGCAATGTTTGCTGATGTCATCATGCTTGTCCGAGGGTAAAAAAAATAAAAAAGGCTCCAAACACGTCTGACGACGAAGCGGGTAGAGCGGCCAGCAGCATTATTGTAAACGAGCATACAGCTAGTTAAAATATAATGGAACTCTCATGTTTTAATTCACTTGGAACTTTACCTGAGTAACTTGCTTAAAAATATCACAAAACCTGATATTCTATCAAGCAAACTGTCGCCATCCTACTGTAACTAGAATAGTTATGTAGTCCCTCCACATTGTATTGGATTAAAAAAATAAATAAAATTTAAAAAAAGAAAAAAAAACAATATTTTGTTCCGTACTTGAAACTTTTCAAATTTCATTCTAATGCAAACGACGAGTGTAGCTATTGTTAGCGTGATGAGCGGGTCGAAAACTAGCAAAGTACTGAAAAGTCTTGCCTTTCATTATTTTCCTGAGTAGCCTCTCCTAGCCAATCGTAATAAGGTCATGTCATTTCCACTTCTATGGTTAGAATCACACATTTTGTTTGCCAACACACTGGTACAGTTTTTGTAGGGGCAGCAACCAAAAAAAAAACCTAGAAACGTTGGATCCTAACTGAGCAGAAATCACAATCAATGCTGAGCTGAGCAACGACAAATTGTGGTTGCAGTTTGAATTGGGCCACTTGTGATGTGTCACATAGGTGTGTGCAAGTAATAATAATAATAATAATAATAGATTTTATTTATAAGCGCCTTTCAAGACACCCTACTAGCTTACCTTCATTATGAGCTGCTTGACAAACAAAAGCAGAAAGGCTCGCAAAGACAGCATTTCCTTTGGCCTTGGACCATCTGGAAAAACGATGGAAGCAGAGCGTCAGTCGATTGTTTGACGTGAACGGCAGTCGAATCAAGTACTTGACGGACACTCACCGACGCCTTTGGGCACAACTCCGCTGCGGTCATGCGGATTGACCACCCAGTAGTAGTACTTGAGCGTGTGCATGACCTGCAGCACGGTGCCCACCCGGCGGATGGCGTTGTAAATGGTGACGGTGCTGATAAACTCGGTGGCCAGGTACGTGTACAGAGTCAGTTGCACCTGCGAGGCAACATCAGAGGAAAAAGGAGACAACTCAGTGGGATTTATAAGTGATTTTTGAAATACTCTTGTCAATTTTAGTCAAATTGTTACAATTCAAACAACTGTTATTGCAAAGCTATCATCATGCTGCCATTGTGATTTTTGTCAATTCAAATTTTATTTCTTAAACGATACTTGAGTCATATTTTTCTAAAGTACTCTAGTAAGAGTACACATTTTAGCTACTCGACTCAGCTCTGGCCCTGTTAGAGTACTTAGCGAGCATTTTTGCCATATCGCGTTGTTACCTTGGCGGCGGCATGGATCCAGATGGCGGGATTGAACAGAATGTGGTCGCACAGCTGCTTGAGCAGCAGGATGCCGTTCTGCAAGTTGCTCAAGTACCGGGAGAAGGCCAGCACGATGTCCAGGACGGGTCGCGTTACGTGCACCTTGGATGACTGCAGCGGGGTAAACATAAGAGGCACAAATGAGATGATGACGTCTGTGAAGAATGGCAAAGGCCATTTGCCAAGCACACAAACAGCTGTGACCTTCAAAGAGGAGAAAATGTAGAATCACATCAAGTCTGTTTGACTGGTCACCAAAGCCACGCTAAGACGGAGCACTTAAAGTTCAGTTCCGTGTATACATGAAATACCGTGCTTCAGAAAACGATGCGGCCATCGAGACCATTCAATATTATGAAGTGCTTTCATGTGGACTCCTTCAATTCCAGTGAGCTCTTGATGTTTTGCCATTTTTGTGAACTCTCGCGGTGAAATGACCAAAACTTGAAAATACATTATGACTAAAATGTATGTTACAATTGTATTTTTGTTCCAAATGCAATGATGGGCATGATCAAGAATGCACGTAAATAAAAATGTGACATCTGAATCCATCATCGATAGTCCGATTAAGTATTTTTAGTTGTTTCATTTTATATAACTTTTTATTTTTCTCTTCTGAAATTCAAGTAAAATGTTTTAAATTCTCCATTGAGAAATATTGTGCTTTTATTTTTTCTTTGTTATTCTTACGCTTTACAGATTGAATGGATATATAATTGACCAAAAGCAAGGTTGCCGTTTTGGAGGCTTGACGGGTGTACGAAATGGATACTGGATATTTGACCCACCTTTTCCAACGTGTATCCAATGACTAGGAAGCCTTTGCAGGCCAGGACCTGCTCTTGCATGGCTACAGAGTTCTTCAGCAGCTCCATCACAAAAGATAGCAGCGTGCAGCTAGGAGGCAAACGCGCACAGAGACAAAAACAGTCACAACCGTGACGGACAGGAACAATAATCCACGTGAGCTGCTGCTGCTGACAAAGCCCGGAGTGCGAAGGGGGCCGAACACAACATGTGATGTGATTGAATGAGGGTGTCGTGTCCTCGTCGTTCCGACGCATTACGCCTCGAGAAGGACGAAAGGGAGACAGGACCATTAAGACACGTAGGTAATTCTTGTCAAGCTGGCATGCGAAAAAACGGAACGAATTAGTCATGAAACCCAGTCGTGCCTTGTGGAAAGTTGGATAAAATTAGCACCATTGACAATTGGTTGTGCGGACGTGTATTGTAAACAGAATACACGCCATGCATGACGTTGACCAGGATGTTGGCCATTTTGGTTTGAGGGACAATGAAAAAGGGCCGGAGGAAGTTTAATAAAAAATTGCTCCTGTTATCAGTTCCGTCAATCGACATATCACACGACACGTAAAAAAGTACCAAGAAATGAACAGCAAGTCTGCCATTTTGGTTTAAAGCGGGCATTTGCGGGGCAAATTCCGGGAAATCGGAATGTGGAAAGTCAGCTATTTAACTGATCCAGACAAAATTCAGTGGACACATCTGTTAAGACAGAACGTATGAAAAAGTCTCAAGGTCTTCATGACCGAAATTAAATGGGAAGTTGTTCATCTAGGGTTGAAGCATCCATTTGGGTTTGGGCCATGAGAACAACTTTCATCCTCGTGTGGCCTCCTCCATGTTGTGTCTCATCTTTGTTAAATCACGTTTTAGCGTGCAAGGTTTCTGCCTTGGAGGAATAGATTCGATCGGTGGTGGAACAAGAATCGCAAACCTCGTTTGCGGGATGCTGCGTTGAGATGACCGTAGCGCACACAGTATGAGCCAAACTATTAAATACCAGTTGTATCTTCATAGGAGTTTAAAAATCTCTTAAAAATAGATTTTTTTGTTTTAATCCTTGTGCGTACCTAAGAATGACACTTGGTTCCCAAGTGTTACCATTGACACACTTGTGTCGATGCACTCATCGTGTGTTTTTGATATGAACCGTATGTGCGTTTCCATAGTTACCAGACAGAGGTGTCCAGCTCGTGGCTGGAGGGCTGGCAGAAGTCCAGCTGTGCAAAGAGGGGGAAGAGGACCTGCACGCCACCAATGGAGTGAATACCGCTCTGAACAGAGTGAGTCACCACCGCTTTCACATCCTGCACGAACAACGCCACAATGAAGTTACATTCAGCCATGGCTCGATTCAACATGACTATTAATGATGTCGAACAAAAATGACATCCTCCGATGTCTAATACCACCACAATACAGGTAACATTGTGCAAATTCCCAATACTGTATTTTACAAAACCAATGATGTATAAATTCTCTATTCTTTACCATTTCTTTGACTGTGCTTTATTTCTAATAAACACTCAATGTCACATACATATTAGGGTGAAATTTTTAATTTTTTGTTTAGAGTAAAATTAACGATCTATGGTGAAGGGATATTAATTCATTTTAATTTGTTTTGTATTTATATTTGTAATATAGCTTTATTTATTTGTGTTGGATGTTGTTTATTTTTAACAATCACTCAAGTGCCACCTAAACTTACTTGGTGCAAAATTTATTGATTTATGAGCACTCTTTTTGTCACTTTATAACATAAAATACATGAATAAACAATTGTAGTTCTTTTTTTTGTGTTTTGGATAAACACTCAGTGCTGGCTAAATTTGCTGAGTGAAATGTTAAGATTCTTTTGAATTTTATTATCGTAAAAAAAATAAAATGAAAAATACAGGTTCGCCTTTTTTGCATAGGTTTGTTTATGCCATTCTTTGCACAAGGCACTTTTTACAATCTGAGACCTTATGCTACTGTATGATATTAATGCATCACATGGTAACATACAGTATCGGAAGCTGGTTTTAGATTCATTTACTTTTTCAGCGTCATTTCTCACAGGGTGCTGCAGTATTGCAAGCTTGTTGGAAAGCACACTGAAAACACTTTTTTTTAATGAGAGGGAAAAGTCAAAAACTGTGAGAAAAAAAAATCAAGAGGGAAAGGAGCACTGTATGTGTGTTTGTGTTTGCTACTTGGACAGTGTGTGAGCATCCTAATAAGCAAACCTGCAGGTATTGCCAGCAGGTGAACCTTCTGCTCTAATGATGCGGCTATACTGAAAACTTTCTCCACCTTTGCCAAAGTGAGGGGGATGAGTGAATGATTCCTAACACAGTGACTGTACAGAATCATTCACTCACGTTTCCGACTCCCGAGTTTTAATATCTGCAAACTTACTCTCGTCGCTTACGATATAATGAAGACAATAGTGGATAAGGGAGTGATTCTGAACACAAACACAGTTTACCTGGAGCATGAGCGCGTGCGGGGAATGCACAAAAATGGAGGCGTTGTCCTTGGGAGAGGACTCAAGGCAGAGTTGGGCATCGGTGGCGCGGGCGTTGTACGCAAAAGCAATGGCGGCGGACAGCTTGCCATCGTACAGCAGCATCTTGTGGTGCTCGGCAAACAGCAAGTCGCTTTCAGCCTTGTACTTGAACGTCCCCTGAGGGGCAATGAGGAGAGACAAGATGAGGAGGAGATATAAAAAAAAGAAAAGGAAAAAAAAGGCCTCGCAAAGTGACGGCTGTCTTTCTGTTTTGGCCCTGAGGTGCCTGAAAAAAATAACTATATAAATAATATGCAGCTGCAACAATCCAAATTGACAGCAGTGATCTTTATCGCCTATCTTTTCATATCTTGTCTGTTGCACTCAATCACATTTTATCATTTCTAATTTTTGGTCTTGGACTCTATTTTGATTTCCTCAAATATTGTCAGCTGTTTACGTACTCAAAAACAGAGAAATCGTTCGATAAAAACAGGCTGATTATCAAAAGCCTTATTAGACAGGGTCAATTCAGTAATCTGGTGGTCATATTTTCTAGGATTTTGCCAAAGAATGGCAGATTTGATACGGGCTGAATTTTTCGGTACTGCGCCATCTTCTTTGCTTGACTAAATGACAGCTTTTAAAGGACTTGGGAAAAATTCCAGTCTGAAGTGGGCTACTGACCAGATGAGTGTTTTGAGTTACAAGCATTGTTATGGAAATAAACGGCTCATTCAAGGAATCGCTGTGCTAACAATATACTATATGTTTAGTAAAAATAAAAGTTTTTTGGTCAGTAGTGCAGTTGAAATGAGCAGAGTTGTCAAACTTCTCTCCATCTTACCTGATACCCTGGCCCCAGCTGGTAGATGGCAAGGATCTGCGCAGCATTGAGGGCTTCTCCAAATAAGTAGACGGCACCCATCTGGCCACAGAAGACCCGGTTGGCGTCGGCCGTTTCGGACGAGCCTAGGAAGCACTTGTCGAATGTCTGTGGGACAAAAGCATTCTGTTTTTGAGCACTCCAAAAAGCGGGGAAAAAAATAACATTTTAAAGATGAAAAGAACACGTATTAAGGTGTGATGATAAAAAGAGGCAAAAATAGCAGCAAAGATGTTCGGACAACATGCTATAAATATCCTCAATGACAGCCTCGCTTCGCATTCGGCGCCAGTTCTTTTTTGATGCGCGACTGGCGACTCTAGTAATCCTCCATGCTGTGACAACAGTGCATGCAGTGATTTGTGTGTAATGAGCAGAAAAGAGGTGCAACTTTTACACCATTTTGCCCCCTTATAACTACAACCAAAAATGAGAGACTGGAAATAAAGTCCTTCTGTAAATGACAGTACTGTATCCAAGTGATGAATTAGTATTTGACAGAATACAGGAACTGAAGGAAACTCTAGTGTAGAGCTACGTTTTTGGGGGTTTTTTTCAGCCAGGTTGAAATGGTTCAAACACATCCACAGAATTGGTACACCCCGATTCCCATGCGCCACAAACCGCTACCTCAAGCCGTCACCATCTCCCTAATTAAAAAAACAAACAAAGAATCATTTTCTAGGTTAATTTTAAGTCGTAGAACAGCCTTTCCCGGTCTTTTAAAGCCACACCCACCCACAGTTGACTCGGCCCTCTCTCCAACCACATAATCAGCCCCGGGGGCGCACCGCAGTTTGAGAACACCTGTCTTAGACCAATTAGCCACGCTTTCGCAAAGGCTTTCTACTTACATCGCTGGTGTTGACAAACCAGGCGATCTCTCCAAAGGATGCCAGCTCACCGTTGACGTAGCAGCTGATTTCGCTGTTTTTCCAGCGGTTGTAGACATGTACCAGAGTCACCATGTACCACTACAATGGAAGAAACGACAGCTTTTGTAAACAGAATGGCCAGATGACACAATTATTACCCCCCTACCCTGTTGTTTGATTTTTCGTTCCCATCTTACCTTCTGGGGTTTGAAGTCGTACTTCACACAGTGTTGGAATCCTTTCCCCTTGGTTTTCAATGAGGTCACAATCAAACAACCGCCTACAAAGTGTGCCGAATAGCCGAGGCCTTTACTGGTGCGGAAACTGAACGAAAAGCAGAGAAGCGGGTGGGTAAGATTCCGAGGAAGGAAACTGTCTCGCTGAGATCGGGGTGAAGGAACCAAGACTGACCAGTAGAGGTAAGGCTTGTCTTTGTCCACATTGAGGTTGTTGAGAGGGTCCATGCGGAGCCATGTATGGAATGTAAAGCCATTCTGGTACGGCCATTTTGCAATGGGTGGAAGCGCTATTGCCTGTTGGTAAACCAACACAACAAGACCAAATTCATTGTAATATGTTTGGGTGGGAGTGGCGGGGGAGAATTTGGTAGATTGTACTCACGGCTGCGTTTTTGCCAGGGAAGCTAAAGAAGGAATCTGGGCCATTCCTGTGAGCCATGTACTTCAACACTGACAGGAGCTTCACGGCATGCCGAGGCTGAAAGAATCCAAAAAGAAATAAATAAAGGTCCTTGCGTAACGTAGCCTAGCCCTGGGAATGCACAAATTTGGGTAAAGCTGAAGTCCACACGAAATAAACCACTGCGCTTAATTAACCAGTCAAGCAAACAATTAGTTTGTCGATCAATCTGGACACAAACAAAACAGGGATGGAGATATGTTTTTTTTTTTTTTAATCCAGGCATTTAGCTGTTTATTTAGTGGTAGTTAAGTAGGTCTAAAACTGTTAGTCAGGTAGGGAGATAGAATGATGCTATAATGCTGCATTGATGCAATGAATTCTACAAACACGCCTCAAGAGGTGAACTGTTTGATCGCTTCGTATATCTGCAGCGTCACACTGCACAGGAACCAAAAGCGCCAATGAGAAGTGAAGCAAATCCTCCGGACCAACATCATGAGCTATCACATCTGTGTGACAAGGACATCGATCTGGCGAGGCGGGGGAGGACAACGCGCGGCCGACGCCTTCTCAGCACATTCTTCGCAAATATGCCCGAGACAACAACACTATCCGACTCACCCACTGGCCTTTGTCTCCTTGCAGTTTGCTAAAGAATAATTTCAGCTCTTTGACAGTGATGCTGTAGCTGGCTAGCACACCCAGCATGTCCACCAGCAAGTCTGTAAAAAAAAAAAAAGGGGGGGGGGGGGAGTCAGAATGGTCAAGCATGAAATCCAATTGATGTACATGAGCAAAGTCGACAAACAAATTGGATGTCTTTGCCATGAAACCATGAACTTTTGATAATGGCATATATCAGGGGAATGATCTTAAAAGATGGAACGTTTTCACTTGAGTAAACATCTACTTTACCCTCACTTGACTGCACAGTTGCTGGAGGCTTGCGCTGTTCTCGCTGGCGAGAAGAGCACTGACGCAAACACCGTCCCGTCGGAATAGATCCCAGTAATGCCGGCAATTTCCCAATGTCTCACAACAGAGTTGTCGCAAAGCCTTTTATCCCCGGAACCAAAAATGTCCCCCAAACAAGCCTCACTCCCACAAAAGGAACCAAACTCCCATTTACACCTCAGTTGATTTCACGTCAATCCAAAACATTTTAAGTACGAACGTGACAAGATTTCCCAAAATTGAGTGTGTCAACAAAACAGTCCTGATTTTATGTTTTAGAGATTTGGTGGGGGGGGGGGGGGGGGGGGTTGAATATTTGGGGGCTAAAAGCGAATAAAAAGTGCTATTTTGATATAGCTTTTCTTACATAATGAAAAGGTCAAACCAATTTAGTTGGAAAAATATTTACATTTCTTTCACCCAGTCAGTCAGTGTCCCCACTTGGCCTTGCGTACCTGCGATCATGCTGTCGGTGTCGGAGATGCGCCGCAGCACCAGCTGAATGAGGCCCACGTCGGTGCACGCCTGCAGGTTGCGCACGCTCTTCTTGAGAATTGCGGTGAAGATGCTCCACACCTCGGCCTGGCCGGTGGGCTCGCACTTATCCAGGAGCTCCACCATACACACGATGCTCTCGGGCTCCTGGATGATAAAGTTCATCTCCAGGTCAAACTGGCCGCCGACCAGCTGGGTGGGGAAATGGAGAGAGGAAAAAAAAAAGAGGAGAGAGGAGGTGAGAGGTGAATTTTAATCGTGACAGTAACAAAGTGTGCTTCAAAATCCATCTGCCAAATTTTCAGGATTTGAAGGTTCAAAATCAAGAAAACTATTTGAAGCTGAACCTTTAAGTTATGTTGCGGATCAAACAAAAAATCTAGACAAATATCAAGGGTGTGAAGTGCATATTTTGTCTACATTTTAAATGGAGTTTTTTTTTGTTTTGTTTTTTACAGTCTCAGGTGATGCTGTGGGTGAATATGACCCATTTTGAAGCACACAAATATAGAATAATGAAGGTGTGCTGCAACCATGTTACGCTGCGTGTCATATTGACTCATTTTTAAATTAAAAATTAAAAAATACAATACTGCACAAACTATTTTTTCTAGATTTTAAAATGGGGAAATTTACACGAAGTAGATTGTGTGTCAACGTAACCCGATTTTAAGTTTTTAAAAATCTAGGGGGGAAAAAAACTTACTCTCTTATAATATTGAGATTCAAATTATTGTTTTACAAATGTAAAAATATGTATTATCAGTTTTAAAATAATGTTTTGATTTTTCTTTTTGCTCGCCTGACTTTTTCTTCATTCGATTTTTTTTGGGGTTCCAGACGCACAACAGCAAACAATCTCAGCAGCGCCACGCTCAGATCAAATGTTCTTTGCGCATTGGCAAATAAATGGTGCCGCCAGCCATAAAAGTCACACTCTCTCACGTCCAAATTGCGGCCGTGACGTTTTTATTATTGAAGCCGGCGTAAACAAAAGGAGATAAGGAAAAAAATAACAACATGGATGTCAATTTCATTCCGCCAGTGAGGCTGTCATGTTCCGACTCGACGGCACAAATGAACACGGCGTGCGCCTACACGGCCATTACGCCGGCTGTGCGTGAAAACAATATCGGATCAAGGAATGGAGGCTGTCCAATTAGAATGACTGAGGTGAGATTCGGTGCTTGCGTTTGTGTGCTCTGCGCAAGATAAAGGAGGCACGAAATCATATGGCTACCCCTTTAACCTCGCAGCGGGATACCAACAATGACACCATCCATCTTGTACCCCAAAATAAATATATAAATAACAAGGTTGAATTCCTGTTTCGCTGCTGTATCTTAAATCACGTCCAAAGAGAAGTACAGCACGCCGTGATCCATACATCAAGAAGTGATCAGCGATGGAATGCGCCTGGCTCTGAAGCGACGCCAGGCATTCTTGAACTCTCGTGTTAAAAGGGAGAAAGTCGTGAATTTGAGGTCACGGCGGCCCTGGCGCCGGCAAACAACACGTGAACGCGGAAAACCAAATTATTTTCGACAGGTTGGTGCCAAGATTGAAGAAAACGGACGACAATGTTGTGAGCCGAACAAGTAACATAAAATAAACAACTCTTAAAATGCCTTCCCGCAGCTCCCCCGAGGAAATTAACAATATCTGCACCCCATTAAAAACGTTTTACGCCACATAAATGTACATGCTGACTACTTTTTCCAAATATAAAAAGTGGACACGCTTTGCCAGGTTTTAGTGGTATGCAAAAATGAGACCAAGATGAATCATTTCAAAACTTTAACCGTTCATGTGTGTGACATACGTATGTTGGTCTAATTTTTTTGGTTTTTATTTTTAAAATGGCATTTGAACAAGGGTGTGTAGACTTTTGACATCCACTATATCTCATCAAAATATCTAACCAACGTAACAATATCCATGAGTAACAGCTACTGCCAACATGGATATACTTCTTTTTTTTTTTAATACAGACAATACACCAAGTGCACTGTTCGATTGACATAGCCACAACTCCAAGAGATATATTTGCAATTTTAAGATATATACAGTATATATAATCATCATCATCATCATAACTAAAAATCATTCGAGAATTTGATTGGCCACTTGCATTTAAAGTGTGAAAAATCTTACTTCCTTCTTTTTAGGAAAGTGTAACTTGTAATTGCTTGAATTCTTTTTTGGAAAATGAACAATGCAGATCAACTTGCCTGAGGTTGGACTACGCTGCTGACAAACCGTTTCTGTTGTTTTGCTCTGTTAACAGTCAATCTTTTGGACAGGAAGAGAGATTTTTACAGCGCCCCTACAAGATTAAACTTTTGGTTGAACGAGTGCAGCTGCGTCCAGATGTGCCATCGGCCTCCTTGGTGCCCCCCCCGCCCCCACTCAGAAAGTTCTGATTGATGAGGCTGCCACTCAAAGCGACTCCTCCATCCATCATTGTTGACCGATGACAAAGAGGACAGATAGAAAATATGAAGACAAGCTCGTTGACGCACATTGTGGGGACACACTCTGCATTAATTACAGGGGGCTGAATTTCCCCCCGCTTTGATTCGGAGCAAGTCATTATCTGGTCGTGTGATGTCACGCTGAGAGTCGAAATTAATCTGATCTTGAGAAGGACCCTCAAAGAGTTGTTTGATTTCATCTGTGTGACAGCAACTTCAAACGGTGGCGTGCCATGCAACTGAGGCATTCAGAATGCTTTGTACAAAAAAAAAACAAAAAAAAAATCACAATATAATAGAAAACATTTGTGCCATGTTCATCGTCTTGAGCAGTGCAGAATCAATATTTTGCCAATAGCATGACAATACATTTTTTAAATACACACACACACACACACGAGAGATGCCGATTAATAAAACATAATGTACGCAGTTGGCTAGAGACGTGTTTTGCTCATTGAACTTGGCTTATTCTGACCATCCGATCAGATGATTAGGGGGGAGAAAAAAAAAGCAAACATCGTTGCGGGCAAATTTGAAATTTGATTGGTTAAAAATAACAGCTAATATTGTTTAAATTACATGGGCTGATGTGGAAAATATTCGATGTATTTTTTATTTATTTATTTAATTTTTGGGGGGGGGGCATTGTAAACCTTGAATTTGCTCCGATGCTTCCGAGATAAAACACGGCACCATAATATGATTGATCGACACATCCTGGAACAAGGGCAGCCAAAAGGAAACACCACCAAATGAAGAGCATTCGTTTTGAGTAAATTAATACAATTTTATAGCAACACATTATACTCGTTAATTAGGTTAGAGCTACTGATAAGCGTTTCGGCTATCATCCGCCACAGCATTCAAAACAACTTCACCGAATGAATGGACACAAAAAACAGAGCCCAGCTTCATCATTCACATCCAGTCGCTATTTCGGGAACAAGCAGTCCAAGGTTGCCAGCTGCAGCCTGGGCTCGATCCCAAGAGCGCTTGTGCACCTAAACACTGCAGCTTTATGGCAACCTGACACCAGATCTCCGGCTTGGTAACCTAGCCTGCCCCCCATCCCCAACCCCACCCGAGGTCTACCTGAATTAATCATGGCTGAGCAGCCACTGGGGTGCAACACCAAGTACCTTTTCTACGGTCACCATGGTGAAGCCCGGCAGGGATCATGGGGACGTAGCCCGATGCTAGGCTAATGTTTTGAAGAACAAAAGAAGACTTTGGGGAAATCTACAAATGTGTTTGGCTGGTCGAAAAATCACGATCAATCATTTGTGATCAACCGCCGGCGTACTCGGCTTGCGCTCGTTTGCACGCATGACTGCCACTCACCATTTCAAAACAGCCAGCCAGCCAAGAAGCCCCAAAAGCACACACGCATAGTAATAAAACGCATGCATCTCTGCCGTGTCACAGAGTTGCACGCAGAGGCCGTTGGCTACGTAGTCCAAGTCAAGGTTCCGCCGCGTTTTTGCCTGATACGGCGGTGCCTTAGGACTTCAACTTCAATTCCATCCATGATCGAGCTGGCTCGTAACCCAAAATGCCCACATCGCAAATCATCTTTCCTCATTGAAAGGAATGGGAATGGCCACATAAGAAAATGCAGTGAAAGGAAAAAGGGCATTTCATAATATTGTATTTTGTAAGACGTGGACGGCCGTGACGACGTTGCGGAGGTTCCCGGAAGAATCCTTTTAGGAGTGCATCAAGTCATGGCAGAAATGGTTTGGAAAGTGAGTTGGACTCCAGGGATTATTTTGAAGGGAACAGTAGTTTGTCGTTTGGGATTTGAACGAACCCATTTGCGAATGGCAATTTTCAGACACGCCAACAATTCAACTGTCTTTGTTGGAGCGCTAACGCATGTGAACACGAAGTCCTTATAATCGCGTGTAGTTAAATCTCACATCGCTACAATTTGAATCAGACCAAACACAGCACGTACTCCTGTTGTCATTTGTTTGGACAAGTTCCACATGACAACATCTGATCCGCGCATGGCAATATCGACCTTTCGATGAAGGCCACACGCAACCGCTTCGTTTGTCTTTTTGACAAAAGCGAGGCCGAAAAACACTCCAAACGAGCTGTCGAGGCGACAACACGTCGATGGCCTACTTCCCCCCGCCCCAACAACAGCCCTTCAAAGGCATCCTCTATTTAACGAGCCATCTCATCAAACCAAACGCGGTTGAGTGCCTTGGTCCATAAGAGCGCTTAGGCAAGGAGATGCGTTGGTCACGGACGGATAACACGTGAGCTATTTTGACGCCGCCGAGACGTCAAGCAAACAATGTGGTCCGAAGGATGCTTAAAAAGGCACGGGGGGAAAAAAATGATAGCTCCTTCCATGAAGAAGCTTTACAATACTGTGAAAAATCTGCTGTTTCCGAAGCCTTACAGATTGACATAAAAAACTGTTTACATAAAAGCATCGGCCGCTATAAACTAGAAGCGTGATTTCTAACTCCGCATCAGACCATCAGATGCACCGCGGGGAATGAGGCAATTTCCCTTAATTTCTTTCTTTATTTATTTGAAACTATCTATGCCCGCGTTGCATCGTGACACGCTGAACAATTGAAATGCTTTTCCACTAGATGTAAGACGAAACAAAATATGCCGGTGTACACATTTTTGTGATATTTTCGGTGAACGGAAAATCTGTGCCTCGGCTCGATAAAGGTAGAGAATCACTGAACTCGAAGGTGGGTTCCAACCGCATGCCGTCTGCCTAGTAAATTCCAACAAAAATAAAAATAAGATCGATGAGTCCAATCCATCATTTTTTTTCTAATGAACCCCTCAAAGGAAATTTGACAGTTCATCCCTCGTACAGGCAGCAGCCGGGGTTTCGTAGCCATGTGTCTGATTTCAGAAAGGACTATATTTTCCGCACTATAAGACGCACCGGAGTATAAGGCGCACCTTCAGCGAATGGCCTATTTAAAAACAGTTTTCATATATAGGGCGCGTAAAATAGAAGCCACAATAGTGGCTGCGGTTGCATTATGCATCCACTAGATGGAGCTACACTTAAGTGAATTAAGAAAATACAACACAATACAGCTTTGTTGATAATCGAGCTAGGGTAACTTAAGAAGAAACGGCGACCAAAGCCAGGGCTCCCACTTTCATGCTTGGCAGAGATCATTCAAGAAATTGTGAAGTGGAACACCACACTTTTCCCACCTTTCTCTGATATTCAATCAAATGTACTTCCGAAAAACAAATGCACCAGCGAACAATAGGTCAATGCACGGAAAGATGTAATCGGACAAATTGCTTTCTTAAACCGAATCTCCCTTTCAAAATGCGGTGTCCTCCACACCACCTCCCCAGACATTGACCTCATTAGTCTTTGCCACTCTCATTACACTCTTTAGTTCCCAGGAGAAGGATTTACATTGATGATCACACGGGGAGGTGCTCACTGGCACGAGGCAAGTCGCTTCATTTTCTCCCGTTTGTTGGTCAAAGCAAACCGTGCAGTGAGCATGACAACAAACCATCCACTTCATGAACATGATGCAGGAGTGGCAGCAAAACAATGACCGTGAGTGGACTGCCCACATTCGGCAATTGACAAATAAAGAATTGCACTCAACCGACAAAGTTCTCATTGGGCTCACATGCTTTATAATCACTTGTATTCATTCATTCATTTACTTATTCATTTTCAGATCCGCTTTGTCCTCACACGGGTCGCGAGGGGTGCTGAAGCCTATCCCAGCTGTCTTCGGGCAGTAGGCGGGAGACACCCTGAACCGGTTGCCAATCAATCGCAGGACGCACAGAAACGAACAACCATCCACACCCACACTCACACCCGGGGACACGTTAGAGTGTTCAATCAGCCTGCCATGCATGTTTTTGGAATGTGGGAGGAAACCGGAGTACCCGGAGAAAACCCTCGCAGGCCCAAGGAGAACATGCTAACTCCACACAGGAAGGTCGGAGCCGAGCTCATACCCACGACCTCTGCGCTGTGAGGTCGACGCGCTAACCACTGGACCACCACTTGTATTCAGATTGGGACATTTGACACGGTCATGGGATTTCTTTTGTTTTGTTTTTTTTAAGGCAAAATGTGTTGATGGCAGGCGGGGAGCAAGGTGAAATGGTCTATTTAAAAAAATAACAAACAAACAAACAAAAAAACCATCTTTCAGCAGCTTTCCAAGAATATCTTCAAAAGAGCTTCAATGTGAAACGCCAACTTCACAGCAAGGGTATGGTTCCACGACCCATTCCGTTCATATAAAATAATACGGAGAATATTTGTGCATCTCCAAATTCATAAAAGAGAGCACCAAATGGTGCAAAACACAACATTGCTGACATCCAGCGGCATTTTTAGTGGAAGGGTTGGCTGCCATCACCAACAAAATTAAAGGGCTTGTGAGGAAGTTCTCCTAACACGCAAGCCTGACACTTCTCTCTTTCTCTTTTGGTCCAACGAAATCAGCATCTTTGCAGACCGAACGCTCGCTTTTAAAAGCTGTGCAAAACATGCAATACGTGAAGATTTTTTTTAATCTTCGTGTGTAGGCAAGGCGGTATGAAATGTTTGGCATTAGTCAGGTTCACGCTGAAGAATGCGCGAGCGGACAGAGGCGTTGTCGGAAAAAGGAGGCGATGCCATCTCAAAGTAAACAAAGAATTTCCTTGTTTGGTACATGCCATTGACCCAACGGGTCATTGAAGCTCTGCGCATTTACTGGGCATGAGATTCACAATATCGGGATGATATATTCAGAAGCAGCAGCCGTTCTAATTCAAGCCGACTGCCTTGTGTTGGCTCTCAAACCAGTTTTGCAGGTATTGCCCTTCGCATTCGACGCCCTCATTATTACTTCCACTGGCGGTTAGTGGCAGTTAACTACCTCATCCCACCTACAGGTTTTGCATTTGCAAGACAAACTGCTCAGTTTAAAAAAATAAAAATCAAGTTGTCGCGTTGTGTGTGGCCAACACTTTCTTTTTTTTTTTTCCTCGTGTAATGGGTGGAGGTAAGTGTCGTCATCAAGGACGATTTTACTTGGGAAAAATCCTGAACGGGAAATCTGCAGAAAGCTTGGAGCGTTACAATAAAACGTCTCTCCTGCGTCACGACGTATAGTCACCTCTGTCAGTCAGGGAATGTAGGACGGAGTGCTGACTCACTAAAAACTGTCATTCAAACTGAGCATTGTTATGGTTGATCATTTTTGATACTGTGTGACTGTGCTAAAATTATTCACCTATATTATCAATAATTTCCCGCAGGAGCTTGGAGTAAAGTAATCCCTCACTAGAACGCGGTTCATCTTTCACGTTTTTTTTTTTTTTTTTTGTCAACGGCCCCCGCTCCTCATTGCTGTGCAGTTCCAGGACAAAATGTTCTGGACAGTTGTTCTCAAAACTGTCACTTGTTTGGAAAAGAAATTGTTTGTTTTTTGACATGCTTGGGCCTGAAAAAAGGTTTCAGTCAATACAAAATTGGAAACGTAATAATTGTAAAAAAATAATAATAATAAAGACTTAGGGGATTTCACTGATCAGGGGTTCTTTTTGGAATGTAACCGCAGCGATAAACGAGGGATTACTGGACATCAATCTTTGGGATCAGTCAGCATCTAATGAAGGGAAAATTCATTTTGGTGTTTTGCTTTTTCTTTTTTTTAACTATGTCATTAGTCACCTTGGCACAACAACTAAGAGGGCGAAAAACTGCTGTTTGTGTCAGTGACAACATACATTAAGCCTAAAAACACCAATCCGAAAAATTGCTGGTCTGAAAATTACTCGTGCGTCCTGATACGATCATGTTTTCCAGACAATGTAGGAGGGGGTTTCATCCTCATTTCACCTCAGGGGTATCAAAAGTGAGTTGATGTGAGAGGTTATGATTTCATCGAATGATGTCGGATGTCAAACCCATAACCCCAACGACGCGCACGCAACCTCTAACATTTACGCTGCGCTGTGACCAGCGCTGCCCGTCTAGACACGCGATGGGACGTTGAGATTCTCGCAAAAGCCCGATGCTGAACACTTTGAGGTAACCGTGCAGCGAAGGCGTAAGGTGAGAATGCAGAGTTTTGAAATGCTCGTTCCACGCCCAACAGATAAGCCGCAGGTGGGGGCGCCACATTCCAGCCCGTCGTGTTGGCTGACGGACGTCACATCCGACTGTCGCACTGTGGTCTTTATGCATGCGGCACTTTTGCATTCCCCGTTGGCGTGTCAACTTTTAACGTCACGATCGACTTTAAGATTGGCGCTGCAGATACAGAAAAATGATATCACAAAACTTAGAGAAAATGAAGGGAGTGTGATGTTTTCTTTAATTTCTTGGTTCATTTTTAATTCTGGTGCCTACTAAAGTGAATCAAGTGGCTAAATGACGCCAAAGAAAAGATGGAGGGCCGGAAAGCAC
Source organism: Hippocampus guttulatus (assembly GCF_054856545.1). Lineage (NCBI taxonomy): Eukaryota > Metazoa > Chordata > Actinopteri > Syngnathiformes > Syngnathidae > Hippocampus > Hippocampus guttulatus. The sequence goes on along the minus strand of NC_141269.1, from coordinate 3,083,310 downwards.
CGGTTTAGGCAGCACAATGCGATCACTATCAAAGATGTTTTAAAATTCTGAGAAAAACACAAATTACCCAGCAAAAGTCGGTATGGATTCAGAGTAAATCGATCTACGGCACTGGCATGAACAGCACTAATCGAAGAAATGACGACCGCAACTGACCCAAAAAAAAAATGTGATTGGGTTCTTTATTGGTTGAAAAAAAAAAAAACATTTGCTACACTATATCATAAAATATTGATAACTAAACTCGAACAAAATGGGATTTGAGGGATAGTTTCAAATTGGGTGAGGAGCTATTTGGAGAGGAGGCATATCACCTATATAAATTTATATTTGTATTTATTTATTTATTTATTTTTGTGCATGCAAATACTTCATGTTTTTCTACTTTCTTCCCTCCCAATGTTGCTGCTGTAAATTGTGAATTTCTCCATTGTGAGACAAATAAAGGTTTTCTTATCTTATGGCATACAACAAACGTTTAGATGGAGCACAACAGACTTCTGGAGAGGAAAAAAAAAAAGAAGGCTTTTTTATTTTTCATTTGTTGTTCGGCACTGAGAAGAAGGGAGTCTTTGCTCTCCCTTGCAAGTGTGTGAAATTGTGCACCGGTACCCGGCGGACGCGTTCTTATCTCCATCAAAAGGCTTTGATCACCTGGGTTCGGAAATGTTACTCAAAATGCCTCTGGTCATTTATAACACGTGCTGCTGATTTCATTGTGAGGGATGGAAATGCACAAGATCTTTTGCTTTAGGGGAAAGTACATTACCAAAAAAAAAAAAAAAAGAAAAAGTTCTTGAAATTGTCTGATGGTGTTATCTCAACATTTGCCTACATGCACTTAATCAGCGAGGACAATCCCATTAGAAGACAACTAGGGCAAACAAGCCTGATTTGGATTAGTACCAAATGGCCGGAAGTTTTATGATTAAGATTCATGTATAACAAAAAAAATTAAATCAGCTCAATGATGAAAACTGTCTCAACGCACAAAAATGAAGGTAGGGGTGTATGATTAATATTAGCATGATTCAAGAAAAGGAAAGAGGGGGAGGAGGGATGTCGAACTCTGATGCAGCAGGAGTCAAACATCCCAGAAAAAGTCCCCCAAAAACTATCGGTTGGAGAAATGAGAGGAAAAACTACAAAAACACTTCTGAAAAAAGTGCTGACGTAACGAGACTGAAAAGATACAGACCTACAATGACAAAAAAGACTTGAAAATAAATACAGACTACTTGCAGGAGAAAGGAAGTCTTTCCGTGGATCGCAAAAATCCACAAGTAATTGACTGCCCCACCCCTCCAAAAAAAGATTTATAACGGCCTTTTGTACACATAGCTTGGTAGTTCCTTGGCACCAAGATGCCACCGTGTAACCCTAAAATCAGTACTTCTACCATCTTTTACGAGAGCAACAAATAGTTTTTCAGCAAAAAAAGAAATGAGAATATCCCACCACACCCCCGCCCCAAAAAAAAGAAAATAGCTGAATGCTGCACTGGGAATATGCGATGGGGTCGTTTCACACGCAGTCTCTTTCCATCGTGCCAAAGGAAGCAAGACTCAAGAGGTTAGCGGCGCCGTCCTTGCCTTCAGGTAAAGCCGCATTCCACACCGATAACTCGTCAAACTCCGGCGGAGCCCCACAGATCGGCCGCGAGCCCAGCTGTCAGGCCAGCTGTCCTTCACTTGGTCCAAAGTGACTCGGCGTTGCCTCAAAGTGACATCGGCTGCCGAGGCCAAAGAGTAAAGCGTTTTTTGTGTTTTTTTAAATGGACGAAAAACAGGGTGGTTTGGGGTGAAAACGCAAATTTAGGTGGATAGGTCGGTCGGTGTATACAGATACTGGAATGCTGCATTTTGTGTGTGGCCACACTGGAGAGAAAATAATGACATGACTAGCCATATTTGGGAAAGAAAGTCGTATATCGGGCCAATTGGTTAAAAAAAAAAGTATCGTTATAAAAGAAAAAAAATCTCAAAATATTAGATTAACCTCAAAAATAAATACCTTTTTACCTATCAATTTTTGTGTCTGTGTGTGTTGCATTCTTTTTTTTTCTTTTCAGTGCAATAATCCATTTCCATTGCCGTACGGAAGCAAGCCTTTTGCAAATAATAAAAGTAGTAGTCTCTGCCCCAACAAAACGTCCGCACTAGTGGACCGAACATGCACAACTTTGACACGCAGTCATTTAAAAAGGATCACATGCACACACACACACACACACACACACACACTTTCAAAATAAATAAATAAAATGACTTCCTGGCTGAAGAAGAGAGTCAAACATTTACGAGGCCTTTTCTCAGAGGTTGGCGAGACAAAGCTGACCTTTGGACGGCGAACAAAGAGTCCAATGGTTCTGCTTTGATCGAGTTTGGGAAGCTAGTTTCCAAGGTGCCTTGCTTTCAAGACATGTTTCATATGATCATGAAATCATATGGATTTAAAATTTGGGATAGGAGAGCAATATCGTCTTCATCTTAGGGATAGAAATGCTAATTAATTTGTCCTATTAAAATGGCGTATCCATTCATCTATCGTCCCTCAAGGAAAGAGTGCCCGACCCATCACTCGTCCTGATAGGAGGAGCGCAGAGTTCGCCAACAGGATGCCCACGGGCCTCTCCTAAAAATAGCTCAGCACTGATTGGACATTGTGATTTCCTTGTCATGCTGTCGACGTGACCACTTGTAAATGTGGACAGTTGCCGCCTTTCAGAAATAAAGTCTTGCGTGCGGATATTTCTCAACCCTACCTTCTTAAAAGCATTGATAGTTATTGCGAGAAATGATGGCGATCAGTGTTTCCACATAGATTAGTAGAATTCATTATGAATAATAATATAAAGGTAGTTGAAATGAGCTTATTTCAAACGTGTGTATCAAACTGTTATGTCCCCAAAAATTAGCTTTAGCTTTTTAAAGTTTTATTAAGATAGGGTATGGTTTGGATGTATGGTATATACAGTACTTCTTATGGTATGGTTGTCGTTTTTTTTTTCTTTTTAGCACCGCGGTGGGGGACTGGTTAGCACATCCGCCTCAGAGTACATAGTTGCAGGGTTCGATTCCAGCTCCGGCTTTCCTGTGTGGAGTTTGCATGTTCTCGCCGTGCCTGTGTGGGTTGTCTCCGGGTTCTCCAGTTTGCTCCCACATTCAAAAAACATGTGCGGCAGCTTCAAGGAATACGGGGAATTGTCCCTTGGTGTGATTGTTAGCGCGATCGATTCATTTTCCGATCCGTATATCCTCACAATGGTCACAGGGGGTGCTGGAGCCTATCCAAGCTGTCTTCGAGCAGTAGGCGGGGGACACCCTGAACCGGTTACCAGCTAATCGCAGGGCACACAGAGACGAACAACGATCTGCGTTCACACTCACACCTAGGGACAACTTGGAGTGTTCAATCAGCCTGCCGTGTATGTTTGTGGAATGTGGGACGAAGCCAGAGTACCTGGAGAAAACCCACGCAGGCACAGGGAGAACACGCAAAGTCCACACAGGAAGGCCGGAGCCGAGATCGAACCCACAAGCGCTGCACTGTGAGGTCGACGCGCTAACCACTGGACCACCAGTATGACAATATGGTACTGTATTGATTTTATGGTATGGTACAATATGTTTTCATGGGCATGTTATGATTTTTTTTTCGTTGAATTATGTGCATATATCTGTCGGTGTAGCCATCTACAGTATAGTAGTTGTGAGTTTTGGTTCGAGAGAGATGCTACAAACCACGGTACCAACGGGTTGACGGTGATCGAAAGCCGCGTGGCTCCAAAGTAGGGCAGTGACTCACACCCGAGACTCTTCCCGTCACTATTGGTCTTTTGCAGTTACTTTATCCGTGAAGTGGAGGACGAACACGGGAGGGCATACGAGGCCGCCACTGTAGGCAGGGGTGAGCAATTAACATAAGGCCATTACACAGACGCTAGAATCACGCATATACAGCTTGGCTACATTTACGGTATGCAAAAGGCATTGTAGAACACATATTTTGTAAACTACACAAGCCACTGGTATGGGGCGCACACGCACACACTGCCTCGGGCAACAATTGGCCAAGACACACCAGAGAGCTAACCCAAAAAATTTTATTTTGAGAGTATTTTAAAGGGGTGGGAGGAGCAAACATTTTCTGATGAATACTTCTAAAAGGATGAAACGAGTGGTTATGTTTTGATGACAATGTCATTGTAGACTACCCAAAAACTATAAGACAGACCAATTTAAAATACCACAAGATGGTGGCAAATCCCTGAATAATAGGCAAGTGGTACGGGTGTTGCAATCATAATTTGTGATATTTAGTGAATCCCGCGTATCTGTGGTTTGGCATTCACGTATTTTCCAATTTGCGTGAGACAAGGCCATTTCTAATTTAAAAATGATTGCTGTGGTGCCCAATAACTACATAGGTGAGAGGAGCTTCATTTAATCAAGCCATAGCCTTGTCTAATAGACAACTGTAAGAGCCACGTTTATTTTATTTATTTGCATTTGCGGCAGATGGCCACAGGTGGCAGTGCAGGTGCTCTCTATTCCATATAATCAGCACAAGTAAGTGATTAGGGGGTGGGAGTGGAAGATCATGCATTTTTTTTACCACTCAGACACACGACACTCATTGACAAAATCTAATCATACCATCATCACGACTGAAGTTCTTGTTTTCGTGAGTTAAGTCATATTTGTGTGCGTAAAAATTACCCCACGGAGGAAAACGGCAAAGACAATTGTTTGCTTGAGTGGAGGCCATCGAAAACATCTCCCACACCAGAGCACAGCGACTCCAGGAACCAAAGACAGTCACGACAAGAACATTTACGTTCATATTTTTGCTATTTGCACCAGGGCCGTGAATAGCGAGAGAAAACTATTTACAGTTCAATCTAAGCAATTACAGTCAACCCAACCGGGTGCTCTAAGATAGCAACAATGCACTTAAATGGGAAAGGGTCAGTGAAAATCTGCCTCTAGAATGTACACAATCATGAACTCCTGTTATTCAAAAGAGTATTCAGTAGCATTAGCGATACTATTAGCTCGTACACTACCCTGAATAACATCCCAGAGGAAACTCGATGGCGACACCACACATTTGCCAACCAATACACAAATCCACTTGACACAAATGGCATTACCTGCCATCTCAGCTTTTAGTATTTACACGGTAATAAACGTTAGGGCCTACAGTCAAATTGTGACGGAAAAGTTGACTACCACACGGGCTATAATTAGCTACATCAGCAGAGAAACAGCTTTCAGTTTCACTTTTGACTGCACATGAGGTGCATTAAAAAAAAAAAAAAACACACACATGGCGGTTATAAACCAAGGCCAAAATAATTAATATTATATTTGGGTAGCTCTTGGCTCTATCCGTGTTCCTCGCAAATACTTTCTTTGTGAAATTATGAAAACTGAAGAAACGATCAGCATTCAACCGGTGTCCTGGAATGTATTCCAAGGCACTAAGACTGCAATATTTCATCACTTTATTGATTCGCAGGCTACATCCAAATTGCCGTTTCTTACGGGCATGAGCTTGAAAAGCTAAAGAAGACTCTGGTTCTTTGAAGATCTATTTTAGCAGTCTTGTAACACCCATAATGCTTGCACAAAACTGCCTCGCCAGCCAGTTGATGTCTTATTATTAATGAAATACATTTGCCTCGCACTGCGACGAGCTTCTTAACTGTGACAAAGCAGTTTTGCAGGTTCTACCTTCACCACTGCCACCCCATCCCACCACCCCCTTCCTGCCGAGCTCCAGTTGCATGTCGTCCTTCACACTGGCCCCCCTGTTCCCTTTTGTCGCACTCTCCCGCCGAAACGTCCAATTTGAGAATCTTGTCAGTATGCCACCAGACGAAGTAAGAGAAGTGGCCAACAGGTTGTACGAACACATACTACCGTACGTACATACACACTGTCACTGACCTGGATATGTCGCAGGCTGATTTGCTTCTCCTGGCAATGAGGATCCTGACACCAGTCATCGTGTCACATTCAATTTACCGCTTCCACCTTGCTTTTTCTGCACGCGTCAAACCTAATAATTACTCACTCGCCTCAGTCTGTGATTATAAGTCCTCCCCGATACAAGTGACACAGAGCACTTATGTATAAGAGTCTGGAGCAGCAGCTTCTTTGATAAATTATGAAAGTAATGATGGATTGGTACAAAATTCAAACCACCGTATCGACAATGTTATCAATGTTTGTAAACACTAAGCAGCAGTATGCCTACAGGTGACATAAAAGTGATTGACTAATGCCGACTTGAAGGGAAATTTTAAAAATGTGTTCAGGTTTTGAGGTTTCAATTTTTTGTAATACTTCTGTCAAAAGAATCTAGATTAATCCAGTGCAACCGCCAGAGAACATCACAAGACTGTCTAAATCACAGGTGTCAAAGTCAAGGCCCGGGGGCCAGATCGCTCATGAAAGCAAATCAAGCATGTCAAGTTCCATGATGCTTGCTAAAGTCTGAACCAAAATTTCAAATTGTCGTATGTAATCCACAATAACAATCATTATTGTTGACTTCTGATTTTAAAACTAGTTATCCAGCTGTATATGTAATATGTGGAGGTGATTAAACATTTATATGGTTTCCTAAAATTCATAACGGCCCTCCAAGGGAAACCGTAACTACAATGTGGCCAGCGACAAAAATTAGTTGGACACGCCTGGTCTAAATGATGCGGCAGGTCAGATCTGGCCCCCGGGCCTCGAGTTTGACACCTATGTTCTAGAATTTACCCAATCTCATTTACCCAAAGAAACATGTTATGCAAATCCAAAAAGCAGGTGGAAAACATCAAAATAATGATCCATTAGAATCATACGGCAACTTTTAAGTAACTCAAGAACGCTTCAGGAGGGCACAGGTTGGCCACCAGCTGATGGGATTTGACAGTGAACAGCAGCGTGACAGAAGAGTCCAGTGAAAGTCCAACATGCACGGGTGGACATAATTTGTGTTTTTTGTGAGACTACATCGCTCTTTTCCCTAACATGTCACAATTATCCCAGCATGAAGGTGCTACCTGGGGCCTATTCTGAGCCCGGATAATCAGCTTACCAGGTTGAACACAGTCTCCACGACGTCTCGGTTGGAAACTTCCCCAACTTCCATGAGGCCGTCCAGCACGGCGAATTTCATCCGGATACCTCGTATGGGCACAGCGGGGTTGAGCGGCAAGGTGCCCGGCGCGGTTTCCTCGCTCGCCATTGCTCAAGGTGGGACCCGCAGGGCAGGTGTCGTCCACAGGTAAAGCCACCTGTTCAACTCCAATGGCGGCGGTGATAAGTCAAAAGGGGGGGAAATGAGGAAAGGGAGCGGAATTTATGTACCTCCCCCGGTTAGTTGGTGGCAGTCGATAGGCACCTAAGCAAGAGTACGTCCCTCGCCATTCACGACAAATAAAGTCAAATAAAGTACAAAGAGTGTCGCTCCGCGGTGTGAAATGCCTCCGCGAACTACTCCTCTTCTTTTAGTCCGTAACTTGATAGTCCGCAGGCGGATTAATGCCGTCCAAAGAAAAACAGGGCGAGGTGAGGTGAAAGGGTCGCGGGTAGCAGGTAGAACCACGGCGAGCCCTTCGCCGACGTTCGCGTCCTCGAAAAGCGACCAAAGAGGAGCCACTTTACAACCGGCGGAAGTTGCTATTGTCATGGAGTCCGCGCACTTGACAGGTAGCGGCGCCAAACTCTCGAAGCTCGGACAAACGCTGACTGCCACCGCCTCAGACGGAGGGGTCGGAGAAGGAGCAGTGGGGGAGGTGGTGTCCGGTGGCCTCGACGAGCCCAGAAAGTGCACTCAAGCCGGCCTAAGAGAGTGAAGCGTTCGCCCAGCTGCTCGTAGCGCCCACCTTCGCTTCCTGATTTCGCTCCCCGGTAGCTTTCAGACCGTCACCGCCATGACAGTGGAAGCCCTCGAGTGGGAACGTTTGCGCATGCGCGGCGACGAGTAGTGAGTTGGAGAGGGCTGATTCCGCTCCAGAGGTGGCGGGCGAGGCAGGTGCGCGCAGCTCAGGTGAACGGACGCGGTCGACACTCTTTAACGTCGTCCTTTTGTCACCATTTACATGTTCAAATGTGTACTTTGTGCCACTTCCCATAGGAGGAGGAATGAGATATGTATCGAAATGATATCGTGACTTGGCAATCCAGCATTTACGACAAAACTAACCCCTCGTCAATCGCGGGGGTTGTGTTCCAGACCATCACTGTAGAAAGCGAAATCCACAATGTAGAAATGTCGTATTTTACTCCATTCTCGGCGTGTTTTATAACATGTATGGTACTGCAAAAAAAGTCTTCACTAAACACACTTTAAAACAATACAAACACATTTAAACACATAATATAGTGAAAGAGAGAAATGTATGGCATTATAATATGGTACAAGTAGTGTTTCAAAAATAGAGTAGGAGCTGGAATGATGGCAGCACAGAACTGGCTTGAGTGTAAGTTCTGACACCTCACTTTTCTACCCCTTTTGTGTTGAAAGCAATTCTCAAGTCAAGTCACTGCAGCGGCAGTATCACACCATCACTGTATTTTACATAAAAGGCTCTGATAAAGCAGGCTCTCATAAACTAACAGGGAAAAATACGAGTGATGGATAAACATGCCTCTGTGAATGATTGAAGGACATGGGCCAGTTCTAAAAATATTTTCATGAATCGTCAGTTACAGTGACCTCTCCTGGCTAAAAAGTAAACCGTATGTTCAAAAACGTCATTGTCGGTGAATGCGTGTATTTATTGTGTTGTTGGTGAGAGAATGCCGGGGTTGGGGGGGGGGCATCGTGTGGGTGTGCTTTTGTAACTATGGCTGAAGGTGATAGGTCGGATGGGCAACACACAGATTTTTACTGAAATCCATTTCATTATGTTATGGGGTGCATAAAAATATATTTTGCTCATTGGAACAGGTGAGGGTAAACATTTTAATGGTTCAGCCAGTAAGCGATTCTTCTCTTCCCATCCAGCGGTGGATCAGTCATGTACTGCTGCACCAGTAGCATCCGTGATGGCTGCGGAAAGGAATCACCTAATTTATCAATCATCTGACCTGATCGTGAAACAGTCAGGTGATTGATTCAAAACAATTAATCAGTTGCTGCTTCTGACATAAGTCAAGTGATTTGAAGCAAGTTAGAATTGGAGTTTGAACCTTGTATTGAAGTTTCAGTGTTGACCTCCTATCAATTTACAAAACACTGTGTTTACAGCAGTAATTCATGTGTGGGCACATAGTGGACCGTTGACTCATCACCTGGCATCACCAGACCAACTGGAGAGCGAATAAATCCACATGTATTGTATTGTTTCCGCACTGTTAACCTTTGTGCTGACACGACTTACCAAGGGTATCAAACTCAATCGTACAGGGGACCAAAACTCATAGCATTTTTTAGGCCATGGGACAACCAGGATAAACATTTTGAACAGACTAAAACAAAACTTTTTGAAAATAAGTTTGAATTGGAACAGACATGATACAATATTATTCCAATATAAATCGATTTCAACTTAAAAGCATTTATCTGTTGCTCTATGTTAAAAAATCTCAAAATTATACCAATTTCAAACATGCGCTACTAATTGCCACATGGATCCCACAGACCAGTACCTGTGAAAGCAAAGATATAAACAATTGATACAGCAACTCTGACACACCCGCTGCGTGCCTCCAGAGACGTTAAGCTATCGGGGGGCAAAGTGTCAGCGCATTCCATGTATGGAGAAGGCATGAAAACCAGAATAACAAGGATACCTACAGTACCTCTGTTGTATACAGTTGCAGTTGAGTAAGTCTACTTTGAAACATAAACCCTAGTTCTAAACCCGACATTGAAACCCTTACCCTAGTTTTAAACCCTATACTTTCAAACCCTAACTCATGTTCCCAACTCTAACCCTATTTTTAACCACCCCCCTTTTTGAAACCCTATACCTAGTATTAAACCCGATATGCAAACCCTTAACCCTAGTTTTAAACCTTGTAAACCCTACCCCTAAGCTTAACCCCATCCATTTTCTAATCAGTTTATCCAAAGCTTAACCCCATCCATTTTCTAATCAGTTTATCCTTACAAGGGTCGCGGGCGTGCTGTAAACTAGAATCTTGAATCGAGAATTATTTTACAATAGAATGCACGTAGATGGAAAACTTGCCCCCAACAATGTGGCGGTCGCGTAGGCACGTCGCCGGTGTGCTCGAGTGTGTGCTCGACACTGTGTGCTCGAGTAGGCGTCGCGAGAGGACGTCACAAAAGCGTCCCTCGAGCTCGTTCTCTCTAACTCTCGCGCGATTTTCTCCTTTCCTCCTCTTTCACTCCCTGTAGCCAACATGGCAGTCGGCAAGAATAAGAGGCTGACCAAAGGCGGCAAAAAGGGTGCCAAAAAGAAGATGTAAGTACGAAATACAGATAGTAGTGTATTAAAGAACCCGTTCACTTCAGTTCGTGACCGAAAACTCACTAAAACAATACCGGATGAGCACGATATTTGGCGGATAAGTAAGGCTTCGGCTACTGTGGTCGTTGCGGCCCTGTGTCGTTGGAGCTTCGGCTTGAGGTTTTGTTTTGCCGTGTCCGTGGATGCATTTGGTTTAAATATTGGTTAATTTGGTAATTAACTTATTTATTGGCCGCGTAGTGATAACGAGAAGTTGGGTTAATAGTTTTGCTGTGTTTGACAAGTTTATCTCGTTTCCTGAAGCTAACTCATGTTAGCACGGATTTAGTCGGCGTCACATTTACTTACGAGTTGTACTGTACGTGTAATACATAATCTGCACATTTGTGAGTCGTAAACAACTACTGTTGAATTGATATGCAGTGGAATTAATTGAAATGTGAGACTTGCAGTCGGAATGAATTGCACCGGTGTAATGTAGGAAATGGGTGAACACACGTCTTTGGCAATTATGCGATAATTCAGGAATATCATCAATGTTTTGACTAATGGAATGGTGTGTAAAGGCAATGCAATGTGCAAGGAGGTAAATATGAAATGCCTGTATTAGTTGTTTGGGTGTTCTGAACTTGAAACATGGAAAGTAGTAATTTAATAATTGAAGAATGAAACGGAGATGGATGGGGGAAGGAGATGGAAGTGTTGTCTAATCATTTTTGTTGACAAAGAAGCACGCTAACTAGCTCGATCGAGATATTGATTTTATTGTTTGGGGAATCCACATAGGGGTGTATGCTCAGCTCTTGTGACTTGTGTCACTTTTTTCCTAAAAACTTGTTACTGCGTTGCTTATTAAAAAAAACAAAAGCCTGCCTCGTTTTAACAAAACATCCCTGAAGTGCCAAAAAGAGCATCTATAACATGAAGGCCTATAGCAACATCATCTGTACTTTGTTACAAACGATGCAGTATTGACCTGTTCTCGATACATAGGCAAGGGGAAAGAAAGTGAAGCTTTGCAACGTGACTTCCAACAGTTTCAAATACAAAGCAATTGCAGTTTGGAAAAATAACACAAGTGCAATGTTGACCCCATAGCAGTTGTGATGATATCAGCTTTTAGAGCTGGAAATGACCCAAAATTAGATAAAAGTTGCAACTGCAAAATGTTTTCTGCAGAATAAAAACAAACTGTCAATTCTTTCAGTGTGGACCCTTTCTCCAAGAAGGACTGGTACGATGTCAAGGCGCCAGCCATGTTCATCATTCGCAATATTGGCAAGACCTTGGTCACCAGGACTCAGGGAACCAGTAAGCCTGTTTTTGTTTTGGGTTTTTTTTCTCCTCTATTGCTGAATATTACATCGACCCGGGGGATATATGTCTAAAGTGCAACCTTGGTTTAATCAATCAAAACATTTTTCCACATGCGTTTGGGAGATTATCACATGTACGTGCCAGAAATTCCTGCATCGATTGAAATGTTTGTCTGCCTCCTTGACCGGTTTCCTTCTTATAGTTTTATCAATTTTGAGTCATGCTACCCTTCATCGCATTCCAATTGATCCCTTGGCAATGATATTGTATCTCTTTCCCGGCTGATACCATTGAAAAAATGAGATCCTTCTCACACTGTGAAAGTTCTCTAAAGACCATGGCTTGTGCTGGAAGATGACAGAAATGTTACACAACCAAGGAGCAGCTTTGTTACTGATACCTTGGCCCGTTTCGACACACTGTGCAGCTAGCAATCAAGCTATGTGTACTACCTGAAAAAATGTCTACCCTTAACTTATGTTTTGTCTTATTTACGATACAGCGGCAAAACGTAATGTCGTGGCTACACTTTGGTGTGGCTTGGAGATATTTTTTTTTCTTCCCTGTTTAGCTACATTGGCTAAGAGGCTTCGTGAGCCCAGTTCCAACTCTGGTTTTAAATAACATAATATGACCATGGTTATTTGCTTTGAGAGGCAAATTATGACAACTTGTTTGGGTCCCAAATGACTGTGTGATTAATGCCATGTTGCTGCCTTTTTTTTTTCCTCACCGCGGAGTATTTACTCGTCATCCAGATGGCCTCAAACCTTTCATAATACCGGCTGTGCCGTGTCTTCACACTCTCCCAGGAATCGCCTCAGACGGTCTGAAGGGTCGTGTGTTCGAGGTGAGCCTTGCCGACCTGCAAAACGACGAGGTGGCCTTCCGCAAGTTCAAGCTGATCACGGAGGACGTGCAGGGCAAGAACTGCCTCACCAACTTCCACGGCATGGACCTGACCCGTGACAAGATGTGCTCTATGGTCAAGAAGTGGCAGGTAACTTTTTTTTTTGTTGTTGTTGAATGGCAATAATCTCGACATGTAAAAAAAAAAACGCTTCAAGGATGTCCACTTTTATATTTCTGTGACTCTTTGATTCTCTTACAACCAGATGATGCACATGACACTATGTTCGGTGGTCACTTTCCTTTGAGGACCTTGTGTTTGAAGCTTCTTGAGCGCAAGGGTTCTCAGCGGGTCATGGCCACTGAACTTGCTGTCAGTAGCAGGTTACAATTGAGATACAAACAACCAGCATGTCAGCCATCACCAGGCACCCCACTTGCAGACTAGCCGATTGTTGTCCCATTAACAGCCAACTCTGCCCCTCTTTCGCTGACTCCCACGTCACTCAGCAGGCCAGGACCCATCTTTTAAAGCCACACTCACGCTTATAGTTTTGTCCAATAGTTTGTGATGTAATGTATATAAAAGTCGATTCAAGAATCAAAATACTCGATCATTGCAGCCGTGTCATAGTCCCTAAACATGAGGGTGTTTTCTCAGACCATGATCGAGGCCCACGTGGACGTGAAGACCACGGACGGCTACCTCCTGCGTCTCTTTTGCGTGGGCTTCACCAAGAAGCGCACCAACCAGATCCGCAAGACCTCGTACGCCCAGCACCAGCAGGTGCGCCAGATCCGCAAGAAGATGGTGGAGATCATGACCCGCGAGGTGCAGACCAACGACCTGAAGGAGGTCGTGAACAAGCTGTGAGTGGCGCGTAGTTGAGGCTTCGGAGTTGTTACCATCCCTCATTAAACTGACATTTTGGCGTGTTTGTTTTCCCTCTTCCAGGATCCCTGACAGCGTTGGCAAGGACATTGAAAAGGCCTGCCAGTCCATTTACCCCCTTCACGATGTCTACGTCCGCAAGGTCAAAATGCTAAAGAAGCCCAAGTTTGAACGTAAGACTTGATTTCTCAAACTGAATCCACATCTAGCCCATTCACAGTTGATGCCATAGCTTTGGATGCACCTCCAAACGGCGGGGCGATAATTCTATCACATCCCAGCCAACTGAGTTGAGTTGACTCGCTGGGCTTCGACAACCAGTTTTTAGTGCAGCAGTGCAAAAGGAAATTGATATTACAGAAAAGGTCACATCACTTGTTTGGTAATATTTTGGACATTTTAAGTGGTTGGAATGGTCCCCCCTCCCCCCATACACTGGTTTGACATTGAATTAAAATAACCTGATTTATTGTGTCTTGGATCATTACAAAAGGCTTCGGGCATGTTGGGCATGTTTCTAATTTGATTAGCATAGTAGACGTGAAGAGATTTGAAGTGCAGTTTTTGGTTGAAAAATATTGAAAGCCGTTAATTTTTTTTCAAGTGTGTTTATAATAGGGGGATCTGCAGGTGCCCAGAGCTGGTCCTTTCTGCCATTTTTTTTTTTTACCATCTCAATTTAAATTAATGGTGTTTTGTCCACTGGTTGTTAAATGTCCATGTTTCTCCCACAGTGGGCAAACTGATGGAGCTCCACGGCGAGGGCAGTTCAAGCAGCACTGCCAAAGGATCCGGAGATGACACCGGAGCCAAGGTGGAGAGGGCCGACGGTTATGAGCCCCCCATCCAGGAGACCGTCTAAAAATAAATGCCCTCACAGATTTAATAATTAAAAAATGTAAATGACCAACCTTGGACTTGTCTTGTCCTTGCTGTTCAATGAAAAGTACGAAACTCCAAATGTGTCGGCATACTTTAAAAAAGTACATTTCTTTTTAGTGGTCTTAAAAAAAACATTTCTTTGTACTTCAGATAAAATAGACTAAATGCTACTTGACAACAAGGACCGCTCCTGGAATGCTCGAGAAATTGTAAATTCTGGGTAATATGTTGCAATGCAATAACAACCCACCAGGTAGCGCCAGTGTAAAACTTATTACAGAATTGGTAATCAAAGAACACAACACGCAATTCTAAATGTAATGCAGCAGAAAATATTCACTGATTTTTAATACTTCATTGCACAAGTACTTTAAGTTTGAGTCCAAACTTCAGAGCACTTGAACATAGTCTTTAGGCACTAAGGCCCGTTTGCCCCTCAAGTCACCCAGGAACCATTCATCGTTGATTGACTCCAGGTTGGTGATGATGTCCCCGACCTGTATCAGAACCAGTTGTTCCATGTCAGAGTAATGCCAATGCTTTATTACACATTTAAAAAATATACTTGGGAGGGGGGGGACTACCTGCAAAGAAAGCTCCTCATCGCAGTCTGAAATGAATTCGTACATGGCCCTTCCCTTCATTTCACCAGCTTCAAACTCGTTAGTCGGCAACTTTGGACCTGTTCATAATCCAAAATGTGGGTAAAAATGGTCAGTTAAGATGGATGTAAACTATGTTTTAAAATCCTGAAATCCATATCAGTTCGTCATGGTTTGTTAAATCAATGAAAAAATATTTTAAGTAGCAGCAGACGTAGGAAATTACAATTGTTTGGGTCACTTGTTGCTCGGTAGAATTTGTAGGGCTCAATTATTAATGCCTCAAAAATAATTAAAATCTATATATTTTTCATTTTAGCTGGAAGAGAGAGAAAGTGTTTATCTTTCCCCTGAACAGTCACAAAATCAGTATTTCATTCAGAGTTGCACTGCACGTCATACCCGTGCGACTCTCCACAAAAACCTTGGGAAAGATTCCTTCTTTGCCGTTGAGTCTTCCGCAGCTCCATTCGGCATCGACATGCCTGGTGACAAGAATGCAGTCGCCCCGCTTGAAAGACAGCTCATCCTCCGCATTGGCGTCAAAGTCATGTTGAGCCAGAGCCCACTCTACAGAGGACTGTGGGGGCAACACAACAAAGTGTTACTGACAACCTCTGTTTGGAGTAATAAGAGCCTCTCAAAGAACAAACTACCGGTATATTTTTTGTGTTTGTTTTGTCACTTTGTGTTTGTTGTTACGTCGTGTGGACCTGATGTGGACTTTTTTTCAGCATCTTTTGGCCACGACACTGCTTGGTGGTTGCGCCTTCTCGGCAGCATGGGTATACCAGCACTGTTTTTGACTGGGAGGAATGTCGGCGCCATTTGACTGTTGTTGCTGGACAGTCCCGGGGCGCTTGTGTCTTGCGCCTGTAATGGGCAGCATTTTTCACAGCCCCGCTTCATTCAGCGGAGAGATCGATGCTGTTGAACGGTCTGCGGCTGGATGGATGTAAGGCTTGAGGAGCCCGACAATGAGAAGAAAGGAGCGTTAGCGTGGGGCGCCGATGCGGATTTGGAACTGGGAGTCGCGGCTTGGAGTTTGAAGCGGATTACGTGGGACAGGAGAAGTGAACTACGGTAATCTCTTTTCGTCAATGGACGCTACAGCTTCGTGTTTGCTTTCAAAACTTAGCTTGTAGCAGACGTGTGCACATTTTCAGCATGACGTCTCTGACCCACTGGTGAAAGGACACTTTGATCCTCTCCTCTTTCATCTATAACTGCTTCAGACAACAAAGTGTATGCAAAAAAGTGGTGACTGTCTGTGTCCTATGTGTTGTGTTGTGTTATTTTGACTTCAAAATGGCGCCGCGAGAGTGGCTGCCTTTCCAGCAGCTCCTATATTTTGTTGTTCTACTTCTTCCTTTCATAACTTTGCTGCTGTGAATTGGGAATTTCTCCATTGCGAGACTAATAAAGGTTTTCTTATCCATCCATCCATTTTCCGAACCGCTTGATCCTCACTAGGGTCGCGGGGGGTGCTGGAGCCTATCCCAGCCGTCTCCGGGCAGTAGGCGGGGGACACCCTGAATCAGTTGCCAGCCAATCGCAGGGCACACAGAGACGAACAACCATCCACGCCCACACTCACACCTAGGGACAATTTAGAGCGTCCAATCAGCCTGCCATGCATGTTTTTGGAATGTGGGAGGAAACCGGAGTACCCGGAGAAAACCCACGCAGGCCCGGGGAGAACATGCAAACTCCACACAGGGAGGCCGGAGCTGGAATCGAACCCGATACCTCTGCACTGTGAAACCGACGTGCTAACCACTGGACTACCGGGCCGCAGGTTTTCTTATCTTATCTACTATTTGCATCAACCATTCGGAGAATATTATCTCAGTATCGTGAGTAAAAGGTTAGCTTTACATTTTGTTGCACATTTTGTCCTGATGAGCTTTGCTTTTATTTAATTGTTGAAGGTTCTGAGAAGATGATGGAGATGAATCTTTGAGTAGCCCTCACAGATATAAACCTTATAAGAGAACATGTTTAAACAATTGTATTCTTACCAATTAAGTGCATGTATCACTTTTCCCAAACTTCTTGATACAACCATAGCGACACAAAAATGTGCCGTAGAGACAGAAAATAATGTGAGAACGCCGTGGAAAAAAATTAATATTTTCAAGTTCAAGGTGCGCTTAGCGATGGCAGCGCAAGATGGCTGCCAGTGGTGTCACATCTTGCTACAGTGAGTATGTGGCATTGTTAGTTCTTTATAATAATTCTTTCATAGAGGATAAAGAAGATATCCCAGTGAGTATTGTGATATAATTTGTGTACACGTGTTGTCCATTTGTGTTAAAAAAATGCGTCCGTGCTAACGATTAGCATCTAGGATTTTCGACATGTCAAACGAGCTTCATTGAAGGCAACATCGTTTGGTTGATTTAAATACATTCAATCTGTCATTTTCTTTTGTTTAATTTGACAGTACATGTCAACTGGCAGTGACAGTTTGAGGCCTCTAATAGTTCACTATTTGCCAAACTGCTTCCCATTGTGAATTGAGTGTACATAACATACAACACCTGTATCTCAAGTTTGCGCTTGCAAGTCAAAGCTAAAAAAAAAAATCGACTGAATGACAGCTTGTTTCTCAAAGAACACAGAAATGGACCCACTCATAATGCAAGAAATCATTGTAAAAATAAATATGGGCTACCTGAGCCGGTTTGACAGCTTCTGGCTGATGACTGGCCATGCCTGGAGAAGTGACACAGAATTCAAAGTCACATGCGTGGGAAAGTCTGAGTCATCGGAATGCAGAAGGACTGAAATAAATTTTCCAGAAAACAAACAATATTTTTTTCTCCTATATTTCAGCTAAAAAGGATTCTATTTTTCACCCTGCTTTAATTTAACCAAAACACGCCCCCCACCCCCGCATTAAACTATGTCTCTCCAAAATTTTAACAATACCACAACCCAGAGATAATTGAGCAAAATCCCAGCCACTGGAAATAACTAAAATATTTTGTTGTTTTTAGAAGAATTATGTACGTGTGTCTTCATTCAAAATTGAACCTTTCATGATAAAAAAATGTATTTAAAAAAATCTTAGCTCTGTAATCTATATTGGACATAAACACCAAATCAGGAAGAAAGGTCGAAAGAGTGGCACTTTTTTTACTCGTGGTGCATTACTTCTTACCTGGTAATGCGACCCTGTTGGGATTCGTCATACCCTGGGGCCAAGTGGGCGTTGACGGCAGATCTTCAACGACTTCCACAAAATTGAGAGGGAAAATTCCGGAAGCGGTGCCCAACTGCCCGCGGGCCCACTCATCGCCAACGTAGGCTTGCAGCCGGATCACGTCGCCCTCCATGAACGACAACTCCTCCCCACTGTCGCCCTCGAAATCAAACCTAGCCACACATCTGGGACCACTTAAAAAAAAAAAAAAGATATGTAGGGTGGTTGATAGGTCAAAGATCAAAAGATCTTTGAGGGTCTACACCCCCTGTTCAAACGACAGAATTTTTTAGACAAATTATTTCAAAACTTTCTCCGCCATTATACTATTAACCTGAACAACCCTATTGGGAAAAAAGTATTTGAGAGCAGGGATATGAAAAAAATACAACCAAGATAATGTTGCACAAGTGTTCACACCCTCTTATAATTGGGGATGTGGCTGTGTTCAAAATTAATCAGCTGCATTAAAATTCATGTTAAACGGAAATCAGCACACACCTGCCACCATTTAAAGTGACTGTGATTCACCCCAAATAAATTTTAGCTGTTCTAGGAGGCTGTCTATTCCATGTCACAAAAACTGGAATTTAAGTACCGGTATTAAAATAATTCTTTAAAGAAAAGAAAACTTACGTGACTATAGCAGAAAGTGGCTTTGGTTTCTTCTCGGGAGCAAGTTTTGGTGGTGCATCCGACTAATTGGAGAAAGAGAACAATGATCATGCATTTGTACGATACTATTGATGAGGACTATCACTTACTTACCAGCACTTTGACGAAGTTAACTGGGAAGTAACCAGTGGATCCTTTACAAATCCCCCTGTACCATTCACTGTCCATGCGCTCCACCATGTTGATGATGTCACCGGCCTTCAAGCCCAGCTCTCCTGGACCCTCTAATGTAACAAAAAAAAACAATACTTGTCAAGTCCATATAATATATCTTTTTTGATCAAGCACAGGTCACCTTATGTCAGAGTATTATTTCGGAGCAAGCAGTTAAAGTCAAATTTGTAGTCACTTGTAGTATTTCATTATTTGTGTAAATGTTTCAGCTAAAATGAAAAAATAAATTGATTAAAAACGGATGCTAATCTAACCGCGTCAAGGCTTTAGTTATCAAACCCTTTTTCGATACTTGCGATATCAATTTCCCAAAGCATCAAAGAAACTCGTGCTATGAGTCATTCAAAATATTGTCACCTGGAGTGAAGTCATGCAAGGCTTGAACGTTTAATCCTTTTTCTTGCTTGCCAGTTGGATTTGCAGCCTGCACAAACAACCACAGTCTCCATGTTTACGCATCCAAGGTCTGAGCCAGCATGAACAGTTACTTCAGGGGCACCGTTATGAACAAGCCCTATGCATCCTGCCCAGCAACATGCGACTTGACAAATTTAACGCAGTGACGTATTCAATTTTGTCTTCAGCATTTTAAATACACGCGTCATCGGATTCCAGTTAGATGATTGACTTGGCCATTGCCTAACATTCCACTTATTGGCCTCCAACAATACTTCTTTTGCTTTCAAGTCATCGTACATCAGCGCTGTGAAGCGCCGCCCATTAAGGTCTGAGAATTTGGCTGAGTATGAACGGATAATCTTGCCTGAAAGACTTCAGAATTCCTCCCGCTATTGTCAGCAGATACATCAGCAATAAATACAAGGGAACCAGTTCGACTGGCAGCCTAGCACATATTCTATCATAACTCCATCTCACCTGGAATGATAGTTCTTCGCTGTGGCTCCTGTTAGAGTCCGGGGCGGCGGATCCATGCGGAAGCTTGTGGAAAGGACACACACACACACACACACGCACAAAAAAAAAAACGTCATTGGAAACACAATTACAGCAGAACGGACATGCTTTTTTCACCAATCTTCTCACAGTGTATTTGTCATAGAGGCGATGGCCCTGAACAGGTCTGGGAGGCAGGAGGAACCCTTTGGTGGGCTTGGTGGCCTGCACGCTGGGTGGCGGCGGTCGTCCAGGACCAGGTTTAGCCGCAGGTGGGCGTGGCGGGAGCGGTTTTGTGATGCCTTGCCGCCTGAAGTTTCACGAAAAGGCATCCCTTCAATTATGAAATAGAAATGGGTTTTTTTGTTTTTTTTTAAGTGAAGTTTTTGCTTCCACTCACTGATTTGGCAGCGATGGAACCCTCTTGTCCTTTAATAATCCCTGCAGAAAATAATGAGGATTTATGCTCTGCGTGGCTTGTGTGTTGGTTCCCAGCCTAGCTATCGATTCAATGACATTCCAATGTCAATTGTAATGCACTGATCGAAGAAGGTAGGCTTACCGGTACTTTGTTTAATTATTATTGAGTTCATAACCTCCTATTCAATGCATACTGTACCTGAGTTGGGATGCTGGGTAAGGATTTTTGCCTGGGAATGGCTGCGGTGCCTGGAGCGCCGACAGGTTTCCGAGCAGGAAGTGGAGGAGGATCGCCCTGAAGACTCTCTGTGGCTGATGGGAGGTATCAGCTGTTGGGTTCCATGGTGCTTTGTTTGAATGCTTTGTATTTTAGCTACGCGGGGGCTCACCAATTTGGCTGGGGACTCTGATAGTGGTGGGCCTTTTTGTTAAAGGTGGCCTCGCCTTGACAGGAGCCGGATCTGAGGTCACATGTCAATAAGTAAACATTAGTTTGACTCACATCACAGCTACGCGTAGTTAGCACTTTTGCTCGCTTTTGATATCGAGGCCCTTGCTTGTCGCGCTAATCTTAGCCTTAAGACTACGGTCAAGATTTTTGTTGCATTCAGACACGTGCTTTGTTTACATCGAAACAAGGATAGTTTGTTTAAAATTGTTGATTCCAATTGAAAGGCTATTTTCGAAATGGGATAGATTAGCTACTTTCACAACTCAAGATATCGGTGATCTTGGATTAAATTGTTTTGTGGTCCTTTTACTCAGAGCGCATTTGAATTTGTTCATTTCGATAAAATGTAATCAAAGGACTTAAATATTCAAGGTGAATGACAAAAATCACTCCAGGTGTTCTGATCCAAGAAACTGTCTCCGTTGTCCCGGTTCCAATCTATTGATGACACACTCGAAGCTGAGTGGCCATTTTCATCTGACATCATCCCATTCCAAGCCTGACAACGCTTCAGAGCTAAATTTCAAATCCCACCCAATTCTGTTTCAATTCAAAACCAAAATTCGACTCACTTGGTGGAATGTGGGCATTTTCGTCATTCCTGGGCATGGCGGCGGAGTTGCGGTTGTTGATGTTGAGGTTGGGCTTCAGTGGTTCCTTTGGTGACTTCACTGGCATTCTCGGTGGCAAGAGTGGCGCCTCGTCATGGATGCTGTAATCCCTGGTTAATACTGCCGGGCGTGAGCGCTGCGGGGGTCCGCCCTTTGTGAGCAGGGTCTCCAATTCTTCTCGCATGGGATTTCCAGCAAGTTTCTGGGGCGGCTGAGGTTTGAAAACGGCTGTCTGATCCTGCCTTGATACATTTTGACTGTCCTGAGCCAATACAGATCTGGAAGGTAGTGGAGGTTTAGCGGACACCTGTGGCTTTGCCGGCTTTCTAGGAAGAGGCTGTGGTCTGATCGGCTCGGAGGCACTCCCGTGCTCTGGGGGGAGCTGGCTCTCAAAGGCCTGGATCCTGGACTGGATGTTTCGCTGACTGTTCATCTCGCCATGAACTTGTTTCTCCGGATTTGCTCGGTCTCTGTTCGGACTAAAGACGTCCAGCAGCTCCTTCAGATACTCATTTGAGGAAATGTTAACAGCATCTGTGGGGAGCTCATCATCTTCAAGTTTGACCAATGTCTGATTGTTAGCTTCGGTCTGTTTTCTGGATTTTATGCGAGGAAGCGGGGCAGGTCTGGGTTCTAAGGCGGGAACACAAAAAGTTGTCGCACTAGGGCTTGGGTCGGGTTGCACAGGTGTTTCCCAGTGGACCGTGACTGATCTTTTGTACCGATCTCCTGAGTCCCGTCTTTCTTGTGACTTGTGTGGACCACTTTCAGAAGCACCTTCAGGTCTGAGCAAGGATGGTCTTGGCGGTTTTTGCGGCTTTTTACCTGAAGAAGAATCACAATCAGGAAGGGAATGAGATTAAAATGCATCCCCAGTGCAACATCCATTGATTTTACCGGGCGATTTTTCCCTGACGGGGTCAGTCTGTGTGGAGCAGGTCGTGGTGATACAGGGAGAAAACCGTCGGGGAGCCGCGGTGGGCCGAGCAATGTGCTCCTCTCGGGTCTTTTCTTGAATCACCTGGTCATAGGACGGTGGGGGCTGAGTCGTAGAAAACAGAAACATTAGCAAGACCATTTCTAAACTTGTTTTCATTTGAAATACCAAGGAATCAAAAGTCCCAAAGACGGGTATCCCTAAGAGCCACCATTTAAGGTCGTCAAGAAGCCACCAAAGTTTTTACAACCTTTCTTTTTGACATCATATTTGTAGCATTACTAGTCCACAAAAATATGATAAAATCTTATCTAATTAGTTACTTTTAAGTTGTACTTCAGTGGAATGTCCTCCAGGTAGGTTGGTTACAGAGGATGCTCAAAAGTTACAGTTCGGAATTAAACCGACATTTTTACAGCCTTACTCACGTGAACATGATAAAGACCCAAGATAGACCAAACCTGGATGCCTGTGGACCAGCTGGATTGAGGGTCGGAAGAACAAACCACGGGCGATGCTGAGAACCATTTGTTGTCATCCGAAGGTTCCCCGGCGATGATAGTGATCTCTGGTTGCCTACAAAAACACAACACACCATTCAGCGCACCAAAACCCACAGAGCATCGGTTCAAAATAACATAATCTAGCAAGTAACTCCTGCCTTTGTCAAGAAAAGGACTTTTTAAATACCATGGGTCTCTCGTGTTGTCACTCAAAGACTTTGCCCTAGTTGCGAATCAACTTACCTGGAATGCAAAAGATCTGCTTTGCTTCTGTCAAGATGATCTGCGAAGATGAAAAGAGTGTGTTTTTTTTAGTCATGTTGTGTTGCCAGGAAAGACTGCTGTCTCTATTTGAAGTAATTATTATCTGTAAAATAAAACTGTTTCATTCTTTTTATTTGATTTCATGATGTTGTGATGCACTGTATGTTTTTTTATAAAGTACACTATTGTGGAGCACTATTTTTCCTCATTAAAAAAACACTACAACATTTTTTTTGTTTTTGGGGAAGGCTAGAACGGATTAATGGCATTTCCCTTCATTTGAACTGGATATGATGATTTGAGTGTTTTGTAAGCGTGGTCACGGGAGAAATTCAATTCTTATCTCAAGACGTCAGTGTATTTAACTTTCATGTTAGGTTGACACCATCATGTCATCGGCCTGTAGTTCGTCATTATATTTAAGATACGTGGCATTTTTTAAATCTATCGATCTCTCGTCATTGTTCCTCTGTGATGTGTATATTGTTGAGAGATTGTTATCTAAAGATTTGTTTAAAAAAAAAAAAAGGACCGTCAGTACGCCATCCTATTTTCCAGTCATTGGGATTAAAAATTAACACACGGATTCAAAAGAGACCTGATGACTATCTAAAAAAATTGACGGAGAAAGTCCAAATGTCAAACTGAAAGCACTCATGCGGCATAAAGCAGATGCAACCATTTTAGTTAAAGAACGATACGTTTGAAATCCACATAAAAAGCACCTGTCACATCTGCAACTTGTTTCTTCCGTTTACTCACCTTCTTCAACGACACCGGTGTTCTTTCGTTTTTCAGCCTGACAAAGCTTTCAAGCTACCACCACTTCCTTGTTTACATACGAAAGAAAGAGGTCCTTTTACACCCACGGGTGCGCCACACCTTGCACCTCAAGGTGGGATTACCTGCCGAGGAGCTATATGAATTACAATTAAGTCCACCATTAACAGCGTGTTTCCATTCAGATCCTCTTTGACGGATGACCTAGTAAGACTGAATAGGTTTGTGCCAGCGCGCGCGCGCGCGTGTGTGTGTGTGTGTGTGTGTGTGTGTGTGTGTGTGTGTGTGTGTGTGTGTGTGTGTGTGTGTGTGTTTTTGTGGTGTACCTGTGACAAAAGGCACAAAAGTCACACACCCACAATCACCATGTTGAACCAATCACATTAGGTGGAATGCGGTCCGTCAGGAAGTGGAGCCCATGCCACATGACAATGCCGGAGTAGAAAAAGGTTTCACATCAAAAGATGAGCAAGTATAACATCAAATGGTGGGGGGGGGGGGTTAAAATGATAAGAATTCAAAAAAAAGAAAACGCCTGGCAAAAGCAAAATGAATAAATGAGAATTAAAACTTCAAAATTTGCCAGAAATTTGGTGACATACAGTACATACATACATACACACACAAAATTGTGCAAATCTTGCAAAAAAATATGAAAGAATTGCATGCATGAACCTACCATGCACATTTTTGGAATTTGGGAGGAAACCGGAGTACTCGGAGAAAACCCACATCTTTACAATTTGACAAAATGCAGGTGAGCTTACACCTGCAAAAAAAAAAAGGAATTGCTCAAAATTTGATGCACATTTTGGAGAAAAAAGAGGTCTTGGAATGTTTCCAAATGTTGCTCCAAGTGTTACCCAGCCAAAAATATTACAAGAATTAGTAAAAATAAGAAATAATAAAATGTGGCACATAACTGGAATACCTGACAAAATGACTTAATGTCATGAGTCTGAAAAACACAAGAACATTTCCTTGCAGGTTAAATGACATTTGCAAGAAAAAAAAACCTTACTCATCAAAAATGGACGCTCGAAAAATAAATAAATAAATAGATAAATAAAAATACAATGCGTGCGTAATTTAAAAGATCTAAATGTTAAAAGTTGAATTAAATTCAGCTCTTCTGCAAAAATAAATAAATAAATAATCCAATCTTAAACAAATGCTTTTTTGCTTAATTTGACCTTGAATCAAGCTTGTACAATGTCCATTTCTCATTTGCAATGTTTCCGTATCTTCCGAAACACAAAAGTGAACCAGAGTGGATGTTTAAACTGCAACGTGCCTTGATGTTTTTGTGTGAGTGGATACTAGCCCACATGATCTGTGAAGCCGCTGAGGTCAGCAGAATACGCCCCCCCCCTCCCCCCATCACAACTGCCTCTGTGCCGCTCCAACATATGCACACATGCTGACATTTTATACATGCTTTGGACCACAACAGGTGCATGGCAGCTGCACAACAAACCACCTGCCTGCTTTGTTAAACTCACAATATTTAATCTGACAAATATTTGTTTCATGAGCACACTCGTAACTATAAATGCTTTTATCTCAAATCATATTTCCCTATTGAAATGAATGGAAATGCCACTAATCCATCCCTGTATCTATTTAAAATAAGGAGTAATAAGTTAACATAGAGTAAATTGAGTAGAATGTCGTGAATTAAAGAGTTTGAAGATCATGATTTAATGCTGCAATCTAATTAATTGGGATGCTCCTTCTGGTGTGCCTGCCTTGGCCATCGAGAGACAGTCATGCAGACACGAAGGAAGAATTCTTATTCTACTACTACAGTAAGTGCCTCTGTAAAACACTGTAGTATAAGTCATTTTTGTTGAGGATAAAGAATAGATGCTTTTTTGAGTTATCTTGTTATTGATGGACTTGTTGCACCTTTGTGTTTGAATATATTCATTGCTTCTAAAACCATGACTGTCGATGCTAACTGTTACCATGTGGCGTTTTACATTGTTTGTTAAGATTAAGCGAAGTCGATTTACCACAAGGACAAAGCTTTTTTTTTTTTTTTAAATATACAAAGTGTAATTCTCCTTGTTTGATGTTTATTGAGACAGTTAACTCCTTGAAGCCTCTTTATTTTGATGAACTGTTCATTACCTGCAAAAGTGCGTCTTATCGTGGCTTCACGGGCATTATACAGTGCTTGTATCTTAAGTTTAAGATCACTTGTAAACACAAATGTCCAAAGGCATCATTGTGTGTCTTTTTTACTATTACAGTCAATTTGAGTTCTAAATCTAATCAAGCTTGTAATGCCAACCTACCTGTTGCTTGGTGGATAACACGGTGAATTTCAGGACGCTCCTCTTCTTGCTCTCGCCTCACTTCTGCCATTATGAGTTACAACAATGAAGAACAAGAAAGAAGTCATCACAAAGGCAATTATTTCGATAATGAAGCATGTGTTCTCTTGAGAGAATGTGAGTTTGTTTCCGCGGCGGACAGAGTGGTCCTGCCAACTGCAGCACTTTGTGTGGGTGGGACACAGTCAACATGGACCCCACCCCACACTACCACTGAGGCATAGTTTTGTTCTACAAGTTTTAAAATACCAATCAATTACCTACTGTAACTGCAATACTACGCGGTACCTTACCACACCAGTTTATGATATGATACCACGTGATCAGAACATACCATGTCCATACACAGTGCTAACATACCACAGCCTTTTTTAGTACTGTATAATCATAATGTACTATACCTGATCACAATACCATACCACACCATACTGTACCAAATTACTTTTCTGCACTAAGTGACCCTCTGTACAAGGGTAATAAAGTTTGGAGAGGTATTTGTATAATCACTGTAATTGTAGTTATATTATATACAGTAGTACTATAAAAGTGGTTTGTGTGCCACGAATTTTACTCGGGGGTCCCTCTGGTGGTTTGCTGATAAATCAATGCCAAAATATGCTTCAGTTGTGTTTAACTTTGAAGTTAAATACAATTGCATTGAAAATTTCATACATGTTTATTTTTTACATGTGTTTAGTTATAAATGAATGAGTATTTTTTAAATTGAATCATTACTTACAATTTTTCCTAAAAAATATTTGTGAACGTTTTGACTTTCTTCTCAACCCAACTGTATTTGTAGAGCACTTTAAAACAACCACCACTGTATACAAAGTGCTGTACATGGAGCTAAAATAATTCACACAACAACAAACAATATTCTCCTGGCAAATTACACTGGAGACATGCGTGTCTTTTTTGGGGGGGGGGGATTTACTGCAGCATTTTATACAGTTGATCACAGTACTCTGTTCGCTTGTTGACAGCACCTGGTGGGCATTGGAGGAAGCGCCCTTGGGTGGTTTAGGTCCTATTTGGCTGAGAGAGCTTTTTGTGTTTGCTTTGGTTGCTCCGAGTCACGAACTGCCCCTCTGTGCTGTGGTGTTCCGCAGGGTTCAGTTCTGGGCCCTCTGTTGTTCTCACTGTCCTGTAAAATTACTTATTTTCATATACAGTATCCATTCATCACAAGGGTCGCCGGTGTGCTGGACCCTATCCCAGCTGTCATTAGGTGGTAGGCAGGGTAAAACCTTGAATTGGTAGGCAGCCATATAAAGGCACACATATAAAAAAAAAAACATTGACACTACCAATCACACTTAACGACAATTTAGAGTGATCAATTAAGCCACCGTGCATGCTTTTGGAATATGAGAGGAAACCGAAGTACCTGGAGAAAACCCACGCAGGCACGGGGAGAACACGCAATCTCCACGTTGGCGTATTTTCTTATGTAGTAACTTCTTTGTCCGGTAGAGGGAAGCAATTAACAAATTCAGTATTACATTGCATCTCTTCGGAGAGCTCTTCACTTTATTATATAAAATTCCAGAAAAGAATGTCACATTTTTGGAAATTAAAAACTAAAATAAATGAATTTATCTTATTATTATTTTCAAAGGCAAAACTAAGAGTCGACGTGACACGTCGATCATTTGAGTGGGCGGGACTAAAGGGTTTGTCTCTCTCCTCTCTTCACCTTTGCAGTCGCATCGCTGCCTTCCGTCCACACCTCTTCAATTTTACACGTCAAGACCTGCTTAACTTCGGGATTTGAAGGACTTAAACTGTGTTGTGAAAGTGGCTACGCGTCTGTAAGGAAGAGGTAAGAAAAATAGAAGAACATGTATGCCATAATGCTTGTGTTTTTCCTCGCTCTTTCTAAATGTTTACACTCGCTGTGACTCCCAGTTTGGCTTCACGTTACGTGTTGCGAGAGAGTTTTTGCGCATGCGCGGCTGTGACTGACACGCGCGTGTGGTTCGGTGTATGATTACAAATACGATTACTTTTAATACTTTAATGTTACGAAGGTAGCACTCTGTATCACATTTTTTTCCGCCCATGAAAACGAATCCTTTGGATGGTCTTCTGTGTGGTCAAAAGTATTGGGAACTCCTTAAAATTGCCACAAATACCCTCAAAATCTTCCATTTTTCTTGGTGTTGTTTTGTTATTGATGTGTGAAACGTAAACGCAAAGTTCTCTTGCTTCTTTGTTTAGATTGATGTGACGGCTCTTGGAGCTCAATGATCAGGTGTGATGCAGGTGTTGCGTTACCTGATGAGGTGACACCGGATGTCATTCCATACACTCTGGATTATGCTAGTCATTAGCCGTGATGCTTTTAAAAAAAAAATAGATTATAACACTGGATGATGTCGTGCTCTGTAATTTTCATTTCCCCTTTTACCATCACCAAAGAGCAAAAGCTCAACATGAAGTCATCATTCAAATGTATGACAACACGTATTACTTAGTAGGAATATGCTGATTATCACGAATGAGGATAATAATGAGTCATGTGATGTATTGCATTGAATTTCATTGGCTGAGTAGCTGAGGTCAAACTAATGTGATTACATATCACGAGTCACTAGTTTAGGAGTGTCTCGTATAAATTAACATACAAGTTCTGTCCAAAAATGTTTCTCACAAGGAGTAACAAGGCTTTGTTTCATTTGGTGCAGGAGACTGAGTCACGGTCAAGAAAAAAGTAGGTTTTGTAATCTCCAAAACAAAGTCACATTCAAATAGCAATTGCAAAAGATTTTTTTTTTAAATGAAATAAATTTAAATGAAGGCCAATCTTTATATTTGCAAAGAAGCAACCCACTAGTGTAAATAACCAAAACAGAATGCAGATTTTGTTCTTTTATATAACCTTGTGAGTGCCTCTTTGTCTAGAAATGTTGCAAAACAAAGTGGAGATTAATATTTGGATTATACAAAAACAACAATTTTGTTGAGCAGATGCCATCGACCAGATCAGCTGTGTCCCGAGTTTGGGATTAGCCCCTAACGATCCCCCTCTCAAAACACCTCCAATGTATTTTTTCCATGTCATTTATTGTGCCAATTTTAACCCCTCAGTGCGAAATGTTATTTCAAAAAGGCATTACAGTTTACAGAAATTGTATAATAAAACTTTTAGAAAGGTTGAAATGTAACACTATACAGTATAAACAAAAACAATCAGTTTCGTAAGCTTCTCCTTTTTGTGGAAAGTTTTACGAATTTAACATAAAACTCAGTTTGACCCACTTGTGTTGCCTTTCATGCCAGCGATGCCCTACATATTGCATACAGGGCCCTGTAGTATGGATAATATATCCACAAAGGTTGCCTAAACAGACTAGATTGACAGGGAGTCATTTGAAAAATGACATGATGAAAGAAAAGTGACAAACATCGGCGTTTTAATACTAGAGTAGACTCAATCAAGTTACACCATTCCAACTCAAATTACACAACTCGGCCATAGCTAGGCGCTAATAAAAACACCTTGAAGGTAAATTGACGAACAAATAAAAAATAGTCAAACCAGTTCTTTTTTTAAACAATGTAAAAGCAAATATTTGATGAACTGATGAATCAACATTCAACTCAAACTCTCTTCCACATGACTTGTTTGGATCGCTAAAATCCGTCGACCTGCGTCTTCACCCTCTCATGGCCGTTTTGGTTTTTTCACCTGTGCGTATGACATCATGCAGACAAGCCAGCAACGAGATCGGTGAGGCAGACGAAAGCCTATTGTACGCCCACCCTCATCGAAACATGAAAGTCGGAGTGATGTCATCGCATACCCGCATTGTGTTCATACAATACCTCACTTTAGCTTCAGCTTTGCGAGTGTGAAGGTTGCGAGCCCGAAGATAAAACAAGCTAATTTGTTACCGTCCTTGAAAGATGGTCGGAAGAATATGTGTGGTTGATTGGAATCAGCACCCCGGCCAAAGAAAATCTTCCCTTACATATTTTCTTTCATCCTTTAATGACTGTAAAACTAATCAAATCACATTTTTTTGTGTTATTTTTCTGAAATGCTATAAGTGGCTACAAGATGCCATCAAAGCCCTGACCAATCGAAAAGTAGTGCTTAGGTGCCATCTTATCTATGAAAACCTCGAAACATTTTGATGGGGGCAGCGTTTTTCTGTTTTTGGTCTTAATCTCCTGTCAATAGCGTACAACCCATCTCAATTTGTTTTTTGGTGGTAAACGCTAATCGGAATCTATGGTCATGTGTCGTCTGAACTTTGTTCATAGCTTTCGTGTGCTTTTCATCAAAAAGTAACATTTTTGTCCTTTTCTTTTTTACTTCACTGGAAAGAAAAAATATGACAAACTCAAAACAACATTTAGGTTCACGTTCGGAGAGGCGCCGTGTGACTTGTTCTTTCAAATTCTCATCTTGCACTTGTCAAGATATTTCACATTTGCTTCATTCTTTCACGATGAGCTCAGTCGAAAACATCTGCCACATATCCAGTATTTGAACAATTGTCAAGGTGAAAAAAAAATAGCAATAAAGAAAGCTAAACATTTCAAAACGCTGACGGAGCTTGTTAGTGCTGCAAAGCCACATCTCTGGTTGCGGAAAGCGCGTACCAACACTTTTCACCGCTCTGAACAAGTCAAGTGAACAGCACTGAGGCTAATGCTAGCACAACACGAGCGTCGTCCAGGTCCACCGTCTTTAATTAAGGAGCACAAAGTAGGGGAGAAGGTTACACTGGGAATGGTATAGTGCTCATGTTTTATTTTATTTTTTTAACCATATAAAGTTTGGGGTTTCAACATGAAATAATGTAGACGTCAATATGATAGCATGTAGCATTTCTTCCCTGCTGTGTTGTTGACTTGCAACGGCGACTTCGCGTGTAGCTTGAAATGTTTGATCAGACGCTATCCCTATGGTTGTGTCGCCATGGCAACTGCCCGGAAACTCTTCAATGCTTTCTCTGAGCAGAGATAAAGGAAAACTCATCATATGTCAGTAGAAGTAATACTGCAGCAAGAACATCGTGGGTGTGTTCGGTTCTGCCTGGAGCTATTTGGGCATGGCACACCTGTGCAAGCCTGTACAAGTGACGACAGCAGCTTAAATTTGATCAGAAAAAAACTCCTTCGGGACAGTTTTTTAAAATTAAATGTAATTTATTTTTTAAATACACACTTAGCAGTTGAATTAATTGTGTCAGAGCTTTTAACTCAGTTTACTCAATCAAGCCGATCACGTCTTCCAAGTAATGTTCGTCCCGCTCGCCGCTGACCAAGTTGTCCACGATGTTTATTTGAACACTCATTTGACATGAACGAGAAAGCCACTTCACATGACCACACGGTACGATTCCCACGATGGATGGCATGAAGGCGGCCTCCCGATTGCCCTCACCCCCCACCCCTCGCCTCCTCTCTCTTGCAGTGACAATTTAGCATGTTGACCCTAATGGTCCAGGACAATGCTCTTATTGTCTTTGCGGTCTGGAATGTTGAGGACTTCCTTGAAGGAATGCGGGGATGAGAAAGCGCTGACGTTGCCTTTTTTCGGGGGGGGGGGGGATGGACGCTCTGCCTGCTGCACATGTGGAAGTCGTCATCTTTCATTGTGGACTTTTTCTCACCCCCCTTTTTTTTTTTTAAATCTCCTCCCCTTGCGTCCACGTGCTTCTCGGAGTATCTTACTCACGTCCAGTCATTTCCCAGCATGCTTCGCCTCCCACACTCATCACACAAACCATTCCCAAAGGCTCTCTCTCTCTGTTTTTATGAAGCCGGCGTGGCATGAGGACGTCTTGTTCGGTCGAGCCCCGCGTTCCTGCTTAAAGATGCTTCGACGAAGGTAGGACCACAAGAGCATTCCCTTACATGGAATTCCAACCCGATAGCAAAACTTGGAACGACTTCAATGGGAATTCAAAAATGGGCCGCTGTGATTGGACAGAAGGGACGTTTAGGAAGGGCTCAGATTTGTTGTCGTGACAGCTTTACAGTTGTTGAATCCTTCTTGAGTGCGGTGCCCACACAATGGAACAATGCAAGCAGGGTTACAAGCGTTCTAATCCGAGCTTTGTTGAAAAATGTGGATGGGTAGCGCTAAACAAGAATTAAAAAATGAAAATGTTTTTTAAATGAGCTGTAGTTTCGTCTACAAATGAGCAAGAGGACAATGCCAAAAAGAAAACAATAATTGTACTGTGATTGTTTTTTCCCCCTCCCCAAGAAAAAGTCATAATTTTATGGTGCGAAAGTTCTCCTACAAGGGGAAAAAAGACTTATTGCAAGAATGAAGTCATATTTTCTTTTTCGAAAGAAATTGTAAATTAATGAAATAAATTGAGATATTAGTGTTTTGTTAAAAGATTATTTAAGTAGAGTAGGGCTAAAACTAACGCTTCTTTTAAAAATTGAATTTAATCTGTCAATTGTTTTGTCAATGAATCACACAAAAAAAGATACGTGTTTTAATTTTCGTCCCTTTATTCCAAAATCAGGACATTATTTCAACTAAGCAGTTCAGAAAACTAATTATGATTCATTTACTGGTTTGCCTCACAACATGCCAGAAAGTAAGCATAAATGTTCATCGTTGCTTTCCCGAGCAAATGTTTTTTAATGTCGCAAAAAGGGAATCAACTTGCTATCATGGAGAGCAACAAAAATCTGACAGTATTTTACTGTTTTATTTTTTATTTAAAAAAAAAACAACACAATTTTCTATAAATTCCTTTAAAAAATGGAATCTTATGAGATAAACTGATAAGGCAATATTACAAGAATAGTTGTATTTTTTTCTTACATTAAAGTTGGAATGTTTAGATGCACACAAAAAAAAGCTTGTAATTTTACAAGAATGACTTAAAGGCAGCTGCACGAAACTACATGTTTTCCCCGAACACTTAATATTTTTGAAAAATTTTGATTTATTCAAAATGTAGATTTCAGGCACCGAAATAACCCTTTTTAATGGCATTGTTGCATCATTTATCCATTTGTTTATTTTTAACAATGATGTCACAACTACATATGACACTCCCAGTGGCACAAGACTCGTTCGTATCCTGTGTTTGGAATCGTGACTGGAATTGCCCGAGCAGGTTAAACAGGGTTGTCAAAGCAAACCGCTGTCTTCCATTTCCAGTCGCCTACTCCAAACGAGCATGTTTTTCCTATGGCCAAACGGATGACGACTTTCTCCAATGAGCCGCAGAGTTCCAGTCCTTTTTGTCGGCCTAGCGGGCATTGCTACGCAATAAGCAGCCAGCGAAAAGATTTGTTTTCCCGTCCGGTTGGCACATAGCCACGATCCGCGCTGGAGGCCTCTCAGAACGTCTGGGCTACTCCGAAGAGCAATTTGACAGCTCGGCCCCAAGTGGGCTCCTCCACCCAGTCATGTGACTTCTCGTGTTATTGTTCCTGCATGCCTAGCATAGCTGGAGCGCGGCGGCGCAGGAGGGGAACGGCGCGCGGCGTTGTCCTTCAAAGAAAAAGCGCCGCTGCCAGGTTTTTTTTTCTTTTTTTTTTAATGCCTCAAGCAGGTCCTCTGCGGTGAGTCTGTCTCCGGTGGTTACGGCAGGCGGGGCCTCCCTCCTCTGACATGGTGAAAGAGGCATAGAGAGACCGGTCCCCGTCATGGCCTCCATGGTCGCCAACGGAAACCAAGATGGGCCGTCCGTGGTGCTGCAAGGGGCGGATCCAGAGACATGCATGATTGTGTTCAAGAACCACTGGGCTCAGGTAAATGTCTGTGAAGAAGTTAAAAGAAAAAAAAATACAATGACAGCAAGAAAAAACTAAACACGCAGTCTTAACCTGATGACAGACCAAGTTCGAGTTGCAACTTTGTAAGAAGTGTAAGTAAGAGGACCGCTGTTGATCGTAACACCCAACGCAAAAGGCGTGTATGACAGCTTCTGTTGGAGGATTTTATTGATTTTTGTCAAATTTCCACAATTGTCACTTTTAAACAAGATTTTTTTTTTTTTACCTGCTTGAAAGAATTTTGACCAATTCGTTGCGAGGGGGAAAAAAGTTAAATCAACACCCGATTATCGAGCATTTTGTATAATCCACAGCAAATTTCTGTTAGAATATAATATTTATTTATTTTTAACCAGGTGTTGGGCGGGGGGTTCTTATTTTATTTACATTTTTAGGAGACGTGCGGGGGTTTCTTAGAAATTTCACAGGATTATATATTTTATTATTATTTTTACCAAGTACAATTCTTGATTATTTTTGTCAAAATGTGAGTGTTTCCAATTTTGAGCGCATTTTCATCCTCGCACTTCATCACGTCTGAATATTCAAAGAACAGTTAAGGGGCCCAAAAAACACATTTGGTTCGCACTCTTCAACGTTTTGACAACAAACGTGAAAAGAGGAATGACATATTCTCCTCAAATAACTCCCCCCTTGTCTCAAAATGAGAATAACGATTGGGTCAAGTCTCACTGTCCCGTCATTGAGGCGAGGCCCGCTGAAAAGTATTTGTCGCGGCAGTGACGGCGCAAAGCGCTCCAGCCGTGTCCCGGCAACACTGGAGGGCAGCGCGGTTCCTCTGCCAGTGGAATCTTGGCAGTCTGTCTCAGCTTGCCCCAGTGGAACTCGCTCGCAGCGCCGCCACACCCGCGTGAACCCATTTCTACGCTGCTTTGGATTTCAACAAGATATTTTGCGCAGCTCCGTAAGCCTCCCAAAAGTCCTCATGCATCATCTCCCAGGATATTTTCTGCGTGCAACCTTTTCCAAGGATCTCTCCTCGGAAATGTACTCGGGGAAACGCCCGCGATTCGAACAGTTTCACTTTTGGCACCAACAAGGACATTTTCATTCCAGATGTGCAGGCCTGTAGAAGCTGAACTATCGTGAATGTTGACGCCGACGCTACAAAAAACACTTTGTTTAGCCTCTCTCTTTGTTTTACCATCCAGCGGTTATTGAACGGAAATATATATTAAGTCAAGTGTCAAGTATCAAGTACAACTTTATTGTCAAATACAGCACAGGTGAAATTTATGTTTTACCCAGTGGGGTCAAGGCGTGACTCTTTCTGTATCGTTAGCTGGGATGCACTTTCCAACATTTTCATTTTCTTCCCCTAAATTTCTGCACACCACGGAGGAAAGACAAGACAAGAAATGTTGGTCGGAAGAATTTCCCGGGGGCTTTCATCTTGTTAAAATTCTGGCTGTGCCAAGAAAAGTGACAATGGCACTCTGCGCAACCGATAATCATGGCAGCCTGGTCATCCTGGAAGGGGGGTTCGCCCATCTGCGGCCCCTCCTCAAGGCTTCTTTCTTTTTATTTTTTTTTTTTTTCCTTGCCCTCCTGGAGGTTAAGGTCAAGCGATGTCGTGAATACTTACTCAACTGTGGGCCCGTGACGCCCTTTGAGACCGTTTGTGCTTAAGGGCCACAGAAATAAATAGGACATGACAAGTCTTTGGTTGCGCAGCGCTTGAGTGCTGTTTGTTCCGCGAGGCGAGGCTCCCAGCGGGCTCCCGTTTCCATCGACCCGCTCGTGTTGTGCGGCATTTGTTTGTTGCCACAGCAAAGGTAGATGACGGAGGAGGCTGGCTCGATTGTCGCCGGGGGTGGTGTCGATGTCACACACGCTCAAGGAAAAGGAAATAGTGCATGCACAAAGGACAGTGTCTCTCCCTTTATTTGCGCGTCTAATCGTATCGTGTTTGATTATTAACTTGTCGGCGTTTGGGGCAATCCCTTCCGTTTGATGTTGATATGAAAGGTGATCGTTGTGTTAAAAAGATGATTAACTGGAAGTAGCTATGTCAATGTCGGTTTTGCATTTTGGAGTGAGAACGTAAAACTGTATGGATGCTCATTTAGAGTTGGGGCTTTTGAAAAATAATCGAATTGTCTCCCCCCCCCCCCCCCCCCCCCGCCCCCTCCTTCAATATTGCGATTTAGTAGGCGATTGTTTTTTAAATAAATGTTTTATCCTTATAGGCTAGGCTAATGCTAACACAAAGGCGGCAAATGAACCACGAATTAAAACGAAAGAACTTGAACTACTCCTAAGCCTTCACTAGGTGCACTCCAGTTGGATTTAACTTTTAGTGTACGTGCATTCCATTTACAAGTCAACATTTTAGAATTGTTTGTTGCCAAACATTTATTCAGGGACAAATTGGGGAGTGTGTCGTAGATTTAAGAGTGTTTGCGTAACCTTTAGGGAGTGTTTCAGTAAATTTGATTGTTTAATCCACTTAAGACTTTGAGTAGATCCAGCACTATTTGGGTTACGTTGCACATGAACGCTTGGGCCTACTACGCAACTGGATTTTAATGTTGCTATTGTGATGATATCTCAAGGATTTTTATTTTTTTTTTGAGGTGGGTCTTTGTCTAAAAAGTTTGAGAACTATGCCTTACTCGACTTCAAAATAAGCCTCTAGATAGCAACATGCTGTGTTTATGTTTGAAGTTTTATATCAACTCTAAATTCCCGTTTCTTCTGTGCAGGTGGTGAAAATTCTGGAAAAACATGACCCGTTACGCAGCGGGACTTTGGCCTCGGCGCCCTCGCTGGGCGTGCTGGGCCCGGGCGGCGGGCCGCGCTTTGGCCCCGTTCCGGGCGACGAGGCCAGCGCGGTGCAGAACTACGTGGAGCACATGCTCTTCTTGCTGATGGAGGAGGATCGCGGCAAGGCGGGCGCCATGGGGCCCATCCTGGAGTTTGTGGTGCTGGAGAACGTGATGGAGCGCCTGTTCGTGTGGAGCCTGCGCCGCGAGTTCACCGACGCCATGAAGCTGGAGCAGCTGAAGATGTACGAGATGCTGGTTTGCCAGTCTCGCCAGCCCCTGCTGCACCACAAACCGGTATTGCGGCCGCTCATGATGCTCCTGTCGGCGTGTTCGGATTCGGGGGGCGCGCCCGACGTGGAGGCCCAGCTGGTGCTGCTCCTGCACCAGCTCTGCTGCGTCCTGGCCAAGGACCCGTCCGTGCTGGAGCTGTTTTTCCACACCAGCGAGGACCAGGGCGCCGCCAACTTCCTCATCTTCTCGCTGCTCATCCCCTTCATCCACCGCGAGGGCACCGTGGGGCAGCAGGCGCGAGACGCGCTGCTACTCATCATGTCCTTGTCGGCAGAGAACGGGCGCGTGGCCCAGCACGTGGCGGAGAACACCTTCTTCTGTCCGGTCAGTGCAACAGTTTGTCATCGAATCAGATTTGAAGTTCATCATCGTGAATGCCACGTGAACGGAACTGTCACTTGTGTACTTCTAAAAGGAAAAGTTGATGAAGTGATTTATCTTTGGTCTGCATTTGTTGAAATCACAAGTCGACTTCTATCTCCACTCTGTACGACCAGCCATTCAATTCTAACCTCGGGTAAATGCTCATAAACGAAATCATATTCCTTCATCGATGTCATACGGGCCTCTGATAAGAAAAAGGCTCCATGGCCCTGCCGCACTGCAAAGTCTTTTTCACGTGTCTGGTGTTTATTTAATTATGCTAATCTCGCATCCGCAATGCCATTGTAGCCTCAGGCTCAGACATGGCATGGTAGAAAAAAAAAATAAGCAGCTTTTGAAACCAGTCCATTCCTAACAATGGACACCCCTGAATGACACGGGCTACAAGGATAATCTGACTGAGGATAAACTGCCACTAATGCTGTTCTTTCTGTTCTCCTAATAACCTGAATCAATTAACCCGAGAGAGCAAAGGCATCCAATGTTGCTAACTGCTAACGGCACGCTTCAGCATTAGCAATTAGCAAGTGATCTCTTTTTGCTTTCATGACATGATTTTTTTTTTTGTTGTTGTTGTTTTTATTGCTAACCGCTAACAGCAACGATTAGTTGTTAATAGTCACATGTCGATGATTTTGCCGATTAATCAATGAATCTGCAAAATCAAACACGTTGATAGTTCATCCCTATATTCATCAACACGACATTATTTCAAATACACAGTGCAGGAAATGCACCTTTTTTGAAATTAAGATTCTGTTACTGGTTTGGTCCGTAACGTGACCAAAAATAGGTAAAAATGTGGACCGCTGTTTTCCAAAGTAAAAGCAGTTGTTTGCACATGTTATATTTTGATTCAACACAAGGCTCATAAGTCTGCTTCCATGGAGGAAAGTGGACAATATTTACGGCTGAGAGGCTTGGAATTTAATCATCGTGTGACCTTTGGACTTCAGGTTCTTGCCACGGGCCTCAGCGGTCTGTATTCATCTCTGCCTACCAAGTTGGAAGCTCCCAGTGACGAGTGGCACTGCCTGCAGAGGGACGACTGGCTCCGCGTACCCTCCTTGGTCCAGTTTCTCAATTCCCTGGAATTCTGCAATGCTGTCATCCAGGTAAAAAAAACAAAAAAAAACCCAAATTAAACGCTATAAACTTTCAAGCCTTATTGCCAACTCCTCTCTCCACTTCTCAGATAGCCCACCCTGATATCAGAGACCAGTTGTTGGGCTACATCTACAATGGCTTCCTCGTGCCTGTACTCGCACCCGCGCTGCATAAGGTTCAATACGCATAGCACTTTTTTTTTTTTTTGCATTTTCCAAAATATATTGTTCTAATAAGTAATGATAGACACCATGTTTTTGTCAACTAATAGCAACATAGTGGAACATTCACGTTCACGTCCTTTTTTGTTGCTAACTTTCACCAGCACCTTTTTATCAAATCGGCAGTTTTCTAAAATTACCTAATAATTTACTTGTTAAATTTGTCTAACTGCTAAGAGCAGGGTACTTAATTAGCAATTGGCATTTTGTTCACTTGTCACTTTCGCTACACTTTTAAAACGATCGTTCAATCGCGTGGTTTTTTTTGTGGCTAACGGCGCATTGTAGCATTAGCAGCATTTTGCAAAAATAGTTCAACCACCTTAAAATGTCAAATGATTGTTTCATGTCAGTATTTCTGTTAAGACCGTTTGGAACGTGAGCAATTAGCCTTTCACAGACATCATTTTGCTAAGTTACTTAAATGACAGTTTCATGTGATATTTGGTTGCTAACTGCACAGCTTAGCACGAGCAGTTAGCGTTTCGATAAAAATCTCCCATTGTTATATTGGTCAAAATCCAAATCTCATTGGAGGTTTTTGTCACTCACTGCCAACAACCCATCATCATGCCAGTCGTCATCTCACAGTATTAAATTGGCAGTTTTCCATCAGAATTGTTCATTTTCATTTTTCGGGTGACACCATGTAGCTGACTGTCGAGGAAGTGATGACCACCACGGCGTACCTGGACCTATTCCTGAGAAGCATCAGTGAGCCGGCCCTGCTGCAGACCTTCCTGTCCTTCATCCTGCTGCACCGCCACGAGAACGTCCACATTTTGGACACGCTCGTCAGCCGTATCAACACTCCCTTCCAGGTATGCCACCGAGATCATAGATTCAATTGCCATTTGAACCATTCACGTTGTATAACTGGAGAGTGTTGCCGTGGCAACACCGGATTGCTGATCCAGCTATGTCAATGAAATGTGTTGACCAACAGTCAACAATGACACACCTACACATCAAACACGTTTTTTACATTTTTTTATTTTTTTCCCCAGATTTGTACTAGAACTACGACTTTTTGAGCAAACACTCACTGACTAAACATGAGCTACACCTGAAATGTTTTCCTTTTTTTCCTCCAGCTGGGCATCGTGTCACTGGCACTTTTCCGCACTCTCATCGGTTTGCACTGTGAAGATGTCATGTTGCAACTCATCCTCAGGTGACCAAAAAAAAAAAATAATTAAAATATGAACTCCGAGAGGTTTGTTCACCGCGCGCCATGTACATCCTCAGGTACCTGATCCCGTGCAATCACATGATGCTGAGTCAGCGGCGCGTGGTGAGGGAGCGTGACTTCTACTCGGCGTCGGCGGCCAAGATCCTGGCCTTGACACCGTCCTGCTGCTCCCCCGACAGCAGCCCGCCGCCGCTCCGACAGCTCGAGTCCATACTGTTCTCCAAAGGTGAGTCCTTTGCACTTCAAGAGCAATTCAAAAGGCTGGGAAAACAAAAAAAAATCCCTTCAAGCCTGGCTGTCTTGGACTTCTTATTGATTTTCCCTCAGACGGCATCTCGGCTGAGGGCGACCCGGCCGGCAACTCCTGGTGTACAATTGGCTCCGAGATCTATTTGGATGTCAGCTACCTCCACTACCTGGACGACGCCCACGAGCGCATCGGCGTCTGCATGCGGGCGTGCCGGGTGTGGTCGGCCGCGTACGACGGCGAGGACCCGCCTCCGGAGAAATACAAAGCGGGTGTCCTGGAGGAGCCGGCACCCAGGAAGCCAGCCCCGTGGGGGGCATCCTTGGCGATGGCGCAGCACCCCAGAACCGAACTACCGGCCAACCAGTTGGACCTGGAGTGGGACGACAGCTACGACGCGTGCCCGCCCGGGACCGCCAAGCCCAAACCTGCGCCTGTGTCGCCTCCTTCCGCCGAGCCCCCCAAGCACATCGAAGAGATGCGAAAGTCGGCTATTTTGTTGGTGAAGGGCTCCTACATCGAGGAGAACGAGTTCCAGGATGACGTCAAGGTCTACGATCTGGTAGCCAAGAAAGACACCGCAGCCACCGTGGCGGTGGCACGCAAAGACTCGAACCTCCGGAAGAACGGACTCACCCAGAAGCACACGGCCGAGAATGGTCAAAGTCCAACCGACTTGG
Source organism: Hippocampus guttulatus (assembly GCF_054856545.1). Classification (NCBI taxonomy): domain Eukaryota; kingdom Metazoa; phylum Chordata; class Actinopteri; order Syngnathiformes; family Syngnathidae; genus Hippocampus; species Hippocampus guttulatus. Next base: position 3,042,387 of record NC_141269.1, on the reverse strand, counting down.
GCCAGGACCTCCTGGTTCAGTACGAGGAGCTCATCCGGACGTTTGACAGCAACGCAGGCGCTAAAGCCGGAAAATGTGACGGAGAAGCAAAGGATGACGCCGTGGCACAAGATGAGGAAATGGATTTCACTTCCTTCTCGCCAGAGACGCCGGAGCCGGAGAAGCTGCAGTCGCCGTTTGGGTTGCCGTTGCGCGGCTCTGCCAGGAGTCAGTCAGCGCCTTTTACAGGTTAGTTGGCAACGTAGTTTAAAATCTGAATCGGCTTTTTTGGCCAGGTAAATTGAAGCAGCTCTCCAATTGACTTTTCATTATTTCGCAATACTTAGTGACCTTTTTTGTCCCACACTCGACAAATACTCCATATATTAAGTTTGCCCATTTTATTGATTTATATATCTGTAAAAGTTAAAATGATAAGATTAGCACTTGAAGTTTGCATTCACAATGCTACGGTGTACGGTAGGTGTGAGCATTTAATCAAAATTCAGTCATGATTTAAATTTTGGCTTTTCAGGATTCTAAAAGCAATTATAAACCAAGAAAAACGATGTATGTGCTGAAGGCTGTAAAACTAAACGCACAACAAAAGCAATAACACTGCAGTCAATGTAGAATCCCATCGAGAGGCTAATTGGAAAGTTAGCATAGATTTCCTGATATGATATTCCTCCAAATAATGAATATTCACACACAAATGATGTAGTAATGGCGAATACAACACCACTGAAGAATATATCGATTTCCTAATCTGACAAAAGAAGCTGTACTAATCAAGATCTATTTCAACTTTCTTCTTAGACTCTTAATCTGAATGCAAGTGTGTACTCTGTGCATGTATGGCGCAACACTGCCCCCAAGAGGCCAAGGCGCACATAGCGGAATCAGCCAGTATTTATTTTTATTTGTTGTTTTTAAAATTTGTGTTATTCCAGTATATTCTTATTTTACTGTGTTGCTAATTGTCTGGTTGTTCCTTAAAGTTATGTTAAAAATTGAACAAATAATACCTTTTGAAAACATTAATAATTGTGTGTATTAATTGTGACTTGGATAATGATGACAATTTTTCCATAATACCCCAGCATGTGGCTCCTCTTTGCTTTTTAAAATGCAAACCAACGCTGCCCTCTGCTGGTTGGAGTTAGAGTTAATATTAATTCTCATTGTAGAAGTTATTTGTCCTTTCTGCCAACGAGCAGAAAAACAGACTGATGTTCTGACTGGGACTTTACCTTGTTGCTATAAATAAAACTGCTCAAACGTCGGTAGGTCCCTTTATCAGCGTCCTGTTGTCCCGCCTGGAGAACATGCTGACCAACTCGGTGCACGTCAACCTGTTGCTGACGGGCATCCTGGCACAGCTGGCTGCTTACCCTCAGCCTCTGCTGCGCTCCTTCCTCCTCAACACCAACTTGGTCTTCCAGCCCACCGTTCGCTCACTCTACCAGGTGACACATACTTGGAGATTTAGGGCCGTCGCAGACAAATGGGTTTAGAAAATCGACTATCCTCTCATTCCATCAATTACTCGGGTAATCATGCCTCCGATTGATTTCCTGTCAGGTTCTGGCCACGGTGAAGAACCAGATCGAGCAGCTGGCTGCAAGCAGTGAAGACTTTCCCGAGTTGATTGTCGCCGCCCAACACTGGCTACTGACCAGGGACACGTTGTACGGAGAAGCAGGTAATGGCTATGTGTCGCGAATAAACCAGTGACGGGGAAAAAAATAGATCAGTAATAGAGCTGTTATACAGATATTTTATATAGAAACATTATTTTTTGCTTGGCATTCAATCGTAAGAGAAATGTTTGGCATGTTGCTCAAGGGTACTTTGGCAGTTCCATCAGTACACAGGCACAGTACAACTTTACCGATTGCCACATGATCATCGTCCGCAAAGGCTTATATTCTTTATCCTCTACACAAAAAAAGACTATTTCTGCATCCTCGTGGTGTGGCCAAGGCGGGCACACCAGAAGGAGCAGCACAATGAAATGAGTTGAAGCATTAAAATCAAAAGATGCACAAACTGTTTCCATTTACTTCTCTATGTTCTATTTAATTAGGTTTGTACTCTCTTTTTATGCAGTAATATTCCACATTTATTTGTGAACGGTACTGATTGTTTTTTTTTTTTTGTGAATAAAGTGGAACATATTCCATACCTGCAAAATAAGGTCATCGGAATCATTGAACAATCTCTTAATACGACGCAGTGTTTATGAAACGAGAACATGTTGTTCAAGTGTGACAACCAAAAAGATGCAATATCGATCTCTCTTCTGTTGTACTGCTTGGAGGTAGCTCATGCGGATTGTGTTGTCCTCCTCAGACAAAAGCAATCGAGTGCGAGGCGGCGGCATCCTGAAGAGCTCGCCACCACCGCAACCGAGGTCCATCTCTGCCGAGCGGACCGACGTGTTCGCCACCGTCCTCTTCAGCGAGTTCCTTAAAGAATTGGCCGCCTTGGCCCAAGAGCACTCCATCTTGTCTTACATTCCCATGGAAGAGTAATTCAACCCATTATACGAAAAACAAAGACATTTTATTTTTCTATCAACTTTTTAGGCCTCCAACCAAAGACACGTTCGATATACATTTGTATTTATTTCATTTTTGGATTTTTTTTTTTTTTTTTTTTTTTTTTTTTTTAGCAACCACCGGCCCTTTAATGCAATTGTCTCAGGGTGGGCGGCCATTTTGAACTCCAGCCTGGCCTAGCGTTAGCGACATCAGCATCAGCAAGCACAATCTAGGTATGGACTGTCTCCTTTCGAGCGATGCCATGGCCACCTTTAAACCTCACAAAGTGACTTTATTATTCTTTGTACCTCAGAGTCTTTGAGATTGAAGCCATGTTTTCGCTACTTTCGGTCACTCTGGCCTATTTAATGACTTGTACATATTCACTATGCAAATTAATAAGAATATTAATGAATATTGTCAGGTAAGGTGGTTGGGTAATTTAAGTGTTCCTCTCTGCGCTATTTTTTGGAGGGGTGGGGATTGTTATGTTTTATTTATCGCGACATAAGCTCGCATTGTCTGTTACAAGGCGATCTTTATGCTAGTGCCTTTTAAAAGATCCATCCATCCATTTTCCGATTCGCTTTATCCTCACAATGGTCGCGGGTGGTGCGGGAGCCTGTCTTTTAAAAGATACATTATGGAAATGTTTTCCATATTGTAAGACTGTAAAAACAATACTCGAAGGATCAAAAAATGCCAATACATTTTTACACACCTTGCAAAAATTAGGCCATTTTTACATGCCGACTGTCTCTGGCTGATTTTTACTTGATATACAGCACTTTGCATGCAGCTATGGTTGTTTTTAAAGTGCTCTTTAATTAGAGTGGAGTTGAGTTGTACTGAAAGGCCAATGCCGAGTACAGCCCTTCTTTATCGCCGCGACTGGTGGAGCTTAGCGGGTGAATAGGCAAGAAAAAAGCCACCATAAAGGCAGCACTTCATACACTTTACTCTTTATGTGGCACATGGACATATTCCATAGTACGCTGACCTGCCGAAATTCAAATAGCAATTATGTGCCACCTATCAGAAGCTAATCTGTGTATCCATCCAAGAAAACCCCATTCGCATATGCTAGCTTTTTAGCTTTGATGTGATAGCTTCTGTGGGGCATTTTGGTGTTTCTGCATTGTAAGTGTTTTAGACTGTACTATACAGATGCATTCATTTCAGATGTGACAAGTGGGCAAGCATTTCAGAAGCCCCATGATAACATACAAGCTTTTAAAAAGTGAATTTTACATATGCCTCCTTCAAAAGTTATACATGAGTTGTAACAAATTCAAGTCAAAAATATTTTCATTGCGTCACCTGACTGGAAAGAATCAAACTCATGATTGATTAAATACGACAATGAACAAAATCAAATTTGTACTTTTTTTTTTAGGTTCATAAAAAATCTTTGACATGTGATGTCATCTTTGAACAGATGAATGTAGTCATGTTAAATTCAGTTTATTTGAAATCCTAATGTCTGTTGTGACATTTTACAAGCAATAAATTACGCAAAACAATCTCAATGTTGTGCTTATTTTATTGTCGTAACATCAACGGAAATAGCAGCACCATGGTGTTTTTTTTGTTGGTCATTTCGACCAGCGTTTGTGAAACTATGGTAGAATCTGTCTCCACCTTTTTGGGGAGGGGGAGTAGCCGCCCCTGGGCAAGCCAACAAGTGAACATCAATCCAAGCAACAAGAAGCATGGCAAGGGACCTCGGGCAGCTAGCCGAAAAAGAATGACCACGTACAGTATAGTAAGGCGTTTTTAGCCGAAAAAAATCACCATGTATCTAGTAAGGCGTTTTTAGCCGAAAAAAAAGAACCATGTATAGTAAGACGTTTTTAGCCGAAAAAGAATGACCACGTATAGTAAGTCGTTTTTAGACGAAAAAAATCACCATGTATAGCAAGGCGTTTTTAGCCCAAAAAACCGACCATGTATCTAGTAAGGCATTTTTAGCCGAAAAAAACGACCATGTATAGTAAGTCGTTTTTAGCCGAAAAAAAAGGACCATGTATAGTAAGACGTTTTTAGCCGAAAAAGAATGACCACGTATAGTAAGGTGTTTTTAGCCGAAAAAAACGACCATGTATAGTAAGGTGTTTTTCGACGAAAAAAACGACCATGAATAGTAAGACGTTTTTAGCCGAAAAAACCCCACCATGTATATATAGTAAGGCGTTTTTAGCCGAAAAAAACGACCATATATAGTAAGGCGTTTTTAGATGAAAAAAGGACCATGTATAGTAAGGTGTTTATAGCCGAAAAAAACGACCATGTATAGTAAGGCGTTTTGAGACGAAAAAAACGACCATGTATAGTAAGGCGTTTTTCAACGCAAAAAAAACAACCATGTATATAGTAAGGCGTTTTTAGCCGAAAAAAAACGACCATGTAAGGCGTTTTTAGACAAAAAAAAGGACCATGTATAGTAAGACGTTTTTAGCCGAAAAAGAATGACCACGTATAGTAAGGTGTTTTTAGCCGAAAAAAACGACCATGTATAGTAAGGTGTTTTTCGACGAAAAAAACGACCATGAATAGTAAGACGTTTTTAGCCGAAAAAACCCCACCATGTATATATAGTAAGGCGTTTTTAGCCGAAAAAAACGACCATATATAGTAAGGCGTTTTTAGATGAAAAAAGGACCATGTATAGTAAGGTGTTTATAGCCGAAAAAAACGACCATGTATAGTAAGGCGTTTTGAGACGAAAAAAACGACCATGTATAGTAAGGCGTTTTTCAACGCAAAAAAAACAACCATGTATATAGTAAGGCGTTTTTAGCCGAAAAAAAACGACCATGTAAGGCGTTTTTAGACAAAAAAAAGGACCATGTATAGTAAGGCGTTTTTAGCCGAAAAAAACGACCATGTATAGTAAGGTGTTTTTAGCCGAAAAAAAAGAACCATGGATAGTAAGACGTTTTTAGCCGAAAAAATCGACCATGTATAGTAAGGCGTTTTGAGCTGAAAAAAAGAACCATGGATAGTGAGACGTTTTTAGCCGAAAAAGAATGACCACGTATAGTAAGTCGTTTTTAGACGAAAAAAATCACCATGTATAGCAAGGCGTTTTTAGCCCAAAAAAACGACCATGTATCTAGTAAGGCATTTTTAGTCGAAAAAAACCCCGACCATGTATAGTAAGTCGTTTTTAGCCGAATAAAAAGGACCATGTATAGTAAGACGTTTTTAGCCGAAAAAGAATGAACACGTATAGTAAGGTGTTATTAGCCGAAAAAAACGACCATGTATAGTAAGGCGTTTTTCAACGCAAAAAAACCAACCATGTATATAGTAAGGCGTTTTTAGCCGAAAAAAACGACCATGTAAGGCGTTTTTAGACAAAAAAAAGGACCATGTAGAGGACGGCGTTTTTCGATGAAAAAAACGACCATGTATACGAAGACGTTTTTCGACGAAAAAAACGATCATGGATAGGAAGGCGTTTTTAGCCGAAAAAAACGACCATGTATTATAGTAAGGCGTTTTTAGCCGAGAAAAACGACCATGTGCAGTAAGGTGTTTTTAGCCGAAAAAAAAACAACCATGTATCTATACGTATATATAGCCTGAGATACGTATAGTAAGGCTAAATACGCCTTACTATACATGGTCTTTTTTTTTCGGCTAAAAACGCCTTACATGGTCGTTTTTTTTCGGCTAAAAACGCCTTACTATACATGGTCGTTTTTTTCGGCTGAATACGCCTGACTATTCATGGTCGTTTTTTTCGTCTAAAAACGCCTTACTTTACATGGTCGTTTTTTTTCGGCTTAAAACGCCTTACTATACATGGTCGTTTTTTTTCGTTGAAAAACGCCTTACTATACATGGTCGTTTTTTTTGGCTGAATACGCCTGACTATTCATGGTCGTTTTTTTTGTCTCACAACGCCTTACTATACATGGTCGTTTTTTTTTTCGGCTAAAAACTTCTGACTATACACGGTTGTATTTTTTCGGCAAAAAAAGCCTTACTATACATGGTTGGTTTTTTTCGGCTAAAAACGGCTTACTATTCATGATCTTTTTTTTCGGCTAAAAACGCCTTACTATACATGGTCGTTTTTTTCGTTGAAAAACGCCTTACTATGCATGGTCGTTTTTCTTGGCTAAAAAAGCCTTAATATACATGGTTGTTTTTTTCGGCTAAATAGGCCTTCCTATCCATGGTCGTTTTTTACGGATAAAAACACCTTACTATACATGGTCGTTTTTTTTCGGCTAAAAACGCCTTACTATTCATGGTCGTTTTTTTCGTCAAAAACACCTTACTATACATGGTCGTTTTTTTCGGTTACAAACGCCTTACTATACATGGTCATTTTTTTTCTGCTAAAAACGCCTTACTATACATGGTCGTTTTTTTTCGGCTAAAAACGCCTTACTATACATGGTCTTTTTTTCACGGCTAAAAACTCCTTACTATACATGGTCGTTTTTTTCGGCTAAATACGCCTTACTATACATGGTCGTTTTTTTCAGCTAAAAACGCCTTATTATTTATGGTCGTTTTTTTCAGCTAAAAACGCCTTACTATACATGGTCGTTTTTTTCAGCTAAAAACGCCTTACTATACATGGTCGTTTTTTTTTGTCTAAAAACGCCTTACTATACATGGTCAATTTTTTTCTTCTCAAAACACCTTATTATACATGGTCGTTTTTTTCGGCTAAAAACGCCTTACTATATATACATGGTGGGATTTTTTCGGCTAAAAACGTCTTACTATTCATGGTCGTTTTTTTCGTCGAAAAACACCTTACTATACATGGTCGTTTTTTTCGGTTAAAAACGCCTTATTATTTATGGTTGTTTTTTTCAGGTAAAAACGGCTTACTATACATGGTCGTTTTTTTTAGTCTAAAAACGCCTTACTATACATGGTCTTTTTTTTCGGCTAAAAACGCCTTACGATATATACATGGTGGGGGTTTTTCGGCTAAAAACGTCTTACTGTACATTGTCGTTTTTTTCGGTTAAAAACGCCTTCCTAACCATGATCGTTTTTTTCGTCGAAAAACGTCTTCGTATACATTTGTTTTTTTCATCGAAAAACGTCTTCCTCTACATGGTCGTTTTTTTTTTGTCTAAAAACGCCTTACTATACATGGTCTTTTTTTTTCGGCTAAAAACGCCTTACTATACATGGTCGTTTTTTTCAGGTAAAGACGCCTTACTATACATGGTCGTTTTTTTCGGCCAAATACGCCTTACTATACATGGTCGTTTTTTTCGTCTAAAAACACCTTACTATACATGGTCGTTTTTTTTTCGTCTAAAAACACCTTACTATACATGGTCGTTTTTTTTTGGGGCTAAAAACGCCCTTCTATACATGGTCGTTTTTTTTTTGGGCTAAAAACGCCCTTCTATACATGGTCGTTTTTTGTTTTGGGTTAATGTTCAATAAAATAAGTAAAAAGCCATTTCTTTGCTTGATAATTGTTGCTATTTGCAGTCAGTAGCGCGCAATATTTAGTTCACCAAGTCGTTTATCAAAATGTATGCTAAATCTGTCATAAATATTTAAAAGAAAAGCTAGTTAAAAGAGCCGTTTTAGAGCCAAAATGCAGTAGTTTAGTTCGTCCACAAGGAGGCGCCCCGTTATCGCGAATCTCCATTTTCCCCCAAACGTTCTCTCAATGCAAGACTCCCAAAAAGTCAATTTTCATCTACAGGTACTTGCATGTGCCAGTATTTTTTTGTCGCTGACAAAATTCCGCTTAACACTAAAGCCCACTTATCAGTAATATAAATATTTAAACCTTACTTTCAAACCCAAACCCTCGTTTAAAACCCTAACTCCATTTTAAGTTCTACTTTGATTACTTCTCGTAGAACGGAACTGTACGAAAGCTGCATGACCGTTTCCCAACCTTGAGGTTGGTGGATCGATCTTCATTGCAACCACGTTGACCTGTCCTTGAGTAAGACACCGAAGTGGGTTCACCATTTCATAAAAGCAAGTCTTTATTCATTCTTTGCATTTCACAGAAGAAAAATAATAATTCTTATTTACATGAAATCAACAGACGCAGCTAGAGGGGGCGTATTGCTGGTCGTTGAGGTAGCCTCGTCCCCTCATGCACTCTCCGAAATCTCGTCCAGCAGAATCTTGCGCACCACGATCGGGTCCGCCCGGCCTTTGATCTCCTTTTGAACCGAGCCCATGAGCTTGTTCAGAACTTTTTGGTTGCCTGCTCGGAAGGCCTGCACCTTAATGCAACAAAGGGAAAAAATATCTCCCATTCGATTGTAATGCAAATTATTTCTCTGTTTGTTTAGCACTTTGAAAGCGAATTTAAAAAGTTGACTGGGCAGCTCCCAACCTCGTGCGGATGCGAGTCCACAACCTTGGCGCAGACGTCGCGCAGCCGCTGCGCATCACTAACAAGACCCAAGTCCTGCTCGCTGACGATCTCAGCCGCCGTCTTTGCACCTGACTGCCTCCACATCTCCTGAAACACCTGGCGCGCGCACGCGCACACACACACGCGCACACACACACCCACACACACACGTGAAGAATTCCAACCACCACGGTTTGTGTCTTGTGTGTCTTTCCTGACCTGTTTGGCCACTGAAGAGGAGATGCTTCCCGCTTCCAAGAGCTCCAGCAGCTGGGCCATGGAGGACGGAGACACGGGACTGAAATCACAGCAAAGACAAGCATTGCATAGTCATCACCTCATCCATCCTTCCGGGGGGGGGGGGGGGGGCATTTTATGGTCCACCCAAACCATAAAATGCCTTTGTTTGATAAGAAAATTGTAGATAAAAAAATAATTAAAAAAAAAAAAACAACATCAAGATCTGCACTCGGCACGTTTGGTTTTGAGTTTTAAGTGAAACTCAATTCAACAATTTTCGCGTCAATGTGGTCCACGTGTCCTATTTTGATTAATATTGCGTTTGCGGAGCAAGATGAAAGCAAAATGATCCTTTTGAGACAGGCCGGCGAGCTTCATGCCAACAACCAATGCAAAATAGTAGTTCATGGATAGTCCTGGCAAAACAGTCAAGGGCCACAGGTTGCCATGTTTGATCCGGACGTCACATCATCTTCCAGAGTCACGATTCGCGGGAGAGTTACTACTTTCCTTTGACCGCATGACAGTTGACTGCCTCTCCGCGGCAGCCAGTGAAAGTGCGTTGGCGTCACCTTTGGCCGACGTTCAAGTCTTGCTGTTTGAGGAGGGCCAGCAGCTCGTTGGTCACCCAGCCAATCACCTTCCTCGGCTCCCGGCCGGTGGCCTTCAGCACACGCTCAAAGTATTCCACCAGGCCGTCCTCGTTCTGCAACGCACGATGGCACTTGCGTTTGAGTTGGACGGTCAGGTCGATTTCAAATATTTGGTGGCTTTCGTCCCCACTGTCATGCACTGCTTGCACTAACAACATGGCTGCAAAGCGCAGCGAATTTTCAACGATACTGACCAGGAGGGTGAAGGCGTGCTCGGGCAGGATGCCGCGCGTCTCCACCAGCCTGTCTCTCGTCACGGCGGGCAGCTCGGGAAGCTCGGCCCTCAAACTCTGCACCACCACCGCCCGCCGGACGTCGGTGCCCGCCGGGACCGAGGCCGAGTCTTCGTACACCATCAGAGGCGGCAGGTTGGGCTCGGGCATGAACCTGAATGGCAAAGATGACGATGGGTGGCGTGGGCGCGACATTCCAATCAGCTCCTTTGGCTGTCCGGGACCCTGTCCTGAAGGTGGTGCTAGGTAAACAACTCGCTAACATTCTAACTAGGTGACTAACTGACCCCCCCCTGACTATTTTTTTTTAAATACCGTTTTGCCTGTTAAGGTACAATTTTGGTCAGAGCTCTTGTATTGGATCTCAGGTGCGGCTCATGTTCTCCTCATTCGATGCAGCGAGTTTTCACCTGTAGTCCTGGAGACCCTCTTTGTCCCTCATGGGCACGGTTGTCCTACAAAAGCAAAAATCAGATCATGCACAAAGAATGCAACCTAAATTCATTGGCCAGGACGGGAAAGCGTTTGCGAAAACGACGCTTGTTCATCATCACTAGTGTGACGATGAACGAATCCGGCACGGGTCCCGCTCGTACCCAGATTTGGAATCGTAAGAGCGCGTCTCGTTGTGCACGCTGCCTCCTGTGCGCAGGATGTCCATCTGTCTCTGGATCTCGTAGTCTGGCCGTGAAAAAAAAAAAAAAGAACATCCACCCGTTTTCGGATGACATTTTATACGGCAGCGGAAATTGACGTCAACGTGCCGACGGGCTCGGCTCGCAGCGTCGCGACGTTCGTGAGTTAAGCCCCGTGGCCACTCTCACGTCAATTTCGAGTCGACGGGCAGCCATGCGACACGCTTACCGATAGCCCTGGCCAGGTATCGGATGCTGTTGATGTTCTTCACCTCCGTCCTGACGCCGAGCGGTTCGCCAGGTCTGTGCACCGACACGTTCGCGTCGACTCTCAACTGGCCCTCTGTGGAGAAATCATCGGGAATCCGTTTTGGAGGGTACCAAACATGGAACTCCCTCCCTCAGATCTTCTATTTGTGTTTTGAGTGAGTGAGCATCATACCCGACATGTTTCCTTGACAAGTGCCAAGGGCCTGCAGGATGAGCTGCAGCTCCCGGACGGCCGCCGCCGCCTCCTCGCCGCACGTCATGTCGGGCTCCATCACCAGCTCCATGAGGCCCACGCCTGACCAAGACATCAGATGGCTTCAATGTCCGGCGGGAGGACAGCAACGCCACGCCGGGGGGGGGGGGGGGGCTCTTACCCGCCCGGTTGAGGTCGACGAGCGTCTGTCCGCGGGCGTCGTCGTGCAGGCTCTTGCCGCTGTCCTGCTCCAGCTGGATCTGCTTGACGCGGACGTTCTTCGGAACCACCCGGTTCCCTTTCTTGCCGCCGAGGAGGCTGTAGTTCAGCACGCCGTCCACCGCCACGGGCCGCCGCTGCTGCGTGATCTGGTAGCCCGCCTGACAAGAAATGTAGCGCATACTCAAATGCCAGGTAGCGTAGCGTGTCGTATCGGTCAGCCATATCAGCATTAGTTTTCGGTATCGGGTACTCATGGAGGCCGCCGATACCAGCCACCGATACTCAAGGCAAAGAAAATCTGACATTGCGTAAGCCCTCCTCAGCAGGAGTTGGCGCTGGACCGCGGCAGTTTAACACATCGGCGAATCATCACCTGCAGCAGACGCGAGGGTTTTGTTCACAATATCAACTTTTGCCATTTGAATGGAGCAATCGGTCAGCGGTAATCAGGTCAAAAAGAGATTCCCACCGAACCATTCTGGGTCATACCTCAAATTAAGCGGCTTGTTGAGTGCTTTCCGGGTCGAATAATTATGTCAAGCATTTCATTGAGCAGTGAGCGGGTCAAATGTCAACTTATGACCAACCGCATTTTGTCACCGCTCACTGATGAGGACGTTCCAAAATCTATGATCTCAATATTCCCTCATGATGTGACAACATTTCAAAACTCTTGACCTTATGTTTTTAAAAAAATATATTTTATCTTATTATACAAACCAACACAATAAAACACCATAATGATAATCACATTACCGCTTAATCGTGCTTTTTTGGGGGGTGCGTCTCCATTTTCTGCCTATAGGGGGCAGTCAAATCAAACTGCAAAAGCTCTTGGTGCCAAGCAGTATTTGAACTCAATTCATGCGAGAGAAGCAAAAGATGTTGGTGCCCCCCCCCACCTATAAATTAAATACCCGCTCTCATTCTTGCTCTTCTCTTAGCTTTCTTCAAAAGTTGGAGGGCGTATGCTCAGTGGCAGAATAACAAGCGCCAGTTTAACATCCTGGCTCTTAAAAAGTGCTCAGTATGATCCATCCATCCATTTTCCGAACCGCTTGACCCTCACTAGGGTCGCGGGGGGTGCTGGAGCCTATCCGTAGGCGGGGGACACCCTGAATCGGTTGCCAGCCAATCGCAGGGCACACAGAGACAAACAACCATCCACGCCCACACTCACACCTAGGGACAATTTAGAGCGTCCAATCAGCCTGCCCTGCATGGTTTTTTTTTTGGAATGTGGGAGGAAACCGGAGCACCCGGAGAAAACCCACGCAGGCCCGGGGAGAACATGCAAACTCCACACAGGGAGGCCGGAGCTGGAATCGAACCCGGTACCTCTGCACTGTGAAGCCGACGTGCTAACCACTGGACTACCGGGCCGCCCTCAGTATGATTAATATGCCAAATATGAAATAATAAGAAACAACTGAAAGTCAATGATATCAAAATTAAAGGCTGGCTGCACCTGTTCATTAAAATGCAGCGGCTGCGCTGTTGCCTTTACACTCTCAAGGTTTCTTCTTTTTTTTTTTCCCCCCTTCCTGAAAAGCACGAGAATAATAAATATTTCATCTGTTTCTCGTATTCCTCGCGCTGCCCCCTCAGTGCGTACGAGCTGCCCACGTTGCCGCGGCAACCGTATCGTAAAAGGTGACTCATACTCCACGAGCAAGGTGGGAAAGGAGCGCAGTGGTGGGACTTCACTGACAGAAGAGCTTCACCAGGAAAACGTGAATGTGGTCATTTGAGCAAAATGTATGACCATTCATCACGATCATCCTTGAGCGCATTCATAGTCTAACAATTTCAACATATACATTTCAACTGATTAACAAGTATTAGTTTTAGGGTATGTTTATATCTCTTGAAATCATTTTTGGAATAAGATTTTTTTTTCCCAATATGGAAGAAAAATATTTTAAAATATTTGTTTAAAATATAATGTGCACATTTTTCGTACTTTTTTTTTTTTTTTTTTTTAATTTTGAATATATTATCTGAACCGCTGTATGGTCACGAGGGTGTCAGAGCCTCTCCTGGCTGGATTCGGGCACACACACACACACGGAAACATGGGCTAAAATAATATCACTTGCCTTTTGTATATCTACTGATGTGTGCACAAGTGGCGGGCCATACTGCTGTTCAACAAGAACGCCAGCTAGTCATCCGTCTGATTTTAATGGCCAGCGTTTTTTCGCTAGAACATGTCAATAATGCACATTGCACAATCTCATTTACAAATGAATCTTTTCCCGCCATTTTTTTTCAATGCCGCCAGGGAAAATTAACAATCAGCAAGTCTATTGTTTGCTTGTTTTTTTTTTTTTTTTTTGTTAGTTTCGTTTTAATGGATCTCCTGAATGTTCTGAACCGGAGGAAAGCTCCCATAGCAGAGCTCTGCGAGAACGTAGCTAGCTGACGTCGCGGTAAGCCACCCGTGCCAAATCCAAGTCACTCGTTTGGTTGCCTAACACTGCCTAGCTCATGCTCCTTAATAATCCCAGCAAACAAATGAAGCGAGGAAACAACGTTTTGGACCGAAGACTCACAGGGAGATCGGCGTAAAAGTAGTGCTTCCGGTCAAAAAGAGACTTTCTGTTGATGCGGCAGTTGAGAGCCAAGGCCGTCATGACGGCTGCCTCCACACAGCGTTTGTTCAGGACCTGGCGAGGCACAAATGGCGGTGACGATTCCTGATGAACCAAAGATGTGAGGATATGACGCTTGGGATTGAAAGTACTTACAGGTAACGTGCCAGGTAAGGAGGCGTCGAAGAAGGACACGAGGGAGTTTGGAGGCGACAGGAAGCGGACGGCCGAGCCGGAGAACATTTTAGTGCGGGAGTGAATCTGGGCGTGGATCTCCAGGCCGACCACACCTTCCAGCCGCATGGGAACGCTGCAAAGTCAAGAATAAAGTCAGAATATGACAAGAAAGTTTTTACAATTAAGTCGGGATACTATTGAGTCAAATGTTTGTTGAAGAATAAAGCTACATTGTTATGTGTAAAAAAAAAAACAACAACAATGAAATCATATTACTGGTAGGATTACGCTGGACTGTTAATGCGAATAGTCAAACTGGAATGACAAAAATAGGATAACAGATCGCGTTGCAATGAGAAAAAGAAAAAAGGGGATATTTTCAGCCATAAGGTTTGTTGTTATATCAAAGTTTAAACGTTGTGAGAAAAAAATTGAACCCAAGAATGAAATTGTAATTAGGAACTTTGTTAGGACTTTGGATAAAGTTGCACTCTTTTTTAAAGAAAACAAGAAGGTAAGGTATTGTAACATTGCGAAAATCAAAAGGTATAAAGTGACTCGAAACAAAGTTCACGGAAACATGACGTCAATAAAATATTAGATCACAGTTGCCAAATTATGAAACTTCAGTCGCCATAATACAAGAAATATTTTGTGGTTTTACGAGGAAAATGGGAGAATTCGAATATTTGCCAACGCACAGTGCAGAAAGACTAATTTGAAATAGTCCGAGGAAGCAACAATACAAAGGTCTTGAAAAATGTCAACCTTTACAAGGCTATCGTTGCTGCGTAATGAGAAAAGTTCTCAAAATAAAGTTTGCAATTTATGAGGAACAACGTCATACTGTTGGAACTAAAAAGCTGAAAAATTACAATAGCTTTCATGTTGTCAGGTGTAGATGTATTTTGATTTGTCGACTTTACAAGACACCGTGTAGGAAGGGGTGTCGTAGTCAAATGACAAGAAAAACATCGTAGCTACGAGCCCGTACAGACGAGCTAGCAGGTTAGCAGCGAAATTTATTTCACTTTATCGTCCTCACCAACCTTTTAGTCGTGCTCTGCAACTGACCATTATATCGCAGACATTCTACGTTCAAACTCCGGACTGTAAAATACGTATGAGGACACAATAATAATGTTCGTTTCATCATTTTGTAGCGAACTCTTGCTGCAGCGACGGGGGCTGCCATGTTTGTTATTGAAGCGCAGTTAGGGAATTGTAGTTCTTCACGGTGTAAAGACACATTTCCGGGTTGTTTGGCGGGGCATAAACGAGTAGCAATGAATAAACTTGCAAGGTGATAAGACCCGCAGTTACATATGGGAATTGTAGTTCTTCACGGCGTGAAGACACATTTCCGGGTTGTTTGGCGGGGTATAAACGAGAATCAATGAACAAACTTGCAAGGTGATAAGACCAAAATTGGTAATGTAATTCGGCATAAAAAACGCTCAATTTACTGAATAAATTCGTAAAGTTTGTCAAAACGAGCAATCATGGTTTCAGTGTACAATTTGTCAACGTTCAAAATAAATCAGATCGGGATCGCGTATCTTGTGAAACATTCTTTAGTTTGCACACCTACACCGAATGTACAAGACCGAGGCCCTTGCCAGGCAATGGCGATTTGTAGTTTATGGACTTACGAGAGTAGGGGGAAGCAAAGTAGGGAAATGACGAAATGTTTGAACATGTTCTTTTAAGCAGTTTATTGCGGACCCTCCTGCCACTGCGGAGTACAGTACGGTACCATGTTCAAGGAGCGTGGCTCCACGCAGGAAGAGTCGTTCTTCAACGCGTGTACCGGACGTTAGACTTTTAAAATGACGTATTTCCGGGTTAACGTTTGGCGGGACGAGTTGGAAGAGGAGCTCAAACCTTGGAACGACGTCGCTTCAACATGATGGCCGCAAACGGAAAGACATGCGACACCGGTCCGGTGAACGGGACCGCGTCACATGTCGGTACCTCGGGTGAGGAGAATCGCTTCACCTTCAGCCCGGGGCCGAGCGTGGAGGACATCCGTCGCATGCAGGCCGAGTTCACCGACGAGCGCGACTGGAACAAGTTCCACCAGCCGCGCAACCTCCTCTTAGCCATGGTGGGCGAAGTAGGCGAGGTCTCGGAGCTCTTCCAGTGGAAGGGCGAGGTGGCCGAAGGCCTGCCCGACTGGAGCGACTCGGAGCGGGAGCAGCTGGCCCATGAGCTGAGCGACGTCTTCATCTACCTGGTGGAGCTGGCCGAGAAATGCCGCGTGGACCTGCCGCAAGCTGTCCTCCGCAAAATGGCCTTGAACAGACTCAAGTACCCCGCAAGCAAAGTGCACGGCTCGGCCAAGAAGTACACCGAATATAAAGACTGATTCTTTTTTTTATACAATGCGGGACTTTGGTGTTGGCGATCATGTCTTCAGCTGCTGTTTGGACACCGTCAGTGGTCTTGAAACTATTTTCGTGCTCAAAGTTACTTTCAGACAGCCGACAATGCTTTTACATGTTTTTTTAAATTCATTTCCATGGGTCATCTAAACCCAATTTGGAAATAGTCCACACAAATGTAATATATAACTATGTTGTGAAACTTTAGGCATGTCACAAGCCCCGCGTTTTTCGATTCACTTGTGCTTTTTTTCTGTGAAAGCATTCAAAGTAAAATGTTCTTTAACTTTGAATTACAGTCGTCATTCCAACATAGTATTTTTGCTTAAATTACATGAATGAAAGTTTTCAAAATTTTCTCCGATTTATGACACGTTGTATAGAAAGCTAATTCATTTGACAAATGATGAAAATACAACAACAAATCGATACCATTATGAACAGCTGATTGCAAAACCAGTTTCCAAAGAATTTACATTGCTGTGTACATTGTAATGTAAATATAATGTACATTCCATTAAAAAAGGCTTTGTTTGTCACTCCCAGTTAAAGTTGACTGTGAAGATAAAAACATCAAAGACAATATTACGTTTTGTGTTTCAAACCAAATAAAATTGCTTTAAAAATGGCCCTGCTATCTTAAGGCAAACATAATGGAAAACGCAATTAGACGGGCTAGCGATTAGCGCTGCTAGTGCTGTGTTAAAACCATTTAATAAATGGAAGATTTGAACACAACCAGACAGTACCCACAACGCTTTATCCTCTGCGTAAATTAACTCCTGTTACAATGTAATGAGTCAGAGTAGAGTAGCATTGCCGATTTGTTTGTCTGTATGACAGAATTAAGAAACGACATAACCGAGATGGTCACGAATTGTGATGAAAATCATTTTCAGCACAAAATGTTCATTTTGACTGACGGTGCCAGCGAAGTGTTAACTATGGTTTGCCTCACCACTGATCACAGTGCGTCTCATACGTGAGCGTGGCAAGAGGCTTTTTTTCCTGAATAATAGAAAGCTTTTTCCTTGCCTCCACCACCAGCATGCCGACGTACGTTTGGCGTGTGGAGAACGACGGCCGGCCGGCGGCGACGTCCCGGCTCAGCTCAATATTGACTGATCAAAGTGGCGGAGTGTGACTGCGGGAACTGGGCTCGAGAAAAAGCAGCCCGACTGCACTGTCTGTTCTCATTTTGTGCATTGAACCCACGTTTAAGTGAGAGAGTGCTAAATGGGGGGGGGGGGGTTCTCATACGGCGCTCTTGAGCTCGTATCAGAACTCCGGCATTAGAAAGGAGAATAATGCTCACTTGGAGTTGTGGAACATAAAGATACACACAGTATATAAGTTAAAAAACAAACAAACAATGAATACATTTATCCATCCATCCATTTTCCGAACCGCTTGATCCTCACTAGGGTCGCGGGGGGTGCTGGAGCCTATCCCAGCCGTCTTCGGGCAGTAGGCGGGGGACACCCTGAATCAGTCGCCAGCCAATCGCAGGGCGCACAGAGACGAACAACCATCCACGCCCACACTCACACCTAGAGACAATTTAGAGCGTCCAATCAACCCGACATGCATGTTTATGGAATGTGGGAGGAAACCGGAGCACCCGGAGAAAATCCACGCAGGCCCGGGAAGAACATGCAAACTCCACACAGGGAGGCCGGAGCTGGAATCGAACCCGGTACCTCTGCACTGTGAAGCCGACGTGCTAACCACTGGACTACCGGGCCGCCCTGAATACATTTACACACCAAAAATATTTTTAAAAGCTGCATCTTGAATTTTTAAATATTTAAAAATACATATTTTACATGTCTCCATGTACTGATAAAAATAACATTCTCTCATTTTTTGAAAATATTTCAAACATTGTTACTTCTCAATTTACGGAAACATTGTTTTAATATTTTTACTGTACACGAAAACCACACCAATGTGAATAAAATAGAAATGAAAATAAATCCAAATGAAAAGTCTGGAAAAAAAAAACAATTCTGGGGGCTGAATTGTGAACGTTGAGGCGGCGGACGGTGATAGCGGCGCGCGTTGTACTTCAACTGCACTCTCTGAATGGCCTCCAAGGCTATCCTCCGTCAAAGAGACTGTTGCTACGAAGGACCGTTGCTATGGAGGAGGGGGGGGGCGTCCTCGCCTTCACTCAGACACGGACCACCGAAGGGGGGAGCCCCTTCTCCCTTCATTGCCAACCTGATGCTGGCGGCTTGGAAGGAAAAAAAAAAAAATCTTGAAAGTGTGGAGAAAATGGGTCAGAGTAACACAAGTGGGTGCTGTTTTTTTTTGTTTTGTTTTGTAGGATGTGTCACTATTATCGCCGCCGCCCACAGATGGCTGCAACGAGGCTGTATTTGAAGGCAGATGACATCGTACTGTCCATCAATTGCAGCGAGAAAAAAAAAAAAAGATGGATGTCGTACGCTATTTGAAATGACCCTCAAATGTCGCCTTATTTTCAGGATTTTGTTTTTAAAAGGTTGCCCTAATTTGAAATGTCCTTCAAATGCAGCCAGAAAAGTGTCAGGCGTGATGTTTTCATGTTTGTTGTTCAACTCGGTGTACTATCCAGACATTTTCCCTCCACGCCAGGCGAGCGTGTTTCATTGCAGCATAGCGATGAGCCCCTGCTAGCCGACCCAACTTTGCCTTTGTGATCAAGTGTGCAGCAGAAGCCAAACCTGCCCTGGGCGTCTTTGTCCACGCGTCCATTTGTCTCTCTGCATTTCTGCTCAGGGTTTTTTCTCTCTCTTTTTTTCTTTTCTTACCGGGTCATCACACGGTCACCACTTCCTGCTCCTTTCTTCTTCTCCACTTGTTCCCAGCCGAGGAATTTGTGGACCCTCTGCGTGACTTCGTATCACTCTTGAAGGGGGGGGGGGGGGGACAAAATAAATAATAATAAGAATAATACATAAATAAATAAGACAGAAAACCGCAAATCACAACACAAAAAAAGGAATTTACAATGGTACATTTTTAACGCTTTCATGCAGCCTGTCACCCGATCACATGATAGGCTGTCCACTGTCGTCCCTGAAAGGGTTACATTTGGTGTTTAAAATATTTTAATATGAGCTTTTTTTTCTCCTCGCTTTTCCATGAGCTGAAAAAAAAAGACATAAAAGAGGCTGACATTTTGTGCTTCAGGTATTCCTGATATATATACAGTATATGTAGATATATATTTTAAAAAGATATAATTTTGATCATTTGTAAAATATGAACATATACATTCGGTTTCTTTGTATTGAGAATTAAAGATGAATTAGAAATATATATCATCATAAATACAATTCCTACAATAATAATAATAAATATATATACATACATGTATTTATATATAATGCTTACAATACTTTTAATAATTTTTAAAAAAAATTCTTCATTGTGTGTGTGGCAGGTTACATTGTCCATTAAGGAGATCTGCCTCTCATCTACTCGGGACCTCCCACCCCCTCCTCCCTTATCCCCCCCCCCCCCGCAATAATACCAAGGGGGGGGGGTGTTTGTATTCCGGGGCCTGACAAAAGCGGCCCCACACGACAATCGGCGGAGATAATTCAGCCCCTCGCCAGGGACTTAAAGTTCACGGCGAATACACCGTCATGTGTGTTTGTGGCTGTTTCGGGGAGGGGGGGGGGGGGGGCAAATTCCCGGCATCTACAGGGAGGCTGGTTTAATTATTGTACACACGACTCGTCTCATATTACCTAATAATTGCTTTTCTCTGGCGCTGCGCGACGAGGAAATGGAGTTCGGGATCGATGGTTTTGCCACATATTTCATCACGGGGGGGGGGGGGGAAGAAAAACAAAACATCAATAAACGGCAAACATTTTCACGGTCGGCGATAGCATCGCCGGTCTTTAAAGGCTTTAAACACTATCAGAGAACAAAATGTGCCGCTCGTTCGGGGGACGCGCGCGATTGGTTTTGTCGCCGGAGAGACGCGAGGGTGTGAATTACGTGTGGCAAATGGTGGATTTTTGGATCCTTTTTACATAATAATTAGTGGAAGCCGCTCCAAAGGGGGCGCTAGAGTGCCGCCTCGTTGCTCAGTTGAATCGATTTGAATAAAAAGAAGAAAAAAAAGGAGAATTCAAAAAAAAAAATTTTAAAAAAATCAAAATAGTATATTTGGACGAGCAGATATTGACAAATAAAATAGTTTAACCCTTTCAGGGAGAGCGGTTACTAAAGTGGACAGCCCATCATTTGATCAGGTTACAGGGTGCGTGAAAGGCTTCATTTCTGACCGTTTTGCGACACGCTTCCACTTTGGAGCGCAAAAATCTTAACCCGGCGACTCGTATTAAAAGTTTGACATGCGCAGTAACTCCTCTTGGACGCAACAGATCGGGCCAAGGTGGGGGCCTTCCATTCTTAAATGCATTTCCCCACCTAAGAGCCGTCATCGCTTCCGGCTTTTAAGAGCGGATGTGCGTTGACGTTTTATCGTACTTCTGCAATTTGAAAGCAAGGTTTTGTCATGCCGGTTTTCTACGACTGCTCTCGTTTTTGACTCACTGCCCCTGCATGAGACAAGCGTGCCTGCGCGCGTCCGTGTTGGAACCTTCTTCCCCATCGCGACTGATCTCGCGTGAGGTCCAAACATTTGAAACGACAGTTTGACCAAAGGAAGACCCACCCAGTTGGAATGCCATTTTCTCATTTGCACTTGAACAAAACGCACGTCTTTCCCTAATACAAGCGCGGGGTGCGAGGGAAACGGTGTGGGACGAGGGGGCGGGGTGGGGGTGGGGGGCATACCGGACAAAAGCCAGGCCATTGGCACTGGTACTCTTTTCAAGAGACGGCGGCGCACCGCTCTCTATTAAGGGGGTGTCGCTGAAGGGGTCCGTTCCCACCGCCAAACGCTGGACAGATGGGACGGGGAGAGGCCCAGAGTACTTCTATTGTCCGCCAGAGCTGGTTTTTATTTGATTTTTTTTTTACGTATTGTAAAATTATTTCCATCCATCCATCATTCTATTAATTTCTTTAAACTTTTCTGGCCATTTTTTTTTTTTCCCTTGCGGAGGCTTTTCACGATGCTCGTCACATTTTGATGATGTGCATCGTCAACATTCGACTGCGTAGGTGGAAAAAGCGTCGAGTTGCTTATCTATCGTGGGTGTTCTTGCGTACCGTTGGGGCTCATTTGGCCAAATTCCCTCGTCGGATTTGGTTGTAGCATATGCGACCTGGAATATGCCCTAAAATGGCTGAATCGAAACCAAAATGGCGACTTCCTGTTTAATTTTGGGCATGGGTCCTTGAGACTTTCTCCATGTCCGCCCGCATTTGATGCCAATTGTGGATTGGAGTGACATGGCCTAGTTTTTCCCCCAAACTTCCCAGGCCCCATTTACATAAACCCACCTAAAAAAAAATCTTGAAACTAAAATAACTGACCTCCTGTTAAATTTCCTTGTGATGAGAGAAGTTCACCAAATTTGATGGCGATCTGTGAAACTGTGCGGGGGTAGTTTTTCCAAATTTTTAATTTTCATGAAATCCGACATAAAATGCCTACTTCAAATCAAAATGGCTGACTTCCTGTTCAGTTTTGGGCACGGGTCTTTGAGATTTTTTGTCTATCCTGTTACGATCGACGTGTCCACCAAATTCGGTGTTTGTCGGTGAAACTGGTGGCGGGTGCCATTTTTCATGGAATTTTACTCAGAATTTACCGGTCCGGTTTGATCCAAAATGGCCAACTTCCTGTTTAGTTTTGATCACAGCTGTTTTTGTTGTTATGATAAACATGGCTGCCAAATTTAATGCTGATTGGTGAAACTGGATCCCCGCGGCTAATTTTTCCAAACTTTTCAAGGCCTCTGAAATGACTGATTTGAACAAAAACCAGGTGCCAAGTGAAAACATGGTGCTACGCGTCAATGACACCCCGCGGGGGGAGTTGCTGCGATGATTCCACCACTGCCCCAAGTCGTACCGTGACATTCAATGCAAATGAAATGATCTGATGTCAACGACGTGGAAAAGTCGCGGGAGGAAAAAAACGCCATCTTGATGCATAATTAGGTGACAAAATATCCCGACAACACACACATGGACGGGAAAAGTGGTGAAATTAGACCAACGCCCCCAACGCGTCAGTGCTTTTTAGCATATTTGTTGCACATTTTAAGGAAATGTGGGTCACGGCCGCGCTCCGCGTAAAATGTTTGCATGAATTGCCGATTAGCAGCTTTTGGAGCTGGTCCCTAAAGACGCTGCTTCATTTTATTCAGTCTGCTTGGATTTTTGTTGATTTCACACACAGCCTGGTGAGGTAAAACAAAAATGAAATGAAAACTGCTCATCTTGAAGCCGGTCGAATGATGTCACGGAGACGAAGCCGGCATGGATTTGCAGAGCGTTATTGTCACCAAGTGGCCTTTTATATCTCATGCTGGTTGCAGTCTACCGACACCAGCGGCCAAGTCGGGCAACGTATTCACGGGAGTAAAAAAAACGAATCTGACAATTTGTTTTATTGCCGCCTGAGATGACGTCTCACAAGATTTGCTGCCGCAAATATGCCAGGAAAATACGACATAAATCACTTCAACATAGTTCCTTGGCATCTAAATACCACAAGATGGCGCCCCCACCCCAAAGAAAAAAACTAGAAAAAGATGCGCAAATAAGTAAATCCTGAATATGTGAGGGAACACTACCAAGTCGAGAATACGACCCGCCTGTAATAAATAATCCTCGATGGAGGTTGTGACACAGCAATGAACTTGTCATCATCACGCGTGGCGGATGGATGAGCGGCAACGAGCGTCCTGCCTTCGTGTGCCCCCCCCGCCTCCCTTAATGGCGGCCATCTTCCCTGGACCGGCTCCATTAATTCAGGATGGAGGAGGGTGACATTGTGTCCGTAATGGCCGCTTTTATGTCCGACAATAAAAGGTTCAATGCGACCCCCCCCCCTTTTTTTTTAAAGGGACGCTGTTTTCAGTCAAAGTCACACAACCTCCCAAAGAGCCAACATGTGATTCATCGCACAGGCATACACATATTTGTATAAAAGCTAATAACCAAGCGTCTTCTCTCTTGCGATTATACGTCGTAGAATCGTTGTCCTAATCCGGCACGTTGGCGCAAATTCAGAGATCAAAACGTCATTCAAACCCTTTTTTTTTTTTTGTGGGTGTGAGTGCTGTACCTTTTCATCGGTTAACCAGCAATTTCCTTTCCTTTCCCTATTTTGGCCCGGCAAGACCAACTCATGCAATTTCAATTTGCCCGCTGTCTGGCGAGCGCCGCGCGCGGCTTCAATAACGGCAACCTGGCCACCGGGACGTCATTAGGATGCACCTCCGTCACGCGAGCCGAGCGCCACCGGAGAGACGGCCCGCAGAGGTACCCATCAATTCCGGTGCAGAAGGAACGATTCGACTTTGGCGGCAGCCGTCGTCGGTCCGATGTCGGGTTGAGGCGTGGCGGGAGGCTGAGGGCGGAGATTAGGCATTGTGGAAAGGACGCTTATCGCGCGCTCATCTATTTGGGAATCCCGAGAGATTCGAATTGAAGTCGGCGTGCGCATTATGAAGGGGGGGTGGTTGCGCACACGCACAGTGACTACATACAAAGACACAAGAGGGACACGGAGGCCTTCATATTAAAATGAACAGAAAAAAAGGCGCGCACACACATAAGGCCACAGAGCCAGGGTGCCGGAGTCTATCCCAGCCGTCTTCGGGCAGTAGGCGGGGGGACACCCTGAACCGGTCGCCTGCCAATCGCAGGGCACACAGAGGCAAACAACCATCCGCGCTCACACTCACACCTCGGGACAATTTGGAGTGTTCAATCAGCCTAACACGCATGCTTTTGGAATGTGGGAGGAAACCGGAGTACCCGGAGAAAAGCCACGCAGGCCCGGGGAGAACATGCAAACTCCACACAGGGAGGCCGGCAATTCAAATGTGGTGGGTGAAGAAATGACAGCAAGCGTGAACGCTGAGCTCATCTCAACGCCGACTGGCGATTTCTAGATAAGTCGAGCGTCTTAGTGAGGAACGTGACTTCCCGTCATGTCGCCGCCTCCTTTCTCTCTGTTAGCCAATCAGTTCCTGTCGCCGCTTCAACACAACGAGACTGCAAAATTGATATTTGGGCTTGTCTCATAACAATGAAACTCTTATCAACTCTTTCACGGGTAATATTCAGATTTTTGTCTTCACTTATATTCTCATGAATTTTTTTTTCTGCATATTATGATTTTTTTTTTTTTTTTTTTTTTTTTGGGAGAGAGATGGGGGGGGGGGGGGTATTTCGCCGTCATGACAAATGCGAGATATTGTGGCCACAATTGTCGGAACTGGAGTGGAATTCCGTTCCGTTTGTCCCCCTGCATTCATTGAAAGCTCTGAAAATTCAGAATTTTCCAGAATGCATCATTTGAGCCTTTGCGAGTTGTTCGCGCCCGACGTGCTGCATTTTTTGGTGCGACGCTTTAACTGCGTGTTTCAATGCGGAAGAATCACAGAGTAAGGTAGCCAGCACAATCTTTCCAAAAAGAAAAGAAATAATTAGCAGCCAAGACGAGGGCTCCGTTCGACAGCTCTACGAGGCTAATTCAGGACCCCCTGCAGGCGGAGCGCTTTGGATTTAGGGGGCCAATGAGAGCAAAATAAATCATACAGTCGCGTAAACAAAGCCTGCTGCGCAGCATCAGAATTCACTTGGAAAAAAAATTGGATTTTCTTTGGAATAAACTTCACAGACGGCGCTAAAAAAAATTTCATTGCATCATTTACATTGTATTTTCTTATTGTCTTATTGTCTGTACAGTGTCCTTGGGTGGCATGAAAGGCGCTTTTAAATAAAATGCATTATTATTATTATTATTATTATCATACAGGGGATATAAAAAGTCTACACACCCTTGTATAAATGGGTTTTTTTTTTCGGAAGTATTTTTTTGGACTAGTGCGATTTCTCGTCTGAAAAATACAGCACAAGGTTTGATGATGTTGCCTTCTGAAGTCCAGCTGCCCCAAAAATAAAACAACAAAGGCAAGTAAAATAGTTGCCTAAAAGAAAATGTGCAGTCAGTTTGTTTTTACTTTTTTTTCAGTTACTTTTGATTTTTTGTTCAGTTTTATTTATTTATTGAAATTCTTCATAATAATTTTGTTTTTATTAGTTTTAGTATTACTTTAGTTATATATTTTTTAAATGGAGTATTTGTCGAGTGCAAGGTAAAAAACGGTCACAAAGTATTGTGTAAAGCTCTTGTATGATATAAATTGACAAAGACAAAAATGAAGGACATTTTCATTGTATTTATATTTTGTTTTATAAAAGTAAAATGAGCTTTTAGTCTTTTTTTTCTTGAGTTTTTATTCTGTTAAGAAAACTATTTTTTCCCCCGTTTTTTTGTTTCGGCCATTTCAATATTTTTTTTGTTCACTTCAATAACCTTGATGTGAAATAAAATGTCATGCAGTATGCATAAAACATTTTTGGAGAAAGTCGCTTACGTCTTTTTCCAAAAGCGAAACAAACAAAAATGCGAGCTAACTAAATACCGAAGTAACTAGCGAGCAAAGTCTTTGAACTAGCGGTGGGGTTTTTTTTTGGCCTTGAGCTTTTTGCACCCCAAAATCATCTTTTTATGGGCAACAAGACGGGGCGATGCAATCTTACCGTATGAAAGAAAAGGGGCGCAACGAACAATCTGTCATTGTTTGGCCGTGCCGCTAGATTGCTTGTCTACGTTTTATGCACGGCCATAAAACA
The DNA here is from genome assembly GCF_054856545.1 of Hippocampus guttulatus. Classification (NCBI taxonomy): domain Eukaryota; kingdom Metazoa; phylum Chordata; class Actinopteri; order Syngnathiformes; family Syngnathidae; genus Hippocampus; species Hippocampus guttulatus. The sequence continues at coordinate 3,016,102 of NC_141269.1, read as the reverse complement.
AAAGACGTGCGCGGTGTGGGGAAGCGCGCGCCTTCTATTGTCAATATACCGCTCGGCATCACGATCAATAAAAAGCGGGTTCCGATTGAACGAGTGTCCCGAGAACCTCCCGCGCTGGCAGCGTCGTCCCTCATTACGCTCGGCCTCTCCGGCGTGCAAATGTCACATTCCCCGCAAGGTCTTAATTAGCATCCTCAATCACGAGCACGCAACGCTTTGGGCATTTAATTGCGGCACCGAGTCGCTTAAACGATACATTGGAAGTAGCTGCGCGGGGGTGACGGGATTGTGCCAGACTGTGAAACGCGGTGGTGGGCAAAATGTGGCCGGCGGTGTTTCAAGACATTTATTTACACACCGTCATATTTGTTGAGCTCATTTTTTTCCCCCCAAAAAATATTTCGTCGTAAAATTACGGCTGACCAATTACGCCGCAATTGCTCGGTAGAAATTTGTGAAGATTGTCGTCGCGAACGCCGAACTCATTCAATGTCAAAATGTAAAAATACGTTTGCAAAAACCCTACCATTTAGCGCCAAGACGTAAAAAGACATTTTTGGTGGGGGGGGTTTTTTTCTTAAAAAAAAAAACAAAAATAAATAAAATAATAAAGGGCTTCGCGCAACTCCTCGGTAACAAGGCGGTGGGGGAATGTGTGATGTGCGAAAGCAGTGTGGTGGTGAGAATATGGATACAATTATTCTCGTGTCTTTAGTACTTTTTCGAACATTGGTTTTTTTTTTCCCGCCCTGCACGCATTCTCCTTCGTACGCTCTTGTACTGACCGTCATAAGTTGTACCTAATGATCCGTCCAGTGAGTGCAGATGATGGACAGCGGCGGCCGCGTCCTGTCATCAGTCAGCCCGTTTTGCGACTTTAATCACAGTCGGCCATTCACTCGTACACTTCGCCAAATCGGAGGCCTGAAATATTGCCGTTTTTTTTGAGGCAGGAATTCATTCCGTTGGAGTCATTTGTTGCATTCCGGGGACGTCGGCTGACTATAAATGTCACATTTGCAGGGATTGACGTGTGCTATACGCTAATTTAGATGCTTTTATGCTGCACTTTACATATTAGACACCAGTAAAAAAATTTCCCTCCTTTTACAAGCAGCTGAAGATAACGGCGGCGAGGGAGGAGAGAAACAAATCACTTCCATTTGGAAAAAACAACCCAACGAGACGCATTTAGACGAGGACGGAATGATAACAGTGGTTGCTTTTAAGACAAGTGAGCGAGTGAGTGAGTGGGTGGGCTGACGACAGGCAGATGGGCTTTATTGTTTCATGATTTGATTTCCAATCATTTGGAGGTATCGCATATTCCACGGCGGACGAGCTCTTGAGCATGTTTAACAGTGTGGGGTAGTTGGTGGGGGGGGGGGGGGGGATAATGACAGCCAACTTTATGTGGTGTGAAATTAAATGTAACTAATATCTGAGTGTATAGACATAAAAGTGAGTCACTGCCGATTCGTGACTCAAAATTTGCAAAACGCACCCACGAGATGCCTTGACTTGTTTCTTTTGAATGATCCCGTGGTCACACTCAAAACACACACACACACACGCGCACACACACACACACGCGCGCAAAATTCTGATCTCAAATCATCTTTCCCTATTGAAATGAGTGGAAATGCTTTCAATATGTTCTGGCGGCAAATGTTTTTCAATACAGTAATAAAACGGCACTCTTCAGTATTAGGTTTTATGAAAACATAGAGTCACAACAAATTTATGTAGAAAGATGATGCATCATGAGAATCCAAAGGGCATCCTGCAGCTCGCTCGGGTGTGCGCACCGTGCTACCAGGGGGCAGGATAATGTAGATTTACGACACACAGATTCAGTGATGAAACGCAGTATAAGGGTGTCTCACCTAAGATGCAATAACATTTGTGGTTTTCACAGAGGATAAAGAATACATGCCTGTATTTTTAAAAGTTTGTTTTGAAATTTTGACTTTGCCCGACTTTTCAACATATGCAATATTTTAAGAGTCAGAGGGCAACCATAACACACTTTTCTTGTTGGTGCTGGGTCCCAAACCTCTACGAATAACCGGGCTTCATTGTAGATGCTATGTATCACCAGCCCCTTGACTTTCTTTTTGATTCTTATTTTATACTTTGTGAAAGAGCATATATACCATGTGGGGGGATTATGCCGGGGGCCCTTTAGATATTTGTTGTTCCCCCTGCTGTTCTGAGAGTCCTCGTTAGTTAGTACGGAAGAAAAGTAATTAGATGGCTGCCTGTGAAGTGTAGCAAAGCGGCCCCGGCGGCAACTCTCATCCCCATTTCTTCACCCCCCCCCCCCCCCCCCCCCGCCCCCCTTACTCTCTCTCCGCTTTTCCAAATAGTTGACGAATGAGTGGAGGATGAATGCGGCTCGGATCTATGCACAGGCAGTGTGCAACCGACATACTGTATACGGTACGGCCTTTTCAATTCAAAGAACAAATAAAACTTGGGATGAACTATTTGAAATGCCTTCAAGACAAGGAAATCATCGAGTCTAATCATAATTAATAGATGAACGGGTCCCTCGCGCCACCTCTTTTAAAGGCAAAACCTCAAGGAACCGCAAAGATCAGAAAAACTGAAAGAGAAGAAAAACAAAAACAAAAAACAAAAAATATTTGCAATTGTTAAAACTGTCGCCGAACATCTGGCGAACATCTTTACAACTATGACCTTAAACAATCGGTAACGGAAAAAATAAAAATCAACATCCGCGATAGTCTTTTTCTTCTATAAAATATCAACAATGAAAATGTGCTTTTGATAGAAAATGTATTTACAATGACTCACCACCGTAACAATTTTAGTTTTGAGAAACTTTACAAACTAATTGCACGCTATTTAGTAGTAGTCGTAGTATTTGGTAGCGTGTGTGTGTGGATGCGTGCCATGCATGTGGTGTGCCTGTATGTGTGTGTGTATACGTGCATGACCTCATCGCTTCTACTTCAAAATTTAAATAGTCTCAGTCATCTCGCTTTTGCGACAGTCTTTGTTAACACGAGAAACACTTTGATCACTCGCAAGCTGCTTGTAACGGTCGCATTTCCGACAGTCCACCAGGTTTTAGGAGCTTACACATTTTTACAACACACGGTGAGATCCAATGCTGCCATCTGCTCGCCATAGTCAATGTTTTTTCTTTTTGGGGGGGGGGGGGGCGGGGGGGGGGTGTTTTTTAACTTTTCCTGCTAAATGAACAAATAAGAATTGGCCAAGACTTTATTTTAAAAAAACAACAAAAAAAAACAGCTGACGGCAATTGACATCGGCGGCGTTCCTAGTTTGAAGGCATTTCTTGTCAACGATGCTAAAAGAGGTAACTCGGTGCTACAAACCAAAATGGACAATTTCCTGTTTAATTTTGGGCATGGACAGCCTGAGACTTTTTGTGGGTATTGTTATGAGGAACATATCCACCAAATTTGATGTCGCTCGGTGAACATATGAATGGGGGATACTTTTTCCAAACTTTAGAAGCCGTTTTCCTGAAATCCACCCCCAAAACGTCTTCTTCAAACTAAAACGGGCAACTTCCTGTTCAATTTATGTCCAAAACAGCATAACATTTTTGGAGCGGCATGAAGGCAGGATGTCACTTCCTGTTCCGTCACCTTTCAAGGTGAGCAGATTCCATCAATAAGGCACTAACTGTTAACTTTGAGAGGGAAAACTTTTGCACATCCTCCTGAAACTCTTTTGCGTTCATTTAACCTCAGGCCTCTTAATCCTCAATCTCTGATGATGTCATCCTAAAGCGAATCAAACATCACTCTCCGGGGGTCCCGTCTTCACTTTGGCATACGACCGCGGGGAGGCGCCGTCTTTGTTTTCCCGAACACCTTGACATAAAAGCGCCATTCATCCCAATCTCTGCAGCTAATGACTGCTTTTCCAAAAGAGAGGAAAAGCCTCCCCATCCATCACCAGACACCTCTTCGACACTACCGTGGCATCATTAGGACACTTTTTTTTCAAAGTTTGTTGACTTACCCTTGTCAACGAGTTGGCGACATTGACACCTGGCTATTTTATTAGTTTTTTTGCTCAAAGGTCTACTTTGTACCGGTGGATAATATTCCACTCCAGTCCTGTAGGTGGCAGTAACCCGGTCAGTGAGATGTTTTCCGCAAGCTGATCGCATGTAGCATTAGCTCAAAGTGGTTGCTATCACGTGTTGCCCTTCATGGTTTTCTTGTTATACGCTTGCAGATAGCAGTAGCATTAGCACCAGTGGCTAACTTTCCACTCCTGTCCTGTAGGTGTCAGTATAGCGGTCGGTTAGACGCTTTGCCCTTTGTATCTTTCTTATTTTACGCTAGCAGATACCATGTTGTTGGTTACACATATTTTCCTTCATCGCTAATTTTGTTATCGCTTCTCGCGGTTGGTTTTAGAACTGCCATTCGGTGCACTTAAGTAATGAGAATTAATCTTACAACAACAAACACAAAAATTGGGTTCTGACTATGTAGGGAAAAACAACACACGGTCAAGAATGTTCCACTCTGGCGCTGTCGGGGGGGGCCATTACAAAAAGGAACAGGAGGAGAACTACCACAATGGCTTGCTCGTCAGTAAATTTTGTATTTATTTATTTTTTATTATTTTTAAATTAAGTTTACATGGAAACACATGAAAATTAGCTGTCCTCCTCCTACGGCACTGCTGTGTATGTGTATTTGGATAGGCAATTCTACAATTGATCCGAGCACGACTCCAAAGACCACTCAGTGGCGGTTCTGTGAATGTCAAGATGAGGGAAGCATCAATCTCGCGCGAGGAAGACGACAAGTGCGTGGGAGGAGCAGCTTGGAGATGAAGATATCCATGTGTGAGTTTTTCCATAAGGGCCATCGCGATTACAGGCCTCACATTTCAAGTGCCATGCGACATCCAAGTCATCTGATTGGATTTATATATGCTACATCAAAAGCTGCCACTCGAGCAAACATTTCATCTTGCCGCTGGCTCTAGGGGGGATTGCAGTGGGGGAGAAGTTCATCTATAGAGTTCTAACAACATTGATGTTCACTCTGAACCTGAAGCACTAATAAAATATGTCCTTCCTAATAGGATGCTAACACGCTAACTATTGCTATCCTAACAAAGAGCAATAGAGCAACCTGGTGACTGACCACACAGACCTTTCACGCACATATGTTCAAACACATATGTTCATATGTTGTGGGGGTTTTTTTGGGGTGGGGGTGGATTAATAAACAGCCAGCTCACCTCTGCTGCTTCATTACATCTTGATTGGAGCATCAGAGGCCTAATTAAGAAGCTCCCATTCTGAACACGCCACCGACCGGGCAGGAACGGTACCCCCCCAGGGGGGGGGGGGGGGGTCGAATGCACTGCAAAGGAGGAGGAGCAAGAGGAGCACACTGATTAATGTGGAACATAAAACGGAATTTGTCTCATCAAAGCTCCAACGCGGAGTAAAAAGGACATTCTGAGGCGACAAACTTGGAACGTGTTAACCGTTGGTACGCTAACCGATAGCAAGATGGCGACACGAATACATCAAGGAGGATCAAAAAGGATTTTACGTCAGAAGAGAACTCATAAAATGCTCGTCAGACCTTTGAATAAACACGTATAACATGTTAATATGCAAATGGTTGTTACGCTAATATGTACCGTTGCAAGAAAGCGACGCGAGCGCAACACGCATTGAGGCAGCTTGAGAGGGATTTTACATAATGCATGAAACCAGATCCTATTCAAGAAAGAAAATTGATAAAATGGTGCTTTGCTATGCTAACGTGCATCGCTAAGGGTTTTCCATCTTGCAGTGAGGTTGGGTACGATTTCAAATGTATGCTAACATATAGCAAGATAGGAACCTGAGTACAGAAAGCGCTATGGCCGAGAAAGATTTGACAATATATCTTGACAATAAAGATTTGACAATATATTCATGTATTGGGCACAATATCACAAGAGAAATGATCACATTCTTCAGATACAAGCTGAAGTCGTTTTGTGGCCAGGCTTGTAACTTCGAACGCTCATGTTTCAAATCATCAGTCCCCATTGAAATGAATGCAAATGCTACAAATCCATTCCAGCCCCCAAAACTCCAAAACATGTGGACGAGTGAAAGAGTTAATGTATCGCGATTTAACGCTTCTAATACTGCTCCTTCTGGTGTACCCACCTCGGCCACCAGGGGGTAGTATAATACAGTCACACAAACAATTGAAGAAAACAATCGCCTGTCTGTATTCACATTCTCGCTGACTCAAAATGCAGAGGAAAAAGAATACAGTATATGCCGTCTGTCTACATGTGTTGCTTCAAGTATCCTCTGCTTAAACAGCTCTGAAACTGCCATATAAGATGCTAATCGTTAGCATGTAAATGACATTTTCCATTGTATGTTGCCTTTCCCTTTGGCAGCCGTTTGGTTTCAAACACACAGCGTGTAATTCTTTTTGCTCTGTGTTTAGTAAACTTCAACCGGGGGACACGATAAACAGCAGCTTTTTAAAAAAGAATTTCGTCAAAGCGCTGCTGATTGAGACGCCAGTTGAGATGAGCTCACTTCCACTGTACAGTCCTCTGAAGTTTGCGCTCGCAAATTTCCAGCTGAATTACGGCCTGTGTTTTGAACGAACTCGTAGATCAAGACACCTTTTTGTATACTGTTTTTGGGGGGGGGGGGGGGGAGGGTTATAGGCAAGAAGGGCGCCTTTCAAATACAAACAGGAAATGTGTGTACTGCTGCCGCCCCCTCGTCTTCTCCATCTCCGCATGATGAGATGATTCATCACGGCAGACAGTTTCCTGAGAGCCAGATGAGATGAGAGTGGGGACGCTGTCATTTTTCAATCTCCCGAAGAAACACACAGAGATAGTGACATCGAAAGAGGGAGAGAGAAAGGGCTGAGAAGCCCGCCCCGCCGCCGGAGGCCGATAGAACACAAACGCATGACGGCCGAACCCCCACAGGTGACATTTGTCCGGCACTTGTAATTAAAGGGGAGGTGGGGGCATGCTCCCCTGCCTGGGAGAGGACCTCCCCTCACATTAGGCACACTTGAGGAATGATTGACGGCACTTGGATGGCTCTTTAGTTGCTTCGAAGCCCCCCCCCCCCCCACCCACCCCCCCCCACCCACCCCCCGAACCAATTGACTGAATGCAATATAATGTGCTCCAATTAATGTAACATCATTGAGTAGAATTGAATAGAGTAACATATTTCGTCTTTTTAAAGAAATGTTACTACACTGGACAGTTAGTCAAAAGCTGTTTTCTGCATGCATGAGGCTTGATGTAAAATTCAGAAGCACTGCAGTGCACACGACGAGTGTGTCATCAGCCACTGTCAGTAAAAAGTCATTAAAACCAAAATGGCTGACCAGACGTCCAGAAGAATACACTGTCGTGTCTGACGCGCAAATGTGACATTAAGACTGATTAAAACAGCTTTTGAACAGCTGCTGACTGTAGTGACTGATCACCGATGAGTGACAGCCGTCGTTCGGCCAAGTTATGGTTTCCTGTTTACAACGCGCGACTTACACTTAACGTGACAGTTGATCCAGACACACATTCAACGTACTACGCCCAACATAACACATTTAAACAAGGATTAATAACTCTTATCGCGGAACAAGTTCAGCATTGCACGGCGCAATGCATCCTGGGAATCGGACACGAATACAAAAAGTACAAAATTGTGTAGAAACAACAGCAATTTCTAGTCTTCCCATGAACCGTTGGCAGTTCGTTTGAAGCACATTAAGTCACCCATCACTGGTATTATTAATTTTTTGAAACCGTAGTCTGTTCAACATTGTGCTCGTTCGTAAAGACCTTCACACAAGCTTTGCGCTTGTTTGTAGCCTTACATGTCAACAAAAAGCTACAGACGTGGTGCCTTTACCGATTTGGAGCATTTATTCACCTTTAGTTGTGAATACCGCACAGTACGTTTTCCGGCACTTTTGAAAATGACCAAATGAACTATCCGCAAGGCCGGGAGGAGCTCGCAAAGGCTTTTTTGTTGTTGTTTTGTACTTCAGCAGATAATTTCAAATGAAGCCGGTGACAGGATTGTGGAAGGTGCCCTCTGGTGTGCCCCCCCCCCCCCCCCCGCTCTCCTCAGCTGCATTCAATTCCCCCCGTGCTGCACCGACTTTGAGAGGATTCTGAGTTGGGCCGCATTTCGCTGAACCCCAAAAAGTCCCAATAATGACTTTGCTCATTTGCAGCCAAACAGATAAGACGTCCTTTTCGCGACAGTCGCTAATGTAGCTGCGAGCAGCCAAAGTGGTTTAAAGCCCATTTCACACTCGGCTTCAAAAGGAAAGTAATGGGCCCGGAACAGCACCGACATCACACATGTGGAACTTTGGAGAACAACCCCACCAAAAAAAAAAAAAAATCTGTGACTGGCACTTGACTGAACTTCCAAGAATGTATTGGACTACCTATCATTAAAAGTGGGAAGAGTGAGGTGCTTTAATGCGAACTCTTTCCATTGGCTATTCTGATTTTTCTTCATGCAATCTCCCAACTTTTTTTTTCTCCCAACACTATTTTCTCTCCACATTTTGACTTGACTAAGGCCCCCCCTTGATTTTCATCCACATGAGACGTAACAGTCCTCGTGCCGCATAGCCGTAGTCTTGCTATGTTTCGATGCGTCCTAGCTTGTTTCTCTCTTGACAGAATCGGCTTCAGAGTTGCAAAAAAAAAAAAAAAAAAGAGAGGCCCCAAAAAAAAAAATCCTCATAGGCGAGATCAGGGAAATTTTCCACGGTCCACACGACGCGGCCCCAGACACTTGTAGCGTACGTCACGGCCATTAGCAAGGTGAAAAAGCCCAAAATGTTTGATTTCGGGAAGTTCTAAATTTCCAATTAAATTGCAGATTTACAGTAAATTGCAGTGTTTTTTTAAAAAATGGTTTTAATAAGTGGTTGCACCACTCAGCTCACCCACTAACTTCTATATATACATACATGCGTTCTGACAGGAAAAAGAAGCAGCCGGAATGGAAGTGCCTTTCCATTCAATTAGAGCTTCCCGGTTTCCCACGCGGCTGCCACAGCTGTCAGCGTGACTGCGGCTCAAACTGGCGCCCATGCAGGCACTTTGCCCAATTTATTCCACACAGACTTTCAAAAACAATTTGAACTTGTTTACACATTTGCACAATACATATTTGACATTTTCACACTCGCTTTAGCAGGACCTGTGGAAGCTTTTGAAATGGATTTGTTCAAAGCCATAAAAACAGTAATGATGGATTTATCGTTTTTTAATTTGATTTATTTTAAACATCGTTGGTGAGAAAATTATCCAACTACTTTTGTCTTTTACATCGTAGAAGAAAATCATTTACACTTTTTTTAAATGCATTTTTCAAGAAAATTTGCAACTTAATTATCAAAACACTAAAGACGATTTCCACGCCCATCGCCAGTCCTGCACGACACAACTCTGTGTGGAGACAGGTTCGACCTGATGTTGGTCGTTTTGCAGGCGAGTGCAGGACAGCGGGTCTGCAAGAGGTCTGCGCCGCTGTGGGAATGTTTGCAAAAGACCCACATCATGGCCAATGAAAGTGGCTCCTTTTATTCCCTTTAAATGCAGTGCACTCAAAAGCCCCAATTCTTTATGGTCGATTTTTCTTTTGAATTGTAATATTTATTTCTATGGCTTTTTTTCCCCTTGTAACATTCCAATTTAAATTTCACAATATTCAGACCAATTTTTTTGTAAAAGTTTGAACGTTTTTCCTAGACATAAAATATCTTGATCCTAACTATATGACTACTCAATGAAGATTTAATTTTTTTCTCTTTTACTTGCACACGGCAACTTTTTTTTCTCAGATCATAACTTTCGCTTACATCTGCGATCGTTTTCAAATCACACTCCAATTTGATTCTCTCACATTGGCTGGGGATATTCAGGTATTTTTCAGGATAACACGAGCGCAGCTACCGAATGTGTTTAATTGCATTATATAAACGTCAGATCCAATCGGTAGTCGTGTCCCTGGTGGAAAAACATGAGCCTACACTCTAATACTGCTCCACTAATGACAAAACCTCCTTTATCAGCGACGTCGGCACCCGTGCCAATAATCCCACCGACTGCCCCAGCTGAGACGGAAAAGAGATAAACGCGATCGGACAGGTCGGCCGAGCTTCGTCGCTGTTAAACCCCCCGACAGACTCGTCAGTGAGTGGCAGGCCGATCCAATTAACGGCACCCGGCACACGGCAAGGAATTCCTGTTTGTCAAAATAAATAAATAAAATAAAAACCTAATTGATCCACAGGTTGAAATATTGAGCTGATGAGGAACTCTTTAGCCCTCTAATGACTCGACTTAATGATGCATCATGGGAGGATTGCTGTGATTAGTTGTGACAGCAACGCATAGCGGCTGCTCTTGTTATGCTAAACACTGTTGTGTACATACATACAGTCGCTGGAGTTTTCACCTCAGGTTTCGCAAGACAGTAAAAGATGCCCACTGGTATGAGGAGACATCAGGGCACAATAAGGACTACTAATTGTTTTGGATGATTACCACTACACACCGTTTCGGACAAAGTGATGTCATCCAATCAGTTTCATCAAACGTTTGCAATCAAATTAAGTTGACTCTTTGAGTGCCTTGTATTTGGAAAAGCGCAACACAAGCCTAGAAAAGCCCAAATCGCATCAAAATTCCAACTTTATCCTGATAGCATTTTACTTGAATGCTAAGTTTTGTTTGTTTGTTTTACGAATGCAACGGCACACCGCTTAAACCTCTGCCAAGGCAAGAAAAACACTGAAAATGTTTGACTCATTTGATTAAAATAAAATTTATCATGACAAAATTATACACTTCAACTTCGGTGATGGTAACGCCCATGTATCACAAAATGAGCAACGACTATTGTAGTAATCTAGCTAGCTAGCTAACTAACTAGATACCTAGCTCACAACAAAATAGTCATTGACCAACCAACAAAAGAACCAATTAACAAATGAAGTATTTAACCACATACCGAGCTCGCTAACTAACTCAACAACTAAAGTAACTAACTAGCTATCTAGCTAACAAAAAAAATAGTCATTGACAAACCAACAAAAGAACCGTTTTAACAAATGAAAAATCTGACCACATAGCTAGCTAGCTAACTAACTAGATATCTAGCTAACTCACAAAAAAAAAAAGTCATTGACCAACCAACACTAGAACTAATTAACAAATGAACTATTTGACCACATAAATAATTATGGGAGTCCAAAGGGCAAGGGCTGAACAGAAGGAGTCCATTTCCACTGTGCTTTAGTGTCTGCTGACTTCACATCCTATAATCCTTGAACAGGATTACGATATGCGATAACGCATCACATCCTCTCGGACGGCATCCCGAGAGTGCTTTGGATGCGGTGAACGACACCAGCGATAGCGGCCCGCTGCTCACAGAGCCAGATAGCCTCGTTCTGCTCCGCTTCCTCCAGGCTTTATACTTGACTTCAGCACGCAGTGTAGCACGGAACTCATTCCCTCCACTTTTATGATCATGCTTTTCCGCATCGCTTGTGAGAAAATAAACACCGGAAGATATAGTGCCGCAGATTGATTAAACATGGTCAACCTCCTTTTAGAAAATGGAAAATCCCAACACAAGTTGCTACAAGGCACTTTTACAGTCATTTCAAAAGTGCTGGACTGTGTTTAGCTTGATTTAATTATTCATGAGAAATGAAAAATATGACCTTGAGTGTTTTCTAAAAACTGCATTTGCAACTTTTCCATCTAAGTTGTTTTTTTAATCACAAACTTTTTTTTATTCTATCTATACGACTCCAAAACTATTTTGTCATATTCTGAATTGTTCTCGCAGCATTTTCTCATGATGTCAACATAACACGAATTCTCACGCCTTTTTTTCCTCGTAAAGACTTTAAAAAAATGTTCTGAAATACAAAGTGAATTCCTTTGAACACAGACGTCCATCAAAGCCCCTAAATATGAAGCATGTGTGACTTATTTGATTGTAAAAAAACAAGAACATGCAGTTCCACTCCTGTCCTAGAGGTGGTGGTAATCGTGATGAGAAAGCACTTACCATCTGCTACACACGCTAAGATTTGTTTCCCAACTAACATCCTGTGACTTAATCATTAAAAAAAATATATATTAAAAAAGGAATGAGAATATCATATTGTTTGACCTTCCGTGCTCAAAACCAGACAAACACAATGAGACTGCAGCGCACGAAGAGTACACAACAGTGCGGCCTCAGCAGGTGTGTGGCGCTGACGCTCACACATTATGATGAAAGGTGAGCGAGGAGAGGCGGAGAGCCAGGTCTATTTTTAAGACGCGTGGATGCCACCACAGCCGCAGCGGCGTTGTTGTCTGCTGACTATGCCACTTCACTTAGTTGGAAAGTCGGGACAATGATGTCAAGAGAGCGGCTCGGGTTCACTGTAAGATGACATTTCATGATTAGGACATTACCAGTGCGGAGACATTATGCAAATGTTTCCATTGCATCTATTAATACACAATTTATGAAATTCTGATCATGTGAAACGCCGTCGCACTGTTTCATTTCAGCAAAACATTAGCTTTACATTGCATTTTTTTGGCACCTTCTCATACATATTTTTCGAACATTCACTTTTTTTCTCAAAAGATTAACGTTTCAATTATTTTTCCTGAAAAATCCAAACCTCCAGACTTTTGCTCTCACAACTTGACAAACTCACTCTTACATTGACTTTGTCCTCACAATTTTGTGACTTTTTTTTCTTGCGGCACCACAACCTTTATTTTCACACCCAAGACTTTTTTTTTTCTTTGTAGCTTCATCTCACATGACATGACAACTTTTTTTTCCACACAAGATTAGGACTTTTTTGAAACATTACATTTTTTTCTTATCATTATTATTTATATTGCAACTTCATTCATGTTATCAGGTTATCATTATTGGTGCATGAAAGAGTAAAATAAATAAATAAAAACCGACTACAAAATTGCCACTAAAATTGATTCACAATTCAGAATTCCAGCACCACCTATTTCCTTTCGGCAGCATTTCCACACATGTAGCCATGATTTCATTCATTGATTTCTTTCTTTCTTTCTTCAAAACACACCTCCACAATTCAGTGGGCTATATCACTGTGAAATTAGACCAGGCACTCAGTCGGCGTCCAGCCCGCCCCTTCAGCTTATCCGTCTTCTTGGCCTCTTAGCAGAGCAGAAGAAAACGCTCCCCACCTCCACAGGAAGCATCAGAGCTCGTCCCAAAGCAATTACAAGCCTCAGCTAAACACGCCGCCGCCGCCTGATATTGTTGCGCGACGTCTCTCGTCTCCCTCCTACTCCCAGATAAAGATGATCACCGGAAATCATCCAGACAACTAAAACTACAAAGTTGTCTCCAGTTTTGAAATGAAGAACCCCCGAGAAGAACTTATGAGGATCGAAAGTTAATTGGATTGTTGTGGAAGTGGCAACATTTATTATTTATTTTTGGGGGAGTCGAAGTTAAGTCATTATTCGTCACTCAATTTACTGCCTGTCAGTTTAAGAAATAATACATATGTTGGGTTAAAGTGCTTGAGGTTAGGGCGGGGTGATAGGAAAATTGTCAAGAAGAAAATATGAGTAGTCGCCGGGTAGGTTTAGATGTGCGTTTGGGTTCATGTTAGGAGTTAATGCGATGGTTGCAGGTTAGCTTTTGGTTTAGGAAAAACGGGACAGGAATTTGGGATAAGCAGGCAGCATATACAAAAAAAAAAAAAGATTAAAACTTTTTTGTTCCTTCAACAGAGTGTACCTTTTTTCGCCGTTTTCGAAAGACAACTACAACATATAATTGCTTCCTTCAATATTTCTGTGCGCGACCCTCTGAGGAAAAGCAAAGAGAGTTGCTCTTACAGCCCCAAAGAAATTTGAAAAAAAATTCTCACTGGATTTTTTATTCTTAAAAAAAAAAAATAATAATAAAAAAAAGACAACGACCCAACAAGTCCCCCTTTCCAGTCTGGTTCCTTGATGGATTTGTGAGACAAATCCTGTGGCGTGACAGGTCGCGACCTCCGACTAATGGCCGACAACAAACTATTACCGTGCTTGTAAAAGTGTTGTTTGTGCCTTAAACGTCACACAAGGCGCCGCAAAGCCCCCCTTTTCATTCCACAGATAAAAATTTAAAGTGGCGCCACGGTCAGCTGGCGTCACCTTTATTTTTTACTTCCGGCGTAAATAACAAGTCAAGCACCTGCAAGTTAAGGGGGGGGGGGGGGGGGGGGAAGAAACAAGGCGGCTCAGGTCTGGTGCCACCGGTCTGAAAATGGAGGCGACAGGATGGTGATAGGGAAAGAGAAAGAAAAAAAAAAACTGGCAAATAGCCACATTTTGAGTTCCACTCAGCCTGCGGGAAATCAAAAATGTGAGCTGCCACTCTGCTCATTCTTCACTGGATGTGCACACACTTCACTGGGGCTAACGCTTCCAATCAGTGGAAGTCACACACGCGCAAACATCCGGATGGCTATTCGTATAGGTATATTTTGGAATAGTATTCAGTCATTATTAAACTATAGAATGGGGAAAGAAATCTCGTCAAAGAAAATAAATAAATAATGAAACATGTTGAAATAAGAAGCAAATATTTTTGACTCGGAACTGTGTTGTATGTAAGGTTCTTATCGTTCACGAAAATTGACTAAATAAGTCATACAAACATAAGAACTAAAATTGAAAAAAAGTTTGAGGTAATGGGCTTAAATTAAAACAAAACTGCTTCAGAAAAAAACAAAAACTAACTGAAACTACATCTTACATTTATAAAAGGTGTGTGTGATTGTCACTCTCAGTTCATCTCCCTTCCTCCTCTCTCATTGCACTGTTTGGTGGACCATAAAACTTGAAGCAATTCCAATTTGAGGCTGGCCCCCGGTTATGGAAGCGCAGTCCCGTGTCCTCTTGTTGTAAATAATACATATAAAGCATGTACACAAGTGCATTGGCACACAGATAACATGCTTCGTTCCATAACGTCGTCCAAAGTGTGTCTCTGTGGCAACACAAGGAAACAATTGTTTATTTCCTCCCATTTGCATAAACAGTGATTCTTAACATAAATTAATCTGTTCGCACACCACATTTTTAATTTGGGTCTTGAGCGGAAAAGGTTTGGGTAATTGAAACGGTATCAGTTGGAGTGTTTAAAAGAGAGCTTCCAGTTCACACGTTTGTATTCTCGCTCAAGGTTAAAGCTCACTGTTCACTGTTTGCACTCGTGCTGCAGTTTGCGCTGACCTTCCAAAGGCCGCGACTAATCTTCTGTCATCATTTATTCATCAACCGGTGCAGATGAGATCAGCAAATCACAATGCAGGCTGTATAATTTGTTCTGTGTAGGAGAAACAAAAAGTCGAAAAAAGAGGAACGCGAGGAAATTAACGTGTGCAAAGACATGGCGACAAACAAAAACGTCAGCCGACAGCGTGACAGTGACAGTGGGTCTTCCAATCTATCTCCCCTGGCTGGCTCGCCGTCCTTGGGAAATGTGCGCGGCGTCAAGGACGTTCCTGCCATTTGGAGTGATGGACAAACAATAAAAGTAGCTGCGAGTGGCGAACTGAGAGACGCGATGTGATTTGTTTGACAGCAACGCGCCGAAAGCCCGATGGACAGAAGCTGAAGACGCAATGAACAGCAGCGACACCAACAAGGCCAGACAAACTCAAACTCCTGTTTTTAATCCTCATTTCATATGAATGGTACTCAAGTAAATACGGTACTGTAGTGGACTGAATAGAGCTACAAGAGTAACCAACGCTGTTAAGAACAGTCCTAAAAAGGTGCAGGTCCTACTTGGAGGGAAGGAGTTATTTTGTTGTTTAAGATTCAGATCTGATCGAATGGCCGTGACATATGGGGTCCATCAAGGGTCAATCCCTCGACACCTCATTTTTTGCACATTTTGTCAAAACAACCGTTTTCGATTATATTAAAAAAAATTAATTTCCCAAATAAATTGAAAGGACACCTTGTATGAAATTGAGGAAAAAATTACATTTTCTACTAGTTTAATTGAAATACTGTGCCTATGAAAATGACAATGGGTGTAAGCCGAGTGGCGCAATACAAACACTACAATACTCAAAAATAGTCAACCATTTGTTTTAGTCTGAAATCTGACTAAACCAAGCGGCTCAATACAAAACATTGATTATGTCCATTTATAATCACGGTGCTCTTTGAAGCAGAATATTTTCAATGCGCTCAGGATATTATACATTATCGGCTATTTACTACGCATTTTAAATGACCGCGGAGCGTGCCTTCGTCTTTGACGTCAATATTTCAAGTGCGGGGGCGAATGTTGAACTTCTTCATCACTCCTTTCTGTGATCGATAGCGTGGACGCGTCCTTGCATGCAGACAGTATGACTCAGCAAACAGAGTTAAAAATTAAGAATTCCAAGTTTGATTTTTTTAAAAAAAGGCTTTTGGGTGATCGCCATATATAGATTCAACAGACCATGTGGACATTTGTGCTTTGCGGTGGCAATATCAACAGACGCGTTTTATCGGACAACGAGGACGTACGGGCTTTACATTGAACAATCTGGACATTGTTTTTATGAGACAGTGCGGACATTGGAGCTTTGAATTGGACAATGTGGAGAGAGGCGAGTTCTTCCGTTGGACAACATGCAGCGATAACCTGCTCACCAATATGTCGCCTGGGTCTCACTGGTAAAGGTGCACATAAATACACACCAACGCACACGTGCGCACAGGTGAAATGAAAGAGAGCAGCTGGAGGTTTTCTTTCTCGGGAGGCAAACAGATGGTACAACATTAATTAAGCAAGGAGCTGGACCAGCGCAGAAAGTGTCCCCGTGTGTCTCAAATCCAAACCTTTGTCAAGAGAACACCAAGCGCAGCCTCTTTTGGAGACAAAGAAGAACCCTCGCGAGGGCACTCTTGTAAACATCTGTCTTTCGAGTCACAAACTGTGCACTTAGGGCTCTATTTTCGTGCCCAGGTCAAGTTTCCGCAGACAGGCGCAAGTAGAAAAGGGGAATTTGCGCTGTGGTGGTCGTGGACACAGCCGGTTTAATTCCTGGCCGATGAAAGGGGCTCCGCTCGTTGTGTTTTAACTCCAATGCGGGAGAAGAGGAGAAGCGCGCGCACACAGTCTTTGACACTGCGGAAGCATGAATGGACTCGCCGGAGTCGATGCAAAAGATTGAAGATCGCAAAGTACGTTTATAAGTAAATGGATCACAGATCACTGATGTGAAGTGGACACTCGGAGACCATTTTTCACCGCCGTCCTTTGTGTCCGTGTGTGACCTCCCCGCCAGCTGTGCCATAACCAGGGGGGTGATTTTAAATAGATATGAAAGCTCGGGGTGTCCCGATCCAATATTGACATTGTTCTGATATAAAAAAAAAATAATAATAAACAGTACCAGAGAATATCGGTCCCCATCCAAAATCACCAATATTAGCACTCATACACACATCGCAGCCGCCGCTCCAAACATCCGGCAAGCAGAGCAAACCCCCGTGCACGTCGCGACCTTTTTGGCGTCATTGCTGACTCGTTCGTATTCCGCCCGTTAAATGCCACCAAATGTCACGTGAAGGACTCGCTTCTCCCTCCACGTCATGCCATAAATATGATTGCAACCAAAGGGGCCCGTGACACCGTGTCAATCACGATTCCCTCGACAACCGGCCCCTCGCCAACAACAATTAGGAGGCGGGCCATTGGTGGGAACTGGAAGAAGGGAGGGTGTGTGTGTGTGTGTGTGTGGTGAGGAGGGGGTGGGTGGTCTGGTGTTTAGGGGGACTCAAAGTCATTTCACGCTGGGGTGCAAAGCAAAGGCGATTACATCGGAGAGCAACGAGGTAAATAAGAGTCACTGAGGATTGACCAGAAGCGGCAGAAGTACTCACACTATGTATTTAGAAGTAGAAGTACTTCAGTTGTGGAAAAAAAACCCATATATACATACATATATATATATATATATATATATATATATATTTTTTTTGTGCGTAAGGATGTCTCAGTGTCAAAAGTGACCAAAAAAAAAAATACATCGAATTTTGGTTCAGATTTTCAGCAAAAAATGTGAAAGAACAAAACCTAGCAAGAAACACGAAGTTGACTTTCATCTTTCTCCACTTTCTGACGCCATGTCGGAGGTCTGGTTTCAAACGTAGGTACAGTCGAACCTCATAACAACGCTCCTCGAAGGGATGAACCAAATTTGTACGTACTAACGGTAGTTGGTTGCAACCTTTTTCAAAGAAAAAAAGGCCGCCAACGACGATGTTTAATACAGGACGAACATTTATAGATGTCAAAACATGAACATGTAATACAGTGTAAACATATAAATGACGAATAAGTGTAGAGAGCGCAGCATGAAGAAAAAAAATGATTTTATTAGACGTGAAACAACTGTCGCCTTTCCTGCTTCATCTCTGAAAACATTCTGTCAGCAAATTTCAAGTGCCTTCTCCGGTTCAGGATGTGCCGCACCCCGAAGCCGTTTCCGATCATCTTTCAATCTGTTGGCCTCAAACGCTGCCATGATTTTGAAATTGACGATTTTGAATCGCAGTCTCATCTGAGCGTCCATTTCGACAAGCGAGAGACAATTTCAGCCTTCGCAGACAGCGACATTTGCTTCCGTTTTTGCGCCGTGCCTCCGGAAGTAGAACAACTTATCGAATCGATCATCGATGTTGCTAGGCAACGGAGGGGAATCCCGCACTGTACATTTTGTTCAGAGGCAAGGTCGCGGCGGCTAATTAGCTTCCCGCGGTTCGTTGTGGCGAAGGCCTTTTCAGTATTTTGTGGGGATTTTGAAATGTGAACGTTAGAGGGGCGGAAACGTAAATTGGCTTACGTTAAAAAGAGGTTCGACTGAAGTAAAAGTAAAAAGTAGTCGGGAAAATAAACACCGAAAAATGGCCCCAAGAGCAAAAACAACGTATTTGTACTTCCCACCACTGGTATTTACACAGTCCTACACAAAGGGACACGCTAATTGAAAGACTTGACAAATAGGCTGACCTCGCATTCACGCTACCCGTAAACACCTTTTTATATGGAAAGTGCAAGGGGGGAGGAAGAAAAAAAAACAAAAACTGACGTCTATTCACGGTCCGCTCAGCAATGTGTTCACGCTCCGCCAAAGGACCGGTCGGGAATAGCAAGTACTCATGGAGCAGACTTTGATTGACAGCGTTTTGTCCCTCCGTCGCAAGGGCAAACAAACCCGAGCGCCTGAAACTTTTTCCAGCCACGCAAGTTTTTCCTCCATTGGCAGCGGCCACTTAACTTTGTCACGAAAAGCACTTCATCCGAGGCTCCAAAAGGAGTCGGACGGCTCGGCTCTGTTACATGCGCACCAAAGAGGCGAGTGAAGCGAGCGGGGCGTGTTTCGGCAGAGAAGCCGCCACGCGGGCACAAAGCGGCGATTGTAAGATGTATCTCGACGGGGAAATCGGTGTTTCGTGAGAGCGCCAGAGAAGCAAACACGGCGACACGATGGATGGATGCGAAGGCGTGACGTGCAATGGATGAAAGGTGGATGGCTGGCCGATGGATGGACGAATGAAAGGACAGCAACATGCACGGTTGGCCATGTGGTTTGGTGGACGATTGATTGGATGGATGGATGGCAAGAGGCACAGAAAGAGAGATAGAAGTGACGATGGATGGTCGGCGACCGTCGTGGAAAGACCACATGGATCGATGACGGCGGAAGATGAACAGGATGGATGAATGAGGAGACAGATGACGGACGATGAAGGCATTATGAAGCGATACAAATGAGCGCGGGTGGCGATTGAAGATTGACTTGATGGATGGTGGATGGTTGGCAAAAACCTTCTGGCGGGATGGACGGATGCGTCGTGACAGTTTGTCGATGGGCGTGCGTTGAGGCCCAGAATCAGCGTCGGTTAAAAAGGAGGCAGGGTGGCACGCAGTCGAGGGCAAAAGCATATTTCCACGTCCGCATTCCACTCCAGGCGCGTGTGGGCGGCGAATGAGTGACGGAAGGTGTTTTGGACCCAGGCGGGCCACTAATGGCCCCCGCGCGTCTGCAAATGTCAAGCAAGGCGGCGCATGGAAATCACATCCGGCCGTAAATGGTGACAAATGGAACGCGACGGCGTTCGTGCGGAAACCGACCTGTCATTACAGACTCGCAGGCGGAGGGGGGCGGTGACACCCCGGCCGGCCGGACGACCGTCGCCGGCGATGCGCCGACATTATCTGATGTGAGCCGCTCACCTGTTATGTCTGCGACCGCTCGGAAAACGCAGATGGATGGATGCGTGGACGGATGGAGAACAGGGCAGATTGAGGTCCGGGCGAACAGATAATGCACGGCGGACGGAATCCGATGGGTTATCGAGTCGACAGAAGGTGAAAGGACGATGGGTGACGAGATGCTAGCAATTGCTAGCATCTCCACAATGTTGCGGTAGGGTTAGCGAACAGTCTGTGGTTGGCTTCCGGGTCGGGTTGGTGTTCAAACTCGCACTATTGTCAAATGAGAATTACGGTCGGGTTAAGGCGCTTACACACTCCCATTTAATTTGTGCAGCACAGGGACGAACGACGGCAACATGGCACAAGGTTGCCCAGATTGGGCGCTAGTTGCTAGGAGACTGAAAATGCAGTAAGTAGCCTGGTTGGTGCCTTTTTTGCAATCGTTTGGACATCAAGCAATTGGGAGCTTGCCAATATGTATTTGTCACCATTTTAACGGAAAGAGAATGAGTAGAAGGACAAGGAGAACAGCAGCTTTAAAAAAAAAAAAAGATATGGGTCAGCGCAATCGTACTGGAGCGGGAGGACTGGGAAAGTTTCGGCTCGCATGTGCTTGTTGCTTTTTTTTGTGCATAAAACAATTCAAGTAATTGGATTGCTTTGAACTAAAAAAAAAAAAGTCAAATTGAACAAAAAATATTTGACCCATATTTGGATGATTTTGGACCCCGTCTGACCCAACTGTTGTTGTTGTTGTTGTTGCACAAAACAATCCAAGAAATGTGATTGCTTTGTACATAAAATGATAATAATACAAAGAAAAATAATGTCATTATGGGTTAACAAGGGAAACCGCTGCTTGGTGGACCCATAGTAGTCGATCCCTTTTGAACCCGACGGTTTTGAGATTGCACACAGTTGGATTTTTTGGGGTTATTGGTTCCAATGAATAACCCACAAAACAAACCAAACAATTGGATTGTTTGGAATAGACCCCCGCCCCCCCAAATAATATATAAATAAATAGATACCCCATTTAATTAATTAATTAATTAATTAGATTAATAATAATTAAATGATGTGGAAAACAACTGTAAATAGCACTGCGATTTATCCATTTTGTATTTATATTGCACTTAATTGAACGGTGTTTGTTTGTTTTTTCTTCTTTCTGCCTACATTCTTGCTGCTGGAGGCTGTAAATTTCCCCAGTGTGGGACAAATAAAGGATATCTTATCTTATTTGTATGTACAAAACAACCCATAATTTTGTTGTTTGTTTGTTTTTTGTAACTTGAAAAAATGACTGTTTTGCGATTCATTCATTTGACCCAACTTTTTGCGTGAAAGAAATAACCCAAAAAGTTGTGTCAGTCCCCTTTTGAGCGTGTATGGTCAAGGTTACAAATGTGCTGCACCAACGAAGCACTGCCAACGCCCTCAACACGAGTCCATAAATTAAGTCCTCACATTAAATCTTAGCACGTGTAACATACGGTTGAGCGTTCATTAAGGCCGAAAGGTAACTGCGTGCTCCATCTCTACACAGAGCGGCAACGTTTTTCCCTGCGAAGGCTTGATGATAAAATATTAAAGCGCGCGGCGAGGTGAAAGCGGCGGCGAGCGTCTCCGAGGCACGCCGGCTGGCAGCCGCTTTGTTTCCTCGCCTGCCGGCCCGCCGTTGATTTAAGGCCCCGCGTCAGCGGGAGCCTCGACGCGGAGTGGAAAGTCATTCATCTCACCTGCCTGCTCATGGCACGGTTAGCCGCCCGCCGCTAAAGCTACACCCGAGTGGGGGGGGGGGGGGGGGGGGGCTTGGTGTGCGGGAGGAGAATTTGATGAGCAACGTTAAAACTGAAAACATGCATGACGGTACCCGAACCGGGGTGGAAAAACAACAGCGGGGGGGGGGGGGGGGGTCGTTAGCGTCAGAGTGGACATCGGAGCTTAACAACGACCGCTAAGACAACGTGGAAAAACAACATTGAGAAATTGCAACCATCAACCTTGATCCAGAAACTGTATTTTTTGGGTACTGGACTCACGTTTTGTGCCAGATCCAAGAAAACATTCTTTTTAGTCATGGATTGAAGACGGGAGGAAAAAACAAAAGCTTTTGGGCCTGAATTTAACCCTTTCAGGGACAGCGGTCACTACAGTGGACAGCTGATCATGTTATCAGGTTACGGGGCGCAGGAATGGGTGAAGAAAAGCAAAACGAACTTTTGGTGCCGGATTCAATGAAACATGAGAATTTGGGGTGCTGGATCTAAGAACAAACCCACATTTTGGGACTACCAGATCCAGGAAAGCGCATTATGGTGGCAGCAGGTGCCAAATAAAAGAATGTAGCCATCTTGTTGGTGTCGAATTCCAGAAAAAAAGAAGCTGATTCTAAGAACGAATCCAAATTTTTGTGTGCGAATCTCAGAAAGAACCCATCATTTTGGTTCTTGTTCATAGAACCTGATGTCGGATTTCAGGAAAAACATTTTTGGTGATGGATGGAGAGTGGCTGCCTTTACAGCAGCTCCTCTACTTTTTGTTCTTCCACTTTTTTCCTTTCACAACGTTGCTGCTGTAAATTGGGAATTCCTCCATGGTCAGACAAATAAAGGTTTTCTTATTCTTATTATCTGAGAAACCCTGCGCCGCTTATTTTTTCTTTTTTTCGCTAGATTCAAGAAAGAACCCACATTTTGGTGCTGGATCCTAATAACCAATTAAATACACATATAATTTTACCAAGCGGATGCTAACCGAAATAGACGAGCATGAGTAACCTGACTTGATTTGAGTTTAATTTGACTTTAATTCAATTCTCTTTACAAACCGACTTCAAATGCAGCCTGCGGAAATTCATGAAGATTTCACGACGCTGCCAACCGTCTCGCCCCCAATTCGTTCACGCTCCGTCGGCCGTGCTCGCCGTCATCAACGGTTCGCGTAATTAATTGGCCCCTATTAAAAACCAATGAATCAAATGGATGATTTATTCACGGCGGACATGTTTTGATGTTGTTGATGAGGCCTGTGGGCCACGGGGTTGTTGGCGTTCGTTGCTAAGCTCGCTTTTGTCCGCATGAAATGAACATGACAGTGACGGCAAAGCAGATAAATGCGGCTGTGCGAGAATAACACACACACACACACACACACACAATTTGGCCACAATGACAACACGCACACACAGGCAACTAACTGGGTGTGACATCATAGGAGGAAACCCCCCCCCCCCCACCATTTTCCTAGTTTGCAGAGATTTTACAGTAGGGGCACGTGGATACAATAATTCATAGTATTGTTGTTAACAAAACACTATTTTTGAGTCATTTCCTTCCTCAATGTCATTATCTTTGCCTTGTGTTGTAAGGTGTTATTGTTTTTGAAAAATGGCAAAAATATATACAGTGGTACCTCTTAGGAAATTAATTGGTCCTGTAAGAAATTTCTTAACTAGAAAATTTTGTAAGTAGAGACGTGTTTTCCATGTAAATGCCCTAATCCGTTCCAAGACGCCCAAAATTCAGACATAAAGCAAAAAAAAATTACATGACTGATTCTGCCATTCTCCCTGTCTTTTCTCTGCAGTGATGGGGGCAGCAGATTCCCCTCCCCCATAATTGAGGCCTCACTAATTCTGCCTAGCAACAAGTAGCAATGCGTCTACCAATCATAATCAGAACGATGAGCCCTGTTGGTGGCTAATAAAATGTCACTTTCGTGTCCACCTATCTTTTATCCGTTTTGACAAGGCAATGGAGTCCTCTGCCCGAGTAAGTCACAATACTTTTTTTTTTTTTTTACTTACCCCAGTATCACTTTCTAAATGATTGCACACTGGAGTTTTGGCTAATTCCCAGCTTGGCTAGTTTAGCCATCTTTCCTTGTCCTTTCTATTTTTCTGTGACTTTGGTTTAACTGAAGTTTTGGTCAAAATGCACATAATAGTAATTTGAGTAATTTTCCGTCGATATGAACTCAGGCCACCACGAACCAGCAGAGAGAAAATGGAAAAAAAGATGCATACAAGCATCCGTGATTGTCTCAGAGTGTGAGAGGAGACAAACACGAGCGGGACGTCAGCTGGCGCCGCTACTTTTCATCTGCATCTCCTTCCTCTATCCAGCCAGCCAGCAGCACACTCGCTGCATTTCAATCACTTGACTGGAGAAAAGAGAGCACGAGAGATGCTGAAAGCAGCGGCGGCGGCTGCATGAAGGCTGGACATGACAGACACTCACACGTTTCAAGACCAGATGCCTTTGATGTTGTCCCCCTCGGGCGTTTCTCATCATTCATTTCTCTTATTTTGCATATTTATTACTGCCCAAAGTCAGCTGCGATTGGCTCTGGTACGCCCGCGACCCTTGTGAGGTTATGCGGTTCAGATAATGGATCGATGGATTTTGAGTATTGATAATCAGTATCGTGCCAAGCCTGGCCAGCCACCGATACTGATGACATCGACTTGCCTCTCCATGACATTTAATCGATTGACCGATTAATCGGTTATTAGAATTTTATTTAAATACAGTAATGGCACCAGGCTTAAAAAATTAAATAATCCAATCAGACCCTACACCACAACGTGACCTTTCAAACCTTGCGCCGGTGTTGCCACTAACAAGCTGCCAGTCTGGCTTCAAGCAGACGCCTGTCGAAGAAAGGAGGTGGCGCTAATGAGCTCACCTAAGGAGAGCCCGGGAACATCTGTGCCTGCTTCAACGGGTCGCGGCCTGGTTGACTTTCATGTTTGCTGCGTCACATCAGTGGGGGCGCTTGACTGAAAAGAGGCAGCGCTCGATTTCACGATAGGGCTGCACCGGTCGGTGCCATACGATTGGGTTGTTCATCTGAATAGTTGGTCGGGCTACTTTGATGTTGCGGCATGTCAGTTCGCATTAAAATCACCTCACAGACACTCGTTGTTGCCTCAAAGTCGACCGATTACAACAATAGCACCAAAACTGGTCTTTTCATTGATTATTCAGCAGGAAAGTATGTTGAGATGATGACATTTGACGGGCATTTCAGAGAATTTGAAAATCTCACCCACACAAGCATGCAGGATTGCGCAAAATATGCCCTCCCCAGTATGTTTTTTTTTTCTTCATGTTGTTCATAATATGCAGCTTTACATATTGTGTATATAAATAACATGCACACACCTGACCTTCGAGGTAATCTTGGGAGCATTCACTTTGCCACTGAATGTTGAACGCGCTTGACGATCCAAGGAAGGATGACCAGTCTCCGGGAAAAACAGCTGTAGGACAGAACAAAAGGACAAGGATGGATAGGGTACGGAGGATTATTATTAAATGAATAATGACGGAAGGATACCCAGGTCGCGGACGGAGGACGTTTTCATGACAATCCTAGTTGAGGTTTTCTGTCAAACTACAGTTCCACTTTGTAGATAATGGATGCGTGGATATTTAATTAAAGCATGCAAACTATGCCGCCTTAGGAACGGCCTACTAGCTTAACGCTAATATGTAATGGAAAATCCATTGGCGTGCTTTAAGGTTAGGATCGATAGTCTCTGTGTTGCACGAGTTGTAGACATATAAGTAATCACACTCATACATATACAGTATCATTTTATCTCCGATGAGAAATGGCCGATATTAGCGCAACTTACTCAGTAAGTAAAAGAAGAGGGAGTAAGAGGTCTATTCTTCTTCTTTGGTGTCTGCGTAAGTGTATCACGGTATACTGCCTCCTGGTGGCCAAGACGCATAACTCTACTGCATTATGTATTGTCTTGTAAGAAGAGGATGAACACATAAAACAATCATCTCATCTGATGGACCCATGGAGTTTCATGCTAAAAACATGAACTCATGATACAAAAATGAACTGTGATGAATACATGATTACATTAATTAATAAAACAATCAATGTTAGCCTAAAAAAGTAATTGAAACAAGGGGGAAACGATCATTAAAACATACTGAATAATGATTAAAAACACGATGAATGCATTATTCAACAAAAAAAAAGAAGAAGGATGAAACCCATTCTCTCTCTCTCTCTCTCTTTCTCTCTCTCTCTCTCTCTCTCTCACACACACACACACAATTAGGCTACTTGAGACTTTATCAGAAAGCGAAGAGCATTTCATTACAAAACAAGCGTGCAATTAACATAACGAGTTGCTTTTGTGGATCTTTGATTAATGAGGATGCTCCCTCATGCAATATGGATGCATTGCGACGCACCCCACTCATCCTCAAGTCCCCCTCCTCCGCACGCGCGTACGCAAACACCGAAACACGCGCACACACTCACGCACAGTCTCACACACGCGCACAAAGTATCTAGAGCAAAAAATGAAACGACTGGCAGTTTTCATTTGGAATCAAGCTTAACGTCACTTCACATTACTTGTGATTTCTTGTTCGTGTTAGAAGACGTTGTTTGTGTGCAGCAGCTCCACCGCGGTGCATCATCCCCCCCCCCCCCCCCCCCCCCAGTTGTGGAGCTTTGCTGGCGCTGATTAGAATGCGTCACGAAAAAGGCGAATTGAAGTGGAGGGCCACCTAACAGGTGAGACAGACCTGCATCATAAAACGTAAAAAAAACAAGCGTTAATTAAAATCTGTTTTCAATGTTAGTTCTCTGCTCTCTGCCTTCTATTGATTTTCCTTTCGCATCCTCCACACTTTCACTGTCAAAACTGCAGAACTTGCATATTTACCGCTCAAAAGTGGGTTCCTTCAGTCTGCGTTATTGCATCATACTTATTTCGAAAATTTCAGTGAGTTTTATTTTGTTGGTTTTCATTCATTTGAAAAGGCTTCATTTTAATTTCGTTTTAATTCATTTTAGTCGTACTGGAACGACAGTGAATTCTTTTATTTTTGAACAGGGGATTTCTTGCGTGCAAGCTCAAGACACAGATGGATGGGTGGATGGATAGACGGCTACATGGACAGACAGATACAGTAGATTCGAGGGGCGGAGCCAAAAGGGTGATGGCCCCACCCATCCACCTTGGGGAGGGCGTCCACAGCAATTTACCGACTGTTCCATCTTTTTACGGCAGACTTGATTTACGAAGACGGAGCTTTGAACATCAGGTCAGTAAACAACACTTCATCAGTTTTTAATGTCGGGCTCCTCATTTAATGGCACGTACAATGTTCTATTTGCCTCGTAAATTTGGAACCTGACTCCAAGGGCAGCGCCTCACCAGCCACGAACCTCACCGCATTGCTGACCGGGAAACTTTCCATCCAGTGTGGATTTATCCTCACTCGAGTCGCTTCGGTGCGTATGTGTCGGCCGCATCATCCTGAGAGCTGTTGACCCTCTCACGTGGTGAAACGAGAAAGAGATTGGCGAACCCATTTAAGAATTCTTGTCTGTCATGAGGTTCAGACTTGGTTCGTCTCACAAGGTAGAAGTATCGGGGGGGGGGGGGGGGTCTCAAAAAGTAATATCTGTTCTTCGTGAAGATAATGAATCTATGCCTGTTATATGGTTTGTCTACATATATAGCTTCAGAAAACTGTTGCGCAGTCACCACATTAGATGCTAATCGTTAGCCTGAGGAGGTTCGCATTGTAGGTTAGTAGTCACGTCCCAGAGGCGAAGTGATCGCTTCAAATACACGTGTCATTCTTTTTGTTTGATGTTTATTTTGACAGTAACGGAAGAGCTACAACAAACAGCTCGGGTCGCTCGTATCTCAAGGCGCCACTATTTTTCTTATTTTTCTGAGGCCAAACATGATGCGGCGCAGTTGCAATCATTGGGAAAGTGAGCTGTGCCTAATATTTCATCTGTTTCTTTGATATGATGCAAGTGATGTCATCTTCTTGCCGCCTCTCATGTCAACGTGTCGAAAACTTCACGTTTCATCTTGGCGGCCTTTGATCACATTTTTTTTTGGGGGGAATCATCGTCATGTGAACCATGTCCGCCACCCTTATCCGTGCCCCCACCTCACCCGTTTCATCCGCAGGTGGGGGAGGTGCGCCATCATTCTGATCAAGGCCTTGGTTGACACGCATGTCAACCACGGGTGGGGGGAGGTGGGACAGCAGTGAGTATCGAGCCCCCTGCCCCCCCCCCCCCCCCCCGCCCCCCAGCCGCTGACCAGTGTCGCCATGCTGCCGGAATGCAAGCAGTCGTCTTCTTAGCAACTAATTGCCTTCGCTGCTCGGCCGCTGAGACTTTTCATGTGCGGGGGTTTGCACTAATTAATTGAGATTTCAGGAGGAGGCAGGAAAAAAAAAAAAGGATGTGAACCGGGATGTTCCCACTCCAGAGCTCGTTAAGATTGCTTGAGATTTTGGTTCTCACGGATTTTTTTGTAATTAAGGCCAGTGAAAGGAGGAGGAACAGAGATCAATCATGATTATATGAGTTACCTCACTTTTAAAGGACTCTCTGCATATTGTATTTCAGACTGCGTGTCACTAAAACAAAGAAGTGCTTTAATACATATTTTTAAAATGTCTGACTCAGCGAAGAAAAAAACCAAACACTTAACCACGGTCATGAAAATCATGAGAGAGCATTCAGCATCATTTGGCGCTTTAAAGCAGGCTCTTTCAATTCATTCATTGTGTGGGTGTGTGTGTGTGTGTTTATTTGGTCATATTCAGCAAATTAACTCGAGGGGAGACTGTCACAAAAAAATGAAGCGCAAAAGCAAAATGGAGACGGCAAGTATAATAGAACTAGCTTCCAAAGCTAAGCCACAGCAACATGTTAGCTTCTGATTATTTTGGTCATTTCGAGCTGCAAATACTCAAATGTTAAAATGACAATTCATGCGAGGAGACTGAGGGCACTGGTACAGCAAAGCGGAGACTGTGAAGTTTCACAGCAAAGCGGAGACTGTGGAGTTTCACGCTACAGCAGCTAGAGCTAAAGGAGCGACGCGTTAAGCTAATGTTAGCGCTTATTTTGGTCATTCCTAGCCATTTAAACGTTAAAGAGAAATCTTTTCATCGAATGAGTGCGAAGAAGCGTTTTTTCCCCCTCGCTCTCCTCCAATCAAATTGAGCCCAAACGCAAAGAGCAAATCAGAACTACCTTCGCGACATCATTACCCAAATAATTTGCTTTATTCAACATAGAAGATTCCTTCACACAAGGTAACAAAACAGACAACGGATTTTCGTTTGAAATGAAAAAAAGAAAGTAAAATAAACCCACTTTTTATTGCACTTTTAAGTTATAAGAAAATAAAATTCTAAGTGAATGAAATAAATCACAAAAAATCCCTTTAAGGTTTTTTTCTGTCCGTCTGTCTTGTCTTTTTTTTTTTTTGCCAGGCAGTTTAAACTGAACTGAAAAAAAAAAAGACATTTTAAAAATGAAACAACAAATCTGATTTATCAAACCAGACCATAAATTAAACAGCGGGAGAAAAACGAGGAGCAAGAGCAAGATTGTTTCGTTTTGTTGTTTGTTTTTTTTGTTTACTATACAGTGTTACAACCACTTTTTCACAGTTCAGCTTGTGACTTTTGGAGAGAAGTTTTGGCTACAAGGTTCACTTTTTTTTTTTTTTTTTTTTTTGGACCACCGCGTGTAACACTTGATCTTAACGGGTGGGCGGGCCCTCCACGGACGACAACCAAACACACAGCAGGATGTTTTTTGTTGTTGTTCTTTTCCTATGAAATCCCATAAAGTGCGTGTGTATGTGTGTTTTTGTCCACGCAGCACATTGATTCATTCCCGCCGGTTGTCCCGAGGAATGTGTTCACAAGTTGTCCGCTAGCACGCTAACACTCACGCTTCCTTCTTGTAATTCGCAGGCGATCCCGTCCCGTCCGCCTCGTAGAGGCACGTTTGGCTCAAGTCTCAGTGGCGCAAAAAAAAAAAAAAGTAGGATGTTTACTATTTTGTCTTCTTTTCTCCCCTCTCAAAAACATGAAAGAGTTCAATTTGGAATTTCGCCTGGGACTAAAACGTCACAGCAAAAAAAAAAAAAAAAAAGGAAAAAAAAAAAAAGAGTTGCAACTATTTCCATCCCCCCGGTTCATCTAGCAGCATTAGTACAGTTTGGCCACGAGCTGGGAGGTGGCAGGTGGGTGGTGGCGACGGTCTTGAGAAGCAGGGGGGGGGGGGGTCAGGCCGGCCTCGGAAGGGCGGAACCCTGGACCGAAAGATTGAGGACAGCTTTGACTTTGTTGTTTCAGTGGCGACATGGCTGATGGCACCAGCTGGACAGCATCGACGTTCCCGTTTGTTTTTGTGTCTTCCAGTTTGACACGGATCAGAATACCATACCACCACCACCAGTTGGACTGGGGGGAAAAAAAAACAGCAATTATGTTCCTGGAGAGATCTGGCCTTGGAAGGCTGGAACGCATCCCCAGATGGACTCAAGAATTTCTGAATTGAGTTTTGCCCCCCCGTAGAGAAGTGGAAGTCGGTGGGCAAGGGGAGCTGCAGCAGAGTTCCACACACTCCAGCTGGAATGAAACGACTTTGGTGCCCCTGTTGCTTTCTTTTCAGCCCGGTAGAGATGTGATGGGAAACGGAAGTCGTCACCATGGAAGGTCGGACTGAAAAACTCTGGAGAGCATTCATGTTCCTTGTACTGATTCCTCCCCTGTTAGATTTGGTGAAAATTTAGGAAGCTGGAGCACACAGCCAGACTGAGAAAAAAAACATCCTGATGTTCTTGTTCCTTTTGTGGCAGGAGGTTGGTTGTCGGGGACAGGGGACAGCAGATTTACTAGCCTCCAAAGGTTTCAATGGGCACCAGCTGTACTGAAAAACAGCAATAACATTCCTGTTCCCTCCTTTTCAATTCCAAGCCAAACTGGAACAGGTCTCGCTCAACTGGAAAACTTTGGACAGCATTGGCTTTCCTGTTTACAGTTCGTATTTGTGGAGACTTGATGGGAGATTGGTGGGCCGCAGACTGACATCTCAGGAGACTGGAACAGACCACCACGGTTAACCAACAACAGCACTGATGTTCTTGTTCCTGTGGGAGGTTGGTCGATGGGGCGGAGTGGAATCAGAATAAAGACGTATAGAATTCTTCGCCATGGAAAGTTGGAGTAAAAACCTGTTCCTGTTTTTCCCCTCCAACTGAATGCCTGGGATTGGTGGAAAACAACCAAAACCACTTTGGACAGCATTGCTAGCGATCCTGTTCCTGCCCCCCCCCCGACAAACAATGAAGGTGGGGTGGGGTTGTTCTAATACTGGGATTCGTTGTCGTTCGCAACACGAAGGCGATGGAAAAATCTGATTTTGAAATTCACAGTTGATGACGTTGAGGTTCAGCGGAACAGGAACGGCAACAAAATGGGTTGAAATTCCACCCGAGATCCCAATCCTTAGGAGGCCTCGGAGGTGCTTCTCTCGACACGACAACAATTGGCCCTGTGATCGGGGGTAGATTGGTGTCAGTTCGCTTTTTGGGACCCCCTGGCCCCACCTCCCCAAACCCGCCTCATCCACCCCCGCCGTAACAACAGTGCGTTCACTTCATGTCCACGTCAAAGTCAAGCACGAGCAGCTTGGTCTCCTCGGTGCCGTTGCGGCTGCCCACGGCGCACACCAGCTTGGTGTTGGATGCCCGTATGCGCCAAACCACACCCCCGCTGCCGCCGCTTTCCAGCGTCACCAGGTTGCGGATGAACTCGCCCGTCTTCAGGTCCCACAGCTTGACCGTGCCGTCGTCCGAGCTGGTGATCACAAAGTTCTTGTTGAACTGCAGGCACGTGACGGCGCTCTGGTGCTTGTGCGGACCTGTGAGACAAGACGAGACGATTAGATCAGACAAAATGGACGCCGGCGTTCGATTCAGATAATTGTTGTTGTGGCAGGGCCATCACAACGTGGCACATGGTGGCCGTGCAAAAATGTTCCCACTTCTGTCTGACAAGCGATTCCCCAAAAAGGTAGGCGGTGGCGGAGCGAGGCTTTTGCGCGTGTGCCGCTGTCGCCGAGACTTGTATGTATGTGAGGCTTCAAGTCAAGATGGCGGCGCCTGCTGACTTTCGAGCCAGCGAGAGGCCTGAAAGAGATATCTTCATGCCAAACACAAACGGCGCTTATAGCCGCTGTTGCCATGGCAGCAGGATCCATTCGTGGTTCGTTCAAAGACGGCTGCAGGGCACTCAATTGATGCGCTTTGTCCACCTATTGTGTCATTAAAGGTAATGAATAGCAGACATTGTTCACTGACCTAATTATATAACCTCCAAAGACCCTCCCCCCGATCTCAGACATCAACATCCGCCCAAGGGTCACCACCACGCCACATTGCACCCCCCGCCCCCTCCATTTGTTTTATCCTACTGGTAACTAATGACGGAATTTTTTGAGCCACTTCCTGTGAGCCGCCAGTGGAGTTCACGGAAACACAAAAGCGATGTCATCAGCTTTGTTTGCACATGCAGACAAACATGCTCGCCGTGTTTGGCTTGGACCGGCCCAGTTCTTGGTTTGTCACTTCATGACACAAACGAGACTTATCACTTGGGCTGAACAACGAATTAGAGTCCAATCCAATCGTAAAGACTAGGACCTTTGAATCCCATTTCGAATCGGAATCACAATATTGAGAGGGGGGAAAAAAATTGCATGACATGATTTTTTTCAAAATTGCACAGCCCTTGTCCACACTTGATGGCTTTATGGTCTGTGAATGCCCCTAATGACTCCGAACCCACCTTGCAGCGTCTGCAGGCACTGGCCCGTCTTGATGTCCCAGATCTTGACGGTGGAGTCGGCGTTGCCCGACACCAGGATGTTGTCTTTGAGCTCCATGCCGCTGGTGAGCGACTGGTGGCCGGTCAGCGTGTGGATGCAGTTGCCCGTCTCCACGTCCCACACTCGGATGGACGTGTCCAGCGAGCCGCTCACCACGTGGATCCCGTCGAACTGAATTCCAATAACCAGATCCGCTTTCAGCTTTTGTGGCCATTTCGTCACCACGACGCCGTGTCGGCGGCTCACCTGTAGCGAGTACACCCGGTTGGTGTGGCCCTGCAGCGTGTGGAGGCACGTCTCCGTCTCGGGGTCCCAGACTTTGACCATGAAGTCGTAGGCACCGCTGACCACCCGCCGTCCATCGTACTGGACGCAGCGCACGGCCGCCACGTGCCCCATGAGGACGTGTAAACACTGGCCCGTCTCGATGTCCCACACGCGCAGCGTGGCGTCCCGAGAGCCGCTCACCACCCTGGCGGCACAAAAATCACCGCAGCCTCGCCTTAGTTATCACGGTTGCTGAAATGTAGAATCGGATCAATTGTGACTGCCAAAGTTGCCCCGACACAAATTTTTGTCAAATGGGAGTTAATTGCTTGCCAATCAATCCACTTTTCAACGAATTGACTGACTGCCATTTTAATTCAGGCACCTTAATTTTAACCATTGGTGGGTGTGTCACACCCCCAAAAATGTTAGTCCAACTGACTGTTGTTTGTTGTCACTCACCTAAATTTGTATTCTCGCTAATGAAACGATTTAGGGAATTAACTGATTAGCCAACCGACTGTATGACCAACAAACCAGCTCACCGCCTAGCCAACTAAAGAACTCCCGCCCGACCGAGTTTATTCCGGTTCATCCAACAAACTAACAAGCCAACTTACTGACTGACATCTTTATTCAATCGCCTTCATTTGTAACCTTTTCGGTCGTTGCATCACCTTCTCAAGAAATGTGAATCCCGCTAATTGATTGACCACCGACTGTAATTAACCTTCGCATCCCGACCCAAACGCTAACCATATAGCTTTTTAATGAACAGCGCAATTTTCATTCTTTTGCTGCTTTGACAACTTGGAACTCAAAGCACCTCTCTTCTGCTTTGCACTTGAATGTACCAAAAAAAAAAAAAACAACAACAAAAAAAACCCCGCTAAATTAAAAGCGTCAAAAAACTTCACCTGAGGCCCTCGAGCTTGCAGAATGGAGACAGCATTTTTAGAGACCGTAGAAGATAGCAAAGAGTCCTTAGGGTGGATGGCTTACACAAGTTTGTTTACAGTTGCATCGAGCACATCTATCGGTGTATTCAAAATTTGAGGCCCTACCGG
Source organism: Hippocampus guttulatus (assembly GCF_054856545.1). Lineage (NCBI taxonomy): Eukaryota > Metazoa > Chordata > Actinopteri > Syngnathiformes > Syngnathidae > Hippocampus > Hippocampus guttulatus. Next base: position 2,981,725 of record NC_141269.1, on the reverse strand, counting down.
TTTCAGTTTGAGGGTGTGCATTCCTTGATAATCTACTACGTTGCGCCGTTAGTCTACAGGCCTTGCAGGGAAGGGAAAGGAAAAAAAAAAAGCATGCTGTCTAATTACAAACGGCCTCACGACATGGGGAAGAAATGCCCGCCGTGTTACTAGTGTCTCTTTTCAACTCGCAGTCATCCCACCGAGCCAGTGATCAAAAGCTACACAAAACCTCGGCGGGCCCTGGGGCGCAAAGAGCACTTTGGAGCCTCCCCGGTGTAATTGTGGAGTGAATGAGTGAGTGGGGGTGGGGGGTGGGGGGTCTTCTGTTTAATGGCCACCATGCTCACATTCACGTTGACACAGATGCTCTTTTGGTCTGTCGGGTTGCAGCTGCCATTAAGCCGAGAAAACAACAACATTAGCCGAAAGCTCGTTACTTCCTCCGAGCAACTTTTTTACTTTTATTTGCTGGTTCGCCAGCAGGATGAGTCCCCCAAAAAACCTACTTGACATGCTTTTTTTTTTCCTAAACAACTTTGCAAAAGGGGCAACGAGGGCCAAGAAGGGATTACAATTTGGATAAAAGGTGCAGGGCAAGCAATTTTCCCCTTTTTACCTTTGCCAAGAGCAAAAACTCAAGAATGAGCTGTGCTGGTTTGTTTGCTGTCAACTTAGCTTTACAAATCCAAATTTTAAGCCCTATTGCAACCATAACAAAAATTGCGGTGCATGACGCTAACTGTAACCATACGTCTGGTTTTGAACCTTGAAGGGGAAGGTTTTTTTTTTTTTGCGTTGCGTCATTTGCATACCAGCGGGAGTTGCATCTCTGGTTTGACTTGAGGTGTGGACTGGGATTGGATTATTGAGGTAAGGCTAAAAATTCTCTCTAACCCTGCACAAAAATAAAAATGTCTGGTCCAGGACCCTCGCTATCAATATTCTAGGGCCAGGAACCTCACCCTAGCCCAATCCCACACCCATTTCTTGGCAGACACCCGAACCATACGCCTGGTCCTGGACCTTACCACAACAATATTTGAGGTCCAGAACTTTCCAACACTAAACGTATTTATGGCACGGGATGCTAAGACTAACCTCATATCTGGTCCAGTGACGGAACCCCACCCATAAACCTATTTCTGGTACTCAATCTTAGCCGTAACCATATCTCTAGGTCAGGACCCCATTCCCAGTCCAAACGCAATATCAAGCATTAACGCAAACCCTAATTGTGGTCCAGGACACCAACCTAAAACTCAAACCGTTCTTCGAGTACAGAACATCAAGCCTAGAGTCCTGGACCCTTACCCCAGAACATTTCTGGCCAGGACCCAAATCTAACACCGATCCATATTTTTGATCCAGGTCCGTAACCCAAAACACATTTCAGGTGCGGGATCTGAAGCAGCCTCAAGCCGTATTTATCATCAAGGGCCGGAACCCCGATGGTATATTAGGTCCATTACTCTAACCCTAACTCAGTATTTCTGGTGCAGACACAAAACCTAACCCCATCCCAACTTTATTTCTGGTCCTCGACCCCCAACCCCAAACCAGAAGAGCCCCACAGTGTTTGAGGTTTTGCGGCAGGCGGTCTCACCTTTTCTCGTGCAGATGCATGCAGCGCACTGTTGAGGTATGCCCGTAGAGGGTGTGGATACATTCTCCCGTCTCCGCGTTCCAGACCTTGAGCGTGCGGTCAGTAGAGCCGCTGATGATGATGTTGTCGCGCATCTGCGACGACCACACGCCGCCCGTGTGGCCCACCAACGTCCTCAGACACTGTGGGGAGGGAAGTCGACATTTCTTTGCGAAAAGCCACGTATAACATGACATTTGAATCTTATGACCAAGAAGGCGTGGGTTTTCCATGATTTGACAAGTGCCCCCCCCCCCCGCCCCCCCCAAAAGACGAGTCTCTCATTCATTCTCATTAGGCACGCGAGATTAGCAATTGATTAGCACGGTCAGGGGAAATCCTTATGAACAATTGGATTTGCGCAGTTTGTCTCCATTGTGTGCCTCTATTACAGGGTCTTCAATGTCGTCAATTAAAAGCGCGTGGGTCGAGGCTGCTGTTATGTACAACATGGGAACGTAGCAGCTTTGTCGCAAGGCACAGAGGATTTACTGCGGGGAGCGTGCGCAAGATTACAGTGCAACCTGTGCCAAGTCTCTGTCCTGTGATTAAAGCGCTGCCGCGCCGCATGACGGCACCGCATAGGGTAAATCCCGCTCGACTTCAGCTCAGTGAGAATAGAAACGACTGCGCTCGCTGAGGAATGATGTGATAGCAACATATGCTTATATGCACTCTCTAGTTCTTTCAGAGAGCAGACTTGGTTAAAACGAAATGACCTGCAACTACCCAGATCACGACGGTTAATTATTGTGTTGCAAAGATTGATAGGTTATGCGGCACAATCAGCAAGATCCAATTTTGAGTGGTGTCTCTGAGGGAAATATTCCCAGTCCGTTTAGTTCCCATTTTGCGAGAAGACTTCTAGGGTCACACCCTCAGTTCTTGGCGGGGGGGGGGGGGGGGGGGGGGGGCTTAGAAGCCGTAAGCATAGTTCTTCAGGACAGTACCCGAGGTCCACTCATTTTTCGCAAGATCAGATCATTTGGAGGGGAGTTCTTCAGGTGAATTAGAAGCCGTAAGCATAGTTCCTCAGGACAGTACCCGAGGTCCACTCATTTTTCGCAAGAACAGATCGTTTGGAGCGGAGTTCTTCAGGCAGTCTTCGAGTTCCATTCATTTGTTCCGCAGCAAAGTGGTCAATGCCCATTTGTTTTCTCTGCATCCACCACTGGCACTCTCTTAAGATATTCTACCAACTTTTCCCGGTGGTGTGGAAGCCGGGTGAATAACCCTGGCAGTTTCTTCCATTTCAACTGGCCAGATGACCCGATATATTGGTTCAAGTGGATAAAATGGCACGATCGAGCACTTAAACAGCCCGTGACACACTGCGAAGAAATGCTGACTGTGTGGAAGGCGGTACATGCAGATGGTGCTAATCCCAATGTATCTTTTACGCTGCACTTTTATTGGCACGGACAGGCAATTTGAGCCAAAATGGTCGGCTGGGTTTAATTCCACTCCCTCTCTTTCTCATTCCTGTTGAAGCCGGACGTGAGCTACAGGTCCAGCAGTGGGGAAATTCGCAGCACATCATTGAAACCGCCTCATAGTTTTGCCAATAAACACGCAAGGAAGACGTACGTCAGTATGCAATGATAAAGACGACCGAGGATTGTTATTTAAAGCTCCGTAACAACGGCGGCGCTGCGGTAATTTACAACAAATTCCTCACATTCCATTTCTGCAGTGCTTTTTTCCTTTTGTCAGCGCCGCACAATGCTGTGCAACAGCAACATCAGATAGCACTGTGGCGAAATAAAGCCGTTATTGGGATCGATTTTGTAATGTGCCCGCCCCCTCACACAAAACTGGGGTGGTGACAGGAGTATGGCCTGACTCATCATGGTTTTTCAATCAAATGAGTGAAAGTCATTCAAAGTGTCGAGGTTCTTACAGTTGACTTCAGTGCACCTGCCTTGGGAACAACTCACGTTCAACGCCTGAGACATCAATCATCCTGAAATTGATTGTCGATCAGCTAGGGGTGCAGTTCCCCTTTCAACTAACGTCAGCCGGGATTAGCTTGTACAGGTTGAGTGTTACGGAAAATAAGTGCACGTGTCATTGATTCAAATATCTGACTTTTTGCTGCTAGCGAAGGGACATCTTTGCTCAAGTGTTCAACCATAATCACTTGACGACGGACTGTCCACCAGTCCCACCGTCGGCAGGAGTAGGTTTATCCTGAGGTAGGATAAATCCAGAGTGTAACCCCATAGCGGTCACAGAAATAACTAGAAGATGACTGATGAAATACATGAAAACGAACCAATGAATATCAGGCATTCCTTTTGAATTGTGGTTCAACAGAAATGCCTTACGAAAATTTGTGAAAAAGGCCTCGGACAAAAAATGTTGGTGCCACCCAAAGACGGATTGTAAATTTGACCACGTGGGCACGTTCAACCAAGTTGTCTTCTAATTAGCATCGCAGGTGTTTTCAAATGTGTAATCAGTCAGTCTGCCTATTTTAAGTGTGTACCTCATTAAACGCAGACCAGAGGAAGCGAAGGAGATCGTTGGGACAGAGCTAACAATTTTGCCCATGTGCCGAAATGGACAGTCGAATGCTAATTATTCAGTTGTAAATCTTTCGCCATTCTCATCCGTCTTTTGTACACAAACACAAGACCTACCTTTCCCGTGATAGCCGACCAGACTTTGAGCGTGTTGTCGTCGGAGCCGCTGACGATGCGGTTGCCGCAGAACTGGAGGCAGGTGATCACGTGGTCGTCGTGACCTTTCAGCACCTGAGTGGAGAGAGAGAGAGGCCAATAGCTTTTACAACTTCAAAGAACCATCTTAAAATGTCAGGAAGCGCCGCAGGTGTTGTAGCCGGCACCGCATGCCGTGACCGGTCACGTCATCTTTCAAGTCGACAGGTGGGTTGTGGCTACGACCGCACGCTCAGCCCAGCGCAGGCATTTGAGGTCCCCCTCTACTCCAATTAGTGTCTAATATCTGCTGCCGGATGAATACACTTAACGGAGTAAGAGTTTGTCAGTGAGAAGTTCCGGGCCTGTTAATTTTCTGCAAGATAAAAAAGCTCATTAATTTGACGCAAAATGCCAGCTTGGAGTAACTGAGTTATCAATCCGGTTAGTCTCCCCCCAGTGGAGCTCATCAGGGAAGTGTTTTCCGGCCATGAGTTTTCATCTATATTTGAATACTTTGGTCAAGATTGGAGGACTCTCTCCTCAAAGTTAAGTGTCACCCTCAGTGAGGTCCATTCCTTTTCTACGAGATGTAAATTTAGCAATTTAAAGGATTGGTGAAAATGAAATCGCTATCGTCTGGTGATTTGAGATCGCCTCAGGGGCCATTTCTTTTCTGCCAGACTTATATGGAGGAAAATAAAAATGAAAATGCTCCCTTGGGGGGGGGGGGACTCGAGGTCCCCGCTCCTCCAGTTCTTGTCAATCTTGTGGTGCCAGATGTGTGCAGTTCGAAGGAGCTTATCAGGGAACAAATCAAAGTCAGTTCGTCCATCTTGCGGGAGGTTCTAAACGCCTGCTGTCTGGGGCCGTTTCGTCACTGTCACCTGATTGGCCGACAGCGACGCGGCTGCATAGGCCCATATCCTGGCTTTGCGCGAGGCGGCCGTCGCAGAGGTTGTAAAAACACAGGTTTGTACAATAAACATAATAGTGTTTTACGACAACGGTGGAGTTGCTCATGGAAATGGCTGAGGTCCACTCACTTTTTCAAAGATTTACCTTTGATCAGTGGGTGGGGAGAAAAAAAAAAAAGCTACCTTGGGTGATTTAAGATCCCCTCTCCTCCAGTTAGTGTCTATTCTGTGCTGCCTGATGTAGGCACTCTTCCAGGGGCTGTGAGTGAACCCGGGCTTGACGATTTTCCTCTTCTTGATGGGTAAAGGCTCATCGATGCCTAGTGGCGGAGAAGTGCGAAGTACAAGTTGACTTTTTCATTCTATAAAACTTGAAAGTGACATGGTTGCTACACAGGATGAAGCAGTCACCTTCTTCCCGGCATTTTTCCCTCCACAGCAAGTTGTCCTCGGCCAGAATGCGCCAGTAGCGACACGTCTGGGCGGCTTGGAGGAGATCCTTGGGCTCCAGAAACGACAGCACGTACAACGCCAGCTGTGGGAACGGCGAGAAAGAAAGTGAGAAAGGCGCAATCGAGGTAAAAAAAAGGCACCTAAAGCCAAGAATGTGCTGTACGAACATGAGTGAATAAGGATGATGACATGGACCGAAAGGATAATAGCTTCATTGCAGGTCTTCATGGAAAATCCGGAGACCAGCGCGAAGCATCGCGTGACAAATTCAGCATGTGGTCAACAGATCCCAAGGCTAATTTGCCAGCGCCAGTTTCAACGACAACGAGAAGATGTATTTTCACGCTGCAACAAAACATCTTAGGGCAGCCCGGGTGACAGCCATATTTCTTTCCATTGCATTTTCATGAATAATTTGTAATAATTTACCTTTGTAATGTATTTTTTCCACCGCAAATTTCTCCGTATTTTTGCAAATGTTTCAGCTGGAGCTCAGAGAATAAACCAATTTTGTCTTCATATTAAAAAACAAATAAATAAATAATAAAAAAATCATTTACAAATTTGTATCGTGAATAGTTATTGCTGTTAACATCCAACAACATCCCAGAACAAAGCACAACTTTTCGGGCCGTATATTTTGCAAAGGAACACGGAATAGCAACAACAACAACAAAAAAAGCCCATCATCTCGGACTGAACTCAGTGTTAAGTGGGCTTTTTACATCCTTGATCAGGTAGAGCGAATTTACAATGGGGTGCGTGCTGCTTAACACGCATCTCGAGTCCTCTTTGAGCCACCGTGACTGTCGCGAGGCAGCCCCGCGGTCGGATTAGAGCTAGCGACATGTCAGGTGTTTCCATTCAAGAGCTTGACGTCTGACACAAAGAGGTAAAAGAGAACGCATGCGCGCGCGCGTGTGTGTGTGTGTGAGAAGCAAAATGGTGAAATGAAGTGGAGGAGCGCTTCTATTTTCCCCTCACCTCTTTGGGCAGCAGGGAGATGAAGTCGCGCTGGAACTGCGGCTCGATGACCTGCATCATATGCTTGACCTGCGTCGGCTCGCAGATGTCAATCAACTCGTCCAGCGCCAGCAGCTTCTCAGGGCCGGACCAGCTCTGCAAAAAAGAAAAAAAAAATATGCATTGAAAAGCAGCTTGGATATGGTCTCCATGGAAACAGCTTTTAAGCAATTATGCAGTGCAGAGAAAGGTTTCCATTTTTTTAAAGTAGGTGTACTTAAAATGAGTGACTTTGAACTGTTTCAGTTGTTTTGGCTTAATCTCTCGTGCCAGTGCAGCACGGCTAATTTATTCCTGTTCTAATTTAGTATTACCATGTCAAGTAATGTAATTATCTGCATGTTTAGCATTGCCGATTAGTTTGAAAGTGTTTCGGTTTCTCCGTCCTACGCGCAGAAGGATCATCAAAGAGGGAAAGACGGGAACCATATAAGGATCTGATATGACGTATTTTTGTCCAGATATTTTTCCTGACTAGTTATAATTACCATTTGGTAATAATGATTCATTTCTTCCTTCCCCCACCCCCCTGTCATATTTAGTATGCGCAGCTGTATTTATAGAGCACTTTAAATTTCCCCAGTGTGGGACAAATAAAGGATATCTGTTGTTCGTCTATGTGTGCCCTGCGATTGGCTGGCAAACCTGTTCAGGGTGTCCCACGCCTACTGCCCGAAGACGGCTGGAATAGGCTCCAGCACCCCCGCGACCCTGGTGAGGATTAAGCGGTTCGAAAAATGGATAGATGGATGAAACAATTCTAGTCTTCATAATTCTGCACCCACCCCCAAAACTTTTCTTAAATTTGCATTATTTTTGCCCAACTTTTGGGGGGGAAACAGATATGTATTTTAGTTGTCTATCATTGACTGATTTTGTTTCTTTTTCACCAATGCTGTATGGGTTTTGTTTTGTGTTATCCGTAATAGTTCTGCAAGCATTCTAATTGCCAACTTTTGAAAGATGTATTTTCAGTTTTGTCTCTGGTCGACACGTACAAGAGCAGCCAAGGCGGCGCAGTAAGTTGAAACACCACCCGCATACGAACGGTGCCACCCGTTGCATACCAAAACGAGTCGATGGGCCGCGTGGAAGTCATTTGGGTGCTTATGTAAGCTTGTCGTCGAGGCACCTTGCGGACGTGCCGTGCCGCCTTGCGTTTGGCGTTTGGAAGACTAAACGACTCCCGACGTGTCCTACGAAGCGGCGGCAGAGTTAGCTGCAGGCACGTCGCCTATTTCAGGCTGCAAACATGCAAAGCGGAACGCCGCAAGCCGGACTTGTGACACTGGAAAAGCAGACAAAACTGACAAAGATTACTCTCAGCGGAATGTATGTAAGTGCAATATTTATCTGAAGTAGTGCAAATGCTTCCGTTTTTTGGCTCAAATTGGAAAAAGAGTAAAAAAAAAAGGGGGGGGGGATTATCCAGTGCCATATTGGTGATGAGTATTTTTTTTTCCCTTTTGACTTTTGTCAAATATTTTGTATTGTTTTCAGATATATTCCAGTGACTCCAAGACATGAATGCACCGCTTGAAAATTTAGATGTGAAATACTGCAACAATGTGCTATGACACTGACTTTGTAGTTCACTTGTCTATTTTTTGGCATCTTCCTGTACTTTATTTTGCTTCGAATAAGCCTCCTGAGGTAACGTGTTGAGAATTAGAACTTTTGCTGTTTTACTGATCATTTCAAGCAAACGTTGTCAAACACATTTCACCTTTTTTTTTTTTTTGGTCAATCCGGTTTGTATTTTTCCCCAAAATTTTTTGTTCCAAAAATATATCTATTTTTTGTTCAATATTGAGAATTTTCGTTTACATTTTGAATTGCTTTCTGGTATTTTTGATATTCGTCTAATATTTTCCTCAAAATATATTTGTCAGATCTTATATTTCTCATCTGTTTTGTTTCATAATTGTGCATTTTTTGGGTCTCATATTTTTGTTTCATATTTTGTCGTGTTTTCAGATTTTTTGTTTGCCCCAATAGTTTGTGTTTTTCATCCATTTTTAAAAATATTTGGGCTAATTTCCACACAATATTGCATTTTTGTATTTGTTGGATGAAAACTACATCTTAGCAACGGATCCAGTATTTGCATTATTTCATCTCCTATTTTTGTACTTGTGGGTCTGGGGAATCTTTCTCTCTAGACTGAAAGAGAAGAAATAAAACCCGAGGTGGACACTGGACTGATTTTCAATTTTGTGCGCCAGCTCATTCTATGTGAGGAGAATTTGCACCAATTGCATTCACGTGTCCATTGGCGTCCTCTCCGTACGCTTGGTTACGTCGCATGCCAAGCACACATTTCCAGCACAACATCGTCCTTCCAGCAAGCGTTTGCAACGTGGTCTGAGGTTTATCAAATTCCCTCGCTCGTGATCTTGAGTGTTTCCCCTCCGCTCGAGTGTTTCCTCAGCCTCCCGCCATTAGCTGATCAAAACGTTTGTTCTCACCACAGAGGAACTGTGACATCCAGCAAAACACTCTGATGTCACTCAGCCGTCCTTGGGTTATTTATGGAGCTTTACAACATTTTCAGGAACTCCCCTAACCAGCGTGTCTGGCCATGAGCTGGGCTGTTATTTCGGAGTCATTTTCTAGTAGGCTGTGGATAAAACGGTCACACGAACGCAACACGAAGAGAGAAAAGTGGCGCTTTGGGACACATTTCTGCGGTCAAACACAATATAGTGCCGTGAGTCATGTAAAGTTTGCGTCATGTTCAAAACAGAAAGGAAATAAGACTTTATAGCGACGAACCATGAATCCGATTCGAAACAACATCACAATGTAGTAGGGTGCAATTTTTCAAATCACAAAGGCGTAAGTAATTTAGGGGGATAAATAAACAACCAAACTTCTGTCTGTGTCTTGTTAACCACTCAACCTTGGCAGACATCTGTGGTATTCTTCGGTACTCGTGTCATGCTGTCGCTTTCTCTTTCTCCCCCCTCCAAAAGCGCGACGGGCCGCGACGGGAGCGCGGAATGTACAGAATGTTCGTTTGGCTTTGAGCCGCCTGTACAATCACGAAGCTGTCATTTTGAAAAGATGGTAAAACTGGCCCGAGGACTCGTCTTGGAAACACACACAAACACACACACGCGGGTGTGACTGCGAGTCAGCCGGAACGAGCAGCTTCGACTGTCATCTGTCATCACTCGGACATGAGCATGTTTGCGGTGACGTCTTATTTCCAAGAGAGTCAATTAAAACCAGTCCATGCTTCCAACTCGTTACGAGAAAAAAAAAAAAAAAAAAGGCCCCCGCTGTAAAATGTGCAATGTGGGCAAGACAATGTGTTAACCGATTGTTTGGAAGCCATTCAATAGTTGGCTGCAACTGGCAGAACCGCAGTTGAGTCAGTCGACTAGGTTGCCATCTGAGGAAGAACAACGTGACCTGGGTGGGGGTTTTTCAGTTTCAACTTCCTGGTTTTGATGTTCAACTACCCCCCCGCCCCCCACCCCAAATTGACAGTGGCGAGAATGCACACGGTCGTGAGGATTCAGTTCCGAGTTTGGGTCGCTACATGTTAGAAAACAGGCAAAAATGTTGATGCTGTATCAAATTAAAAGCCAATATTTTATTTTGAGTCAGCACAAACATCGTTTGTCCAAATTCATGGAGGACCACAGATATTGGATATTTATTATGGAGAAGCTGAAAATCACATTAGCACAAAAAAAGTAAACAAATCGATGATAAAAATAATAAATTGACCAGTAATCGCACCTCTAGTCAACATTTTTTTTAAAAGGACTGTAAAAAAAAGCACTGAAAAAAGATGGAAATGGAATGAAAATCGGAATACTGACATTAAATAAAACAACTTTTTTTTTCTCAAGTCTGTATTGTAGTGGTTCTTTTAGCCTGAGCTAACATAGCCTGTCAATTTCAACTTCCCGGTTTTCCCATTGAACTCTCTTCTCTTCCCTTTCAACTTGATTGAAGTGTTTCAAGGGTAAAAATGTCACCGTTGGGCACGGCACCTCCACGACAGGCCAAACGTCACCACGCAAGATGTTACCGCTCTTGAAAGTACAAACAATTTGAATGCAAAAACCAGAAAGTAAAAAAAAAAAAACCAAACAAAGAAAAAACCGACTCAGTGCATCAGTGTAATCGTACGATCTGCCTCTCACAGAGAGAAACCTGCAAACAGACTGCCTTAATTATCCACGGATTAGCATCTTATCCTCGGCCCCGTTAATAACAAGCTCCAAAAAATATATATATAATAAATTATTCCGACGCATCCATACGCCCGACATTAGATAGCATCTGTTCAACTTTTTAACACCGACAACATGTCGTCCCTTCATCTGCTTTTAGCCTCCCCGACAGCTCGGGCTAATTCCAATTGCACGCTACAGTGCCTTCCGCTGATGTGCAGGCACGGCTGGGACGGCGGCAACAATTATCGCGCAGGAGCGAGAGCGAACATGGATTGATTATTACCCCGACCCGTGGTTTTCCCTGCAGATAAAATTTGGAGGTGGCTACTGATATTATTTGAAGTCGGAGGCCATTTATTCGCCACGGTGACGGGGGGTGGCCCCGTAGAATTGGAAACATTTGCAAGTCGCCCCCGACGGCGTCAAAGAACACGAGCCAAATGGCGGCTTTTCTTTTTGCACAAACGGAATTGGAAAAATTCCACCTACCTGAAACGTCCGGAGCCATTCCTGGAGCCCCGCGGGTGGCTGGATGGAGGTGATGCGCCGCCTCTGCTGGCCCTGGCCGTTGGCCGCCCGGATGTGGCCGAACGTGGTGGGCGTGGACGGGCACGGCACGATTCCCGTCGGGCTGGAACGAGCAAAAAACGCTTACTGGGAAACATTCAAGCGGAATATGAAATATTCATGAAAGCGATTATTCAGAAAGGTCACCGCCGTCATTTGTAAGTCGAAGGCTAAAACCGCAGCAAATTAGCTTCATTATCGTCATGAGGACTTTGCAGCGACTCCGAGTTAGCTTCGTATGGTCTGAAATGGCAATTTAAACGGCCGCTCAACGTCAGGAACACTCGAAGGGGATCGAACGCTCCCTTTTAGTGCATTCACCACTGCAATGCAAGCGTCACAATGATTCCTCATGGGTGCTAGCTTTGATTTTTCTTGGGTTTTGATTTAATTCAACCAAAAAGACGGCCCAGCTCGTCACAGCGTCAAAGGTCTGGCTAGCGTTCTGCTTTTTCTTTGGCTTTTTGGGGTGAGCTTTGTACCAAAACAAGACCTGAGTCCCCAAAAAATGTTTACTTTGTTTTTGTATCCTTCTCGTACCGTGTTTTGCACACCCTGCTGTGAAAACACGAATGCAGAAGAAATTCCCGGTGTGCGGGAAACAGAGTACAGCGCAGGGGTGGGGGCCAGAGTCAGTTTCATTATTGATTCATATTTAATGGGCCAGGATGGCGATATGCTGCTGGTTACACATCCACATTTACACTTAAGTGGCTGTTGTGCGCGTCCGTGTATTTTTAAGTGGGCAACATGTGCATCAACTATTCATGGGAAACATCGGCGATGGCTGGCGGGAAAGCGTCATTCTGTTTGAACATCTCCGCTTTGCTTCCCTTTCACAGCCTTTTATATGTTTTGCGGCGAAAACTAGCGCCTGTTAAATATTTCATTTCTTTTGATGCAGGAAAGAATGAAAGGAATGTGAAATTTGGTGGAAGCTCACGTTGGACACTTGAAGGAGCTTGGCCCGGATATTGACAACTGACTTTTCTGTCTTTGGCTTTTGTGGTGACACTTATTCGAAAAAAAGATCGGAGTCCAATTAGCTTCAAATAACGTTTTCTGTCTTTTACTTTTTTTGTTGGCTTTTGGGGCAAAACGTATTCCCCTAAATCAGGGGTGTCAAACTAATTTTTGTCGCGGGCCACATTTTCGTGACTGTTTCCACTTGGAGGGCCGTTATGACTGAAACCATACAAAGAAGTCAAAAATAACTTAAGTTCCTATCATGAGGGGTTTGGTCACAAGAAAACGCTTAGAATATCTCTCTTATTTATTACATATGAGAATTTAACATTTTGGTAGCCATTTTAGAAAGGATCTTGGAAGTTTGATCATGCATTGAACACTTAGATGACCACCCACTCGACGGCCGAGGACAAAAACGTCGAAATGCCGCGTCTGAGGTGTTGTCATGCGGTGCCCTTCAAACCAAGAATAATAGATTTTGATGGCGGCGCGGGCACCCGCAGCGGCTCCTCTCTCTCCTGTGGTTGAGGAATGAAATTTCATCTCTGCTGTATGTTGCACATGCAGCACATTTGACAATAAAGTTGGCTTGAACTTGAATGTTTGATCTGCTTTCGCGGGCCACATAAAATGATGCGGCGGGACAGATCTGTGCCCCAGGGCCTTCTGTTTGACACCTGTGCCCTAACTCTTTTTGAACATTTTACATTCATAAATGCTTAAAAAACTAATACTTAACAAAATAAGTAACAGTATTTAGTCAGGGATTCTGTTGCGTACCACAAGTGGAGCCCACGTACGACTAATGTTCGTCCTACCACACGTTCGACAAGATTTGACGTCAAAGACGACCTTTTTTTTTTTTAGCCTTTTCTGCAACAATTTGAGTGCTTCCACACAAAACCAGAGCTCAACTAGCGCAAAAAAGTAAAGTAAAAAAGTACAGTATATAAGTCTTTTGCTTTCATTTATGGCTTCTATTTTTTTCCTCTTTGTGTGTGGATGAAGCTCACCTTGGATACTCGGGACCTTTGCAGGGCTTTTTTCCTGAAGGGAAAGATCGGACCTCGGGGCCATGGTCCAACTTTCTCTTCATCTAAGGAGAAAAACAAGATATAAGGAGACTGCTCGACACCCTTAACAGGAATTAAGCCTTTGTGGAAGAGAGAACAGCGAAAACACAATGGGAAGACTATTTGATTGGAATACTTTTTGCTTTCAACTCCAACAAAAGCAGAATTCTCAAGGCGGGTAAAAAGCAGGTCGTGCAGTCACACCCCCCCCCCCCCCCTCCCCGCCCCGAACGTGGTGCAGAATTGCCTCAGACGTTGTTAGCATTGTGTCTGCAACTTGGCATCTTAAAATCTGCTAGCGTCACATGCAGGCTAATGCCGAGACCAAGAATAGAGGATCAATAGATGAACCAATGTGCTGGATACAAAGCTAATGAGATCCAAACGCAGGAGGAGCGGCAACAATCGTGCCATTAAGGTACTCACGGAAAAAAAACAAAAACTATTTCCCAGAGAGGAGGCAGCACAATGGCATAATCGGCATGTTCGCTGCGCCACGTTCGCCGCGTGTTGGCGGAGCAGACGCCATCTGACGGCTGGCCAAGGGAAACTGGGTAAAGCCCAGATTGGTCGCCAGTCTATCACAGGGCACTTCTAGACAAGCATTTAAACTCCCATCTGCACAGTCTTGAATGAACCTAACACAGGTGTTGACGTGTCCTACTTCGACCTCTGAAACATACGGTTAGCTAGCAAGCTATGCCTACAACCCCAAAGAAAATAAACATATCAGAAGTTTTTATGTGTTTTGTGCCACGTGCATGTATGTGCGGCGTATATAAAACGACAGCGACAAAACAAAGGTGATGTCATGGCTAACAACACTTAAGTGTGGCCAAGAGGATTTTTTTTAGATTCTCTTTAGCCACATCGGCTAAGAGGTTTCATGACCTGGCGCCATCCCTGAATGTTGATTTATATCCTACTGGTAAGGTTCCCGGACAGAAGAAAAAAAAGTTTGAGAACCGCCGTTGCAACTCATTATTTTGCACCTGCATAGAAATGAATGACATAACATGGTCACGAATGAAACAAACACTAAATTTGCCTGTGAGGAAAATCTGTGAGGTCTGTTTGAAATAAAACGGCATTGCCCCCCACCCCCGTTGCCTTTTCTGTTGTGTGAAAAAAAAAACTGACAGCGAAAAGCAGCATATTTGATGCCGCACTGTCTGGATCTGCAGAGGCTTGATAACACGTCTCTCCTCCAGATTGGTCATTTAGTTTGTCAGTCTCTATAATTTGGCCGGTTTTAGTGCTTTTTTTTTCTTCTTCACAATCCCAAGGGGGGAATTTGGGTTTTAATTAGAACTCAAACCCTTAAAATACAGCCAAGAACGTCGGCTATCAGTGACTGCGCCCATTCTTGCCTGCATCAAAAACAGGCAACAGAATCAACGCGCTCAAAGCGACGGATGGGAGGAGAAGCACGTGGACATGACTAGCACGCTAATGCGCCACCGTCGCCACCCAACGTCCCCCCCCCTCCAGGACTTCAAGTCTGTGATCTAAAGCACAATTGATGATTTCCTCCTCCCGCTCGCATGCGAAACGGCACTTTGAGAGCGCCTCCAAAGCCGCGCGTTATTCATTTAGGGGTAACCTTTTGACAACAAACATGGCGACAGCGGAGGAAAGGATTAAGAATGTCGAAAGCGAAGAAGGCAATGTGGCGAGTGTCGGCGGCCCGCGTGCTTAAAAACCTCAAGGTGTGTCCACGGTGAGGGGTTTCCCCCATTGGCATTCCAATGAGAACCACTTTTAGTGTTTCCAGTGATTTTAACATTGCCCCCCCATGGGTTTCTAGGGGCGCTGTAATGTTCGTGTCTTATCGATGCGCCACCAAGAGGGGCAGAAACACAGACGATGCCTGTATGTATCTGTATGCAATTTACAACATAAACCTGGACATTGAGTGCGTTTTCGTGTGATGTTTGGTTGGTGCTCGAAAACGATCAGCTCATTAACTTTTTGGTTCGAAGGAAGAAGACACGGCGGATGGACAACGCCACAGAATCCATCAAATTAAATCTTAGTGTGTTAGTAACTTCCCTGGCTTTGAAACAAAGAGAACATTTTTTTTTCCTTCAAGTGTGAGAAAAAAAATGTCATTATTAATACATGATCTTGATCTGTAGTAATAAAATTATGAATGTAAAAATGAAGGAACTAATCAGGTTTGATCTTAAATGCTTTTTGTTATCTTTACAAAACGTTGCTTTGTGGTTGCCATTTTTGTCTGTTCACCAACAGCTGAAAACATTTTTTTTTTTGGTTTGAAATTTTGCTGCAGACATTGATCAACTTAAAAACAACAAATGCCAGATTAATGACGTCATAACATTAGTGCTACATTTGAAAAGATCGTACAGTCTGGCTATTTTTTTTTTAAGGCTAACTACTTGCCAATGTCCTACAACCCGCTGGATTTTCCAGCTTGGCAAACTGTCGAGAAAATCAGCTCTATTACGAACATCTGATCTGCTTCCTGTTTACATTTTTTGCAACCAACATTAAAAGAAAAGAGCACAGTCATTTGGTTTGTTGTGACGCAATTTGGTTGGCGAGACCAGGAAATGGAGCGGGGAAAGCCAGCTATGGGTGTGAAAGCAGTCAGAAATGATGTTGATGTCATATCTGTGTGTGTGTGTGTGTGCGTGCGTGCAGGGTTAGAGGTTATTTGCGTTGGTAAAGATCAAGTTGGCATGAGCCAACCACCAAGTTGTGATCTCATTGCAATGGCAGTTCAGTCGCCAAGGAGATTCAGGGCGTGTGTGTGTTTAAAAAAAATAAACGTGTGTGTGTGTGTGTGTGTGTAAGGGAAGATCACAGAAAATTAAGGCGTGGAAAAGAAAACGCGGAAACATGGAACAAGCCTCTTCTTGTGTGTGAAGATGAGAGCGAGAAGGGAATGTGGACTAATAAGCATTTCCGCCTGCCTTTTTTTCACCGTATCCGGCATGCCAGATGGACGCAGGGGAAACTTGACGGTATTTTCATATGCTTGGACTGAAGTGCAAAATCCTGCAGCATTTCAAACGCCCAAAAGCTTCAGCAGCTAACTTGTCCATCTTTTTTTTTCTTACATTAAGAAGACAGTGTTACCTCAACTTCCTCATCAGCGTCCCAAATTACACATTTTACAAGTTTTAGGATTAAACAAAACAAACAAAAAAGTAAAAACAAAAACTTACAACTGTGCTTTTTCAAATCATGATGTCTATTTTCCTTTCTTGAGCAGTGTGCGGGTTACCAGCGAGTGAACATTTCTTTGCTAGCTTAATGCTAACGGGTGAGTCTCTCGAGACAGACGGACAAAACTTGCATCGGTATTTGCGGTCATTATAAACAGGTGATATTTGAAATAGAATGAATCATCAATAGAGAAAGAACATAATACGCCTATATACTGTATATTATATTTCTAAATATATACTGTACATTCTTCATGCTCTGCAAAGATGACAATTACTGCTACTTGATTGCGACTGCTTTGCCAAAGGGAGGGTGAATACATTTACATCAATGTCCATTGATTAAAAGCAAAAAATGTTGCACAAAATGTTAATTCTTCACTTTGACTTTTTTTTTTTTTTTTTAAATAATGTTTTTAATACAGACAAGCTGGCACAGTGACCCATTCTCCCAGGTCCGAGCCTGGGGCAAATGCTTCGTGTCATGAGAGCAGTGAGGAGTAGTCTCAGTGAGACACTCCGACGGGCAACGGATCACATACACGCGAGACAACCGCTGCTGCTGCTGCTTAACAACCAATGTTGTTCGGTTTCCAGCCACTTCTATACAAGTCAGCTATTACAAATTCAAGGGAAAAGAAAAAAGTAGCATTGGTTTCAAACAAATGATGGTTCGGGATGGTTTCAAACTGACACGAGAGAATGCAAAGTGAATTTCAAGGCACAATTGGAAACAAAGCAAAAAGCAGAGTTCGGTATCTGTGCGGCTCAACAAAATCAGGTTATTTCATCAAAATCCGTGACTTCTCCTCCACTAAATATGACTTGAAGGAGTCAAGTCCATATTGACAGGCATATGGACTGTCTTTTATGATCAAAATATTTTGAAACCAAACGGTTAAATGGTAACTAGAACGATAACACTATTTCAGGCCGTTTATAATTACCAGAAGGCGTCGGAACTGTCTCATTACAATTAATTTTAGAAATCAAATGATCGTCGGCGGTTTGGCTCATTTGGGTCGTCGGTATGTTAAAATGTAGACAATTACATTAAGATGTCTGAAGAAATATCGCAATGTCACAGTGGCATTTTTTAGCTTTATGTCTTTTTTTGAAGGATTATGAAGGTCTTCATGCTAGAAAAATCACATTAAAAAGCACCACTGTTATGATGTGGATTAAACTGACCCCTAATTTTTTCCTCGAATCTATACAAAAATTAGCGATTCCAAACTTTCTTTTTCTTCTTTTTTATGCTGTAGTTGTAATTTAACCTGCAGATCTACTGTAAAAAAAAATTCGTGAAAAAAATACTCAATTTGATTTCGTGTGGGCTTTTCAAAATAAACTTTCATTACAACATCTCAGCATCCAGTTACTGTGTCCGCAAATCGACTCCGGAACGGGCCCACCTTTTGCCCTCCACCCACCAGTTGCGAAACCCGAGAATATCGCTGCTTAGCACGTTGCGTCAAATCGATGACTAAGTCCGCGCGCATTTTCGCCATTTAAAAAAATAATAAATAAAAAGCATCCACTCGAATACCGTAGCCGCCACCCGTCCGCGGCATGAAACCAATGTGTGCTATTCGCGAGGCGAGAACTCCAAATCGGCGTGTTGACTATCCAAATAAATGCAAGAGCGGGGCCTCGCTGGGCTGCTGAAGCTCTGCACCACGCCGCTCAGTCCTCCGCAGTGACCGAGCAATCTGACCCACGAGTGGCGCGTCATTAAAAAAAAAAACGCTCGAAATAATAATAATAATAATAATAATAAAAAAACAGCGAGGCGACGCAGCGACTCACTTTGTAGAAAATCATCTTCAAAGTGCCGTAGAACCCCATGGTGCTGTTTTTTTTTTGGGGAGCCGGCTGGTGCTTCCTTCCTGCTCAGTGACGCTGGCCGGAGTGTAGCGGTGTTTCTGCGGGGGCGGTGGCGGGGCTGTGACGGCGTGAGGCCGGCGGCCGACTCGCAGGTAGATCCGACGCCGCCTCGGCTGTGAACATGCTCGGGCAAGTCACCCTCTCGCCCGCGTCGCTTTCAGGAGTACAAAATCCCCCCCGAGCGATGGCATCGAATTCAACCGGAGGAGGGGAAAACTCTCGAAGATGAGCTCCACTCGGACGCCGGGAAACGAAACGAGACTGGCGTCCGTGTCGACGACGCGATGCGGCGGTGGACCGGAGGCTCGCGCACCGCCGTGCAGGGGAGTGAACACCGAAGGAGGGGAGGAGGAGCGGAAAGTAGCGAGCAGGCGGCACAGAGAGCGAGTGTGAGTCCTCGTCTTCCTCTGCGCACGCTGCAAAAACACGACTCCTCCGCATGGGTCGTATTAGAGCCTCCCCAGTGGAGAGGAATGGTGCAGTCCGGCGTTCAGCGCCCTCTCGCAGGATTTGCACGCGTTCCGGATTGGAGGACGGACTCCTATACCTGGACCACCACTTGTTGCGCAAGCAACCGATGCACGTACCACGCCCTAAAAACTGCCCTCCCTTCCCCAAACATTGCTGTGTTTACGGAGGAAACGGTGGGGGAAAAGATCATGTTGAAAGAGCACGTGAAGTAAATATGAGCAACTGGCAGCTTGGAGGTCATTCATTGTTTGTTTTTTTTTTAAAGAAAAAAATTACTCGTCGGTCCTAAATTGTAACAAAAGTGTTGATCACAAGATGACAATCGTCTTACAAGATTGGACTTCATGAGAGAAGCTTGATTGTCGAGGAAATGGTGTCTTTCCAGTGAAAGAGGAAGCAGATTATATGTTGACAAAATGTTAACACAAACCTATCTGCCCAGTTTGCTTGGAGACGGTGGCGGCCATGAAAAGTTGCCGCGACAACACGAATCTCAAAATTACCGTACACGGTATTATTATAAAATAAAATTATATAAATTATAATAATTTCCACACGATCCGTTGACAGTTCGTTTGACGTGCATGAGGCGCAAGAGAGCCCTTTCGCATAGTTTTTTCCCCCCACAGCATGAAGTAATTTTTCTGTTTGCTTCTTAGCCTTTGTAATTGAGGAATGGCATTAAAATAAATTAAAACACAATTCGGTACATCGGTTCGATTTAAAAAAAAAACGGACATTTTCTGTCCTCATTTTAAATTTTCATTTTGTCATACATCTGGTTAGGAAGCACGCGTTCCGATGCTGCCAAAAAAAACGAAAAAAGTTTTTTTTCCCTTTCTTTTTTGCATTTTCCAGGCAGTCATCAGCTTTTCCAGAGTACTTGTACTTAAGTGCAGTGCCATGCCTATATTTGTTCAAGACTGCATCTCTTTGCATTTGGATCAGATGTTTGTGCACCAAGAAGAGTCAACAATGGGCAAACTTCCACAATGCATCGGATGACTCCCTGAAACACGGCAGAAACGAGCTCGCGCTGCAGACGAGATGGCGGAAAGTGTCCTAATCTATCAGCGCAGTTCGTCTTGGTGGCACCTGCTTATTTGCACACAAATTCAAACGGGCCAATATTAGCCTTTGGCTGTGGCAGGTGACAGTCGACTGATGCTTGACTACGTAACGTGCCAGATGGCTTTGTCGCTCTGACTACCGACAGTTAAAAAGAAGTTTTGGACATGAAGGGTTCATTGATGGAGTTTTTCCTTTTCTTTTTGTGTTTTTGAAATGTTCACAATTTTTGTAATCTGCGTCTTAAAACACTTTTTTTCCCTTTTATGCGTTTTGACTGAGCATGAGACTCAGATTATTTTGGCGTTTTATAGTATTTTTGCTGTAGGTGACATTTTTTGTTGTTGTTATTGAATGACTGCTTTTGACTCCATGCGCGCCACTTTGTACGCAGCGATTTTAACACTTTCATGCACCAATAATGATAACCGGTAACCCGATGACAGGATAAGCCGTCCACTGTCGTGACCGCTGTACCTGAAAGGGTTAAAGTGGTCTACAAATAAGAATTGACCATTTTTACTCGTTAGAAACATGCTTGAGCAGTGCGACAAAGATTTTTTTTCTTCTAATTTCCGGAACGCCACGTTTCAGCCGAAACAATGTCGCGTTCAGAGATTTGCGTGACAAAAGACGGAATCTGTAATAGTTGGTAGCTCAGTTTTTCATTCCGTTTCATGATGTAGTAGGTATCGAATCCCACGTCTTTACTACGCACGTAAACATTGAGGCGCAAGTGATGCACCTCCGCTGAACAAGCGAAACGACATTTGTCCCTGGACTCTACTCGATACAAAATGGCTCCAAATTGGAGTGTCCAAATGACTGCCGATAATTGCTAACGCTGACCTCTGCCCGCCTATTTATTTTCCCCGCGGTCCACTGATGTCACACGGGAGATAGCGGTGGCTCTCGCCTTCATTTCCTTTTTGACCCGACCCCTTCAAACATCAGTGCGGCGGTCGCGTGGGTGGCTGCGCGAGATGTTAATTCAACTCCACGCAGACGATGCTCCATTATCCTTCGCCCGTTGCCATGATTCATCATTTCCTTATTCATCAAACAACCCCCCCCCCCTTCCTCCTCCTCCTCCCGCTTTGCATCTGCCATGCTTGGAATGAGGCTCACACTTCAGCTTGTTTTATTATTAGGGACCTATTCAAAGGAGGGGACCACCCCCCACCCCCCACACCCGAAAGAGGACAACCGCACAATGACGAGCTCCGGTTGAGTGACGCGTCGCTGCCCGAGAGGTATTCCGGCCTCAAGTTCACCGCCCGGCCTTAAACATTAGCTGAAGAGAGGTCCATTCTTCACGCCGAGTTGGAAGGTTTCCCACCGGCACAATTTAGGACGGCAAGAAGTGCTGCCGTCTCTCGCTCGACAGCTGTTTTGGAAAATCATTCAAGATGTTTTGAAATATCATTCACTCCCTGCGTCACTAAAAGAGTATTTTAGATTTTTTTTTTTTGAAGCGGCATCCAGAAAGAAACGACATCTTGATATCACAGCAATGCTCTTTGCTTCAAATTCAAAGCATGCAGCATGAAAAAGAAAGGGGTACTATTTCCGCAGTAGATTTTTGCACTTTTTTTGTTATTGCGGTCAAATGTCGATTTGTCAAAAGACCTGAAGGTGCTCCTTGGAGGTGGGGCCTGCGAGGGAGACCACCGTGAATCTGCGTTGTTTTGTGTTAACAGTGCTGACTTCACATTTGACGAGGTGACATTTATAGTGATAGTAGCCATAACCGGTTCATTTTTTACACGTGACAATGGCGTTATGTCATTTTTAGTAGATGTCTCATTGCGTTAGGTGACGTTGCCATGAAATTAAAGGGATCCAAAAGTATCTCCTCATTTCCCCAAAATATTTCTACCTCCTCCCACATGGCTCCTCTGTCAATATAAAATGATAAAATGAGTCACTACATGTGGACCACATCTAATTTCTATGGGAGTTTTGGCAAATTGTTTTTTGGCAAACAGCAATGTTTCCCAGCCTTTCTGAGTCAAGGCATACTTAAAATCTTATAGCCCATGAAACGCAAATGTCCCAATGACACATGCGCACACACACACACACACACACACACACACACAAATGACGATCTCTATGTACAATTGTGTTCAAAATAACAGTAGCCCAACTTGATGAACCTTATCAATCTCCGTTTTTGGTAGAAATTCTATTACCGCGTGGCAAACAATTAACCAGTAGGTGTAGTCGAGTCATGTGGATTCTTGTTTGGCATAATCATATGTTCTACATTTTACGCCGTCGCTGCAGTATCATTAAAGCACTTTTTTTTAGCGACACTTGGCTTTTTTGGGGAGCGTAAGCGACCCACAGACAGGTCAAATATTTGAAGCCGGGTGTCGTTAGCTGTCGTCGGAGCGATTCAGGCGCGCACAGAACGGCTTTGAAAGAGCTGGGTGCATCAGACAAGACGGCGGTGCGAAAAGGCCACCTCGTCGCCCAACCTTTACACAGCGCATCGGAATGCCTGGCATGCAGGAGAGGCCGCGCTGTGGCCTTTCAATGGGCCGGCCTCTCCTTTGTCGCTCTCCTTCTGGCCCTTTTGTAAAGCCTTAACCACCCCATCCATCTACCCCCCGCCCCCAATACTTGAACTACTGCAAATCAAAACCTAAATCGCACCGGTCACACCTTCATAAACCCAGCAAAGCAAGTTGGGTGATCCTTTCATGCAGCAGAGGTTATGTGGAAACGCTCATTAACAGAGCAGCAAGGTCGGACGGCTTCTGGGAAATTACAAATGCTAACGTTTTAGCTTTAACACACACAGCCTGCAGCTAATCCTCGGATATTAGGTACTCCCAAAAGGATAGTGTTCATGTTTTAGGAATAAATCTGACTTTATTAACCCTTCAGGCGTCCTCTAAATCTATTTTAAGGACATCTGAGGACATTCACATGCAAATATACAAACTCATTTCTCTCAAAAGTTTCACCTTCCCCAAAGACTACTGTAATAGGAATTTTATCTTCCATTTGAAATAGTTGATTGTTGGGGGGGGGGGGGGAACTTCACCCTTAAAATCCAAGCAAAATGTGTTGGGATGAACCACAAAAAATAAAAATGAAAAAATACAATTCATCGGAATCAGCCATCTTTGTTGTTTACATTTGCCTGAAACGCTTTGAGGTCGCAGGTGGTACAATCCGAGTAGGATAAATCTGATTTCCCACCGCCCATGAATGCAGCATAAGGCCAATTTAAGAGTCCAAAATGAACCTAACATGCATGCCTGCGTACATGCGTGGAAAGGTCTTGTGAAGTAGGACTCCAAAGAAACATTTCTATTTTGGCCAACGTCAGACGCAACAGGTATGGCATACGAACACACAAAGTGCATGTTTTGTTGTTATTAGTTTATTCGATAGGTTTGGTTGTAAGCGAAAGCAAAAGGCGATCATACATTTTGACGGCTTCAAAGTCATAACGACCCTCCAAGGGGAAACCACAACTTACAATGTAGCCCGGGACAAAAATTTGTGCAACGCCGCTGTTTTAGACCATTAAAAAGGTAAGCATGCTCCGCCCCTCCAAAAAAAATCCAAAATTCAAATACCGTATTTTCCGCACTAAAAGGTACACCTAAAAGCTTTCCATTTTCTTAAAAGCTCACAGCGCGCCTTAAAATCCGATGCGCCTTGTGTACGGTTATTACGGTAATGTGTCGACCCCAAAATGGCTCCTTGCTCGAGACATGCTGACAACGCAGAGTTCAAACTTAAGGCGATCGGTTTCGCAGTTGAACACGGAAATAGAGCAGCGGCAAGAGAGTTCAACTTTAACGAGTCAAAGTTATAACTTGCTGTTGGTTCAGTGAATTGTGTCGCTGCTTTATTTAAATATGTTTTACTGATATCTGATCGTTCTGTTGGCGTTTCCTTGAGCATAGCTCCATCTCGTGGATGCATTGTAGATTGCGCCTTATAATGCGGTGCGCCCAATGTATGAAAAAAAAAAAAGACAAAATAGGCCATTCATTGGAGGTGCGCCTCATAATCCAGTGCGCCTTTTAGTGTGGAAAATATGGTACTGTAGTATCCGTGTGTTGGATGACTCCCACATCCAACATACGGATACAAGTGCGCCACAAAGCTGCGGGTATGTGGCGCACTTGTAAGTCCAGGTACTCATGCACGCCAAAATGTTCCTCCATGTTTAATCCCGTTTCGATGAGAGACTTTTTTTTTTTGCAGGTGGTTGCGGTTTGAGCCGTTCACAACCCATTGTGGTAATTAAGAGAGGCGGAAGTTATGGAAATGCATCTATGATGCGCCCGGTGATTCCTGGCTGGGTCATCAACATTTACACAGGCATGCATAAACCCTCTTTAATCATCACAAATTACACGTTGCTGCGCCTGCTGGCTGTTGACTTTGAAAATGATGATCCAAAAACCATTTGAGGGGGGGAAAAAAAAAATTCAGAATGTTCTGACAGTCTTGCCTTGACCTCCAGTTCAATCTCGCTAGCTTTGAAGAGTTTCACAGAACGTATTTTTTAAGACCAAAAGACACACGTCTGTGAATGCTGTTGTGCGACTCCGATGAGGAATCCGCTTGACTGATGTTGCGCTGACGCGTTACATCGAGGAAA
This sequence comes from Hippocampus guttulatus, assembly GCF_054856545.1. Lineage (NCBI taxonomy): Eukaryota > Metazoa > Chordata > Actinopteri > Syngnathiformes > Syngnathidae > Hippocampus > Hippocampus guttulatus. The sequence continues at coordinate 2,956,993 of NC_141269.1, read as the reverse complement.
GGCGGACGTAACTGAGGACAGCACGCGGACGTTTAAGTGGGAAGGGGTGGACATAATTTGAAGGTCTTCATCGTAAAATACTGCCCCCAAATTTGTGAAATTAATGAATCCAAGCCGAATAAGGTAATGAGGCATTGAGCACGGTTTGGGAAATATAACGAGCGTTTGACAGCGCGGCGACGCAAATGGATCCGAGTGAAGAGGGCGGGTGACCTATGTTGATGCCCAATCCAATTCCAGCCAGTGAAGGATCCGTTTGATCTCGTTTAGATGTGTCCACCCGGCGCGCTTGTATAGCAAAAGGTTCTTGTCGAAAAGTGCCCCCCGTTTGAGATTAGCGCTATCTCTGATGGGCCACCTGCAAAGCGGCTGATAGCAAACCCAGCCTGACTTGACTTGAAATGACACAATTTGGCCACCAGAGACTGCACAGGTGGAAGGAGGAGATGGCAAGTCAAGCAAGGTGGAAAATTGGAATATCTTCGTCAGACATCTTCTTTTTGGAGGGGATGAAGTAAAATGATGCAACGTGCCGCAAGTATCACAAAGACGATAAATGGCAATGATGCAAGAGCGACAAACGCGTTTGGGAGAATACGCTGAAACGATTTGACTATAGCGATGGTGATTGCGGCTGTCTGATGAGAAAGCTTGGATTTAGATGAGATTTGTTTTAACAATGGTAAGAGACAGGAAGTGTGACTTGTTCGTGCGAGGGCCTCGCGTTTCATCCGTAAACGGCCTCAAGCTAGCGGATGTCACAGCTCGCAATGTTTTGGAAAGACATCCAAATTGTGAACTCATTTTTCACGGTAACACTTTATCAGCGCAGCAGAAAAACCAAATTGGCGGAACGATTCCAACTGGTGCACTTTCTTTCATAGAAAGATGACAATGGGCTGCTCTTTAAAAAAAGACAACATAGGGATGCTGCACTTTCCTTAAAAAAAAAAAAAACAACAACAACAACAACAAAAACCAAAAACACTCTTGGACCTCTAACTTGTCAACGAGTTTGAACTGAACCACAACGTTAAAGCTGAGGTATGTATAGAAGTACTGAAACCTTTTTTGTTAATTAAAACTAATAAGCTATATATGAAAAAACAATAATAAAATGATAGTACTCAAAAAAACGTTTATAAAGATAAACTATAACCATAGCTAAAATGTCCTTTTGGGGTTTTCTTTTGTTTTAATTTCATACAGAAGCTTTCGGGTAATTTGAAAAAGTATTTATTTCTGTACTGGATGAATGTACTGAAGAAGTAAGTTCAAAAAGTTGTTTTGGAATTACTTGATTACGCGGGATTAAAAAAACAAAAGTCTAAATAAAATAAAAAACGAAATACAAATGAAAAATGAACCATTACAGCCCAGTTGCAGACAAATTACTGACACTGAAAGGAAATATTTCCATCTAAAACTGTTTTGCAAGTTACATGGTTGTCATGTCGATCAGCCGGTACAGAAAGGAGGTGACAAACAATTTGTACTACAACAGCACAGATACCCTTTTAAGAAAAAATAAATCAGAGCCCATTTTTGAGCTTGCGTTTGCGATAAAAAAAAAAAAGAGTATAGCTTACACTGCAAAACAAACACAAAAAAAGTGGAAACCGCTGGATGCGGCGCTTTTTGTGAGGCTTCGTTGCAATCTTTCCATCCTCAATCGTGTTTGTGACGCAAACTGTGTTCCTACAGCCGCGAACGCCTACGCGCTAAGAGTACACATCAGGCATCGTCTTCCTACCTCGTATCGAAAACAAACACGAGGTCGGACCTACGGCGGGCCAGTTTGAATAGAGCTCGTAGGAGGTGCTGTTCATTCAATTGTTAGCTCAGACGGCACAAACAATAGAAGAATGCACACAGTTTAATAATGCACCACCAACTCCCAGGCATGGGCGAATTTCTCATGGCCTTTTGCTCACCAGACTTAGTTTAGTTCTGGATAAGAGTAAAAACAAAGCCAGTTCACACTTTGAAGAAGGGGGAAGAAGAAGAAGGAAAAAAAAACCCTCAACAATGTAAATGTGCAGTTATCGTCCCTGACCGCCATGACACTTAATCTCAGTGCACCGCAGTTTGGGAATCCATGGGCTAAAGCAAGCTAAGCAGGATTTATGGAGCGGCTGCATCACCGAGGCAGCAGATGGCACGGAAAAAAGGGGAAACGTGCCCTTCTATTTCAATGATGCAGTCTCAAAAGCATTCAGAGTTTGCCTTTAAATCAGGGGCGGGCAGACACATGCGTTTATCTTGGTAGGACCCCAGGAAATGGCCATATTAAACCCAAAATGGCTACTTCAAAACAAAATGGCAGACTTACGTTGTCTTTACAGGTATGGCTTTTTGAGACTTAAGTGTATAAGGCCGACAGGGACCTGGTGCAAGCTTGCCCGTATTTGGAAGCGCTTGAGGAAAAAGCCAGGAAGTACCGGTGTGGCTTTTTCTGTTGGTTGGTCGCTTGCTGCTAGCACTCTGAAGTCATTCCGGCAGCCCTTCTCCTATTGGATGCGCCTTCTGATACGTTGGCGCTGCACCCTAATATATATATATTTTTTAATTCAAGGGTGCATTATGCACAATCATTGCCGGCTCTGTCCTCATAACACAGACACAATGAATGGACTCGTAGGCAGCATGCTGCACTTTTATAAGCGCTTTGTGAAAATGTCTTAAGCGTTTCCCGTTTAAAATTTTAAAAAATCCCGCAATTTAGCATCAACTGGTTGAAATTTGGTAGCAACTCGGCAAAATCTCTCGAAAAGCTTCTTCGAAGGACCCCAGTAGATGGCCGAAATGATCCAATAATTGCCAATTGAAACAAAATGGCAGACTTCCTGCAGCTTTTCAAGCATGGCTTCCTGACACTTATTTGTAGGTCTACTCACGATAGACGCGATGATCAAATTTCATGTCGATAAGGGAATTTGGCCCAAATTCTGCTGGCCACGACTGAGCTAAAATGGCAGCTTCAAATCAAAATAGCAAACTTCCTGTGTCTTTTCAGGCTTAGTTTCTTGAAAATGTTTTTGCAGGTTTACTCATGATGACGATCGATCTAATTTCATGTTCAGTGAAACCGTTTTCGACGGCTGGATTGTCTAGTTCAAGGTGGGATAATAATAATAATAATAATGCATTTTATTTAAAAGCGCCTTTCATGCCACCCAAGGACACTGTACAGACAATAAGAAAATACAATGTAAAAATTAGTAAACGAGATATTATATAAAAACAGGACATGCACCACCAACGGGATGGTTACACCAAGCCAAAATAACCACTATAAACCAAAATAGCCGACTTGTTCATTTTTTTTTTTAATAGATGGGTTATTGAGACTATTTGGTGCGTCATGAGAGATTTACCTGTCAAATTTTGAGGATAAATGAAGCTGAATTATGCAAAAAGATTTCTATCATTAAACATCTGCCATACCTGCCAAATTCCACGTCAAGTTAAAACGCATAAAGGTTCTGAAATTTGGGCGTGATTTACAACAACATGCTGACTCTTAGGAGATTTCGAGAATGGGGAAAGCCCTCAAAAAATAAATGACTCCAACTGTGACAAGCGCAAAAGCTATCGTTAGCCAAAGCAGCGCCCATTCAATCCACACAGAGGGGAGGGTGTGGCTCATTATACCAATCCGAGGCACGACACTATAAATGATCTGCGCCGTTTGACAAAAAAGGGACCCGTGATAGCGACCATGCGTCTGGAGCTTTTAATCCGAGCGGCTCCATCTGCTGCGGTTGCGTCGCGAACCGCATCCGGTAGGGACAGCTGTATGGTAATGCGCACGAGAGGCCGGAGGATTGGTGGGCAGACGACACGAACAAGGAGCCCCCTTCACAGCGGGGGCGATTTGGCAGATTACACATTCAGGAAACAAATAAAAGGCAGCAGACAACATCGATGCGCCAAATCTGACAAAGACGCGGTCGCCGGGCAAAGAAACTATCAAGTGATGAGAATAGAAAGACTTATGGAGAACGAATCGGATACCGTTTCTTGTTATTGCTGGTATTTGTTCCAAAATACATGTCATGATAAAAATATGCGCATATTAAATTGCGATCACAATAACTACGAAAACAAAACAGAAATGAGATTGTTCAACCTGACTTTTTTTGCGACACACCCCAAAAGATGAAACGGCCATCGTGTGCGAGATTACAAAACGGCAGCGTAGCATGTCGACGTCTCCACCTGACAAAAGTTCAGTTCACCAAGCCTTTAAGAATGAGTTCAGCATTTTTTCATATTTTTCAACCATGACGTGTGACATCATGCAAGACGTCAGCACAACGTGACAGGCATCGCTCCGCTCCACGAGAGCTCAGATCAGCAAGCATCAGACAACTCCGAGCCGATCCTTTTCTTTCTTTTAGGCGGGGGGGACGACACTTATTCCATATGATGTCGAGTCATTGCACTCGAGGTTTCGAGAAACCAGCATACCGTGCCGGATGTCAGCTCACCTCACGAGAACCCAAGTTGCACTGCAGTCTCTTCTCTGGAGTCTGTTAGCCCCCCCCCCATCAAGTTTTTTTTTTTTTTTTTTAATGTGACAACTACTGCAGTTACACTGCTTTTTATTTCCCTCCGGCGGCACGAGAGCAGTCAGCCTGACTGATGTCGGACATTTGAGAGTGGAAGGCAGCGCTGGCTGGGAGCGCCGAGCAGACTCAAATCAAATCAATACTTGAACAGGCCAAGCGAGCCGCAGATCTCATCCCGACGCCGCCGGGATGACGGAGGACAGGCAAGGGGGCGTGGGCGACAGGAGGAGGACCCCGCTACTAACCCCCGTAACGAACCCCCCCCCCCCCCCCCCGGCGCCCCCTCACCCTTCATCTGTAAACTTGTTGCCAGGCAACAAGAGTCTCTCCACGTTGGACCTCCAGGCTGCAGTGAGCGCCTCTGGACTCATCCAGGGATAAGACTCCAAGACTTGCTGTTTATGGCGATGTGCAGGGCTGGCAATTTAGTGAAGACGTTTAGCAGATAGTGCTGATTAAGGCTTCAATTTCAATGGGGATAACGCCCCCCCCCCCCCCCCCCGCTCCTCCTCCAACCACTCTTCTCCAAAGACCAAAGATAAGATTTCATGCAGCTATTTCATGCCCCAACAGAGGGGAAACAATCTTTGAAGGAAACAGAATGAGTGTCTTAAGAGTATCGGCCGAGCTATCTGCCTGCGAATCAGACGATAAAACGCCTCAATTGTAATGTGCGGTACGGCAAAGCGGAATTTGCTAACAAGTGATTGGGATAAAAACTTTATGGGCGTGTTTGTACAGTCGTGCCGACACCAGCACATAGAGAGTATCGCTATCTCTATGGCGACTGTATTTATGAAGAGAATACGATCTATCCATTTTCTAAAGCACATCCTCATTTGGACAAGTGAGCTGGGGCCTATCGCGGCTGACTACGGCTTCGTCTTGCGTTTCGAGTTTAATTTGCCTGTCCTAGAAAAAAAAAGGAAATGTTGTGTTTGTGATTTTAATGAGAAAAAAAACAAGCCCTCATGGAAACAGAGAAATAAAAATTCAAGACAATGTAATCCAATTCATTGTGCCACTGGAAGGTGGGATAATACTGGCACAGTCATGCAGACACAAAATAATAGGCTTCTGTGCTTGCTTTGAGTCAATACATTTTGGAATAAGAGTCAAGTTTCGCAGAGGATAAAGAATATGCCCGTGAGTATTCTTACATTATCTATTTAAATGTGTCGCTCCACCGTGTGTGTTCAAATACAGACTGCTTCTAAAACTGACTGTGGCTGCCAACGTTGGCATGTCAGCATGCTAACATTACCGTGTCAGCGGTGGTTTGCATTGTTTGTTAGCGTAACGCAAAGCAAGCTCTTTTTTTTCATATATAAAGCAAATTGAAATGCGAGCGAATTATTTTATTCAAATCAATTTTGTTACACATTTTACAAAGACATTTGAACTTTTTTTTAAACTTCGTCATTTGTCTGTTTTAAAAATCAAATACGGCCCTTGAGTGTAAAAGTTTTCACGGCCGTGGTTTGAAGTGCGCTTCTTCTGGAATTTTGATGAAAATAAATTAGAATTACGGTCACTATTTTAGATTGTTAGAATGGAGGAAAAAAAAAAGGATGTCTCCTTGAAATTAAAAATGGATGCGCTAACGAGGCAGGCGTTCTTCACCGCTGTCTTCTGGCTACCGAGCACAAGTACATGCTGGCTACGAGGCTCTTCGGCGGGCATGCAGTCCCTCCACCTCGCCGAAAATTAAAAAAAAAAAAAAAAAAAGAGGCTAGGTGGACTAGATCAGCACTTCGTGCACTCTACTGTGGCGCGCCGATGTGGAGAGAGGGTGTGAAGGAAGGAGGCCCCGCGTAACATGCGGGGAGATGAAGCGTGAAGCACATACGCGGGTGCGCGAGGAGCTTCAAGCAGTTGCGCCGCACGCAAATAACATAACCGAATCATGAGGCAACAACACCGGGCCTCGACCGCGTACTACACAACTAGGAAACCGTTTTACATAAACAACTATATATTGGGTAGTTGAATTATTCAGCACAAACAAACCACCGTCAGATGAGGCTAATCAATATTGTTAGCTAGCAGACTAGCCTAAATAAATCAAATTGACTTGACGTCTCGCACGGGCAAACAAATATTCGAGCAACTTAACTCCAATGCAGATGAAAATTGATTATTAAAGAGTTAATGTGAACAGCACCACGATTAAGCAAGCTGACTCTAAACATTGGATCAAACTCAAGGCCCGGGGACCAGATCTGGCCCGCCACATCATTTTGGTTGGCCCGCGAGAGCAAATGAAACATCATTCCATGATGCTTGCTAAAATCTCGACCAAAATTTAAAATTCTCATATGTAATAAATAAGAGACATATCATCCTTTTCTTGTAATCAAACCCCTCAGGACGGTAACTTGAACAATAGTTGAATAAACGGTTATTATTGACTTTTTTTAAAATTTGGTTTCAGTCATTATGGCCCTCCAAGGGAAACGGTAACCAAAATGTGGCCCACAACAAAAGTGAGTTGGACACCCCTGCTCTAAAGTAACACATTTACCGATTTGGCCTGAGCACAAAAATAGCAAATGGGGGGGAGAAGTTCCAAAAGAAAAATCAGCCAATATGAATTTGCGAATGCCGAACCGTGAATATGCGTTTTATGGGGGCAGACAGGTTTTTTTAAATTGAAATATTTGGTGTAATTATGACTTCACTACGGCATTAGCATAGTTTAGTAATAGACTACAGACCCCGTTGTACATATTGAGCCCTTTGGCCTGCTATTACACCTAAAGCAAGATAAGGGTACTTTGAGCTCTACTCTTGGCTGGGGGTGGGGGTGGGGGACCATGAAGCGATATTTCTTTGAGGACAAATACGTTTATTGAGCGGGAGGTGAAAACCGGCCTGAGTCATGCTACTAAATATAGAGATAAAGTGCTGGCCGTGCGGGGAGGGGGTGGGGGGGGGGGTGCCACTAGAGGCCAACGGACAGCAAAGCGGAGGATGATTACGGATGCTTCTTGAATGAACCCGCCGACTTTGCGAGAAGATCCCGCTCAGTTTGTCAAACCACCGACGATCCATTGACATCCTCTTTCAACAACAATGGCTTTTCTTCCCAAATAAACATTTGGGATGATGAGGCTCCGGATACCATCATAAAAATTGGGATTGTTAAAGTGTCATGGCCATAAAAAGCACTTTATGACAGTTGTGAGGAGCCGTTGCCTTTTTCTCAGATGAAATTGTTGGATGTGGAGTATGTCGTCAGTCTTTGAGGACGTGCTTAAAGCTTTACGACCTGCAATGTTTACCTGACTCACATGCTTAATGCGGTCAGTGACTAAACTTAACGATAATTCAACTTTGTGTATTTTAAACAACCGCGTAGGCTGTGCCACCTTAATGCTAATATCCATCCATTTTCCGAACTGCTTGATCCTCACTAGGGTCACGGGGGGTGCTGGAGCCTATCCCAGCTGTCTTCGGGCAGTAGGCGGGGGACAGCCTGAATCGGTTGCCAGCCAATCGCAGGGCACACAGAGACGAACAACCATCCACGCTCACATTCACAATGGGAAAATCCATAGGCACACGGGCTAACGATTAGCATCTATGGGTTGGTGTTGTCCCTTTAAGCAACGGACATTTTAGCACAAACTGCGTGCTGACAAATATTGACAGACGGGAACATCGAACCTCGTAACAACATACCTCAAGGGACATAACTACCCTGTACTTTATAACGGAACTTCATCGTAACAATTTTCAATAAAATGGCCACCAACAACGATGTACAATACAGTATGAACATTTATAGGTGTAAAAACATGAACATGTAATGCAGTCTAAACATGTCAATTACAAATACGTGTATATGAAGAAAAAATGGTTTTTATAACACATGAAATAAACAACTGTAGCGATCCTACTTCATTTCTGAAAACATTCAGTCAGCGAATGTTACTCGCCATCAACAATGTAATGACGTTTATAATGAAGTTTACATTATGAAGGCGTTTGTTGGAAGCAAAATCGGCAAATGGAAAATGAATTACGTGAACTCGCGACTAAAACCATACTCAGACATGTACTCTTTATCCTCTGCAAAGAACAAATAATAATATGGCAGCGAGAGGAGCGGAGTCTCCAAGTACAATTTTGTGCATCTGTCCACCGTCTCCTCTTATTTTATCAAGCGTGTGTATTGCTACAAAGGCTGAGAACACAGAGATTCACATCATGCTAAAAGGCAATCTCTTCATTAAGTAGACGAGATTGTCCTCGGAAAGCGACAGGACGCCAATGTGCTGAAAACCTGCCACAGCTTTCAGATACATCTCTCAAATCAAATCGGACAACTTTGATTCAGTATGAGTGTCGGGCCACGCTTGACTGAAGAGCAGCCCCCCCCCCCCACCCCTGCTCTCCCCCACAAGTCAAACTTTTAACAAACTATTTCCTTTGATTGATCTTCAACAACGACCTTGTGACGAGTCGCCCAAGGATGCCTGGAACATTGGCGCCTTCATTTTAACGCTCGAAGGACTCCTTCAAACGTACTTAATAATGCAGCGTTGAGAGTACACTCACGGTACAAGTGGAATATTTACCCAAGCTTTTCGATGGGAGGATCTGAATGCGAGGGGGGTCGGGGGGGGGGGGGGGCGATTGTGCTTGATGCGCATCTAATCAGTACAAACGTTACTTTGGCAGACTCAAATAAAGGAGACAGACATGAGGGGTGCGTGTTAAGTGGCCGCAATTGCACAAATCGGCAGCACTACATTGACGGGAGGACCATACAAGTAGTCCAGCCAACATATGACAGTGAAGATTCCCTTCTTGAAACATGAAGGACAAGCACAGAGCACTCTTACTATTGAGGCCATGCTGCCCCCTGGAGGCGAAAATGAAATATTTAGAGTCCCATGAAGCAGAGTGCTGTACCAGCAGAATCTGAAATACCAAAACAATCTACCAATGGACCGTATTTTTGTCATATCCGCGCATTCTGAAAGGGCGAAATTTTGCTGACCTGTGGTTTCAAAATAAATAGGTGGCAGCAAGACACGGAGGGGAGAAGAAAACCTTTTTTATGCGAGGGGTTTGTGGTGGGGATGTCAACCAGGTACAAGTATAAGGGTAACGTAGGTTGACTCTTCTGAAGTGTAAAATTCAAACTTACGTGTGGTGCGGCAGCCCGAACCTCATGTCTTTGTCATTACACACCCAAAAAATAATAATAATAAACAACGGCAATATCGAGCTCCTTGGTCGTGAAATTTGGCTGGGCCGGGGATGGTCCTCTGCCTTCAAAGTGAGCGTCGGGCAAAAGGAAAAACAAAAGTGGTGTTCTGTGAGAGCTCATCATGAAATTTCGTCTTTGTGTTTCCATTGCCATTTCATACAGCGCTTGCCTTTTCCGCAGTGTGTAATTCCCAACAATTGCCAGGAGAACAGAAAGTGTGATATGTTGTGATCTTATCAAATTTGACGCATGGAGCATCTATCTCTCTCTCTCTCTCTCTCTCTCTCTCTCTCTCTCTCTCTCCCTCTCTCTCCCTCTCTCTCTCCCTCTCTCCCCCCCCCCCCCCCCCCCGGTGGCGACATGAAAATGTTGATTTGGCAATGTTGTCGAGCCACACGGATGATTTAATGACACTATTAAAGGGACCTTTTTGTGTGACTGTGGGGCAGGCGGGGCGTAATGAAGGTGTTTATTGTGGCCCGTGTGATGTGATGTTTTGTTGCGGGGGCCAACTTTTTTTGAGGGCTCAAAGAAAAATCGATTTCAGGTCGAGATTGGTATCCGGCGGAATGTATCCGAGGAGGGCTTTTACTGCACAAAGAGCAATTTCAGTGTTTTGGCTTTAGGAGCGGAGGAGAAGAAAAGTCGGAGTGAAAAGAGATTTTGGTCTGCTGTTGGGAAGGTTGAGCGTGGGAAGGAACCGATTCCCCACCCTGCCCGTCCTATAAAGTGAACAGACAATGTTTATTGAACAAAAAAAAAATACATAAATAAAAAAATAATAAACTTCACAGTATAGATTTTGCTGCCATGAGCTGGTCTCGAACGATCCCAAACGTTTTTGTTCTACGCCATAGGCCTATTTGCCAAGCCTACAGAATGGGGTGTTCCGGTTCTTGCCAATTTCCGGCACAGTGATTGAAGAGAAGGGGACCAACATTGCTTCGGCCGTAATCAACAACTTGATATCATCTTATGCCAATGAGATGTGGTGCACTGGAGGAGGCAAATTGGCTGATTTTGCAGCCGCACACTGTAAACAAACAGTGCAGCTCAGCCTCTGGACATCTAAGGTCGTGGCTAGCTTTTGACCTAGCATGAACGTGAATATGAGTGCAAAAAGGGGGAGAATATATACTGTATATATATTTGCTTAAAGTACTGAATATAAATCAAAATATGACCTTAAAAGCCAAAGTGAAGCAACCTCTCTGAGCGACTGCAGGACTAAGCAAATAGAAACAAACGTCAACAAAACTTTCTGATGTGGGAGCCAAAGCAAGTAGTCATTAAAATTGAATCAAACTCGACCAGCCCGGAGTGAAACGCACCCCCTCACAAGTGTCTCATGGGAGCCCGCGGTGGTGTCCGAGCCGCTTTTGCCAACCGACTGAGCAGGGGTGTGACTCTTGAGTCACCAAACTTTTAATTGGCCTGCCACATGCATTACTAGTTGAACTCAAGGCACAACAGTTTCACTCATAAATGCATATGAATCCTCTACATATGCAAAAGTCCATTTTATTATTTTTTTTCCCCCAGCAATGAATCCTTTCGTCACAGTGCAACCCCTTTCGATTTGCACCTCGTCATCTGGCACACCCGCTGATGAATGCGCATCCATATACACACCCACACACCTGTGATACCATTCCCTTTACTGCTGTTAAATATAGACGCACTTGATACGGCACTGGATGAATGCGAATGCCGGGAAAGAGGCACGGCTCGAGCTTGTTTTTCTTCCTCCACAGGATGTGCGATTTGAACAGAGGAAGGCCCGCACGCTGCTCTTTGTGATATCAAACACGAGGGGGGGAGTTCGACTGTAGAAAAGATGCTCAACAAGATATCTCGGAGTGACGAAGGAAAAAAAAGGGGTAGGGCAGAACAACAGCCTGAGAGGTCAAGAATTGCAGCAAATTGTCCAAACCGCAGTGCAGTGCATCAGGAGTGAAGTCAGCAGGGTTCATAGCCACCCCGTCAGGCAAACTATATTGGTAACAGCCTATTAAAGATATATTCAGAGGACATCTTTGCTGATGACCAGACTACAGCATGCCTAAGAGCACGCTGTAGAAGGTCAGTCATGGGAGAACGACACTGACACTGGATAAAGCGTTCGGGCTCGGGATTTTGCCAATATGTGCCAGGCCGTTAATTTACGTGGGATGATCGGTCAACCAGGAGAGGCTTTTCATCGGATTCACTGATCACGCGCATTTTCACGATTCATTTATTCATTCATTTTTCGATCCGCTTTATCCTCACAAGGGTCGCGGGGGGTGCTGGAGCCTATCCCAGCCGTCTTCGGGCGGTAGGCGGGGGACACCGTGAATCGGTTGCCAGCCAATCGCAGGGCACACAGAGATGAACAACCACTTGAGCTCACAATCACACCTAGGGACAATTTTGAGTGTTCAATCAGTCTGCCATACGTGTTTTTAGAATGTCGGAACTGGGATTGAATCCGGTACGCACTGTGAGGTCGACGCGCTAACCACTGGACCACCGGATCGCCCTGCATTTTCACTAATAGGCCCATAATTAGCGCCCACTGATCAATCGGAGCGTCCCGAGTTAAGGCAAAATCCACAGCACATAATATCTGCGAGAAGCCTAAACATGAGGAAGACGAACAACAACAAAAAAAAATGCTAATGACGTAACAAGCTAACAAAACCGCGGTAATTGATTAAAAAGACACTCACGCCCCATCAAGGGAGCGCAAAGCGGAGGGAGTACACAGTCTGAAAGGTTTGGAAATTGAACGTCAGGCATGGAGTAACTGGATCCCACTAATGAGCGCCTATGAATTTCTTAAGAGCGGGACCTTGAGCTCATGCAAGATGCAGGACGCATCGTCACATTGACGCACAATGATGAAAACTCAAGTTTCTCTCAATGTAGCCCCACCCGCCGGTGTCATAAACGTTTGTGGGTTTATTCATGATAGAAACGTCGACCAATATTCATGTTTCCAAGTTGAACCGGTTTAGGGCAAATCAACCCAAAAATAAATAAATAAAAATCCCAAAGCTCCCAACCGGTAAAAATTTTCGCTCTGATGAACACACCTGGAAATTTTGGTGTGTCATCAAAGAGCAGACAGACCTATGCTTTGCCATCATTCAATGAGAAATGTTAATGTTGCGCACATGAGCGTCATGCATCTGTCAATGAGAAACTTGGTGGCTACCTAACCAAAACAACACATTTCCTGTATATTTTCAGTCATTGGTTTTACAGACTTTTTGGTGGGTCTAGTCATGATAGACATACCGACTTTCATGTTGCTAAATGAGATTAGCTATTTTCAGAAAATATTCCCCGGGACGCTGGCAAACCAAATCTTTGTGGCTCATGCCAGTTGCCCTGTTTAAGTTCTGCACTACCTTCAAAACTAAAAACGTTATCCACAATCACTCATTCCACAATTTCATTCGTGAAAAAAAAAAATTACATTTGGAGATACAGAACGCAATTATCAGCACTACGTTATGGAGGGAAAAAATTTGGAAAATCATTTGATCAAATCCCATTCAAGTTTTCTTCTGTCTCAATTTGGGAGAAACACTTTCAGATAGTAATTTTGCAGATCGATGCATTTTAGCATTAGCTTCACCGCCAATGTAAAATCTGGCGTTGGGCAGAGACCTTTACTCCAAAGCCATCACTTTTCAGGAACCCACAAAACAACATTTGTTGAGCCGCTAACTTTGCAGCGGCCCGTTTTTAACGCTCTATTGATCAATCATTTTTAGGGACTAACAGGAAATGAGTTTGGTGGGGAGAAAAAAAAATGAAGTGATAAAACTTTGACACAGGAGGTTTATGGCTCGACGCCAGCGACACATAGCTGACCTGGGCACTTGTTAGCTGACCCGCCGGCTCCGTATGCCCAGGAATGGGGTGTGTGTCTCAGAATAGCCAATGGCATATGCACCCCGACGGGCTCCTCTTGTGTTATTTGAAGCTCAAGGGCGACAGAATTCAACCTCCTGCAGTATTCCACTGCATGCTCCTTACCCACGATGCAAGTACACACTTAAACCTAAAACGTTTGCTAGCGGCGTCCATATTTACATCAGGCTAACGCCATAAGCTAAATACAAGTTTTAAAGCATGATGTACATTTTTGGTCAACGCAAACGATTATTATAATTTAGTGTTAATGACGACAGCCAAAAGCTGGTTGAGCCGACACTCCTGGTGTTGTTGACATGAACATAGCTGCCGTGGGAACGTCGAGATCCTCTAACTGCGCATGCCTTTGTGATCTTAGCAGTTTGAGAGGACGTAAAGGTTTGTCCTGTAACTGTCCCTTCAACTTTGACATGTCAAAATGATAGCCCAGTTGTAATTATAGTGATTAAAAAAAAAAGTGTCATGGCAGAAAATAAACATATAGATTTGGAAGCAACTCTTTCAATGGTCCAAACTCTTTTCTTCAGCGAGCTCCATCGTTTCATTCAAATCATTCAATTTTTTTTCTCATGACAGTCACCCATACCAAATTTCCACTTCCACAATCCACAAATGACTTGTCAAATTCATCTACAGACGACTGATTAAGAACATTATGTTATTAAATGTGATCATTTGGGGAGATAATACCCGGGGCCAATTATTGGGTGAAAATGTTTGATGTTAAGAATGAGCACCTAATTGGATTTGTACCGTTGTTAATTTGGGAAAAATGACATTTCAGAATACACGCTGCAGATTAAATGGCATTAATAGGAAAAACAATGTTAATGTGGTCGGAATAATTAATCGGATATACAACTTGGCATCAATGGAAGCCACTCAATAAATAAATAAATAGAAAAATTTGGGGACAGAATATTGTGGCCTGCGAGGACCATCAGTTGTCTCCACACACGGGTTGGGGAAAAAAAAAATCGTTAAAGTATATATTTTCTTCAATTAAAAAAAATGACAAGAGATTTAATTTCCAATAAATTGTTTTTAAGTACCCGTGAACATAGCGCATAGGTGGAGTTTGACAGATACGCTACACTGCGCCTTCCCGTTTTCATTTCTCTCGCGACGTTCTATCGAAGCTAAAATTAGGCTCGTCGGCGACAGACTTTGTAAGGTCATATGTCGGGGGACGATCTGTGGGTGGGGGCGCTCCGGCGCAAAAATGCCACGCATTGCTGATATTCACTGAACATGAATCGTACAAATAACGGTCGCCGTCTTTTGAAATTTGTCACGGCCTAGGCAACTTTCACTGACCAACCTCATGAGTTTGCGCAAAGAGATCCCAGAAATCGTTGAAACTAAAAGTTGCTCAAGAGTTTCTCATTTTACTGATGTCCATTATTTAAACAACTATTTTTTTTTAATCAAAGAAATGTCTGTTTCCATGGCATTGTTGGCAGCATATTCAACTTTGGCCGTGATCATAAAACGTTTCGGCACTTACCCGTCGACGGCAGAACGGCAAACCCTGAGCAATGATGTTGATACTAAATATTCGAAGGATTTTCTGAGGGGGCAGGGGGTTGACGATAAGGTCCTTCGGATCAGCCACATCGAGGGTTTTGCTTTCTGGCGTGCCTTTGGTGGTAGTCCTGCCCTTGCCATTATTTACCGTCTTCCTACGGGCGCCGCCGGACGAGAAACGGGGGATCGGGCAATGCCGCAGCATTGCAAAAAGCATGGGGGAACAAAAACTAACAAGTCATATTTCCAAGAAGAAGTCAGGAAACTCTTCAAATAGCTTGAACGGGCAGGACCTAGGCCTCGCTTCAGTCTAGTCCAAACTCCCCGGCTGACGGGCACCCCTTAAAAAGCGTCTGGCCTGTGATGTCACTGCCGAGCAGCTGCGGCCCAACGCATGGCCTCTCCCAACCACCAATCACCTAGTGGTGCTGCGAAATCTGCTCCCGTCAACCTTTGGCAGCGGAATGCACCGCACCACAGCGCACGTGTCTGAGAAACTTCCGCATTGTGAGCATTCTCGGCCCCCCCCCCCCCCCGAGGCCTTACAATTCAACAGCGGCAGATATTCCAGGAACATCAATACTTGTGTGTCGGCGAAGAGGTAGAGGACAATATCATGTGGTCGTAGTAGTCAAAAGGTTACTATGCGGTAGATAAATTAACCGTTGGCTAATTGGGATGTACATGGAAATAAAATCCAATAGCTAAATACGCCTCCCGGCACCCCTTTTTTTTTTTTTTTTTTACATAAATTTATTTTTTGCTGTGTATTAGTGATTTTTTTTGCCTTTTCAGATTAAATTCGTTGAGCAGAAAAATTGTTAAAAGCTTCAATTATTAAAAGTTCAATGGAAAATAGTGACAGTTTTTTTGGGAGCGGAGGGCGCTCAACAAAGAGCAAATAAAGATTTTTTTAAAGTTATTTTATACAATTACAGCAGAGCTTTTTTAAAATGTATCTTTGCTTCTAGATGAGAAAACAAAGTTTTACTGCTATTGAATTAACTTGATATATAAAGATAACCAAGTGTTTGTTGTTCATTATGTTGTCATATTTTTATTGTGAAATAAAACCCTTGCTTCAGCTCTTTGGGATTAATCTTTGAAGTCATTGATTCACCTTGCCGTACAAAGTATTTTGTCAATGATTACGAAGAAATATAATGTTTTTTCTGCATTACTTGCAAATTTACGCATCTAAAATTCCCATGTTAGTTTACGGCAAATTTTACACTCTTTTTGCCGCCCTAATAGTCGATCATCTGGGTGCTCTCAAATACCCCGAAACACAAAACAATCATGTTGGAAAGAATGCTACAAAAAAAAAAAAAAAAGCTTACGCACAGGATGGTACTGTATCGCAAATTGTTGCCTGTGCGATCACAACAATCGGGGTGACGACAAATGTCAGACAACTTCCCATGTGTGCGTTGAACCTCTCTTCTATTGTCATTGTTTGAGGAGGATTAGCGTGTGAAAACATCTATCAGAGCCGACCGACCATCCGGACCCGACAGATGAGCTTGTGCTATTCGACGCCCGCGTGGCTCAACTCCCCCATCCTGTATTTGTAAATATGTGCTCTGCACAATTGTTGGACAATAGTGTCTTACTGGCAGCTGTTCAATCGGCAGAAGCTGACTGTGTGCAAACTACGTATTCGAATTGTCCAACAACATGAGTGCAAATAAAAACGCCTCAAACTGCAAGTTTGTAGAAAAAAATGACAGTTATGTCGAATAATTAAAACGTCTCCACACTCCTGCTGTAATTCCAGGTTTTAGTGATTTCTTTTTTTTTTTTTTAAAGAAACCTACAACAAATCATTTGAAAACAATTTTTTCCGTCTTTGAAGTTTGTTATTTGACATTTGTCAAGCGCATTCCTGGCAAAATACATTTTATTTATTCCCACCGGACGGCGGTGTAGTGTTTTGTGCTTGTAAATTCGAAAGATTACCACAGTTTTCCCCCACCCCATAATTTCTAAAATGTATGGGTACTCCAAGGGTGGAAAAAAGTCAAACAATGCAAGGTACTGCCGTGTTGGACAATGAATTGACTGGAAAAAAAAAAACATAATTGCAGATGATAACATTTGTCCAAGTCATTTTAAAAAGGGATTTAGTAACCAAAATATGCTGCAATATCTGAAGACTTTTTAAATTTTTATAAGTGAAAATTTGAAATGTTGGGAGATTTGAGCAAGAACCATTGCAGTTGATCCAAAACATTTTGCTGTCACGGGCCACATAAAATGATGTGACGGGTCGGATCTGGCCCCCGGGCCTGAGTTTGACACCTGGTGCCTCCGAGGGTGAGCCAGACGTGCCAACCACCACGGCGCTGTGCTGTCACCATTGCTGTTTTTTTCCCAGACTATTTAAAGTGATACCACTGAACTGATGTTGCAGAAAAGTATTAAAACATTTATTTTGTAGTTCATTGCAGAAAATCGTCATTGGTTGATTTACTGCAACCGTGAAATCTGTTCACGTTTTGGTATTTGTTCCTCTGACCATAGACAAGATCAACCCAACTTTGAACATACAACCAAGGTACGTAGCGAAGCCTGATTCTCGCTTTGATAATTTGCATTTTGTAAAACATATAGCAGTAGCTCATGAAAACAAACGGCATCCTCATAATGGAGTTGCCTCAGCCTATTAATTCAATCTGAAGGGTGATAATGCTGTTTAGCATGTCCTGAATATTATAACCTACTAAATAGGCAACCTAATGCAAAGCAAGATGCTTTACTGCGGGCGCAGCTCATCATTTGCTCCAGCAAATAGTGCAATTCCTCCCCGCTCGCTCTTTTATGGCCTTCGAATAAGCCCTGCGCAGGAAAAAAAAAAAAGTGTCTCTACCTCAGCCCAACGCTGAAGCACCGGAGGCATAACTCTTGGAAAATATCCGCATGAATGGCCCCTCTAATAGCCGCTGCGGTGTGACTGACCCGACCGAGACAGGCAGCACTCAACATAGGCCGTACAAGCAGCAGGTTTACATTACATAATTTGAGAATACGGAAATTGGAGAAATGCTGCCCTCTGGTGGAGAGGAGGGGCATCAACCGCCATCCTTGGGAAAAAAATGGCAGACTATCTTGAATTTAAAAAAAAAAAAAAAGTCAACAAAATTGAGTCCGATTTTCAAATGTAGACCGTAACACTTTAGTCAAGTCTATCACAAGTATGAGCAGAGTATGTCCCAAGTCCTAAAACTGGGAACAGATTACGAGTCTCCTACCTCTGCTGTAATAATTAGTGCTGCCTTGACTTAATGCCCCAACGTACACGTTTTGACTCACATGCCGCCACTCGGACGTAACAAACATTTTGGCCAACGGGTGAGGTGCTGGTCCGCTCCACTCGATGAAGACAAAAAACTTCACAACATTCGGGCCACGTTCAGTTCAGAGGTTACCTCACAGTTTAAGTAAAAGGTGTGCAGGGTTTTTTTTTTGTGCTCCTATTTTTTTGACAACCATTTCTTTGAAAGCAAATGGTAAGAAGAATCGGACGACGTCCATTGAATGTAAGCTTGAAACATGCCAGCGGGGTGTGCGTGTGGTCGACTTGGCATGGAAGTACGACTGTAGTACTTCTACGATTATACACAATACTGTTCTTGAATCATATGGCACCCCGTGCGTCACACTCGACACTTATTGAATCGTCTTTTTTGTTTTTTGGGCGAGATGCACAGTCCGAAGCGAAAACGCTAACCAAAGGCTGCAGATCACCCTCAATGAAAAGATGGAAAAGTTGCTGAAAGTGAGGAAAAGGATGGCAAAAAGGCAAAACAGTGAGAAGAACAAAAGGTATGCTTTTAGACAGCATCATAAATACTGTCAAGTCATATTTCTTATTGAAACACATTAGGAGGAAGAAAATGTTGGTAGAAAAGATTCATTATTATTCATTTCAACTCGCAAAGTCTATTTGGAAAGCAACGTTCCGCTTTATGAGCACGTAGAATGTTTTGTTTGAGCCCACCGTAAGTGACAGCTGCAATAACGAACTGTGGTCGAAAGAGGGCGCCATAAACAAAACAGAAAGCAGCAGCTGGGGCTGGGCTGATGACAACCCTTCCAAGGACAAGTGAAGAATAACGCTTACCTTCTTGTTGGAGGAGCTTTGGTGTGAGTCCACATTGTTGCTGGCGACCGTCGCATTGTTCCTGATGGAGGGAGACATCAGCCCCTCTTCTGCTTCCTCATCCTCCTCTTCCTCCTCCTCTTCCCGCCCGCTTTCCGCCGAGGGCTCAAAGTCGTCACTGTCTTGGTCCATCTCCTCCTCGTCCTCCTCTTCCTCGTCCCTCGTCCTCCTCTGCTCCTGCCCTCCCTCTGTCCTCTCCTCTTCCTCCTCTTCCTGGTGACTGCTGCTGTTGTTGTGGTTGTTGTTCTCTTCCTCTTCCTCTTCCTCCTCCTCCTCGTCCTCCTCCTCGGCCTCCTGAGTCCGCTGCCTCTGCTCGGCCCTCCACGTCCAGCGGGGACCTTTCTCGCATCGGTTCACCTTGCTGGGGGGCCCTTCCTCGTCTCCCCCGTTTTCCCCGGGGGGGCCGTTGCTCGGCGCAGGCTCGCCGGGTGCCCATGTCGGTCCTCTGTCCGCGTCCACTTGCGAGGTCTCGGGCTGCAGAGTTGGACAAAGCAATAACATTTGAGCCGAGTGCACAACTGGTCACACGCAAGTTTCCCATGGTGGCACAAAACAAGGGAAGTTGAATACGAAAAAAAAAACTGCCTAAAAATTGCTCCCTCAAACAACGAAAAGCTGTCTGGAACAATTTCAAACGGTATCTTGAGCATCTGGTTAGGATGCCTCCTGGACACCTCCCGTGTGAAGTGTCCCGAGGACGACGCAGGAGAGAGTATGTCTCTCGGCCGTCTTGGGAAAGAGTTGGACGAAGTGGCTGGGGAGAACGAACTCTGGGCCCCCCCCGCCCCCTGCTTAAGCGGCTGCCCTTGCGACCCGATCCCGGATAAGCGGCGGAGAATGCATGGATTGATGGATTATTGTGTCATGTATGCAATAGCACGCCCAGCCCGCATGGGCTTTAAGACGCTACACTAGCCGTGGGCACCGGCCGAAATATCATTGTCTAATTGTCCGTGTTGTCCTTGGGGCGAACAAGTACCCACGGGCACCATTTTTAGTATAACGCACATTAAGCAACAGAGCCAAAATGCACCCTTGTCTGCAATGTCGCTTGCTCCGTCCCTCCTCCTCCTCATAGTGTAACTGCTCGCCCCTTGGCTCTCTCAAATATGACTCATTTCCAATTAAGCTCGTGTTCATTACCGGTGAGGCAGTATAAGTGGTTCTTGACTTTCTAAAACCACTGTCAATCGGCACCCCATGCCTAGTTTGCGTTAGCATTAGAGTACAACTTTGTGCCGTTTGACAAGAGGAGGCGAGTGAAGATGTCGACTACAACATTAGCCGCTATGGAGCCACCAATTGGCTGTCTGCTTTATGCTCATCACTTGTGATGCAAAAGTAGAGGCTTGTGTGTGGGTGTGCGTCTGTGTGTGATGTGTTAATCAATATTTGTAACAGTCGTCTTCTTTTTACACTTAAATGACTTGGGAATGAAAAACTGTTGTCGTCGTCACCTGTTGCCGTGGCCGCTCCTCGTCCTCGAGCACCCGGTTCATGTGCTCATCCTCGTCAGCCTCCTCTGCCGGCTGCTGGGGTGCCTGGGCGGCGGAGGAGGAGGCGTTACCTCTCGCCGCCGGACCCCCGGAGCCCCGACTCCGTCTGCTGCTGCTGCCCCCCGACAGCAGATCTTGGTTCATTTCCAAAAGCCAGCTTGCTACCTCCTGCACCTTCGCTAAGCTGTCTGAGGAGGAGAAGGTCTTGACATGCTGCAGGAGAGACAAAACAGGCGAAAATACGGTCGGATCAATCATGTCACATAAAGATGGACGCACACAACGGCAGTGCGGAGTGAACAGAGAACGCTCTTTTCTGGGGAAGACGGCACCTCCACATAACATCAGTTGCCATGCTGCTTTTGTCTGGCAATAAAAAAAGAATTGGCGATGAAAATTTCTAAGGCTTTTATGCCTTTCTGTGACTCTTCCAGACTCCCTGTATCACTTACAATTTGCT
This sequence comes from Hippocampus guttulatus, assembly GCF_054856545.1. NCBI lineage: Eukaryota > Metazoa > Chordata > Actinopteri > Syngnathiformes > Syngnathidae > Hippocampus > Hippocampus guttulatus. The sequence continues at coordinate 2,935,626 of NC_141269.1, read as the reverse complement.
GACGGCATTCTGTGACACCTGGAATATTACACGGGAACTGTGTAATCAAGTCTGATTCTTTGAAAATAGTCAAAGGTTTATTTACAAACGCCAGATTAGTTTCCTGAAAAAAAGCAGTACAAAGTTCTTGTATCGTAATTGTATGAGAAAATCACAATTTTTCAGACAATGTCATTTTTTTTCAACACAAAAAATGGTAAGACATAAATCATATTTTTCCAAGAATAAAACTGATTTTTTTTTTTTTTTTGGCTTACAGGAAGTATCCATGGCTGGAATCAGCAGCCTGCATGAGTACCAGAACCTTTGATAATAAGGCTGGTATCAGCCCGATACCAATACCTGGCATCAATACTTGCTCACCATTAAGAACAAGAATAAAGTCTGATTTCTTTGTTTGAAAAAAAAATTGCAATATTATGAGGATAAAGTTGTAAATGTACGAGATTGTCCTCATTTTAAAGAGAACTTCATTTTAAAGAAAAAGTCAGATGAAAAGAAGAGTACATTTTTCAAGGGGAAAAAAATCAAACCTAAGATTTTTTTTAATCAACCTAAAACAATTTCCAAAAATAAGCATGAAACATCAAACGCATGAGGTCCTATTTGCTCAGGGAATTAACCATTATTTTGCAAAAAGTTGTAATGTTACATGAATGAACTGAGATTTTGTGACATTACGATCAACCACGTCTCTTCAGACTGAGTATTTAGAGCAAAATATTTCAGACTGCGTTAAGATTTTTACATCAATTATTTGAGTTTGCAGCTTCTCAAAAAGCACTTTGTGACCTTTTGGACCACAATCTTTCAAACCAAGGTACATACTGAACCGTCGTTTTTTTTTGTGCCATGCCGTTACATTCCTAATAAACACACTTCAAATGAGATAGAAAAGAAATAATTCGGGTGTGAATTCACGTCATGCAGGAGCAGACAGTGCGTTCACGCAGCGTTGGAGGCTCTCTACTCACAGCAGATTGGCAGAGTCACCTTGAGCAACAGCAGGCTTCCAACATCCACTAACGCCAACACACGCACGCACACACAAACAAACAAGAACAGAATAAACTCGTCTTCACATTTATGGATGCTTTTGAGGGAGAAGGGTGGGAAAGAAAAATTAAAAGGGTGCTTTGTTTGTCTGTGTCACAGTCTCCACAGTGTCTTCAAGCATTTCCGAGAAATCAATTGAGTGGACATGCAGCTCACACACTTGGATTAAAATATTTGGAAACATCACGTGAAACATGTCCAGAAATACAACTCCAGGAATTCCCTCGGCGAGGGTTCAACAAACCAAAAAACTCCAAGAGGCAATTTCAGCTACTTCCCACAGGGCAAATAATAAAATACAAAAAAAAATAAAATAAAAAAATATAAATAAAAAAAAGAGCTACAAAGTTATTTTGACATTCCACAAAGGAATATTTACATTTTAAAAAACGTTTTACTCCGTACAAAAACATAATAAGTAATATGTGTGTGTGTGTGTGTGTGTGTGGGGTCGTCACAGAATTTTACCGTATGAATCAATGTGCATGTGAGCTGCCCGCGGGTCTTGTTTTTGTCCTCTTGGGCTCATCATCCTCACATGCTACCGTTGTACCTGTGAGCGTGCATATGTTTAAAAGGCGGGGCCTGGTCTGGTGAGTGATATGGGCGTCGGCGACAGAGTAGATTTGGTTGGCTGTTAACTGGTTAACTGCGCCATCGGCAGGTCACATGGTAATTTAACGTGTTTGAGAGCTGCTGCTTCAGACAATTGACATTGTTCTCAAGGATGGCATGCATAAATGTCTTCCTGTCCAACCTGTCAGGCGATTCCATTTTTTTTATCATTATAAAATTGTCGTTTCAGAATTTTAAAAACATTTTTGCAAGAATTTGGATGATTAAACCAAGGAAGCTCTGACTGTGTTTGTTCAGACTAGATGTGGAGAATAACCACAACAAAAAAAGGAGGTCAAACTGAATACTGACCTCCGGAATCTTCTCAAGTCATAAGACATGAGAAAATATTTCTGGGAAACATGCGCACTTCTTTTTTTTCTTTTTTTTTATCTGTTTCAGTAAGAATGGGCTTTCATTTGACTTTGAGGACAATGCCAGTCGTCTCTTTTTTGCACGCATGGTCTCAGCACTGCGGTGGAAAGCATTAGCCTGATCTCAGATTGCACGGCCGGCCCTCCCGGGATCGCCGCTCCATGGCCTGCAGCGGCGAGGAGGAAGCGCTATGAATAGGGAAAACTTCAGTCTGGAATGATCGAGGTTCATGCACTTTGGTGGTAAAAATGTTTGCTGCTCATCAACTTATTGTTTCCAGTGAGCAGGTGGCTCGGGGGGTGCGCACAAGTGAGTCGGACAGGAAGCGTTGCATACCTGATCGCACACATTCACGTCAAACCGTGCACGTCAGAATGCAGAGTTGGGGCAGTCGCTTCAAGAAAGTATCGCGTGCATACGACAGGCCCTGCACAGGAGCACACACAGCCTTGGGTTTTTGTGGACAGACTCATAATGGGGCACTTGGGCGACAGTGTGCGGCTCGATTAGGACAGCGACCCTCCCACCGTTCTGGCAACAACTGTACACAAGCACACCAGAATGAAACGAGCGAAGAACATAAGGTTCCCCACCCCGCCTCCTGACTGCCCGTCAAAATGTTTCATTATGACGCACCGCCAAACCACGACTTGTTCTGTAGAGTTTGATCAAGGACCTGGAAGCGATTAGGGCCATCAGTCAATCTCGGGGCTTTTAGAGACGGTCTAGCAACCATTAGTGCTCATGTTAGCGCTTTCCGCACAATTAACCCAACACCAAATACTGAGAGCGGGGAAAGCTGCCAACCCCCCCCGCAACGGCAGGTATGTGAACAAAGATTTCAGTTCATCAAACCAATACCACACAGAGACAACCCAAAGAACCTGTCCCTATGTGAAACAGTAATTGCCCCCTGAACTGAGTAATGGGTTGCGCCACCCTTGGCAGAAATAACTCAAATCAAGCGTTTGCGACAATTGATGTTGAGTCTTTCTTATCGCTCTGGAGGAACTTTGGCCCATTCTTCCTTGCAGAATTGCTTTAACTCCGCCATATTGGAGGGTGTCCTCGCATGAACTGCCCATTTATGGACACACCAGGCGGCCCGGTAGTCCAGTGGTTAGCATGTCGGCTTCACAGTGCAGATGTACCGGGTTCGATTCCAGCTCCGGCCTCCCTGTGTGGAGTTTGCATGTTCTCCCCGGGCCTGCGTGGGTTTTCTCCGGGTGCTCCGGTTTCCTCCCACATTCCAAAAACATGCATGGCAGGTTGATTGGACGCTCTAAATTGTCCCTAGGTGTGAGTGTGGGCGTGGATGGTTGTTCGTCTCTGTGTGCCCTGCGATTGGCTGGCAACTGATTCAGGGTGTCCCCCGCCTACTGCCCGAAGACGGCTGGGATAGGCTCCAGCACCCCCCGCGACCCTAGTGAGGATCAAGCGGTTCGGAAAATGGATGGATGGATGGACACACCACAGCATCTCAATTCGATTCAAATCCAGACTTTGACTTGGCCACTCCAAAACCTGAATTATTATTATTATTATTATTGGGGGGGCTTGCTGGTGTGTTCCGGACCGTTCAGGATTTTCTGGTAGAAAGCAGAATTCAGTGTCCCATCAATCGCAGCAAGTTGCCCTGGTCCTGAGTTAGCAAAGCAGCCACAGACCATCACATTGCCACCACCATGCTCACTGTTGGCATCATTTTCATCAAATGCTGCGCCATTTTTACCCCAGAAGTAACGGGCTGCACATCTTCTAAAAAGGTCCATTTTTGACTCGTCAGTCCACAGAATGTTTTTCCAAAAGTCTTTAGGATCATCAAGATGTCTTTTGGCAAATGCGAGGCGAGCCTTTGTGTTCTTTTTGGACAGCAGTGGTGAACTTTCCCATGGATGCCATTTTTTATTTTCATTTTTCATCTAATCTTTAAAGAAAATGCTTGTTTTTGTACATTTAGGTGCACTATATTTTACTTGAATCATTAATTTAAGTACAGCTGTTTTTATTTTATACTGCAGTCATCGCTCACCATATCGCAGTCTCGCTTTGTTGTGTTTTCAAATTATACAAAATTAATTTTATATATAGGGCGGCCCGGTAGTCCAGTGGTTAGCACGTCGGCTTCACAGTGCAGAGGTACCGGGTTCGATTCCAGCTCCGGCCTCCCTGTGTGAAGTTTGCATGTTCTCCCCGGGCCTGCGTGGGTTTTCTCTGGGTGCTCCGGTTTCCTCCCACATTCCAAAAACATGCATGGTAGGCTGATTGGACGCTCTAAATTGTCCCTAGGTGTGAGTGTGGGCGTGGATGGTTGTTCGTCTCTGTGTGCCCTGCGATTGACTGGCAACTGATTCAGGGTGTCCCCCGCCTACTGCCCGGAGACGGCTGGGATAGGCTCCAGCACCCCCCGCGACCCTAGTGAGGATCAAGCGGTTCGGAAAATGGATGGATGGATGGATAATTTTATACTGCAAATTTTTCGCAAAGCCTGATTCACGTGTTTTTTGTTGTTGTTGAACCACAACCTAAAAGCAGTACTTGATTTTCACTGGTTAATTTTCTTGTTTTTCTCTCATTAAAACATCACCGTGTTTTAAGTGTCTTCCTCGAATCATACTGCTAATGCAGTTCCATGTGTATTTGTTTTCTTGGCCTCTCTAATTCCACGCAGAAGCTATTAATTGATTTTTCTATTTACAGTCAGTCCCTTGCGTCGTCCCACAGGAAGTGGAAGCTCCACATGAGCGAGCAGCAAGAGACGACAGTTGATTTCTGTTTTTAACAACAGACATGTGGCAGACAAAAATGGATATGTACTTGCGTTTGAAGGAGGTATTTTGGTTGAATTTTGAAAGTTGAACAAATGTGCGAGAACACTTTTTTTTTTTAGAAACAAAAGTCAGATACATCACATTACAAGCCTCTAAGTCTCCCGTTTATGCTCCTCTCGGCTCGTCACAAAAAACAGCAAAGCGATTTTGTCAAATCGTGGCGCCAGTTTACATAAGAACTCCAGCACCTCATGTCTCAGCCCATATCGTGACCAATCAGGCTGGAATATGAGTCAGCCGTTGCTTGACAACGAAGGACCGCAATGTCTGAAACGCTTTCGTCACGTTAAAGCCAACAGGCTAACGGCTTCGGCTTCTAATAAGCAGCACATACTTGACGACTCAGTAGGAAGTTACCCACCAGGTGGTGGTTGGGTTTGTTGGCAACGCGTCCATGCATCACATACGCGCAGATTAAGGCATGAAGTGCTGCATGCACGAGCGAAAATGCTCTTGCTGGATTGCTCCACAACCCGCTTCTGCAAGTAGAAGCCACTCTAATCATAACACCCTCTCTCTGCCATCTGTCGTCATGGTAACAAAGTTTGGACTTGCCATTTGTCCAGCAGTAGACTGTGTGGTGCAGGGACCACCAACGCGGTAGCCCACCAAGGACCATATCCGTAGCCTCTGGCCCGTTCTAAAATACCTTACCGTTGATGGGACATTATGATTTGTTAGGAATGTTGGAGAAGTGATAATATAAAAAATGTAAACCCTGCCTGAGATTCATAAGAATATTTCTGTGACCCCTGGTGTGGGGTATACAGTTGCTCACTGGCATGAGACGGGAACAAAAGATAATTTCAGTACCGGTTATTAAGACACCTGCGAACGCTTTGAAATTGTGAGGAAGAAAAAAAATGACATGTCTGCTTTCAATATCAGCACGTTGTTATTCTCGAACAAAAATTACCTCTGCAACATTGACAGTTTCCATGCAACCGTAGCATGACAATTTCCCTTTGAGCGGGTCTATTGTCAATTGTGAGAGCATGAATTGTCTCGGAAACGAGAAGAATTCATAACTTCTATTGTGAAAGTGGCCTTTACCCTGAAGCAATCTGGCCGCTGCAAAATCAGCTTTCCGGTAGCTCCCAACCCGTCGGACAGCCAGATGGAATTTGTGAAACTAGGTCCACAGCAACGCAAACATGTGTCAATCTTGTTTTGCCTGTTACTCGTTCCTTTCGGTGGGGGGGGGGGAAATGTTTGTCCACTTGAGGAGGAGCGGCAGTAATCAGTGGAGCCACTCTGAAGTAATCCATTTTAAATGAGCGATTTCTGGCACACTGTTGTCAAGGCTGCCGCTTCCATTAAAGAATCAATTACTGTGCTGCTCTCTGATGCAAAAATTTGCTCGAGTTCAAGAATTGTTTCAAAGCACCTAAGCAGATTCACAAGGCCGCTGCGTTTAATGCCATTAGAAGTCAAGGCCCGGAAGGGCTGTCTGTGTCACATCATACTGATGCAACATCGCAAGTAACACGTACGGTTCGGTTTAGTAAAAGAGCAGTGCCCCCCCCCCAAAAAAAAGAGAGAAACTCCCAAAATTCTTACAGTAAAGGCAAAGATGTCTAAATAAAAGTTGCATTTGTACGGCGCTATTCCCCCCCGCCCTGCATTCAGGCTGAGAAAGCATTTTGGAGTAAATGGTATGAAGCAGTATCTTGCCAATGCCGAAAGGTAAGAAGAGCTGTGGTGAGTTGTGTTTGGGTGCGCGGATTAGCAACGGCTAACGGCGTTAGCCTCTGGTGAACTACACGTAAAATGAGCCGCCGCTAATTTCCGATATTGGGTAATCACTCATTCACAATCATCATAATAATATACTCTCACGCTATTAGCCGTTTTTAATTGCGATACATTTTCAGGTACAGGTTTTTCACCTACAAAATAATTAATAAATCAATCAATCAATCAATCAGGCTGCTCACCTATTCTCAATTGATTTTTAAATGACATTAAACAGACTGAGTGATTTGGTGGTTGGTGCAAAAAACTAAAGCTAAAGTGCGAAAGCTATGATCGCACTGAAGTTTCAGGTTTTTGCCGCCGCATCGTTTTAGAGTCGCATCGGGGTACTTCATGCAGCTTTGAAGTCCGAACTTTGGTAGCGCGACAATGTTAATATCGGACCTTTAAAAAAAAATTTTTTTTAAAAAGCCTGAAAATGTTCAAAATGATTTTAAAAGAATCATTATGACTGTACTAAGACATTTAGACCACTCAAGGGCAAGACACAAGTAAGAGTGCCGGTACCTTGGATTTGGGCCGGTCGCCGGTGGCGAGCCGCTGCAGCTGCTGGGACGTGTGGCTGTAGGACAGGAGGTCCGAGCAGCACACCGTGCGGCCCAGCCTCTTCATCAGAGAGGAGATGATGCTGCAGCCACAGCCGCACATCCACCTGCTCATTTAGTGGCGCTAAAAATAAAATAAAAAAACTAACAGAACACCCCTTTTTCTTGTTTGCGTAATCACTTCAAGTTGTCCTCACCACCCACTGCTTTTTTGCTTTCTATTCTGCATGGCGTCGGTTCCTTGGGTACTCCGTGTCAAGGACCGGGTTATCTTCAGGCCAAAGACTTCCACTTGTAACCGCACACAAACATTTGTCGAAGTTCCTTTCTGCAATCCCGTCGCCACTGTTTCCCCGTCGACTCCCGATTCACACAAACACCTTCACCCGATGTTGCAAAGACAAACAAAAGACGACGTCTGGCTCCTCTCCCGACTCCAGCCGCCGTCAACTGAGGATGCTATCACGCACGCACGCGCGTACAGCCCACCGCAACCAGCTACGCTCAGACTGAGCTCCTCCAAGTTGCTGATAAAAGTGCTTTCCTCCGAATGACATTAGAGCTCCCGACGTTTCCATTAATCGAGAGGGCGGGCGGGCGTTCTGGCAGAATCATACGAGAAATGCAAAGCCACTTTGCATGCGGTGGGACGCTTGTGGAGGAGGAGGAGGTGGAGGAGGAGGAGTGGGGTGGCAGTCCGGCGGGGTAAAGTAGTTAGGAGGCTGACAACAGGGCACGGGAGATTACGATGGTAATCTGTCAAAATGCAGCAGATGACTGCTTTAATCTGTATGCAAAAAGAGGAACATCTGCAAAAAAATGCAAAATTGTCTTCACTGGAGGTTATGCCAGCCAGCTCACGAAAAGATGCTCCAAAACATGTTGCCAACTCGAGACTTTTCGGAACTTCAAGAGGACAATTGCGTGTTTCGATCTCGGGAATTCATTCATCCGGGCCGAAAGAAGACCCCGTGGGTTACTTTCTTCTCCGACACCAGGAGACGACAGTTGATTTCTGTTTTTAACAACAGACATGTGGCAGACAAAAATGACACCCAGACAGAGACGTATTTCCGCTTCAGACAAAACTGACACCTGATGACACCTCAGGGAGTGCAAAATAAAGGTTGGAGCTCCAAACGTGTCTCAGAAAACCATGTTGCCTTGCCCAGACGACACAAATATTAATACTGCATCCCTCCCACCTTTGCGAGACGCAGAGATGACAAGAATCTGATAGTAACCAGATGCCATTTGAAGGTAGGGGTGGCGGAGCACGGAGGAGATAGGATGACTCTCTCTCCGAAAATGAAACGCAGCAACAGCAGTGTGATATTAATAGCTCAGGCATTAACGTTGATTGATTCCCTGCCCCCCCCCCTCTATTGGCACCATTGTGTCAGGGGGAAATGCACGGCAAATAATGAAACAACCCACCAGAACGAGATTTTTTTTTTTGATGATGCAACCAGGAGGTGCCGTGTGGCAAATTTACGTCGAGACGAATAATGATAATCGTCTGGAAAATTACTGTGTGTGTGTGTGCGCGCGTGCATCGGGGTTAAAAAATAAATAAAATTACCCACCACCATAACTAAACACACAGATGGCAAAGTTGATTTAGCGTACCTCTGGCAAGAGCAGTCTTGGAAAATAAACTCAAAAGCTGTTTGACCTAAATACTGACGGGCCCTACTTTCAAAACAATGAAAACTCATAAGCGCTAACGTGATTAGCAGAACGGCTTTCCTCCCCCGACTGATATGCAACACAGTTAACTGTAACAAAAAGTCTAATTAAAGTAGAGCTAAACCTTTTTTTGAAGCATCTGCCACTACTAGTACTACCACAAAAACATCCCGGAAAGTGAGCTTCAGACTTCAGAGATTGATCAAAGAGTCCGAAAAGAAGACACAATTACCGGTTGATCATTTTTCAAAACCATTCAGCCGCAGCGTGAAGTATCTTAAGAGTTTGTGCGGCACAATGCACTGATGTCACCGTCAGCTGCGTACGCGCGCGCACGCGCACGCGCACACGCACACACACACACACTTAAAGCTGCTCAAAAGCCGCCTCCTGTTCGCTTTGATGATAACAGCGCGGCTTAAAGATGAAGCCGAAACAGTCCAGTATGAGCTTCATCTCGAGGGGCGGCGGTGGCGGGGGGGGGGTGGGAAAGCAACAATCCTATTTACCGTTATGGTCTTTTCCGAGAGAACGAGAGGAAAAGAGGGTTCATTATTTATGAATATTGCTTTTCACCGTGTCAGCTCAGTGCCTCGGTGTATTGATCCAGACAGCAAAGTGGTCACTGCACCAGGGAGGACGGGACCATCAAATCAGACTCGAGAATACGGAGGGCATAGAAGGTATTGCACATCAACTTATCAGTCTTTAGTTACGGCAGACGCTTAACGTCTGTCTTTTGAAAACTATTATTCTAATTCCATCCATTTAATCCGCTTAACATCATGAAGGTCGCGGGGTACTGGAGCCAGCAGTCTTCGGGGAGTAGGGCGGGGGTATACCCTGAAGCGGTTGCCAGACAATCGCTGGGCATACATGGGCGAACAACCATTCGCGCTCACACGCGCACGCACGCGCACACACACACACACACACACAACTCTATCCTATCATGCATGTTTTTGGAATGTGGGAGGAAACCGGAGTACCCGGAGAAAAGCCACGCAGGCAAAAGGAGAACAGCAAACTCCACACAGGAAGGCCGGAATCGAACCCTGCACCGTGAGGCGGACGTGCTCACCGGTCGTCCGCAGCGCTCTCATTCCCAGTGATGAAAATGTCCGGCTGCAGACTACTTCCTCTGGGTTGGCCGAATGTGGTCGAGTGCCGTCATTAATTTGGTTTCCTGCAGGTGACGTCTGAGTCAGCACTTGAGTAAAAACTCCATCCCGCTACGTGATGACTTTGTCACTTTCAAAAGTCACATTTGCTCTCCGTGAGAAGATCCCTGTGGCGGCCAGGACATTTCAGGGTGCACCGAGATGCAAAAGAAGAGCTTGCAAAGCATCTCTCATGTAATAAAGGAGACATGGGTTTTTTTTTCCCTTTGAATTTAAAGTTGTTTGTAAAGTGTATAATTAGGATCCTCGCCCAGCCTAGCCCACAAATCATGCACGGGGAACATCAGAGCCCAGGCGGAATTATGGAACGTTCTGATATTTGGGTCACTTGATTTAGCGACACATTGCTCAAAACCAAATTAGGCTGTGACACTACACTGCCAACGACTGCCACAATAAAACCCGCTGTGAAATTATCTCTCTGACAAAAATCGAGCACTAAAAACCATGAACTTGGTCAGGGTATAACTTTTGCGACAGCTTTTTATGAGATTATCCTCGGTGAGCGTACAACGAGACCTCTCTCTCGTCTCGTAGCGGCAGCGGCCGCTTCCTGACTCCCCGAGTGTTTGTTGGGGATTTCCTGTTTTGGGTTAGGTTTCCAAAAGCAGGAGTGACAACGTGTCAGTCGCGCCCGCTGGGCCGACGGCAGAGTGCGCACGTGAACGACGGCTCTCTTTGGGCTTCAGATGCTCGCTGTTTCAAAAGGCTTACTTGTGGTGCGGCCACAGAAGGCTCCCCGTTGACAACAAAGACCAAGTGTGCAATGACAAAGGGAAACTTACCACTATCACGCGACCGTTCAGTTTCAATTCCTGACACACGTTTTTATTATCTACCACTTATTAATAACGGCAGCACAGAAAAAAATTAAAATTCCACTTGGAGATCGTATCGGTGTCTGGTCAGATGTCTTTAAAACGTGAGTATTGTCATAATACAGCGGTTGGCTTATCATGACACTCTAAGAATGTTAAAATATTAATATGGACTCGACAATTTCAAGTATTGAATCAATTTGAACCTTGAATGGACTAATACGACTTCCACTATTTTTTTTATGTACCGTATTTTCCACACTGTAAGGCACACCTAAAAGCATTCAATTTTCTCAAAACTGACAGTGCGCTTTATAATCCAATGCGCCTTTTCTAAGGATCAATATTCTGATTTCTTGGACGTAGTATTTTAAATGTCCTGTGACACGCTTTGTTACTGCTGCAGCAGTTGTGAAAGCCCAAGATAAATAAAGCTGTATTGTATTGTATTGTATTGTATTGTATTGTATTCCTTTAGCATAGCTCCATCTGGTGGATGTGTAACGCTATTGTAGCTTCTAATCCACGCAAACTCATTTTTGTCGCGGGCCACATTGTTGTTATGGTTTCCATTGAAGGGCCGGTACGAATTTTGGGAAACCATATAAATGTTTAATCACCTCCGCATATTACATACACAGCGCACATCAAATTGATGGAGAACTAGTTTTAAAAATTGAAGTCAAGAATAATGACCGTCATTGTGGATTACATATAACAATTGAAATTTTGGTTCAGACATTCGCAAGCGTCATGGAACTTGACATGCTTGATTTGCTTTCGCGGGCCACATAAAATGATGTGGCGGGCCAGATCTGGCCCCCGGGCCTTGACTTTGACACCCATGTTCTATTCTATTCTATGCGCCTTATAATGCAGTGCGCCTTAAATATGAAAACAGTTATAAAATAGGCCATTAAGCGCCTTATGGTGCGGAAAATACGGTACATATTTACTTTTGACGCATGCGCGTGTGCACATAAAGTGAACTTGCAAGAGCAACAACACGCCGCCCAAAATGACATGTCGTCACATGCAGAGCGTACCAAACCCCTGTAAAAATATAAAGAGAAAATATGCACAAAATATGCACAAATACACAAGCGTACACAATATGCGGAAAATATCTTTGCATACAAGTCGCCATTCCTGTCGCTCTCCAGAATAGATCCACGGAGCACTGTTGATCGAGCGCATGAGATGCCAAGTGGAGAGCTAATAGCTATTCTCATCTTACCTTCACCACAGCGTGCCAACAGACTTCATTTCACATTGAGAAGACTGAACCTCTGTGCTCGAAAAATGCTACAAACACTTTTTCCATTCATCCTGGAAACACGGGTTGAGCTATTAAAAAAAATAAAAAAAGTGCATTGTTTACTCACAGTTCTCTCTGTATTTGCTCAGGCCGCGAGCGCTAGTTTCGGCTCAGGATGCCGGCCCGTGCACGTGGACGCCTCTTGCGCACAAAAGTCCCGTCAGTGCTGCCGCCTCCGCCGCCGTCCCTTGAGGTCATCAGAGTGTCACGGCCCCGCGGTGCCGCCTGTAATAAATGAAAGCAGTATTAAGGTCCTCATATATTTATTTCGATATCTTTTGAGATCACTTTTATAGATAGTCACGCGACATAAAATGCCACCAGGTGACGGTATCACTCTAAAATTGCTTTCCAGTTCCCTCAGCATGGCTTGGCCAGTTGGGGGCAGTAGAGGATAGTCATACGGATACAACTGCACATGGAGCCGCTCTCAGCTCCTCATGTCGGCGCTAATGCCTGTCTTTCTTCGTAGAGGATGAAGAATACATGACGGAGGGGGGTTTTGTGGTCTGTCTACGTGTGTTGCTGCACCATTTATATTCACATAACCATTATTTGGAGCGTCATCGCACACAACGTAAAAGCTATTCGTTAGACAGTGTGTCAGCCAATGGTGTTTCCCCACCGTGTTAGCATGAATCTAGTAGCCTTTTCAGGCATATCCATGCAATTGTTTTAAATACACAAACATGTAATTCTCTTATGTTTGATGGTGGTAACCTTCAACTGGCAGTGAAAATTAACACGTTGAAGCCTGTTTTCGAATTGTTATTTCCTCACTCTATCTGCCAGATGGCTGATTGTTTAGAATCGAATTTGCTGCAACTATACAGCACTCGAAGTTTATGCTCGCAAGGCACAAAAAAAAAAAAACAGCACCATTGTATTTAAGTTTTATTAGTTTTGCTGTACGGTGGTTGACTTCTCATTATAAAGCGTTGCCTCTTCAGTTAAAGGGTAATGATGCCGACATTGATTCGTTTTGAGGAACATGCAAGCGTATTTTTGTAAGCTGTGCTTGTTGACGCGCCGAATGAAGCAGCTGCCTGAGAACAATGCGAATCCCCCCCCCACAAAGTTGGCTTCTGCGCCATGCGCAGGCTACAGCGTCTGGGTTCGGACATCAGTGGCTGGGAAAAGAACAGATGTGCGCACAGCCAATCCAGCTGTGGTGCAACACATGATAAGTGTGGGACAAATGGCGGGGAAAGAGGGGGTCAGGGGGGGGGGCAATGGGAACTCTCAGGCATTTCAACTGTTTGCAATGAAATGAAGTCTTTTAGACAACTTCTAGCAAGACACTACATTGTAATTTGATTTTTTCAAAAAACACTGCTCTAAAACATAATTTAGGTCTTCCCATTGACACAAATGAAAACACAAGCACTTTTATGTTTCGCCAAATACTTTGCTCTCTGCGCTTGACTGGCGACCACTCCAAGATGTACCCCCCACCTCTTGCCTGAAGTCAGCTGGGATGAATCCAGCACACCGGTGACACGACCGAGGATAAGCGGTGCAGAAAATGGGGGACTAGATACTACGGTCGACATCTATCTCCGTCTATAATCGTAGTTTTTCCACCAAACCACGGGGTTGGGTCAGGAACGTGTGTACGCACACACAAGGCGCAAATGGTCAGAAGGCAGCTGCTCATCAAGCTGTTTTGGATTGTGTGACTGCAAAGCCAACCTGCTCACACGGTGGCCTTGCATCACAAGAGCAGACACAGATGCTGCCTTGAAGAGGTGCGAAAGGACACGGAGGTTGGCGTTTCACCCCCGAGGGGAAGAAAGAGCGGCGGCGGCAGGCCTGAGCTGCCTGTAACATGCTGCTGCCATGGAAACTCCCATAAGACAAACGGTCTGGCAGAAAAGCACGGCATGGTAATTTCCTGACCTTGAAATCTCAATGCTGCTCGTCTGGATGGCAGGTGGAGATGGAGAGCCGCAAAAAAAAACCTCAAGACAAAAAACATGATTTAAATTTTTTTTTTTTTTTTTAAACTGGAAAGCCAACGCCTTGTGTGAAAGGGATCTTGGAAGCCAAATGGTCGGGATTGATTTATTGGATACAGAGTCCATTTGTTTCCATTTCCACACGGACAGGGCGTAGGGATATAATCTAACGGGGGAGAAAAAAAAAGTGAACAGTGAAGAAAGTGACAGACTTGTTTTCCTGCGCCGCTTAGTTCACTTAGAGCGTACAAAGGGATAATCCCTTCTTAATAGACTTAAAGGCACTTTAACTGATCTCCCAGCTGTCTGCGTCGCCGCCGGGAAAGCCTTCCTTCCGATCCAGGTCAGAATCCGACGCACATTCCAAAAGTGCCTCAGATGGACTCAATCTCCCAGGCACGAAATTCGCAAATTGAACAGCCGTCCAGGCACGCACGGTGTGTGTGTGTGTGTGGGGGGGGGGGGGGGGGGAGAACATGGATTGGTTTGTGGAATTCCAGATGTAAATTAACACCCGGATTAAGGACATCTTCAAACGTTCTCACATTAGCGGGAACGAGAACATTTCAGGATCGCTCTGAGGAAATCGTTTTTCCCATTTCGTGCCAGCGAGGAGGCTGAGGGCACAACTATCGCGAAATGGAGGCTGTCGCGCTAAACCCTGCAGGCATCTGGACTAAGCTAATGTTAGCAAGTACCTTTATTGTGGGTCATTTAGCTAGGTGTCCTTTTATCAGGACAATGAATCTGCTTGCAAAAAAAAAAAAATTACTTCACTCAACTATCGAGATTTTATCTACCAAAAGTCAATGAATGGATGTCAAAGTTCAGAATCAATGTTGATCATTTTTCAAAAAGCAAAGGTGAAGCTACCACTTTTCTCCAGCAGATGGCAGCGCATAGCCAATTTGTTGTGGCGACTCAGCGGATTTCAGCATTCAGCAAAGTCACACGACGTCATCTGATGGCCTTTTTGCTCCGCGCTTGTGCTCGTGCTAGTTTCGGGGCACCAACTACGTCCGGGGGCGGGGTTATCATGAAGATCGCAGATGTAGAGGAATGACTCCCTGGACGCACGGAAGCTTTGCACAAAGTGGCGAGCGGTGAACTCCGGCACTATTGTCGTCCCACCAGAAGAGCGATCGCGGCTATGCCGGCGGGATAGCATGCGATCTCCAATTCGCCGCCAGCCTCGTGATCATCTACAAACAATATAAGCGTTTGCTGATTGCGTGTCCCTGACCGTTACATACGACATGCAAGTATAATTGATGCTATGCTATGTTGTCGAGCAGATGCTGACAGTGCATCATATTTACTGGTTGTAAAGTGTCCTGGAGTGTTTTGAAAGGTGCTTGTAAATAAAAAATATTATTATTACTGCTATTATTAGCGCAGGCTAGCTCATAACTAATAAGTAGTGCAGGCACCAAATGAGGTTTTTTTTGGGGGGGGGGGGGGGGGGTGAAAAAGGAGTATGAGCTTGTGCCTGAGCCACACAGCTGGCGCTTTTGGAAATAAATGTCAGAAAGAGTGACTGACTTTAATCTGGCTACATCGATTGAAGTACACGATTCAATTTATGGATTGTTCACCGACCAGGATGCGCATTTGTCACTGGAAAAGCATCAACAGCGAGTAATGTAATGCTCACAAAAAGGTTGCGACGTCCCAATACTGCTGTCAATACGTGGAAGCAACAGCATGCGCCTTACCTTAAAGTTTGCTAAACGGTAAATAATTCAAGCGGCGAGTGAGAAGGGATGTGGGTCAGAGCTAATCTGCATACGTTTCCAAGCGAGCCCACGTCACGTAAACGCGGAAGCGCACTGCAGGTTGAGCATCGCATCGATTGAGGTTGCACGTTGAGCGCGAGCGTGGCATGACAATGGCCTGCGCCGATGGCGTGACGAGTTGACAGCTGTTTGGCATGCGGATCGGGGGTACTTTGAGGTCATCGACATGGAAATAAACTTCTTTGGATGCGATGCTTCCTCAGCCCCCCTCGAAATGAAGGCGGAAAAACAAATCTGGGGACAAATAAAGCTGGATGGGCCGACTTAGGTGTGATCACTCCATTCGTCAAGTCAATGCGTCATTGCTAAAGATTTGGCTGAAATAAAGTCTGCTCCACCGGTGTTAAATGATATAAATTATGTTTGCATGGCGGCATGGGCCGATTACCGTGGTTTTCCAAAGTCAAGGTTTCAATGACCATCACTGGTAATAACCACTTATTTTCTTTTTGAGGGGACTTTTTTTTTCTCTCTCCTCCTCAGCTGAGCAGAGAGGGGAGGGCCAAAGACGGGGAAAATAGAAGGACGACTTTTTGCATTGTCGATTCGTGCGCATTGTTCACATGTTGCCAGGGGGGTACTAGTTAGCCCCAAAGGACAACATGAGCAACCTGCAGGTCTACCAGTAGTGGGAAATTGCCTTCCGAAAAAGAATTAAAACTGACGAAAAACGTTCAGTCTTTTTATTTCTTTCAACTTAACATGGTAGACGCTTCTTAATGTGTAGTCGAAAATGTAAATAAAATGCATTGTGTTCAGCAAAAGCAAAATGGCCGTATATATTTAATTACCCAAATATTGAAAAAGGACATTCTAGAGATGTCATTTTAATACGATGACATTTTTGCTCACGGTTATCGTACGCCCAGAACCAACGATCGACCCAAGCGCTTGATAACGCTGCTTGCTGAGCTTCACCGCACTCAAGAATGAAAAGGAAGATGACAATGGACCAAAATTTGGGGCAAATTGATGCAGACAGGCGCACGATGACGTGGTTTATCAAGCAAACAAAACAAAACAAAAAAAAAAATCCTTCTTCTGTCAAGACAAGCTAAGCTTTCGCTGAACTCGGGAAGAAGACAAAAATGATGCATTTAGCGTCTCTTAACAGGCCTAAAGCCACTTTTGATTTAACTCCCAACCCAAGTCGTTCCTGGTCGAGGTGTAAGCGCAAACTAAGCGCCGGCGCCGTGATTGACGGGTGATCAGTTCACTTGTAAAGCAGAGACGCACGGAGGCAAAGAAAAGGATGTGATGAGCTCATGGCACACAATCACGCTTGATGACGCCGAGTCGGAGGCCTTTTGACGTACGTGCGTGTGCGCGCGTTTTATCTCTCGCAGGAAACGAGAGAAAAGCCCTTCAATTTCCTCCTGCCTTAATCTCATGCTGCCCACACAGCGCGGGGAAGGCACTTCTTCTGTTTCAAACTTCCCGTCCTTCCTCCCGACACCCGTGACGCGATGTTATTCGCGGCGGCCCGCTTTCTCTTATCGAGCGGGCTCCCGCAAAACAAGCGTTTAATCTTAAAACAAACATAGCGGCGATAAGCGATTCCAAACGACTGAAGCTTCTTCGGCTTCAGGAATGCGTCGCGCCACCTGTGAGACTTTCACCCGTTCCGCTGGTCTTTTTGCTTTGAGATCGTTCCCGCCGGTCAGGAGGGCCGGGGGTTCGTTTGGAACACGAGTCGGGCGCTATTTTGAAAATCGGGTTTCGGGGGGGGGGGGGGACTTTCGAGACATTGGAAAAGCCATTGCAACTCACGAGTGAGTGCATTACTTCGCAATAACCTTGTATGTCAATGTAGCGTCAATCATAAATCTTTTTTTTTTAAATTAAATACAGAGGTGCGCCGATTTACTGATTTGCCAACTAATCAATGACCGTATTTTCCACACTAAAAGGCGCTAAAAGGATTATGAGGCGTACCTTCAATGAATGGCTTATTTTGTCATTTTTTTTCCAAATATTGGACGCAATCTAAAATGCATCCACTAGATGGAGCTACGCTTGAGGAAAGTCCAACAGAACGATCAGATGTCAATAAAACTTATTTAATCAAGCCGCGACACAGTTCACTTAACCAACAGCAAGTTATGGACTCGTTCACGTTGAACTCTCTTGCCGCTGCTCTATTTCCGTGTTCAACTGCGTTAGTCGATCGCCTTAAGTTTGAACTCTGCGTTGTAAGCTTGTCTCTACCAAGGAGCCATTTTGGGGTTGACACATTACCATAATAACCATACACAAGGCGCATCGGCTTTTAAGGCGCGCTGTGAGCTTTTAAGAAAATGGAAGGCTTTTAGGTGTGCCTTTTATTGCGGAAAATACGGTAGCAAATGAATCCATTTTCAAATCTTGTAAGGCTTGAAATAACTTTTGTCTTTGAGTAATACTTTTGCTCATTGTTTGACCTCATTTAAGGAGAAACGTTGTCACACTTTTGCTCTCTATCTGCAATCTTTCGGGGAGTTGAGTTATTGATCCTGACAGGCAGACGATTGGGGAAACAAAACCATTTTTCTCTCTTGGCTTGAAATGAAATAAATACATTATGTCCTGAGGACTGTGTGAGCTTTAGTTAAAAGGACCAAAGATGCGTACGTCTTCTGACCGACCCATGACAGCAATTCAATCAACTTCATAATTGTTCAAGGAAGAAGAGGCCTGGAGGTTGTTCAATTGGGAATTTGAGTGACATTTTCAAGACCCAGAAGCTGTCCGACAAAGAGCCAGCAGGCCCGCGGAGCGAAAAAAAAATAAAAATAAAAATATTTAAAGAAGCAAAACCTGACCAGGCGCTTCCCTTGAAGCGGCGCAGCCATTGTCGGCTTTCCAGTCGTGGTTTAGTGGAAACGACATGCGAGTTACGCCATCCCACATGACCTTATTGGGTCCATCAAATCAAATCTTCATTTCAATAAGAAACAAACTTCAAAACATGTGGAATGCAACATTCAATTGCCTTCATCTTAGTACAAGCTTTACCTGTATGACCAAAACATTTATGTGGAATAAATCTGATTATATTTATGATACTATGGGTGATTTTTTTTTGTTTGTTTTTTTTGTTTGTGAAAAACCACCGGAAGAGGACCCTTATGCAACATAAAATATTGCATCCCTACTTTTAATAACCAGACGAGAGAAAAAGAGAATTTGTGAGTTGAGAAAACGTGAGAGATCACTCAAAACATTTATCTTCGTGTTAATCAGATTCAAATTAAACGTCTGGACTTTTCAGAGACAAAAGAAAATGAATTGGTCGCTAGTCAGGTAACACTCATATTCACCGTGAAAAAAATATTTCACAAATTACACTATGTGAACTTCTGGGCATGACCATACATGTCATATATTCAGTTATGTGTTACTTCAAAATATACAGTATATACTGTATATATATATACATATATATATATATATATATATATATATCCATCCATCCATTTTCCGAACCGCTTGATCCTCACTAGGGTCGCGGGGGATGCTGGAGCCTATCCCAGCTGTCTTCGGGCAGTAGGCGGGGGACACCCTGAATCGGTTGCCAGCCAATCGCAGGGCACACAGAGACGAACAACCATCCACGCTCACATTCACACCTAGGGACAATTTAGAGCGTTCAATCAGCCTGCCATGCATGTATTTGAAATGTGGGAGGAAACCGGAGTACCCGGAGAAAACCCACGCAGGCCCGGGGAGAACATGCAAACTCCACACAGGGAGGCCGGAGCTGGAATCGAACCCGGTACCTCTGCACTGTGAAGTCGACGTGCTAACCACTGGACTACCGGGCCGCCTATATATATATTAAGAATAGCCAAGTTTTAGAATTGCACTGCGTTCATTTGATCTGACTGAGCTCTTGATGACATGCAGTTGTAGAGACAACTATTAGTCTGCAATGAATACTATAATGTACTCCCAGTCCTTCGTTTCAAGATTTTTTTTCCTCAACCGAAATGCTTTGCATTTTAGTTTAACACCCCTGATTGTCCAAGGAGCCTCCGCTTCTTGTTGCACCTCTACAGGAACTTTGCATTAGGCTGCTCACACTCAAGGCAGCCTCCTATCAGGTGCTGGTGGCCGTGGGTATACTTTACAGCATTTGGAATGTAGTCCATTGCTCAAATGAGACCTCTAATCTCTCGAGTTACTGCTGTCGTAATTATTCAGCAAGCTTGTTGACTGTCCAGACATCATCCAGTGACAAATATTGAAGCTCAGGAGGATCGTGGTGCAAAATGTTACGTGAGGCGCAACAGCGGGAGCCAAGTTAAGCTTCTTCAATGGAAGTCTGGGCAAAGTTAGTTAGCGAGTTGGAGAAGTAATGTGCGAACTCGGCTTCTTTTATTTTGGCCTTGGCAGCATCTTTTTAAAAGATGCATCGACCGCGTAAACACACAGGACGCCATCCGGGTAGTTGAACTTTGGGGAGAGAAATGCAAATTGAATGTTTTTAAGGGAACAAGCATGATAGCAGCGCTATAGTTAGCACGTCGCAAGAAAGCTAATGCTAAGATGCTAGGCCCGCGATGTGGTGCCTGGCTCGCCGGTTTGTGTGTGCGGAAAATGCCCAGATCTGTTTACCTCACAAGCGCGAGGACGGCCAGTGACGACGGGCCTCTCCGGTAGCTCCTTGCGGCGGTGAATCCGGAGCGAAATATCCTCATGGGCCACAGGGAGCAAATGCCGGGAGGAGCCTACGGTGGGATGATGCCCTCCCTTTCGTGTCTTCTCTTCTCAGTGTGAAGCGCTCTGGTCCCGCTGGTGACCACGTTAGCGGCACCGGCTAAAACTTAGCATCCGTCCGCGCGAGGGTGCTCGTGAAAAAAAAAAACACCGCTAGCAATTAGTCGCTTGCCTCAAAGCAGTCCGGGGAGTATATGCCGTTCGCACGGCTGCTTCTGAGTCCGTCACGGCCTGTGTTTGTGACGCGTTTTAGCGGGAGCAGACGGCTTGTCAGAAGGGAGCAATTTGCCTTTGAGTGCCGCTAAGTGTTACCGCTAGCTTTCGGATCCTCTCGCTTGACAAATGGCCGTCGCGCGAATGTGACGCTAGCATCTGCTTTCAAGCAGGCGCTCGCAAATGACGTATGTTTTCTGGCTCAGTGGCGCAAAAAACACAAGTTTTTGTCGGTTTTTGGATTTCTTATAAATTGTGTGTGTGTGTGTGTGTGTGTGTGTATTCTCTCTCTCTTTTAACTGTCACACTGACATTTTTGTTCTCTTTTTCTCCCTTTTGTTTTCCTTTTGGCCGCGAGGACTAATTCAATTCTTTCCAGCATATTGAGCATCTGCATTCATGTCATACATACAGTGCATGCTGCCGCCGCTGCTCGTCATTTCCATGCCTGGTGTGGGAATCCTCCAGGGAACATCTGAAAGTGGGAGATATCACCGAGGGCCAAGCATGTGATCCTGAGCTGTGTGCACTCCACACTGGCTTATGGTCAAAAGGATGCTGAAAAGCACACCCATGCCAAAAAAAGTGGAGCTGCACAAATCCACACTTTTCTGAGTAAATACTGTATTACCAGGAACATCAAATAATTGTCAATAACATTAAAATCTGATCCATCGTCCACAGATACATCATGTAGTTTGTTATACTGAGGGAAAAAAAAGTGGTGCAGTTCCGACTCCACTTATTGATGGCAGGCCAAAGAACCATTCCACATGACTCATTTGCTCACAGTCTAATGGTCTGTGCGACATCCTGTCAAATAATTCGCCATCAGATCATGTAGAATCAATTAATGAGAGCGAGTTCCATCTCTAAATGTTTCACATGGAGAATCGCGAGTTCTGTCGAAGACGTTGTCACGGAAACCTTTCGACAAAATTCAAAAGGATTCACACATTGCTAATTATGGAAACGGAAATCCAAGGGCTAGCTCATGACCATCAAAAACTTCAATACAGTTCATTTTTAATAAATTTTATTTCGTTGAACATTTCATGCCTAGCATATTTACAAAAAAAAAAAGACTCACAGAAAGTAGCAACTTTGGCTGTGAGCATTTGTGTATTTACAACAACAGAATACCAAATCCCAATTGCATTCACGTTGAGATCGGTGCCACAAACACAAACTGCAACAAGGGATCCGAAATGTCTTTATACGGTCGATATCAACACCTCTGTTCACATGTCGCATTGAAAAAAAAAATCTGAGCTGTTCTGGTTGGCGTTTCCTGACATTTGAGTTGCTTTCCAGCAGACACCTAAAGGTCTGATGCTGCGAAAGGTCTCCGCTTGTAAGCCGAAACTCCAAAACTTTCAGGAAAAGCTTGCTGGAACATCTGAACTTTGTTTAGGGTTACTTGAAATGGCGGCCGTTGCGCGATGCACGCGTTTGAAAGTGAGTGGTTCATTCCGAACACGAGCACATCCCCAGATATAAAAGGGTGTGCACACTTGTGAAACCGCGTTCTCTCACTTGTTTATTTTTACTTCCCCTTTTAAAACCTTTTTTTTTTCAACTACCGGTAAGTTGTACAGGTTAACTCTCACATTAATAGTGGGAATAGCTTTGTAAATGACTTATCTTGGTCTCATTCTTTTAATACCGCATAACCTGACCATTTGAACAGGGGTGTGCAGACTTCTTATATTCACAGTTTAACTAATTGAGTAAAATTCTGGAGAACCCCAGCCAAGACTTTTAACATGAGTTTATGACTCATTGTTTTGTTGTGTGAGTTTAATATGGGGTGACTTTTTTCCATAATAAAGGGGAAAAAAAGCTTTTGTAAAATTTGTTTGTTTGATTTTTTTTGGGGGGCGGGGGTCATCATATGAGGGCATACTGAGAAAATAAATACAAATTTGTGCATGAGCATGCATGTGTTTTGATTGATTTTTGACCTTCTCGCCAGCTCTGTCGCAGGGTTGCTCTCTGTTGAAAATTCTCAGGATGAAATTTGACGTTGACTGCATTTCCCCCAGATGAGCAGACCCCATAGCAAAAAAAAAAAAACAACAACAAAAAAACTTCAGGGTGTGCTGTGGTTTGCTTTTTTCCACGCCATTAACCTGCAGACAAAGAAAACAATCAAAGGGAGAGGCAATTCGTGATGACCACAATGGAACAGGAAATGGAACTTATCAACAGAGTGGGAAGTCTCACTTCCCAGTATGTATCTACATTATTCTCATTTGACATAAAAATGATTTTTCAGGGGGCGGCCCGGTAGTCCAGTGGTTAGCACGTCGGCTTCACAGTGCAGAGGTACCGGGTTCGATTCCAGCTCCGGCCTCCCTGTGTGGAGTTTGCATGTTCTCCCCGGGCCTGCGTGGGTTTTCTCCGGGTGCTCCGGTTTCCTCCCACATTCCAAAAACATGCATGTCAGGCTGATTGGACGCTCTAAATTGTCCCTAGGTGTGAGTGTGGGCGTGGATGGTTGTTCGTCTCTGTGTGCCCTGCGATTGGCTGGCAACTGATTCAGGGTGTCCCCCGCCTACTGCCCGAAGACGGCTGGGATAGGCTCCAGCACCCCCCGCGACCCTAGTGAGGATCAAGCGGTTCGGAAAATGGATGGATGGATGGATGATTTTTCAGTATTTTCACCACGGCAAATAAATTTCTCCCTGGATTTTGTATATTGGCTGCCATCTGCTGCCTCGTTTTTGTCATCGCTACAACCCGATCGCAGGACCTGACTGCGTGTCTGAACCACATGAGTGACATTGCGGTTGTGCTTTCGTCATCCCGGCAATTGACCTTTGACCTTTACAGAGTCCGCAACAGTGTTTTTTTTTTTTTCTCTCCCCAAATGATGTGCGTGGCGCAGGTATCTTGGGGCGCCGTTGAACGTCTCCTTGCATGATGTGGAAATAAATACAGAAAAAGGCCATGCAGAGCCTCATTGAGGTTGAGTAAGTGGACTTTGGCCTTCCCCGTTTAGGAGGAAGGAGGTCGTCCATGTTACACCATAGGGGCCCTTAGTGTCGTAAGTGCTGACACGTGTGTGTCATCATCCGTCAGTCACACGCATGGAAACACCGGGAACATAAGTAAGACTACTTGCGTCCACAGCGGGAGCTGTTTGCAATATTTTTACCCTCTTGCAGGTACAACCGAAATATTCGGAACAGCGCCTGCGCTGTGACATAATTTAGTCAAAATACACTGAATAATTTATTTATGTAATTTTTTTGTAGATATTTCATATACATATTTAATTGTTTACATATATGTGGATATACTGTACAACAAACATTATCATTATTTTTATTTTATTTTTTTAACATCCCCTGTCAAGTGATATTAAGTGGCTAAAAACTGTATCAAAGTACCGTCTTTGATCATCCATTGGTCCAGTTCTTCCATCTCCAGCTCCAAAACTGAAGGGACGTCTTCTTCAAACATGGGCCTGGACGCACAAAACGGCATTTTGACCACCTTGCTACAAATGTTTCGTTACGGTCACTTCATTCAAAATGCGTACAAAAGACTTGCTATCGGTCACACGAGGAAACAAAGGTTGTCGAATAACGAGCCCGCTTGGAGTGAGCTACTTTATTGTATCAGATTATTTTCCGAATAAATTCTGATCAAACTTGAGCTTTTTGACGAATAAAGTCCAAAATTAAATGGAACGTCATGAAAAAGTGTGCATTATCGTCAATTAATGCTATGCTACAATCCAACTGATTTTTGCTCCTTCTGGTTTGCCGGCCTTGGTAGTGAATAATTCAGTTATGCAGATACTGCAGAAAATGACTTGTACTGTAACTGTAAGAGACTCAGCAAAATGCTGCAATGTTTGTCATTTTCTTTGTGGAGGATAAACAATATATGCCTGTGAATATTGTTATGTTATCCTTTTCCCTGTGTTTCTCCACAGTTTGCATTCAAATACCAGTTGCTTGAAAGGTTCTTTCAAGTGAACCAAATTTTTATAGGGGTTTTTTTTCCTTCTCACCACCATAGATTGATTCTGTAATTGTATAAAAATAAGTATATCCACGTACATCGGCACTTTCTCTGTGCTGGAGCCATCCAGATATGGATCCTCCTTTCTGGACTCTAAAACGAACAAAACAAAACAAACCAAAACAGAATTTGGCGTGTCGCTGAACTTACGGGGTACATCTTGTGGCACTGTAACAACGTACCTCGAACGGCAGCCTCCATTTTGAACCTGCGCTTGAGGAAGAGGGCGAACATGATGATGGCGATGATGAAGACCACCAGGGCCACCGGGATGAGGATGAGGGTGATGCTGAGACCCTCGTCACTCTGGGGGCTCAAGGTCGAGTCCAGCGAGTGTGGGTCATCTGTGCTCCCTTCTGACAAAATAATAATCAGAATGATAATAATAATTATAATTATAATAATGATAATAATAATAATAATTAGCACGGGCATATACATATATATGCATCAAAAATATTGACCTGCAGTGTCCACTCCTGAGCCGAGATCTTCTATTTTATCTTCTGGTGCCAATGCTGAAAAATAATGTGAAACTTTCCTCAAAAATGTCATTTGGCTCTTTTCAGCTGAACAGAAACGAAAGGGATCTCTGATCGGACCTGGGTCCATGTTGCTCTCCTGGCTGGGCGAGGGCTCCAACGTTGGGGGGGTGTCCGAGGTGGATGATGCGGGCTCTACAAAAAAAAACGGTTGTTGTGCCGCCACCATTCTCTTCTTAGCAAAGTTAACATGGATGCTATGATATTTCTACATTGGTTAAATTCTTTTTACACTTGAACGGTATGAATGTTTGAAAATGAGACCAACAATATGATTGATCAAAGATTTTTTTTCTGATGACGGTATTTATCACGATTATATATTTTTTTATTTTTGTTGTTGAAATAAATGTCAACAGCTATCCATTGCCCATATTCTTTTTTGGGGGACTATTTTGCACTTATGTACTGCATAAGTCTTCTAAAACTTGTCAATTTAGTCTGATGAGAAAGATGGCAGACGGCTTAAATGTATTGCGACGTCAAGTCCAACCTGAGGTTTTCGTGTCCTCCACAACGTGTTCTTTTTCTTCTGTCCCCTCATTTTGGCTTGACACTACCACAACAACAACAAAACACTCTTATGAATCGTGCAACGGGCCTATATCATGTAGGAAGAATTCATCGGCCGAAATAAATAAATAAATAAATAAATAAAAACCAAACAATTTCTGTCCCAGGTCTCAAGTCATTCGTAAGCCTCCCTTTCATGCATTTTCACTGGATGACTTTTTGGGTCAAATGAATACAGTAACTCAAAAAGTTGGGTCGGTCCCTTTGGGACCTTTTTTTTTTTTTTTTTTTTTTTAAATCAACCCAACGCTCACATTCACACCGATGGACCATTGTTTAAGTCTTCAATGAAGCTCACGTGCATGTTTTGAGAATGCGGGAGGAAGCCAGACAATTTAGAGTTCATACGGCCGGGATTCTAACCCAGAAACTCCCAACTGCGAGGCAAAAGTGGTAACCACTCTCCATTAATACGGCAAATTTTGGTGACAGATCCAACTCACTATAAAAAAGTCGATTCATTATTCCGATTCGGTTGTTAGTTTAAAATTGGAAAAATTCACAACCTTAAATATTCTCTGTTTTCTGACTGATTATCTTTGAACTGAATAAAAATAAAACCAAACCAACTCAGAAAACCAAAATGAACATTTTTGCCGATTTCATGACATTATGGACCAAACAAGTAACAATTGTACTTTACTCATATATGTATTTTATGACAACTTTTTACTTTTACGCTCTACATTTGAAACGTGTAAAAATTACTCGTGGTAGTAGACAGTGCACGTCAGACTCGTTATTTTACTTGTATTTCTATTGTATTTGTATTGTATTGTATAACAGCAATGGCTGTTTAAAGTGCGCTGCAAATACAGCTGAGTTGAGTTGAGTATTTAAAAGCAAGAGTTCAATTTTACTTGAACAAGACTTTTGTTGACGCAAGCACTTCTACTCAAGTACATAGTGTGAGTACTTTTGTCACCTCTGGTATTGGCGATACTTATCGCCCCTCCATTGACATGATGTGGAATACCTTGCAGTATCGCAGTACTTTTGAGTCACAGCATACAGGAACTTACCACATCCTGTTGAGCACTTGCCACAAAAAAAAATCACAAAGGTTGCAAAAGCACAAGCGGAGGTTTTGTGACCACGATGAACACTTGCCGGGGCTTTCGCGCTTATCGTAAAAATGTTACAACGCCGGGGGGATGATTCCAGGGTGATCCCGTTCTGACTGGGTAACAGAATTACAGTCAACAGGTTGAGTCACAAATCAACACAAAGAGTCTTCAGGGAGTCTGTATTAGACTGGAATTGTGTCAATTTGTTGACACGGTGAGGAAAAAAAGGGGAAAAAAAATAAAAAGGCCCAGCGTCCTTACCTGTTCCGGTCCAGGTGCCCATGAGGAGCCACAGCAGGAGCAGGAACAGTGGGGTATTCCGGCAATGGCCTCTCATGCTGGTAGAAGAAGGCCTAGGGGGGGACATGTTGCCATCGTGCTGTGTGTGTCAAAGCATCGCAACTTCCTGGCAAGTCTGAGTTACGTGGATGGGAGAGGAAGAGGAAGAAGAAGAAAGAAGAAAGGAGGACACTCCCACCACGACCAGTCACTCAGGTGTGACGCAAACTTTTTCTTTGACTTGTCGGCGCAAGTCTTTCGCCGCATGATCACATTCCTGCTGCAGGCTGTCAGGTATGCAGGAGGGGGAACCTGCACTGTCAACGCTTTCTACGAACTCACTGGTCGCCACAGGGAGCCTCGGTACACTCTGGCTGTCCTGTAGATGCATGTTGAATGTTTAGCGTGAGAAACAGAATATTCCAGGCCCTGATTCCGAGGGGGAAATCACAGGGCGCGATAAAATGTGCCCCATAAGCCAATGAAAAGAGTCTGCATGCTTGTTGCTAGGCTTGATTCACATGGCTAAAATCATTTGCGCCCCATAATCCAATGAAAATATTCTGGGAAGTATATTTCCAAAAATATACTTACACGTTGGGTAAGCTAACATAGGCTACATATGAGAAAGACGATTTTATCTTTCTTTTTTTTTAAGAGCAGTTGATATTCAAGGTCATAAAATACTGCATTATTTAACGTCGATGGATTAAATTGGCCCACTACTAGGGTTGTCATAGAAGATTAGCCTTTTTCCTATTTGGAGTTTAAAACAAGTAAACTTGAATAAAATCTGTTTTAATGTCACATCTGTTTCAACTGGCTGTGTGACAATTGTGACTGGGTCAAGCATTTCGTGTAAAATGATTAATAATTCTCAGAAAGCGTATGACTACCAATAGAATTTAGCAATATGGACGCAATTTCCTTATGAAAAAAAAAAGATGAAGAAGCAATAAAGAATGTAGTCCGAATCAATTGTTTAAAAAACTGTAGCTATAAAAATACATTATGAAGCTACAGTATTTACATTTAAATAAATTAAAATTGGTGAAATTAAGTAGTCTGATATTTGGCAGACATTTTGTGTCACCAATAACTATACCCTGCGTTCAGCTGTGTATATATAATTATTTTGGCCATTATTTTACATATAAAATTTAAAATAACCTCCAGACATTATTTGTTACTAATTCTTTAACAATGACATTATTAAATGTTGCTTGTAATAATTTGATAAAAATTTGGAAATGTATGTATGTATGTAAATGTTTTTCTTGTCCCGTTATGTATCATCTTTTCCCTTAAAATTACATTTACAATTCACTACATTTCACATTTAATCAATGAATTTTGCTGTTGTTTATTTTACTTTTATTTCTTGACGTGCAAGACGAAACTCGCATTCAAGCACAGGAACCAATGACTCCCACTTTTCTTTCACCCGAACTTTTTCTGGAGTGAAATTGACTGTTTCCGCTTCCGGCTCAGCTGTCAACAAACCAACCACGAGTTTTCACGGCAGAGCTAATACATCTCTGTTTCTATAATGGTGAGACCGAGCGTCTATTTCTTTTAACAGCGAAACAAATCGATCACAATTTCGATGACAGAATACATATTTCACAGGTGACTGTCTTTCATATGATTGTATTTTTTTTCTTCAGCCGAAGACACAGAAAAAAGGGAAAGCCCCGGAGAAGGTCGTGCATCCGTACAGTCGGAAAGCAGCCTACATGGCCCGCGAGGAAATACGACTCAAAAAGAAAGAACGGTCAGTTTCCGAATTTGCATTGGAATGTTTTCCATTGATTTCTGATACAAATATTTCCTGCATTACTGTTGCAATAGCGAAGGTATAAATAAAACTCCATCGGGTTCCTTCTTCCGTATTGGTACGTCGCCATATTGTAACCGTTTTGTTTCCGCAGACAAAAAGTTGAAAAAGCTGCACGTCTGAACAACATTGGTAAGTTAATTAGGATTTATTTTAATCGGTGTTTTTGATTTTTTTAATATGGGATACATTTCCCATTCACAGGTGAGAAGCTGTTATGGTTTCAGGGCCAGTTGGACCCAGAAAAGACTACGTTTACAACGAAGGACGCTTGTGACATCATCGAAAGGTGGGGCAGCATCTTAAAATGATCTGATATGTGTTATACAATACAAGAGTTTAATAGTTTGTGCGTCATGGGATTTGAGGATTGTACTGCTCCTTAAGGGGCATTCGTCTTGTCCACCAGGGGGCAGTATAATACAAGGGACCTTTTATTGTTTACTTTGATGAGAATAATTTCTCTTCCTTACATTATTCTCATGTTTGATGTATGAACCACACTTTGTTAGAGCGTCGGTCTTAATGTGCGTTGTAAATGAACTCTGGTTGAATTTCGCATTGTGTGTGAACATTAAGATAGCGGACTTTTTAAAGGGTTATTTTAGTTTGTTTAAATACACAACACGTATGTTTATTTGATATCTTTGATTTGGGTTTGACATTTAACTGGAACTGGCAATAAACAGCGTGAAGCCTCTTTTTTTCAAAGAATCGTTTACTATCTACTAGCTGCTTGTCCAAATGTATTATGAATAAATAATAAATAAATGTATTATTACTATATATTTTTTTAATCGATCAAGTGAAAGCCGACATCCCGAAAATGTTGTGAGTTACGGTGCGCGCGTGTATGTTGTAGGTACCTGCAGCGGTTCGACGGCGAGCTGGAGCAGATCGAGCTGGTGAAAGGCATCAAGGGGCGTCAGGGGCGCGTTCACGGCGCCAGGGAGGACTTCATCAAGCAGACCGTTGAGCGCGAGCGGGCGCTGTACCACGGCGCCGGCTTCGGTCCGTGCTTGTAAATGTCCATTTTATCCAGACTGGTACATGTTCGTAATAATCAATATTGATTCAATGTGCTTTCTTTCCACAGAGATCCCAGACTTTATCAACACCAAAAATCTGAAAACATTCAGGTGAGCGGAGCATAAAATAGTTGTTTAGAAAGCACTGAAACATTAAACCGCTGAACATCTGCATTCCAAGGTGTAGAGAAAGTCAAATTTGATTCACTTGAAAGCGTCAATTTTTTTTCTCTCGCTCTACATTTAGCAAAGCATCAGTAACGGGTGCCATAAATTGATGCTAATACATTTTTTTATTCAATTAATTCAACAAGTATACTCCTTTAGTAACTTTAGAAAGCTCCTTTTTAAATTCTTCTGTCAATATGAGTCGATAAAATCTTATACGGTCCTCTCAGACGATAAAACGAGCACAAGCAGTGGTCGATCAATAACCTTGCGCATCCAAAGACATTCAGACATACTTCACGGCCTCGCAGACAGTGGGAACTTCTCGGATTAGGGCCGTGGCCCAGTGGTTTGGGAACCCCTGCTCTCATGACCACCAATATGTGAAAGACCCTTCGCTCTCTCATAAATGCATTCAAATTGGCTTGTGTCAAGACGCGGACTAAGTAAAGTGATGTTTTGCTCCTGCAGGGAATGGACGGGAGATCTGAAGAAACTTCCGAACATTCAACTCAGGAAGGTTTCCCACACGGCCTTGGAAGTCAAGGACAAAAAAGAGCAGACGCACAACCAAGAAGAAAAAGACGACGACGAAGAAGAAGAATTGGATGATAATGAAAGTGATGACAACGATGACGAGTTGGACAAAAGCGCTCTGATGTCCGACTCCAGCTAAGACATTTCGGTTTCCTTTCATGAGCCTTTTTAACCACAAACAACTTTCTACAGTTTGTTTATTGCACAGGCTAAGAGTCAGAATGTGTTTTTATCCAATCAAAAAGAGAGGGGGGAAAAAATGGCATCGTTCTGGTTTTGCTAACTTTTTGTGGCGACTCTGGTAGAAAAATGAACCAAGTCACTACGACATTGTTTCTAGACGTAGCGCCAAGGTGAAAGACTGCATTCTGACCTTTGAACCCCCCCAAATGATGTCTTGAAGCTACAAATGATCATGCTTACTGGGGGGGAGCTGACTGTCCATGTGGGAAAAGCTGTCCGGAAATAAACTCACCAAACCAAACGAAATACTGTATGTTGTTGAAATACATGAATTACAGGACGATGTCGATAAATTTGAATATTGGAGAAAATGTCATTTTATTTTTCTCGGTTCAATTCCAAAAGGGAAACTCATACGGAAGGAATTATGATACGCAGGACAACGTGAGGCCAATTCCATTTTCTGTTCGAGATAAAATAGTTTCTCTTTTAATTTTTCGAGATAGTGGAGTTTGGATTATTGTTACCTGGAATAAAATCAGCAAAATGACCAAATATGGTCATTTAGAGGTGCAACGGTTAATCACCGATTCTGAAAACGATCATTCGTTGCCGCCATGGTGTATTTCACGATGGACATTTTCCCGATATTCTCATTTATTGACATGCACCTGTATTTCGTCATAGTAATTCACTTTTTTTAAAATTTCTGGGCTTCAGCTGTACTTTGCCTACCCAGGGCTCAACGGTACGTATCGAGGGGATTTTCGTGCGGTTTGACAAAGTGCATGAAGGGAATGGAGGTGTCCCAAAAGTATGGCATGATGGAATCATTACTCAGCATGAACAAATCTTTCCGGGGCCGAGACCTCTTCCTCGCTCTTGGTGGTCATCAGGGTGAATCGCCACTTGCCTGCCGGCCTGCTCATGTTCACCTTGAGAGACAAAAACACCCGTGAAGTGAATTATTCAAGGTTGACAGCAACAACAAAAAAAAGTCATCATGAAGGCAGCAGTCATTTGCTGAAACGTGTCAGGAAAATGAAAACCATTTTATCGTATCTCACCAAAGTGAATACCAGGGTTATTATCCTGTAGTTTTGGATTTCTAAAAAAAAAATGTAGTTCGTTTTAAAATGTTAGTTTTGACTCATGATTTTCAAATTCAGTAGGTTTTCATTAGGTTTGTATAATTTTTTAAAAAACGTTTTATTTTTTTTTATTTTAAATTTAGGTTAGTTTTAGTTTTTCAAACTCACTAACTTTTATCCATCCATTTTGTAATCCACTTATCCTCACAAAGGTCGCAACTTGCCATCACTAATATCATGCTAAAAAAAGAAAAACAGACATCGCTTTCTGTAGGCGTAAAACGCAGGACTACAGTGGATGGCCAATTTTCAAAAAGAACTAGGCCGTGCTGAAAAACTTCCTATTTCATTCTTTCAAATTTAACGTGTCACGTTGGTGTGTCACCATCTAGTGGTCAACAGTGTAATTACACCCAAATAGATTCACATGAGCCCAAAATTAACTGTACAAAACAACAACAACAAATAAAAATTGTGACAGCGGGATCACAAACCCAGAACCCACAATGGAGGGCATTTTACTCACTTTAGCGAGGTACTCTTACATATACAAAGAAATACTGCTACAAAGCAAAGCCAATATGAACCTTCTTACACGCTTGAAGTCCAATGCATCTCGATGCAAAATGTTGCCGCCTTCAAACCGGATTGTGCCTGGCCGCCACCGCCGCCTCCGAGCACGCGTCCGAGGGTGCGGGCCCCTCCGCGGGCGCCTGGCGCTTGCCGTTGGCGAGCCGGCTCTTGTCGGGGCAGTTCTGCACGGTGATGATGCGGTTGAAGGCCTTGAGGCGGCGCCACAGCTGCAGGTACACCTTGCACTGGATATACATGAAGATGAGGCCCCCCGTGAAGCCGATGGCCACCACGATCAATTTGGTCCAGAAGGGCCACTCCAAGACGCCTGGAGGGGAGGGACACGGCGTAGCAGAGTTATTCCCCCTGCGGGGGGCGCCACCATCACTCACAGGAGTAAGTCGTGAAGGGGTGCCGTGCTTACCCTGAGGGGTATAGTACTTCAGGAGCGAAAGCCGCCATAATTCCTCTGCAATCGAACAGTGTTAATTTTTCTCTGGGTTTTTTTCGTTTTGCACCAATAACTTCTACTGAGTGACGGCTACTTTCATGAGCATGTATCATGGCCACGCCTCCTAGAAATCCGCTGTCACATGATGCCGTTGAACATGAACACTGCGCTTAATTCAAGGACGAAATAGCAGTGCCTCAAGAAATGTTTCAAATCAAACACTTCTTAAAGATGAAATGTAAAAATATTAGAAGTTAAATACAACAGAACTGGATTTGGGCAGATTATTTCATGTACTGTACAGAGTTATTAGAATTTTCAATTTTTCATTAGTTTTTTTTTTTTTTTAATAAATTCAGTTAGTTTTAGTTTTTCGAGAAGTATTTTTTGTGTGTTTATTTATTTTTTTATTCTTTCAAAAATGCTATGTTTTAGTTTATGGTAGCTTTTCTTAGTTTTAATATTAGTTTGAGTTTTTTATTTTTTTATGAAGTATTTGTCAGGTGCAAGATGCGGGGGCAAAAGGTCACCACGTAGTGTGTAATTACGTAAAGTATAATTCTCAAGTGTTTGACCATCCTCTTCTGTACAGACGTTCAGGAATAATACATTTACCATGAAATCCAAACTCTCATGTGCTATCATAAAGTTGCAATAAATAGCATCATAAAGACACAAAAATAAAGCTGGAAGAGTGAAAAGAAAGAGTTCTAATTATAATAGTAACTCGGTGTTTCCCCTGCATATATATGACATCCTTTTTTATTTTCTTCGAAGCTAGGCTCTGTTATTTGCAGAAAAAATTACTGTTGTTGTGCTCGGGCCATAATATAAAAAGTTGCGCTTTGGTTCCGTCTTGGGGCACATTGGTTACAAGGTACTATGTTGAAGTGAGTGGAGGAACTTCTTGGCCAGCCCAAAGCCGTTTAGCTTGTACCGTAACTTGACGAAGAGTTTAGCATTGAGCTGGCAAGTGGCCTTGATACATATCGTGCGGTTGAAAATGTGACAATCACACCAATGGCCAAGGACCAAAACACATCACTTGTTGCTACTTTTGCTAGAACGTTTCCATCTGAATTCATTTCTATGGGAGGACATTGACATTTGTACGACACTATGACACGTGCTGCACACCTCGACTCTGAAGCAAATACCAACATCTGTCACCCAAAACAAAACTAATTAGTCCCCCCCCCACCCCCCAACTGCATTTTCAAGGGAGTCCTTGATCAATTACGGACGTATGGATGACACAGTGAGGACACAGCACGGGTATACTGACCGTTCTTGCCCAGTTTGATCTCCTCGGTGGTTCTCTTGACCAGGATGTACACGGACCACAGCATGCACACGATGGCAATGAGGTGAAACAACACCGAGCAGTAGGTCTTCCTTCTCTCGCTTTTGGACATGTGCAACTTCTCCCACTGGCCAGAAAGTATGACAAAACATTTCATCTCGTGATAGCGTATTCGCGCCGGTGACGTGTGTTTTTTTTTTTAAATAAAAAATTCAATGGTGAGTGTGTCGTGATTTAGTACTGCAATTCAATTAAAATTGTGTGTGTGATTGTGTGTGTGTGTGTGTGTGTGTGTGTGATTGTGTGTGTGTATACCTTGCGCAGAGGTTTTAGTTTGGTCTCCATGATGAAATCGAACTTGCAGAGCTCACAGCAGCGGGTGTCTGAGGACTTGATCCACTGGTAGAGACACGCTTGGTGCACGAAGCTCAGGCTACCCGTGCAGTGGCACGGCATGATGAGCGGACACTCCTCGTCGCCCTCGCAGTGGCAGATCCTGCACAGAAAAAAAATAATTTAAAAAATCGCACACACTTTGACAAAAAGCCCTGGCGTGCACGTCTTTTATTGGCACCGAGCCGGTAGCGAAGAAAAAAGTTGCAACGGTTCTTATGTTAGAGCTGGAGGAAAAAGTGGTGCCAAGGAGCGCTTCCGCGGGGATTTGTTACCTTGACAATTTTTCTCATCAACTCTTTTCTCATGAGAAACTAAATCAGACCTCCCTTGGACGCAATTCATTTTGATTTCATTTCACAAGAGCTGATCTCATTTCAAATGTCAACTCTTTTACAATGGGAAGATATTCAAAAAACGTTTTACCCCTGCACAGTGATGATATATTATTTTTTTTCTTAAAGTGACGATAATCTTGTCATTTTAAAGATTAAATGTAAATTTTTTTGTAATTAATAATTTTAAAAAATCATGTTCTTTTTCATTTTGTAATTTGGCAGTCTTAAAATCTTGTCTGTATTTTTCTTATTTATCCTGTAAGTTGACTGATTGAATGATCTTGTCATGTTGTTTTTTTTCCAAAATCAAATGAAGTCTTTTATGAGAAAAAAAACCCTCCAAAATCATATGGCTTTTTAATTTTATCCCGCCGCCTTGACTGCCGGGCCAGTGACGAGTCTGGCTTTGGTCACCACGACAACGAAGGGCGGAGCAGTGCTGCAAGCGGTTCCGAAATAAAACTGGAGCCCGGAGTGTAGTGAAGGAAAAAAACAAAAACAAAGCACCTATAAAGACATAAAAAGCATTTTAAGCCTCATTAAAACAAATTGAAATGGCATGAACGTAGTGTTGTAGGTCCGCCTATAAGGGGTGTGGCATCTGTCATTTCGTCTGCATGTGTCTGGATTTGAGTTTGAGCGTTTGTCATTTTGTTTTTGCGTCTTTGACCGTTTGTCCCGTTGAACGAACGGCTGACAGAGCGGCCGACCGTTACGGATGCGGCGATTTGCTGGTGTGAAAGGGGCTCGTGTAGATTTGGAAGCTGACCCCCTTTGACACGTCCTAGGGGCAGCGTGTCGCCGCACGGCCCCGACTGACCTGCACACCTCCAACTCGGAGTCATCGGAGCCAGCGCGAGGCGGCGCGCCGTTGGCGCCGCAGCGCTTTTGAGGCGCGGGCGCCGCCATGTCCCCGTGCCCTGCCCCCTTCTCCTGATACTTTTTCGTAATCATCTCCTCCTCGCCGTTTTCCGACGAGCTGTCAGGCGGACTGGGCTCCTTGTCCATACCGGGCAAGCTTTCCCGCAGCGAGCTGTGCCCGCTGCCACCGCTGCTACTTTTGCCGCGTCGATTTTTCACGCCGTGGTCCACCACTAGGGGGCGCTCCTCCTTGCACTCGTTGGAGCTCACCGATTGCAACTCCATCACCTCGGTCACATCCTCGCCGCTTTTGCTCCGGCTGCGGTGGCGAGCCCGCCTGGACTTCTCCTGAGCCCAACTGCGGTTCGCCGGCTTCTCGTCCTCCGAGGTGGAATCCAGGCAGCGGAAGCGCGCCGGGGGATCGCGCGAGGGGCGCTCCGACCGCGTCTCGCTGCGTTGCGGGTCTTTGGCCTCCACGCAGTCCAATGGGCCGAAGCTGTTCCTCTTGCGGCGGTGGCGGCGCTTCACCTGCTTCTTGGGGGGCGGGGCCGAGGGCCCGAGAGCGGCGCTGGGGATCGTCATGGGAGCGGGGCGCGGGATCTTGTTGTCGCTGGCGGTGGGCAATTCGGACACATCCTCCTCAACGCGGGTCAGCTGGACAACACTGAACACACGCGAGCAGACAGCCACACGCACACACACACAAACAGATGGTTGCTGAGATGAGATGACAATGTGATGAATGAGGTGACATATTTAAAATGCAAAATTTGATGTTAAAAAAAAAGGAAAAGAAAATCCACCCAACTTTTACATGATGCAGAAAACATTTTAACAATAATTCTACTCCTTTTATAGATCATATTAGATTGTGTTGAGCAATATGATTTTTCTCATTCCTCATTAAGGAAACGAATCTGATCATGTGATAAATTCTCCTTCATGGAGTTGGTAAATTCAAATATGGTTGAAGTCATGTAATTCTGCAATTTGTTTCCAAATCATTTCAAAGTTATATGATGCATTTTACAATGTGCACTTTGTATATTGAAGGAGTTTTAATCTGAATCTGATGCTGGCGGCAGTTTAAATTTAACACGACTAGCCCATATTAAACACGTTTAGACGCTGCTCTCTTGCAATTTATTGATCGGATCCAACACAATATTTGAGAAATGGGAAGAAGATGGTGATGACATGAGCACAATGGGGCAACACGTACAGTATGAGAGGCCGTCAGGGACAAAATTCAGGGTTACATCTTTGGGCCTTGTCAAACTCCATGCTAGCTGCTAGCATGTCAATGGCGCTTTGTATTGTTTGTTAGCATGAAGCTAAGCGGAGAAGAATTTCACTCGTGTTTGTGTAATAGGTAACCCTGAATGACTTTTGCGGCCCCTCATCGACACACACACACACACACACACACACACACACACACACACACACACACACACACACACAAAAACCACACTTTCACAGCCACACAGCTGAGCCCGTCTGGCGGAGTAATTCTTCAGTGCCATATATTTCCAGCAGGGGTTGGTACCATAGGTTGGGCTAATCTTAGAGACGATAAAAAATGCTCTACCTGCAAATATCCTGAGTAGATGGGGTGACGGACGTCTTGGAGACGCTGGTTTGTCCTGCTGTCGAGTTGCTTGCCTGGAAGTGATCATGTGAAACAACGCGGTCACTTTTCAAGGTACTTGATTCCCTGTGGTGCAAATGTCTCAAATGTGTGTTTGTGTGCGGTTGTTACGTCGGGATGTCAAAGCCCATGCGTGAGGTTACCTTGGAGATGTTGCTGGATCGACTCCCTGAGCGACCAGGGGTCTTGGCCTGAGGGCCCTGAAGCGTAAAGAGGAGAAGACAGGAAATCAGTATGGCGGAATGATGCTCTTTATGAAAATGTCACGTGGTCAACCCGCGCGACTTCCAACGTTCCAACCAGGACGACGCCTCAAACAGTCCCGCAAAGCAATCAGTCTGAGGAGCATCGGTGCGAAATGCAGCTCTGATATTTAAAAGCGAAGCAAACTACAGTCGTACAGAAAACTAAAAAACTAAGAACCTCATGAAATAAAAGTAGCGGTTTGCGCATCATCATTTAATGCTGCAAGCTAATTCAGTGAAACACACCCCGGCCCACACACACCCACGCAAAATTGTGAGTACAGTGGAACTGGGAGAAAAAAAAAGGACAGCCACGCGTACAGACAAGAGTGCCTCATCTAAGCTGATCAAGGGATTTGCTGCTAGCCTGATTTGCTATTAGCGGCTCTGAGCTTGAGTGTGCGCGCGCAAGTGTGATCATCATCATCATCATCACCATGAGTCTGGAAATGTTAAGAAAAGGGCACTCATTGTTGTTCAATTTATGGTTCAGTGATTTATGGTCAACTGCTGTTTTGAAATGTCAACTAAATCAACGATTGGCTCGAGGGAGGGGAAGGAAAACGTACGTCGTTTGCCTTTCACTGGCAAAATATTTTATATACTGTATGTATAAAATGTTTTTTTCTAAAGAGAGAGAGAGAGGGAGAGAGAATATTTCATTTTCAGAACACAAAAAGAAATACAGTGGCGATAGAAAGTCGACACACCCTTGATCAACGTTCCCCTTGCCCCCCCAAAAATAAAAAAATCTTTTCGAGAGGGCAGTGCCAGGGGGGGGGGGGGGATTTACTACAAACCTTGCATTTGAATGGGGTGTGTAGACTTTTTATATGAATTGGCTAATGTTTAAAAAAAAGCCGTAAAAATTAGAAATTCCTCCTCCCTCTTAAATGTCTCCACACTTGGCACTATACTCGTGATTAAAAAAAATAAATTCAAATGATACCAAAAAAAGGTCACTCTGTCACAGTAATTTCAAATACAGTGCATGTTAATCAGATTTTTAAAAAATGCATTTCATACTCCTTGAACGAGTGTTAAATACCCACAGTTCGAAGTAAGGTCGATCTAAGCTCTGTGCGCTGACTTTTAAAGCAGCTGTTCACCGAGCTTGTCCCCCCTTGCAGCGGATTCTATGCTACGATTAACCCGACGAGTTTAGTGAAGCGCTCAAGCGACATGATCCACAACAAGGTATTCCGGCTATTCCAAACGCATCGCAATGATGTTTGAGTGACGAGCGACGCGGCTCTGGCCTACCTGCCCCCGCGGCGAATCCCTCTTGGATGTGATGCAGGTTGAAGGCAGCTGATGGAACATGTGCCTGCTACTTGTGGAAGGGAGTGGTGGAGGGATTAGGTGGTGTGGTGTGAGAGCCGCACTGAATATATTTAGGTATACACCCTTAGGGATTCGCCAAGACCATTTTGTTTAAAGGCAGAGTGAGAGAAATGTGTGTTTGAGTGCTCGCCGATATTGATCGTTGTATGTCCATACAGTAGAAGGAAGGTCAAACAGTTGTTTGAGGATTGTAGTTTACTTCATTACTCTTTTTTTTTACCTAGTGCTCAACAAACAATCCATATGTTAAAAACTAACCAAAGATTTTGGCCAAATCATCCAGGCATAATTTACAAAATATCATTGTCTGTTATACTGCCCCCATGTGGCCACGGTGAGTAGCACTATAATGTAATATGCAATATAGTCATATTTATTGTGATGTTCATTGATTGTGAGTTAGGTCCAGCAAGAGGTGGAATTTATTCTGAAGCGTCGTAGCTCTCTATTATAATGCATGGTAACATCCGCACTGTGCAAGGTTTTATTGGTCAAAACAAAAAATGAAAATGTTTCAAAAACCGAATGTGCTCGAAAAAAGTGAAGTCTGTCTTTTTTTCCAAATCAGCATCAAAAACACATTTAGGGATTCAAAATGCGACCTCTGATTAAAATTTTCTGCTTACCTGGGTGATTTAATAGAAATAAGAAGAAAAAAAAAAGAAAAAGAATCAATGAAAATGTTTTCATGAACTGGATTTATGAGGTAAAAAGTTATTCAATGCATCAGACGAATATTAGAGGGGAGTCAAGAATATAATATAAATGCTTGATGGCTCACTGAGCTGAATTCTCACCAGATTTGCTAACATGATGCTTAAGATTGAACTCCAAGTAATTTCCCTCAGAGCATTTTAGTTGAAGTCCAAATTGCTTGACTTGGGATAGACGTCTGCATTAAATTTGGCATGACTTGTTCATATGGATGACGCTGATCCATATTCCGAAGAAGTGGCTCAGGAACTTACCTCGTTCCTGTCTTTGGGCCGAGGGCCGCTTTTGCCGTTCTCCTTGGCTGGGACCACCGTGATCTGGTGTACGGGCATGCTGGTGGTTTCCGGGCAACACACACACACTCAAGCACACACGCACACACTCAAGCACACACAGACGTTGGCGTTAGTCCCATGGCATCCCCGCGCCTTGCCGTCCTTCGATGGGCGGCCATCCCGTCGAAGGACACAAGGCAAGTCCCGCGACACCTTGCGCTTCCCGATCCGGATGGTGGGATTAGATCAAGAAGACGGCGGTGGAGATGGCTGGGGGTGAGGTTGTCATGGCGACTGGGAAACTACTCCGCTCCCTCCCTCCCGCCTTGCTTCCCTCCGTTCGTCCAGCCGGCCTTCCTTCCTTCTCGTGGTCGGGCCTGCTGACAGAGCGAGAGAGCGAGAGAGAGGCAGTAAACAAACGGGAGGTGTGTGTTGGCGTGCTGGATTTTGTTGTGCATGCCCGGTAATAATAAGCATACGCTCCGCGAGGGGATTAAGGCTAAAACTAACCTCAATCCAACCCCCCACCCTCTTCTCCGAACTAATGGGATTACACGACATGTGTGCGTGGATGCTACAAACACACATACAACAAATGAAACGGACATGTTATTTCCTCAAGATAGATACTTACCTGCCTTAAAAATACTTCAAGACTAAACTGCGCGCGCGTGTGTGTGTGTGTGTGCGTGGGAAAGAAAGAGAGAGACCTCAATTGAACCAATACCAGTGGTTCTCCAACTTCTTAACCCCAGTCCAGTGGTGCTTTAAAAAGAATCTGTTCCAGCCCCCCACCCCCAAAATGTTTTTTTTTAATTCAAGAAAATAGAACTCTAATATTTTATTTGAAATGGGATGTGAAGAATTAAATTTGTGTATCATGATTTAATGCAATTTATTTCATTGTGCTGCTCCTTCTGGTGTGCCTGCATTAGCCATCGGGGGGCAGTGGAATACAGACAAATGAAACTCTCAGCAAGTTGTGAGCTTCTTGATATAAAAAAAAAAAAAAAAAAAAAAAAACACGTCTCAACTTTTCTGAAATTTCAAAAGCTATCGTAAAAGAGATGATGAATGCTCCGGATCTAAGCGCCATCATTATTCTCAGCATTTATTTTATTTTTTTGCAGAGGATAAACAAGGTATCGCTGACATCGAACCAAAACTTCCTATGTCGCAATTTGATCAATTTCACTTTTCCCCCCCCACAAATCCATTGGTCAGTCCACATTTTCGACCAATCAAAAGTGTTGAAAACCTTTGAGAATCTGATGTTAATGGTTGAAGAAAGATGGCGTTTTTGGGGGGTCTCCTGAAAAGTGACTATTTTGGGGGTAAAAGGTTTCGACCCAACTCCTACTCGGAGTATTGTGATATTGACTAGACGGGATGCTCACCCTCGTTTGTTTGCTTCTAACACCGTGACTAATCATGTTCAGTGTTAGCCTGCCAATGGTGTTCTCCATGTTATGTTAGCATTAAGCTAGCCAGGTGCATTCTTCAGTTCCATTACTTTTCCCCACTGTTGGGATGAAGTTTCAGATGTCGTAATTTGGTTTAAAAAATAAAAATAAATAAAAACCCCCACACACACACACGTTTATATTCTTGGTCAGTCTTTTGGGCATGTGGTTATAGGGGTCCACTGAAAAGTGAGACCATTACGCCACCTGACGCCAGCGATTTGCAAACAGCGCAGCCCAACGGGTAGACACGCTTCAAGTGTTAAAACACGCACACACAGAGTCACAAAGGCCATTCATAAATAATTCGCGTTAACTTGATCTGTCTTGAATTTGAAAGGCGTAAGCGTGCACTTCACTGCTCTATAAGCGTGTGAGTGTGTTTGTAAGAGCAAGTTACCAGTGTTGGACGACGATGGCGTTCTTATTGGGTGCGCTTGAGGAGCTGACCGTCGTCTTCTCCCTCTTGGTTTTCGGCCTCTTCACCCTGGCTGGAATAATCCATGAGGAACGTCCTACAGGTACGATTTAGGCTGTGAATCCTGAGGCAGATGTGATTTTTAAACATAAATGTGTCACCATCTAGTGGCCGAGAGTGCAATTACACCCAAAATAAAATGTGTAATTCATTACAGGGGTTTACCTTTTGGGGGGAATAAGGCTGTAACAATGTGTCAAAAGTGAAGCAGTGAATATATTTGGTTATTTTAATGAAGGGAGGCGCATTTCCCTGTGCAACGAAGAGTCGATTGTCTGAAGACCAGGACGGCAAGACGCTCCAAATTGAGCTTCCTCCTCCGCTTGCGAGCCTGCCAAGATGACATCAAAGCCGTGTGGGCGGCTGCTGAGTGTGTTTCATTTCATGGCAAAGTCCACATGGGTGGTTGCCTCTCCATGTGTGTGCGTGGGTGAAGGAGTTGTGTACCTTGCGCTAGGATGTGCTCATATTTGCTTCCGGGACTCACGCTGGACTCTACTTGTGTGTTGGAACATATCATGGAGATTAAAGCTTGCTTCCTGCTCATGCATTTGTGATTTCTACACATTGCATCTGATTTTTTTTTTTTTTTTACGGTGAGTCTTTTTTTTTCAAAATCTCAAACTTCCTCCGGTCACATTTCTGGTTAGGACGCTAAACGGGTCCTTTTCTGATCGAGTGTGCAAGCAGAGTATTGATTTTACGCACACAGCACCTTTAAAATGACTTGAACCTGGAATGCACGATTTGGAATGGATGTGAAATTGTCTGTTGACTGCACCGCAGTGCCGGAAAACAACTGCGGCCAATTTTGGAGCTAAACAGACATTGACAACGACGGTACAAAGAGGCATTTTGTGTCTATCGGACGCTATTTTGTATCCGTCGAATCCAGGTTCCATTCTGAAACTTTTCCATCGACGCTTCTGTCAAACTTTGCAATGTTACGTCGTGTATGTTGGGTTTACGTCACAGCCGCGAGCCCATGGAAGTGCCTTTCTCCGGCTTTGAGCTGGCCTTCATCGTGGTCGCTTTCGTCGTCTTCTCGCTCTTCAGCGTCGCTTCCGTCTGCATCCGGCCAGACGAGGGCCTGCGGCCAGGTAAGAAAAGGGCGACGCGCACGTTTGGGGAATACGGAGAGGCGGAAGTCAGACATTTTCAGGTGCGCTCTTCAGATGAAGACGTCCGCGAGGCTGCAAGAGGGAAGCAGAAAGTGATCAGCAAGCAGGCGAAACCGCAGACACGCTAAAGGAAGCATGAAAAGACACGCTAGCAATTAAAGCAAGGTAACAACGTACACTCCAGACTTGCAGCATTTGTTTTTTAAATGAAATTTAACTATGGATTGAAAATGTGATCAAAAGTGCTGTTGAAACATATTTGCACATTGAGAATATGACATGTTTATTATTACAAAAGTAAATTCCCTTCCTTTTTTTCTTTTTTTTAAAAAAATATTTGAAAATGAGCCGCCTCGGCCCTCTTTAAAGTATTGCGAGTGGTGACTAAGTGTATTTCGGGAAAGCCACGTGACACACATGATTATTTCTTCAAGAACGTGTGGGGACGCAGTGGCCGCCGTGTCTGACTTGGGCTTTCACAAACCGGCTGACTTTTGGCCTCTGTAGCCCCGGCGAGGTGACATCTTGACTGGGGTGGCACGGCAGGGACTGCCGGGTGGGCTCCCTGTTGAGTTCGCCCCTTGACCCCCTGAGCCCTCCGTCACTCAGCCGTCTCGCTGCAATAAAGACGACCAGCTTGCTCGTGGCACGAGAGTGGACCGTCTTTATACTTTGTGGTGAATCTGTGGTGTGGGAACCCTTGTGTGTGTGTGTGTGTGTGTGTGTGTGTGTGTATTGCACAAGCACAGTTGTTCACGTGCATATGCATCCATCAGGTTTTTCGGAGGGTGCCATCGGAGATCTTGAGAGTCATTAAGCAGCGGCCATCCGTGGGCCTCATTAGCACGGA
Source organism: Hippocampus guttulatus (assembly GCF_054856545.1). Classification (NCBI taxonomy): domain Eukaryota; kingdom Metazoa; phylum Chordata; class Actinopteri; order Syngnathiformes; family Syngnathidae; genus Hippocampus; species Hippocampus guttulatus. The sequence continues at coordinate 2,891,378 of NC_141269.1, read as the reverse complement.
TGACCTCATGACAACGACGCCAGGAGCAATCTTCGGCGCGCAGAAGATCACAATCAGCTGACGACCAATGGCGGACGCACACCGCGCGAGGACGCGCGTTGGACACGCGTCTCCTCTGCACTTGTCCGGTTTGCCGGACGCATTGATTTTGATGACGAGGAAATTGGAGCGTTCGTTCCAATTTGAGCGATTGTAACGAGCAAAGCTGAAGACGTCGCCGTTGAAAGACGACCGGCAACGACAAAAAAGTGTGAGGAAACGAGATGGCGCAGTGGCAGAGCAGCCACAAAAGTGGCGCAAGCGTCTGCACTAAAACAAAACAAAAAAAAAATTGAAACTGCGTGAACTTCGAACAGTATTTGTCTGTCGTTCCTAAACTGATTGTATGGATAGTAGGCGGAGGCTTGGCCACAAAAGGAAAAACTTTTATGACTCACTCTTCCTCCTCAGTTTTATTAGAGTGGAAGTTTCTTATCTGCGGGTCCTCGGGAGATGAGGACGAGGAGGAAGAAGATTGAGAAGATGCGAGCTGCCAAGAGGTTGTCAAGTGCACAGCAGAGAAAACCAGAAATCACTTTTTTTCCTCTTTGCCATCACAACAAAAAACGTCGCCTCCAAAAACACAAGTCACATTTTTCAACCTTTTGCTTCAAATGTCACATTTAATCTTTTCTTGTTGGTGGTTCTGTGCTTATATTTTAGTTTTCCTCTTTATGCTTCGGCTAGGCTCCAAATTGTGCACCGTAAAAATATTGCGACGTGACCTTATGTCCCATGCAGACTGTATGTGCAGGGGTGTGTAGACTTTTTCTGTACACTATTATGCTGTACAGTTTGTCTAAAAAGTCTCAACGCTCCGAATTAAAATGCCAGGTTTTTGTGATAATCATTTGAAAGCTTTTTAAGGGGAAATTAATTTTATTGCATAAGTTTACACACCCTCTTTTAACTGGGGTATGGCTCTCACAATGAACCAATCACACACACAAAAAAAAATTATTTTGAGCTTTTAGCAACACTATGGATGGCCCAATCACACTTTTTGGGCGCCCGTGGCAGAGTCCAAGTCCGATACCATTTTCTCTCCCCCCCCCCCCCCCCCCAACTAAATTAGACAGATTAGAGGCCACATTAAAGGGGAAGTCAAACCAAAAGTGTTCTAAACTCGGCATTCTGATTAATATTACATTTGTGAACTATAAATAAACACAAGCAGCAAAATCTCATTTGGTCATGTGACATTCACCAACTGTGCCCTAATTGGTCATTACCTGAGCCCTGTGATGTCATTTTCAATCGACAGCAAGTGGCAAAATGGCCGCCCCCGGTAATGAATGAAAACCGGTAGATTTTGCTACTTAATTTATATTCCGCAAAGCACATATTAATCACGAGGCCGTGTTTAGACTAGCGGGGTCAAATAGAACATATTATTGTCGAGAAAACCTTCCCTTATAATGGTGGAAAAAGCTTTGAATGGATTTCTCTTGGCCTCATTTTTTTTTTCATCACAAAAACCTGGCATTTTGAATAGGGGTGTGTAGACTTATTATACGCACAGCAGGTAGTATCAAAGGCACCTGACAGATGCCAGTAGGTGTGCCTTGTAAAGGCATTTGGCTCTTTAGACTGTGACGAAAGGGCCTCTACCGTTTCCAATGTGATTAGCTGGGCTTTTTCCATTTGGTTCATTATGAAAATAATAACTTGACAAGTGTAACATCTCGGTCACACAGATTGAATTCCTCTGTGTGAGTCACTTAGTGATGTGCGGGTGTGTGTGTGTGTGTGTGTGTGTGTGTGTGTGTGTGTGTGTGTGTGTGTGTGTGTGTGTGCGTGTGTTTGAGCAGTCTGGGAAATCCCCCGTCAAGGCTTTTAATCCCCCAGTAAGAGCAAATATTACAACACCAAAAAACCTGGCGGGCCGACTTTTTTGGGGAGGTGTCGGGGTGGGGGGGTGGCAGGGGCATATACAGACACACAAACACACACATCTATACAACACAACACACAGCAAGTTGGTTACCAGGTGGCTGTGAATGACAATTGGAGATGCATTAGCATATTCAAATGGGGCAAAATAAAACTTCTTTAAAAGACAATGGCCGCTGATATGCAAAGCGCAACCCAAGAAACAAACCCGGTCGGGGAAAGCGTTCGCAAAATCCGTCAGGAATCTCGGCCACGTCCACTCAGGCATTTTTTTGCAACTACAGTCATAAAAGCGCACACACACGAACACGGACGCAGGCACGCAGGGCTGTGTTGTCTTTTGTGGGTTTTTCAAGCGAGATGCTTGTTCAAAGTCTCGGGGAGCGTTTTGCAGGCCTAGCGCTCCATTAACGTCCTGCTGCTTGCCTTAATCCTCATTCACATGTAATGGGCGACATTTCATCTTAATGTGCTAATTGATTAGCGGCACGCTCAATGGAGGAGTCGCTAACGCCGCGGAGGAGACGGCGGCAGACGCGCTAATGAGGTGGCGGTATACAAGACAAGCAACATTTTAAACTTTTTTTCTTTGTTTTAGCCAAAAATGTTCTAAATATTTTCATGAGTTTAATTCTATATTTTGTATTGACGATATGATGAACATTGTAATCGATTTTTAATTTATCCTTTTTTATTTTACCCTAAATTTTAGCTTACTGTAGATTCCTCTAAACATTTTTATTTATTACAAACTATGTATTATAATTTACTTATTTTATATGATATGAGTGCAGTCATGGAACAAATTAAGCGCGTATTTGAAGGCTGCTGCTACTACCACTGTCTGTGGAGTCAGCGACTACTCAAATGTACATCTTTGTACTCAGATGGATAATTTGTCTGCAGTCTACATGTTGACATACCACTGTTATATCTGAACAAATTGGAAGAGGGCCTTGAAAATTAAATAGTTGCATATTAAATCGCAATGGCAATATTGTTGAAAAAATTCAGTAGTTCATTGTTACTGTATACCAATCACATGTGCAGTGTGCGCGCGGCTGTGTGAATGTGTGTGTGTGTTCAAGGGGGCAGTTGCAGGGTCGGGGTGGGGGTCTTCCTGTCATTTGAATTACCCTCTACATGTGGGGTCAATATGTGCCATGCTTGTGTGTGCGTGTGTGAGGAGTTGAAGTGGAGGGTGAGGGGTGGTCTTGGGAGTGGGTTGGGGGTATGCTGGAAAGTCAGTATAAAGGAGGTGGGGGGAGAAGCACCTTTGTCACTTAGCTCTCAAGTCTCTGGCAAAGACTGTTGACACTCTCCAGGGACATCGAACCGTTTTCGTGGCTTCTCCAGGATTGTCTCCCCTGACAGTGTCTTCTCTTTCTGGACTGGAAGAACCACAAGGAAGCATAAGAACCAGGACTCCTGAGACCCAAGATGAGGATCTTCAACCTGCTCTACCTGCTCACGCTGCTGCTGATGCTGTTTGCCGCCGTTGTGGTGGTGGTAGAACCAGCCTCCATCGTCAGGCCAAGTAAGAAGATGAAGAAGCCACACAACTTCCTGAAAGTGAAACCTGATTAAACTGGAAATGTCTGGCGTCTAGCGTTAAACCCAATGTACTTTTTTACGGTTAAATTAACGATTTTTTTTTAAAGTGAAGAAGTAATAATACCATTGGTAACAAGCTAAAACGTTAATTGTTGAAATATAGTTGTCTCGTTTGGGAAATTACGTGTCAACACAATAAAGTTAAGAATTAAGAATCCGTCATTTAACCACCAGGAACACGGCAGGATCCTTCTAAATGTTTGATGCCTTCGAATGCTACTAACGTCGGAAATAATGCAATGCACTGAAGGGGCGGGGGGCGAAAATGATGAATATATTACATAAGTAACGCGTGGCATCGTTAATGAAATTGATCTAAAACAACTAAATTTGCTATTACTGGTATGTTTGAATCGTTATTTGTACGATGGTTAAAAGTATATCGCTTCGAAATCACCACAGCCAATCACTGCGACTGGTTGATGCGTTGATGTTTTACCGCCAACGTCGTAAATTACAAAACCCCCTAAAATGACGCCAATGATGGAAGATAAATATACCACTTTATCAGTTCCAAATATCCGTATTGGTCGATATTAACGTTGAAATCAGTATTTTGTCGACTACTTTAGTGTGAATATGAGTTAAAAGTAACCAATCATCGCTCTTGACAGTTGCGTTCAAGCTTTACAAAGTACAATTGATTAGAATACATATATGTTAAATGTTTGGTGATTAAAAAAAAAAAAGTAGACGTCTAGTGCATTCAAAGTGTATCGCCAACGGCGTTCAGGACAAATTCCATTAGTGGGTTTGTTTTTATTGTTATGATGAATTAAAAATGACGATGAACCTAAAGTATTTAAGATGAACCTTCAGTTTTGTTCTATAACTACGACGAATTAAAAATAAGGAACGCGTCGATTTTCGTTGTGTTTTACCCGTCAATGTGTTCACTTCCCCCACAAAGCGTCGTAAATCGAAGCGTTTCAGGCTCGAGGAGCTGAAAACAGCATGCGTGGGCACATTGGATTCCTTTTTACGATTGACTTTGATTACACACTTAACTGTACCGTAACAGGTGCGATGTATAAAATGAGAGCTTGGAGGCTTGAGGATCCTCATCGGATGAGTACCACCGCCGGGGATCACACAACCCGGCGGGTCTCCATTGTCGGGTGCTTTTGTTAATCCTAGCGTTAAAATGCCATGCAAATACACTCCCGAGCTTTTATTAAACAAAATGACACGGGAGGAGTATCTAAAGACACGTATGCCTCCAGGGTTGGTGTTCTCTCTCTGTCAGGGTGGGGGGAAGGGGGAAGTCATAAAGTCATCTGGCACTTTTTATGCTCTTCCTGGGCTTGGCCGGCAGCCTGTGAACGTTGGGAGCAGAGTGTATTTATTAGGGACGTTTGGAAATAGTCGTGTGTTTGGTGGCTACGTTCCACTTTATTAGGGAAGGAGTGAGAGCGCGAGGGGGAGACCTACAGCAATACGAATCGAAGCACACAATGACGTGATTTTTGGGATGGCTCATGGTGATTCCATCTTCCCCACAGAACGTCGTGAAATGTATCATCATAACAATAACTATGCAGTAAATGACTATACTGAAGAGAGCATTTAGAATGACAAAATCAACCGCTTTCTGTTGCAGATTTCTTCAATGTGAGGAGAAAATATCACCGACACTTTTGCCTGCATCGACGATGCCTTCCTCTGCACTCCAGAGTACCCTTCCCCTGACGACACCGCTGAGGATGGGACATCTTGTGGAGCTTTTAAGGAGGCCATAGGTGGGCAAACACATTTAATAGCCTTTAAATTAAATGTGAAACCCAAAATGGCTGCTTCTGTGCCAAATCAACGACTTCCTGCTCAATTTCGGGCATGTGTCCTCGAGACTTTTCCATGCGTCCCGTTTTGATGGACATGTCCATCAGATTTTATGCTGATTGGTGAAACTGGTGATGGGAGCTATTTTTTTCCCCCTTCAAATTTTCCAGTCCCCTTTTTCATAAACAAATTAATAAAGTCTTGGTATTGGCTAAAAATGGCTGCTTCAAGCCAGATTGTCTGACTTCCATCCTAACCATGGAGAAGGGGCTTGCAAAGTCAGATAAATTAGCCCCCCGATATCTGTCAAACCAAATGACACAAACTCGTACATCACAAACGGATGCATTAAAACGTCTCAAAGACCCACAAATTGAACAGGAAGTCATCCATTTTAATTCAAGCAGCCACTGCGCTCTCTGTAGCAGCCCTGGCAGGTTAGAAAAAATAGCCCCAGACACCAGTCAAAAAAAAACCAAGTGACCCCAAATTAGGTGGACATATCTGTCATAACAGGATGCATGAAAAAGTCTCACAGACCCATGCCTGAAATTCAGTGGCGGACCGTGCATTTCAACCTTAGGCCTTCAGTGACATCACATGCATTAACACAATATAGCCTCGTCAGGCAGCACTTAATTTCAGGAGCATTTTACAACCATCAAGTATGCATTCACAATTAAGAGCAGGAAACTAAATTTACAGATATTGTCAAAAATACTAAATAAAATGCCACCCAAATTACGCTGTGTGATCATAAACAAGTCTGTCCAATAAATTGCGCAATGTCGCAGTTTCATATAAGACACCAACCACACAATAACAAAACAAACTATTCTTCAAAGAAAATTAACAGATCATTTGCATTTTGAGAATAGGCTATACAACAGCAAATAACTGAAAATGTTGAGCAGCTGAGATTAAACGAATTTTAGTGCACGAAGCTGACTACAATGACAATAACAAGAAATGTAAAATAAAATTCATTTATTCACTAATGTAGTGCCTGTTCACTGAGCTGCAGATCTACGCCAGTGTCCCCAAATGTTTTTAAACGCACCGTAGCTTGTAAGTGCCCCGCCGTGCTCTGATGTTTCCTTGCTGCCTTGGTAAAACAACTTAAATTGGTAGATCCAGTGGAAGGTCCGTCTTGAAAATTGAGTGTAAAGTAGTCCTGCAACCAGATCAACGTCTTCTCCTTCGGCCATTTTGGGTCAAAATGCAGCAACAGCTCCCTCTAGCAGGTGCTAATCCAATCACCGAACGCGCACGTCCAGTGTCGACGTAAGCCATTCTAGCTGGCCCTGGTACGCAGACTCGTGATCTGATTGGCTATTGCAAGCTGACTGTGCCCGTTCATTTAGAGCGCACAGGGGCCTGCTCTGTTTAATCTGAAGGTCCCGAGCAAGTTTAGTTTACCTGGCAACACAAGCTATCTGAAATATGATTGGTTAAAAACTCTACCATAATAAATAAGTTATCGAGTGGCTTTCAATGTTATTTAAAATAACATTGAAAGCCACTCGACTAAGTGGAAATAATATGACGTAAAGAATGCAGAGAATAATTTTGTTGACACATTTATGAAAATAAAATAAATTAAATTTATGTTATTAGGGAACCAGCAAGGTCTTGCTGGCCCTGATGGAACACCACTGCTGAAATTGAACAGCAAGTCAGCCAGTCTGAGTTTAAAGTTGCCATTTTGTGGCAAATTCCACATCTCATACTTTGATAAATTGTCCCAAATGAACCACAAATGGAAATAGCTATCCTCGCCAGATGATAATTTGCCAGCCTTTTTTGGGGGGAGGGGGGGCTGACACCATTTAATGTGATCAGAGCATTGGTGTCAAGTGTGTCATTTCGCCGGTTGGCCATGAAAGAGGGGGTGTGAGCGCCCCCTTCATCACAGCTTTCAGCTTGTCCTTGAAATAATACCCCCCCCCCCCCGCATCTCTCCTCGTGGGTACCGGAGGCTGCAGGTGGCACTTGATTAGGTGTGTGTGATGAGTGGCAGAGGTGCGCGGGACCCCTGGTTGACATAAATCTGGCTAATGACACGCAAGAAGGATTAAGAGCGGCGCAGGAATGCCTGAGCCCCTTGTTTATGTCGGGGCAGGCACGCTCAAACACCGTGAACTGGAGTTTACCTCCCTTTCTGTCAGATGGGGCTCCTGATTTGACTACTGTTACTTTCCGTTGCAGGTTTGACACTCAGGAATGTGAAGGAATACAGTACGGGGACCTTGCACGTGTAAACCCAATAACACAAAGACTCCTGATAAAAAAAAAAGACGACAGAAGGGGAAACACAAGAGACTCTTGGAAATGTTTGAGCGCCTTGCCTCGTCACGAAGACCAAGAACGAAACAAAAATCAAGTCTGCAATCAAGGAAAACCCATGAGGTTCGGTGCTTGAGAAATGCGCTGGACTCAACTCGCTGTGGACCAAAGAGCTGCTTGCAGCCATGCTGTTGACAAATGTGTACATATTTATACTGTCCAATGCATTGGATGCACTTCAAACGTTCATTAAATACATTTTATTCCTTTTAATAATTAGAAAAAAAGTGCAAGTGTGTTTTTTTTTTGAGGGGGTGTATTTGTCATCTTGGGCTGGGCGATACAGCCTAAAATCCAAGTCACCGTCTAAATTGTATCCTTTTTTTACAGCAGGTCTGAACAATTGATCAAATTCAAATCGGCATTGTAATGTCGTAGAATGAAAGTTTCAAAGGAAAAAAAAATACCAAAACATTTAGGTATAATAAATCATATCTAAATACCATAAAATAGTTTACTGTTAAACTTATTTAGAAAAATTACATGGGAAGAAGACAAAAATAGTCACATAGTAAATCACTATCACAACATTGAGGGAGGGGAATGTAATTCGATTATTTTTCAAAATGATTCAGCCCTACTTTACAATATAAACATACGTTTAAAAAGGAGAATGAAAGTATTTTTAAATAAGTTACAGGGTACCTTAGCCAAGCGAATAGATTCTTAGAAAGTTAAAAAAAAATGTAATTTGGAGGAAATTATTGAACAGATCTCCAAATTTCAATCAAACCTCTGCACTCTAGCATGCAAAATACAGAAAACACAAATAATACCGCATGTATACATACACATGCAGATGTACAGTATATACTGTTGATATTTAATTGAACAATTTACAAGACACAGGAGATCCCCACTATTCGCAGGGGGATAGGGATCCGGTCCATCCACAAATAGTAAAAATCCACAAATAACTGACATCCCTTATAACCACCATGAAAAAAAGGATATATTTCTTTCAAAGTTGGGGGGGGGGGGGGGGGGGAACACGAATAAGCGGTGGACTGGGTCAGAGGAAAGAAAAAAAAAACAATCACGAAAAAAATTCCATGAGCAACAGGGAATAGGTCCACCCACCAAAAATTGTGAATACCCAACAGGGAGTCTGTGAGGCGCCACTCCACTGTCCAGCCTAAAAAGTCAAGTCAGCTGCAGGGCTAAGAGTCGCATGGTCAAAGCAGTTGTAAAAAAAAAATGCTTTGCCAGTGTACTCCAAGTTCTTTTTGAAAAAGAAAAAAAAAGCACTGCTGTGTAGAAAGAAAAAAAAATGAGCAGAAGTGCAAACATTTATGAACATTTTTAAGCTCACGATGTACAATAAAGTCATCTTTGGCTATGACTGCAGCATTGACATTTTAATAATAGTCTCTTTAAAAAACACACACACAAAAAAAAAGGGGGGGGGGGCTGGGTAACAGCCTTCCTGGGATGCTCTGTGATAGAGCATCCCCCCCCCCCCCCCTCCTCACCTGTGACCCGGGACCCCTCTTTAAACACCGGCCACTTTCAGTGCGGCTCTACCCCCACCTCCACACCACCACCACCACTACCGGCACCACGTCGTCCAATCTGTCTGTTCCAGGTGACAGGCGCAAGTCTGACCTGACCCCGTCTTACCGAAGAGGACTCCGCATGCTTGACAGGGGTGCACGGCCGTGACGATGCTGTTCAGTGTTGAGCGGTGAGGTTGAGCATCCTCCTGCTCATCAAGCTGTTGTGGTGCTTCAGGTACTCGATCAAGTCCGCCTGTTTCTCCACCACCTCCTCCAGCGAGGAACGCTCTCTGAAACACACACACACACACACACACACACACACACACACACACACACACACACACACAGGTCAGGAACTTGACACTAAAACTAGGACCGTCCGTCACAACCACACCGCTAAAGCAGTAAAAGAACCAAGTTTTGGTGTCTTTGCTGTGCGCAATCAAATGTTCGGGGGAGGGGGGGGGCAGCTTTTACCATTTTTAGCGGCACTGTTAACCTCTGTGTAAACGAACATGGCTGAGACGGCTTTTACAGTGTCAATAATGTGTCTGTGTGCGTGTGTGTGTGTGTGTGTGTGAGTGGCCCTACCTGAATCCAGTCTCCGTGGGCAGGCTAACGGCTCTGAAGCTGTGTAAATATTCTTCCCGGCAAACGTCAGGCACCGCTCGCTCCGTGTTGAAGCTCCTAACTTTGACTAAGGGGAAGTCAAAGCAGAGGAGGTTTTATTCACTGGAAAGCAGTTGTCAAGAGGTGAGGAGGCAAAATCCCAGGTGACAAAAATCGAGCCAGTCAAAAGTTCAGTCAAATAATGTTGCTCAGTCTTAGCATAGAGTGGTTCGTGGTGCAATCCAACTCACTGTGCTGCTCCTTCTGGTGTGACTGCCTTGGCCACCAGAAGGCAGTATAGTATTCTACATCACGCAGACACAAATGAAGAACAGACTTCTTCTGCTCAAACGCTTCGACATTAAATTGGCTGTCATGTTGGTTGTTTTTTGGAGAGGATAAAGAATATATGCCTCCAAGTACTGCTAAACTATGCGTGTTTATGAGTTGCTCCACCGTTTTTTGTTCAAACAGCCTTACATCTAAAGGTGTGACTCGTGATGCTAATGTTAGCATGTCAATGGTATTTCTCAGTGTGTGTTAGAATCAAGCAAAGCGGACTTTTCTCAGGCAAAGCAATGTGCTCTTTTTTTAAAAATACAAAAAGGTGTAATTCTCTTTGTTTTACGTTCAGTTTGACAATTAACTTCACCTAGGCGTGGCATTAAACAGCTTGTCGTCTAACAATCATATCTTTTTTTTTTTTCAGGAGTTTCAGCCGAGCAAGTCCGAAGTCCTAATATCGCCTTCTGCATTCAGTCACGGGACACGTTAAAATCGTTAACCTAACAGTGAGAGTTTCTTAGCCGCCATAACGAGGCAGGTGGGAAAGTGCGCAGCCAATGCTCCCCCCCAGCACCCCTTTTTCTTTTACAGGCTTCCATTCCCTGGCCGACTTCCAAACACACACCCGGGCCGTTATAACCCGCACTTAGCTCTTATGGTCCGCCATATCCTGCACTTAGAGCTCCAATTCTCACGCCCTAAACATACACCTTTACTCAAGGGGGGTGGCATGGGCCCGGCGGCGAGGTGTGGAGCTTAGGGGTGGTCGGAGGCGGAATATCTCGGCAGTATGTCACAAAAGCAAACAATTATTGGCTTACAATGAACGGCACATCTTTACAGTCCCTGTCAAGTGAAAAGAATTGTCAACTTGACACGCTGCTACCCACACCGCTTTGCCTTTCATTACTATTGCTACATCCATACACTGCGCTTAGCTTGCGCTAGGCTAACTCTGTCCTAAGTAGCCTTGCACGAACGGATGACACCTGCTCGGCTGAGAGTCAAAACATCCTCCGAGACGACCACAACGGTCCAGTTGTGATTAATTCGATGCTCTGGATGAATGAGAATGTTCGCAGGTGTGATGCTGAGCTGTTCTGTAAATTGTGGCATTCAGGGAAGATGCATTTACGGGCGCAGACATAGTCAGCTAGCTAGCTAGCTAACTGCGTCTCCACAACCGAGTAGTACAAAATGTCATCGTCAGTTTTGACACACCATTTATCTTCAAACACGTCGAGATCTGATTGAAAATTCATCTCGCAATTGAATTCACTTGACGGGCTTTTGAAATATGAGCGCCAACGGGCTGAGGCCACGGCGGCGTGAGCGTCATTCGGGTCTAGCAGGCCTAGTATTGATAAGACCGGCGCGTCATTAGCCCGAGGAAATTGTCAAGGAGATTCTAAAGAGCGCAAGCTTTGCTTTGCTCCGTCGCAGAGTCGACACACAATCCCAAGAAATACTGAGCATTCCTGCATAATGAGGCCCTAAATACGCACGTGTGTGTGTGTGTGTGTGTCAATACAAGTGGTATGTGAGAGGCATTTAACAGAGCGCAACACAACAGTTTGATTCATTTCATTCTCAATGGTCGTTGATTGATCTTTTTTTTTATGACGTACTGTACAATGGTGTACTGTACTATTCTGACTGTTGTTTCACACTCACCTCTCCATCCAACTATTGGCCCAGTTTTGTTTTGTTTTTTGTAACATTATAGGCTTCTGACAATTCTTGCTGCTGTTCTCAGATCACTTCATGTTGCGTCCAGTTTAGATTTCCGGAATTTCATTCCCTACTTCCCCTAAATGTATTGTTCCACGTGTAGTTTTTTGCTCCATACAGCAGACTCTTAGCCCCTAGTGGGCTTACAATGCTGCTGAATAGGACTATGCTGAAATAGCGACCGCGGTGCTTTGTCATTGGACGACATAATGCTGAAGAAAAAAAAAAAAGGATGGAAGATTTAGAAGGAACAGTTGAAAGGAGGTGCCACATTTCGCACCACTTTGCCAGAGCCTCTCTCTGTCTCTCTTGCTCGCTCGCTCACCAGAGTGCACAGACAGACGGACAGTGCTCAGAACATGCCTGGGTCAGAGATTTGACAGGCAGATATCGCTCGTGCGGCAAGTCCGACGAGGAGGCGAGAGGCAAAAGTCGCCTCAGTGGTGGCATCCGACTAACTGACGCAAGAAGCATTATAAAGGAAGGAGATGTGACAGTAAATTAGAAAAGTTCAATACAGCGCTGACTTCAGATTTTTGCGGGGAAATTCAGCCCCTTAAACTAGTTTCACATCTTGAGTAAACCAAAACAGAAATGTCCCAGGAACCCAAAATTACTTAAATGTAACTTGGTAGATCCAGCTCTCCAAACAGGGGAAAAAAAGTCTCAAGAACACTGGAAAGAGACAGGAAGCTGCCATTGTGGTTGAAAATGGCCACTTTGACTCCATTATGCGCTCATGAATTAAAAAAAAAAATGTAATAATAATAATAATAATTCAGCCCACTGAAGACGATTTGACTGAGCAACAAGAAATTTGGCAGGAGGAGCCCCACAAAAACGACAAGTATTGAAAAGAGACAGTAAATCTGCTACTTTGGTTGAAAGGAGCCATTTTAGGGCCACAAGACAACAATGCATGTTCCAAACACTTTTGACAATTGAGGAACGTCGTAACAAAAACACATTTTGCTCTTATTTGTTACATTACTGTCGCTTTACTAATTATGACACGTACACACATTTGAAAGTCCCTTAAAAAGCGTGCGGCGCATTCTTACTCCACTCACCAAATTTGGACGCAAATACACTCAAATTAAAGCAGACTCGCACCGCTTTTCCACGGCGTGCTAAGTTCCACTGCCTTTTGCTTTTTATTATTCTGTCCTGTTTGACAAGAAGGACCGACGAGCAAAGACGTAGACTGCTACGCTAGCCGCTAGCATTCAAGCTGGCTAGCGTAGCGGTTTACAGCTTCGCTCGATGTTGTCTTCTTGGCAAACGACCCCAAACAGACAAATTCAAACTATAGCCGGTCACGCTCACAATTGTGCGACGCTTGTCAGGAAGGAGCGATGATGATGATGATGTAGACCGCTACATTAGCCTAACTTGGACTAGCATCCAACGGGCATGCCGAGGTACTTGTGTGTGGGTGTTGCATGGTATAGCCGCCAAGTGCCCTGTGGTGCTTTATTTTTTGTCGCATGAGCGGGCGAGCCTTTGAAGGCTGAGGAGCGACTTTGATGTGCGTGGAGCACGTGGGGCGCATTCATGTTCAAATGAGAGGCCAGAAACATACAGCAGAGACCTCAAACACACACACACACACACACACACAAACTCACACAAACACTCCTACTCACAATCGAGCACGCACTTCAAAGAGAAGTAGAACGAGGCCTTCCTGTATGGACTTCATGGCTGCAGGCTCTCGCTACCTTTGGGTCCTTAAGAGAACTACAACCCCCCCCCCCCCCCATGAACTTATCATCTGTCACCTTCACTGTCCATGAGTTTCCGTATGCATTATTCACATAAACGTCAGGGATACTGAAATTTACCGACTGCCCTGAAAGGCAGTACAACCTTTAAATTAAGGTGAACTGAATTGACCGTTTCCAAACTTGTCCGCCTGTTCAGTGTTTCAGAACTTTTTGCCCAATTTGTTGTTCTCTCACAAGCAGCTAAACGGCAAAATCCTTGAGTGAAAATTGCTCGAAAACTCCACTTCCATGCCTTTTGGGGGCTCCTACTCGAAGAGTCACGGAAAGGCATTCAAAGAATGAAGGAATCAGTTTACGGATCAGTGACAAGCGGTTGGAACAGAGATATGGTCGTGCCTTCACGTACAAGGTCAGTGTGCCGCACGACCATGATTGTGACTAACAAAAAATCTTGAATCTCAAATCGCTTTTCCTCATTGAAATGACCGGAAATTCCATCAATCCGTTCCAACCCCGAATAAATAAATAAATGAATGAATGAATGAATGAATGTTTTGGGTTTTTTTGCGCCCGGCTCTCTGTCGCAGTTCACTACACTGATCCAAGCTGGAATGTGGCACAGACTGACCTCCACAAACACTGTAAACACCGGGACAATGTATATGTGTGTGTGTGTGTGTGTGTGTGTGGGTGTGTGGGTGTCGGCGGGCGGGGCGGCCAAGGGCTAGCCAGCCTGTGGCTAGGCTAAACACCAATACCTTATCTTCAACTGCATTTGAGTGTATGTGTGTGTGTGTGTGTGTGTGTGTGTGTGGGGAAGGGGGTATCTTCCCATCTGTGCCCCTTGGCGGCCTCAACAGCCCTTTAATATGGATTTCCTTTCAATACAACTATCTACCTGATCAATATCCTATCAGACACTCTGTAACTGCAGTCTTCCTTCACCCACACACGCTAAAAAAAAAAAAAAAAGAACATTTCATTGGCAAGGTGTCGTTATTTCCCATTTCCTCTGAAAATGACACATATTGTTTATTTTAAAGAAATCATGACGAATGAGTCACTGTGGGTGAAAAAGACATTTTGTCTTTGCAAAAAGTAACGATTTCCATGTGGCCATAGTCTTCCTGGTCTTGCCGAGGAAGTGCATGGGACAATGGATGGGACGGATGACTGAAGGCACCTCGTACATTGAATTGTGTGTGTGTGTGTGACAGAGAGAGAGAGAGAGAGAGAGAGAGAGAGAGAGAGAAAAATCCAAAGTTTAAAAAAAAAAAAGTCAGCAGATCAGTTGCGGGATGGAGGGAGGGACGGAAGATGGAGCAGAATGCTTGATTGTCATGCTGTCGGGTTTGAAAAGGGCAGGGCGGCTATTGTCATGCCAATGCCCTCTCGCACTGTGTGGGGGGTGGCGAGTGTGTTGGTCAGCAATGAAATCTAACAGGGTGTGTCTTTCTCCAAGTGCTGCTTCTGAAATTCTGTCACAAATCTATAACTATTTTTAAGCCACAAAGGTAGCTGTGTTGTCATGATAATAATAATAATAATAACAAGAACAAACAAATGTTTCATTGCTAACAGAAGGTTTCCTCCAAAAATACAGGAATCGGTAAATTCAAGAATGCTGCACTGTGACTCTGCAAGGGGGTTCACTGTATCTCCAACATTTAAGGGTTTTTTTTTTTGCCTCACTCAAATTATCCTCAAAATGAGGGTAGTTCGAGCGTGGGTTTTTTTCTCCCTCTCTCCCTCCCCTGTGGTTTCTTTCTGACCTTCGGGTTGAGTGAACGCTGGCGCGTTTTGGCTGCCGCTGCTCAACCCGTATTGTTTTCTGTTTTTTGTTATTGTAAAGTGTCCTTGGGTGTCTTGAAAGGGGCTTATAAATAAAATGTATTATTATTATTATGTGTCACACACAAAAAAAAATCTCTCTGTCTCTAAAACCTATCTTGTGGTTTTTGTTTTTTTTAACAACAAAAAGCATTCATCAAAATCTATTGCCAAAGTCTGAGGTGTTTTAGGGGGTGGGGGTGGGAGGGTATTGCAAAAACCACATCTATCTAAATTTAGTGTTTTGTTTATTTTAATACATCAAATAGAGTGCCCCCCACCCCAACTAAATTGTGTGTGTGCAATGTGAATCTAATTACAGCTTTTGGGGGAACAACATACTTATTTGCAGTATTCTTTTTTTGGCCCACTTTTTTTTGCACATTTTGTCTTTGAAAATAAAATAAAAACATTTCATGGCAATTATAATCATCAATTGTTCGTGCCGTTTCACCAGTTGTGGTTTAGCATGGTGGACTCCACTGTACCTCCAAAATGTGGTTGTTTTGGTCACAAACAGAGACTTTTTGTTTTCTTTTCTGGCCACGTGAAAGATGTCTCTTCCACACAAAAAATGTTTACCTGCGTAATAGATGAGACAGGGCAATGCCACGAGTAGCTCCAGGGCCAAGACACCGATCAGCACGTAGGTGTACACAGCAACTGGCAGTCGTGCTGCCATGATGATCAATACAACAACGTTCCCTGCGTGCACGCATGACCATGCTTAGCGCATCATGACTGCCCCCTAGCTTCCGCCATGTGACATTGCAATCATCTACCTGTGGTGTACACGATGAGAGGCAGTCGCTTGAGCCTGTTGGTGCTTCTGTAGAACAGCAGGTAGCCTCTGTTGCGGGCCCGCCTGTGGTAGTAGTTGGCGCAGAGGGTGAACGCCTGAACCAGCACCCACAGGAACGCTTTGCCGAAGACCACCGCACTGTCACCCCATTTGGGATCCAGGATGTGGGTGCACAACTCCTTCTGGCCAAGCTTCAACACGCAGAGCACGACCACGCACAAGGAGATTATCATGTACACCACCTGGAAGAAGCAAGAGAGATGATCTGAAAGGCTGTAGAGCTGTCTAGCCTGACCACCCCCAACCCCCCCCCCCACCACAAAAAAAACAAAAAAGATTATTTTGACTTGTTTTAAAAAAGAAAAATAGCACTTGAAAGTATTGTATAGAAACATACAGCGATAACATGATTTACATAAAATGTAAAAACTAAAATGGAACCCAATGAAACTCAGTTGGCATTGAGAGGCTATTTGCATTGAGTGGCTATTTGCCAGGATTGAACCCATGACCTCTGCACTGTGAGGTCGACGGGTTAACCACTGGACCACAGAGCCACCCTTCCCCTCTCTGTGTTAGCATTAAATTAATGGACTTTTTAAAAATATATGCTTAGTTTGACAGTTCAACTTGTTGACTGGCTGCCAAACTTCTGCTTTTTAGTGATGTTCACAGCCACAATCTGGCACTTGTGTAGGACTATTTTGTACAAATGCAACAGGGAAATTTTGACTTATGAATGTGTACGTGTTTTTGTCCATACGTGTAGCAGAGACAGCAGGACGGCGTAGCAGCCGGTGGGCACCGTGTGGAACTCTGTCCTGATGGCGGCGTGGAGGACATCATCTGAGATGAGCGGCCCGTCCACCAGAGAATCCTCCTCGCTGCGGGTCATGTCCGCCGAAGACCCTGCCTGCTACACACGCGACAAAAGAATGACTTCACTTCAAGTACAACACTGAATTTCATATTACACAATATTACGCTACAAAATTGTGTCGACAACTAAATCCAATTTACAGTCCTGTTACTACCTCATCCGAGGGCGACAGGGACGTTGCTGTGCTGTGGGTTTGTAAAAGCGTATAGATAAATTTGTACAACTTTTTTTGTGTCTCTTCTAAGTAGCTAAATAAGACACGTGTATTAATTGGTTCTATAATATAATAAAGTTAATTAGATTTAACAGACTGTTAAAACTTCAGTGACAGTGAGTGTTTATAACTGTTTCAGAGGCAGTTTTTTGGCACATAAAACGTAAATAAGTCCAAATGTGAAGTGTCGGTTTTACTTATAGCGAGGACATACGGACTCCAACTAACATAAAAGGAGTATTTTTCAGCGAAGCGGTTTGTTGACATGAAATAACACAAAGCAGGTTAGCTTCTTTGGCTAATACCCAACAATAGGCCACTACGAGCAAAGAGACGAGCAAGTCTAGAAAATACCGACAACGTACAGCATAAAAGGCTCCCTCGGATTCCATTTAGGATTAAAATGTGGCTTTTTTCGAAGAAGGAACGACACATCACAAAGTCTTAGCAGGTGGCGGAGACTAAAGATGAAGGTACAACAAATACACGGTGCCACTTTGGTGCCTACTGGCTACCGTACAATAACGTCACAATCACATGACCAACAAGGCATGAAAAAAATGACGCAAGTGTGCGTGTGATTTTCTTCCTCTGATGACGTTTTACAGCTGATGACAAGAAACGTAAGCAGATTACCGCCACCTACTGGCAAGGAGTGTCAACCAGGTTTGCCGAAAACCCGTTACCCCGAAAACATAACACACAAAAACCCTCTTCGAATTTTTATATTCTCCCAACCACACCAGTAACCTTTAAATACTTGTAAATACGTCAGAAGATTTCGCTATATTTCTATATTTGCATTACATCGAATTTCAAATTCCTTTTCTCAAACTGATTTATCATTTGTCTTCTCTATCATATTTTGTGATACCAACATGAGCTGCCACCCAAAGCAAAGCAACCATCAACCCCACCATTTGTATTATTTACATTCGTTGAATTTCTATTACTATTTCCGGTCTGCATCCGTATCCATTTTTAAATATTTCGTTATGCTTGAAATGTAACTTTCTAGTCTTTCCCACTCTGCACTTTAAGACCGTTAAATCTACTCCCACCTCTGGAAGTATCCATGGCGGTATTATTGAAAGGGGTACGGTTCGATTTATACTAAACCATTATAAATCCATGTCCTTGGCATCTTCATTTAATCTCCATTCAAAGCTCCTCATTTCTTTCTTTTCCTTTTCCCCAACAGTGCCCAATAACTAATTGCCATCTTCCCCTACGAATGGCCAATGGCACACATCAATGATACTTCTAATGCTGCAATTGAAGTTGTTAAAAATGCTCCTGTGATATCCTTAAAGCCTGATTTTGAACCATTCCAAATGATCACGTTAATACTAGCTTCTTCAGTAACGACGAGACGAGATACATACATTATTCTTGACAGGTCAGGTGACTGTTAACGTGCCCACGTTGACTTTCAAACAGACTGCAAACTCAATACCAACCAATATGCCGTGGTCTTGTCTGTCATGTGAGAAAATTGCGTCGTAACACTTCCGCTATTTTTACCTTCCTAACACACGCCAAAATCATTTTTACTTGTAATTGATATAGAACAATCATATATGTCTAATTATACGTTTAAATACTCGATCATAATTTGAAAAGAATGTGCTAACAACATTGATTAATTTAGCAAAAAATCCATTGGACGATTATTTTAAGTCATTGAAATTCCAAATTCATAATTTTTGCATTTCTTACAACTGATTGGCTGGGAGGAATTGTTTTGTTTTTATCGAACAGATTAACTTTTGTTGTTGTAAAGTTGTGTATATATTATAGATCTATATATCTATATTTTCTAGACGTTTTATTAATAAAGAACAAAATTATTAACACTGATTTAAAAATAAATTACATCATTATTTAAATTTAATTATTTTGTGTATATCCCCCCCCCCTTCTCAATGTTTATTAAGAGAGCAATTATGTTATTTAAAAAACAACCATGGCCGCACACAAAGCATAAGAGTAAAAAAAACGAAAACATTGCCAGCCATTTTAGACAGTTTTATTGACAAACATACAGTGGCTATAAAAGACGGCGCGAGCAGAGTTTTCTTCGACCAGAAGAAACGAGAAGTTACGGCAACACCTGCGTTGAAGCCTGAATGTCAGGATGTTATGAAATAACGATAGAAATGGTATAGGGAAGCAGCAGGTATTACGTACGTGTCATTGGTTTGATCACTATAACAGTGAAAAGGATGTGCAAGATGATGATCCACTCGTTTTACTTGCTGGTATGGAATTTCACTTCATGTCACAACACACACACATACATTTCCAGGTCCATGTGTAACGGTAACAGTACACACACTCTGAATTAAGGCACTGGTTGATGCGGTTCAAGGGAAAAGAGTTCCAAGCCAACATGCAAGTGGACAAAGACGTACAACAAACTTAAATGTCGGAGAACTGCATGTCAAACTCATACTTGCAATAACCAATGTTCATGCAAAAGTGGAAAAACAAAGAGGGAGGAGAAGGTAAGGCATTCAAACGGTCACGCTACCTATGTAAAAAAAAAAAAAGTCGTGTTATAGTCTTGTAGTGTCTCCTGAATCTTGATTCCAGTTGAAGTACAGTGAACCCCCGTTATATAGCTATATCGCAAATTTTAACAGAATGTAGTCCATTACAGCTCCCCCCACGGCCAAAAATTTGCCACATTTTTATGAGGCAAAATGGCGATCCGTCCTACTGTACCTGATAAAACCAGAACAGTTACATAAAATAATCCAAACTGAATTATTTTTTTGTCACGTTGCAACTCTTGAACGCTGCTTCTGGACTGCCCACCTTGGCCACATGGGGGCAGTATAAGACAGTATGCCTCCATGTAGCAGCCAATCATATTGCAGCAGGGTGCGTGCGTCCTGCCTCTTGATAATTCCCCTTTAATAACGCTGAACCAGGTGAGGGGTAAAACCTTTTATGGTCTCGCTATATCGCAGATTTGTACATATTTCTGTTATTGTGGTGCATACTGCAGATGCCTTAAACCGGGGTTCACTGTATTATTATTATTATTCCAGTTGCTGTATTGTGTCTTGTCATAAACATGCCGGTCATGCTGACAAACACATCGTGGATGTGCAGTGTGTTGAGATCATGTGGGGTCTATTTGAGGAAAGTTAGGTGAGGGTTGGTTGTCATGGGTGGGATTCAGATCATCATAGGGTTGTTGGCTGTCCTCGGCCTGCAAAATAATAAATACATAATCAGATCCTTTATGAACTATGCAGTCATGTTCAACATTCTCTGGCCTCGTTTCAAAGAAAAAAAAAACAGTATGATCTGTTGAGTTCAACACTTTCATCAACACTGACTTCTCTACCATATGGCAACGGCGGGGCAAATGGTGTGAAGTCCGCTGCCGCCATATAGTGGCAGAGTTATGTACATACAATTCTGGTCGATGGTCTCACCTCTTGATGCCAAGTAGCAGTGGTGACAGCTCAGCAGTCCATTACGGATCCTCACGTCTGTCCCGGTGGCGGCGTCGCCAAGCTCCCCTTCACACAGGCCACACTGAACACATATTTTCACACTAACAGTAAATGTCATGAAACTATAGTGTTGCACACACATAGTTTTATGGACCTTGAAACACTGCATGTGGAAGAACAGTCCGAGTGTTTCGATGATCATGGCCGCTCCTTTCCCGAGGGGCTGAGAGCAACCGGAACATTGCCTCTTCCCGCTCACGCATCTGCAGTATGCACCACATTCACAGAAACATTTAGGGAACGTGTTCCAAATCTTTCTCAATTCCGCTTTCGATGAGGTGAAACTGTTTATTCTCTCGGCCCGCCGTAATGTGTCATGTTTTGTACAAGCGTTTGTTTTTCTGACCTGCTGGGCGACGGCGGCAAGGGTGAAGACGGCGGCTGCTGTGTTCCGGCGATGCCATCGTGAGAATCGCACCTGTTGTCCCGATATAAATATGAATCACTGACAACCAGGAGTATGCTAACTGTAATTTTGTCATTTTCACTTTCAAGAGAGTTCAAATTTTAGCACAATCGTCGTTTGAATCCAAACACACATCGAATCTATCCATTTTATGCCAAGCCAAATAACTGCCTCAAGAGAGCGAAGACCTTTTAACACCATGCGATGGGTTTGGCTGAGAGTTTCGATCCAGAGAGGCCGTCTTCCACAATTCGGACTTCTTGGCTGGCTCGGTATTGCAGACGGTGTCTAAAAAAAAAAAAAAAAAAGAAAAATGCACATACCAAAAATTACAATGGAACATGTTAAGCCGTCACATTTGTTTAGCTCAATCTGCTTTTTTTGGGGGAATTTTAAATTTTTTTGGGGGGGGGGCAGCGGGGGTGTGATAATTAATCAGAACAAAAAGAATATGGGTTTCAAGGGAAGTGTTTTATTGTTTAGAGTGGGCCGGTCTGGACCATGAAACCGCAGGGCTGAAAATGAGTCCCATTTCGGGCCCGACCACCGGTGTAGCTGGTCTCACCCTGTAAAAAGTGCACCTTGGACGCATGCTGCTCTTCACTCCCTCGGAGGTCCTTGTGGCCATTTTGCTGCAGGGGTACAAGTTGGCTGACGTTTTTTTTGTCTGCAGCAGGTGGCAACACGGGCGTCACGCAGGGCTTGAGGGGCGCCAAAGTCTCCTCCAAGATCTTCCTCTCCTGAAGGAGTCAATGAAAGCAAAATAGTAAGTACGGAATCAGGTTGAAGCGTTGATTCAATCGTCGACTAGCGCACCGAGTTATTCACGTACTGGTGCAGTCTTTGAACTCACTTTCTAAAACATCTCAGCACATGAGCAGAATCACTATTTCGGACATTTCTGCGGCCTAGTAAAGTGAGCACGTGCTACCGGTGATGCAAAACGGTGCACTAGTCCACAGCTGCATGCTACCAGTTGTGCGAGTGACATTATAAACATCTGGCACTTCACAAGTAGAGCATCAAATGTCAACAGTTGCCCCGGTCGTCGTTTGAATGTGTTGATTTGTTTTCGACTCAAGAGGGCAAAGCACGTTCCACGACATGGACAATTCAGCGAACTAGTAGGAGGAGCCTCAAGTAGTAGCGATGTCCTCCATCCGGGCGTACCTCTTCGTTGTGCTTGCGTTCCTCCTCCTGGGCCTCCAGTTGAGCCTTTTCCCACTCCTTCTTCAGCTTCTCCTGCTCCTTGTGGTACTGCTCCTTCAAGGAGCACAATGTCAAAGTCCCCACACAAGAATGCCAAACAAAGTCATGAGATCATTTCGTGCGAGCGCAAGGAGAACAAATGAGAATAGGCTCGAAAAGTTCATTCATTTCACGAGTACAACTCAAAAAGTCACATTTACGCATGGATTGAAATTGGTTAATTAAACACAACAAACTACTGTACTTCCAAGAAGGTAAATTCCTCCCATCATTTTTATTTTTTTACATTCAAATTTTGACAAGCGCTACAGAAAATGGATGGATAGGCGTTCCCAATAAAGTGCCCCATGAGTGTCACCGCAATCTCGGATTAGAAAACGATTTGCTGATAGTAACTGCGGCAACCACCCCAACACACACACACACACACACACACACACACCTGTAGGAGGCGCTCCTGCTCCTGTTGCCACCTTTCCACGCGCTTACGCTCCTCATTGGGGTCCCAGACCCAGTGATTAACACGCTTAGCCAAGTTCAACATGGGGGTCTCAATCAACCCCCAGCCCACAATCACACACACATACAAAGACACACACACACACACGCCGAGACAGCAAAAGGACAGAAAGAGAGGAAAGGTCAGAGGACAAGTGGAGACGAGGGGTAAACACGAGGTCCAGTTGAAGGATGAAGGAGAAGCAAAGCTCAAAATTGATGAGTGTACTCACGCTCACACTGCTCTCCTCTTGGCCACCTGTGGTTGAAAAAAAAAAAAAACCCCCACACACGTGACCTTTCAATCTGGGTACGAAATGAATGTGAAAAGGTAAACCCGACATTAAATGCGCCACCACTAGTCTAAACGTGGAATTCTGAATAGTATTGCGTTGGTGGAATATGACTACAGGAGAAAAATCCATCCCTTTTTATCTATTTCGGGGGGAGGCGGCCATTTTGCCTTTTTACTCCCACTTGCTGTCGACCAAAAATGACATCACAGTGCCTCAGGACACTTGCGCGCGTTTGGTCACGTGACATTCGCATGCTGTGCCCTGAGGCCCTGTGACGTCATTTCAAGTCAACATTTTGGACCGGCAAATACGCTTAAAATTCCTCGTAATGTTTCACAAGATGGCGTCGTACCGGCGACACTGGGACAATGGTCTTGGATGCTGGTTACTGAAGTCGATGACGATGATGACTGGGACTGTTTTTCCTCTGCTGGTTTCTCAGCGGTCGCAATTTCATCCACCTGAAAGTCAAATGTTTATATTATGTTCAGTAGGTATGTGAGCGGACGTGCACTGAAATGAATGTTAAGGCATGACAGTATATCATCATTATTATAGTTAGAGATAGATTTATCAGGGCTCAACTGATTAATCGGAAGATGATTTTGGAGGCCACTCTTAGCATTTAGCAAAAATGGTCAAATACTGTATATGTATTTTTGCTTGATTTGGCTGTTTCTATTTTTTTGGACACATGACCACATTACAACCTAAAACAATGATAATGACATTACAACAAACACTCCCTCAAAAAAATGGTTAAAAAAAAAAAGCGCCCAATTTTAGCCAATTTTTCTATGTGGTGAAGTTCAACAAATACGAAAGGATCAAATATTCAATATTGAATAACAGTCAAATGTTCTGCCATTATTTCATAATTTTGTTGTTGTAAGGATTAGTGGACTAAAAAGAAACTATTGTATTTTTTTTACACTTACGCAAATTAATTGACCGATTCATCAGATATCGGAATTTTAGTCTGACAAATATTGGACTCAGTATCGGCCTAAAAAAAAAAAAAAAAATCCATCTCAGTTGGGCTGTGATAGTTCCGTGCATGGACAAACAGATGTGAACATTCTGGGTTCGATTTTTGTTACCGACTCAAGTCCGGTGCACAGGGGGCAAATTAGACCGGGTGTTGGTAATTCCGCAGATGCGCTCAAGCCGGCGGCGTATTTACAAAAAATGACATTTGTCAAGATTGTTTTTTGCATCCGTGTTTATGGATGGGCAAGATGAAAGGAGATAGACGGGACATCGTTACCTGCTTGGGTATCGTAACCTGGCCGTGGCCGTCGATGTCCGCTCCGTGTGGCTCCACCAGCGTCTGAGTGAGTTCCGTGACGACGGTGGTCTTGGTGATGCAGTTCCTCCCGCTGAACAGCGAGCTGATGGTGGAGGAGGAAGAAGATGAGAAGGATGCTGAAGACGAGGAGGACGTCGCCGCCCGGGGAGGAGGCGACCTGCCCCTCATCTCAAGCGTAAAGGGGGCCTCCTTCTCCTGCTCCTCCGCTTGTGTGACCAGGATGTTCTTCTCTTTCGGCGAATCCAGCGGCGAAGTGTCCGTGTCACCATTCACACGCACAAGGCCGTCCATCTGCATGTGACACACACACACACAGACACACACACACATAGATTAGAACGAAATCCAATGGCAGGGGCCATTTTGGATTAGGGGCAGTGCATGCGTAAATACAGCAGATGGCACTGTGGGGATTTTTTTTTTGTAATTTATTTATTTTTATATCTTGTACAGAAGGTTTCAATTAGAAAAAAAGTGAAATTTTTCACTTGTCTCAGCTTGTTGTTATTTTTTTAAACTATGCCGGTCTTTCTGTCCTTTCTCTGACTATGTGGCACAGTTGCCCTCTCGATTTGGAAGTTTTATGAAAATATGATTCATTGATGCATTCATTTGCTCTTTGCATAATTTAAAAAACTATTGAGGTTGTCAATTGTGAAGTTAAATTTTCCATTTTGTTTTATTCACACACGAATCATTCTAGTTTGAAATAAAGCAGGATTTACAGTATTTATGTGTTCAGTTTTGAGGTGTTTATTCATCAAAATGTGATGTCTTTATTGTAGGTATTTATTTATTGTTTTGTTTTATTTACAACAGGGGTTGCTTCCTTTTTTCTTCGCAAAACAAGTTTGATAACAAATCAGGATTTCATTGTTTAATTGTTTCATGATCTTGTTTCCAAATTCGGACTCGGATGATTTTGTCTTATCTTAGAGTAGCGGAGCTTTCCCAGGATGTAATTTATAATAATAACAATCCTCATAATATCAGGGTCACATATTTTCTATTCAGTCACGCCTTTCATTTCCTGACCTTGACTCCATGTGCGCTGCGTGGCTGACAATAAGGCTTCGCCGCCAGCAGGGGGACGGGTCTGGAAGTCGTGGTGGGCGGTGGCGGCGAGGGAAGCGTGAGCGGGTGCTTCGTGGGGTGAGGCGGAGAGGGCTTCGGTTTGGCAGGTTTAGGTTGGGGTTCTGCATCCGCTTTGGTCTCTGGTTCTGGTTCGCTAGGAGATGCTCGGGCCGGAGTTTGGCGGGTTTCTTGGGATGGAGGAGGTGTGCTTTCTGAGGTCAGCGGATCTCTGGAGATGATGACGGATGAATGTTGTGAGGTTAGACACTTGTGAGCAATTATTCTAATTGTGACTTAATGAAGAGATTTTTTTTTTTTTGCATAGTAAATAAAACCTGTCTCCCTACTTTTCTAGCCCCCCGTGTAAGTCGTCACACGTGTTCTGCTGTGTTGATTGCGGCTCGGAGTCTTCACAAACGCTTTTGTGTTCGTGCTGGGCCCGGTTTAGGGCCGGTTCGGGGTTTGCGGTGGAGCGAGGCAGCTTTAAGAAATCCAACGTGGCGTCGCTGATGGTGAAACGAAGAGCGTAGCGTTGCAGAACCGTGGCCGCCTCCTCCGGTGTCGCCGCGCTGCGGTACGCCTCGCACAGCTCGGCCTCTCGCCGTTCCCTGGGAACACAAGGATTGATATTTTCAAGAAGCAAAAGTCCACGTTTTTTGAGGGGATATTTATCGCAGCAGCTAAAGCGGTCACGGTTTCAGTCCGTTTTGTTTTACAGCCACTGAGAATTGTGCCAATTGCAACATTGATGAAGCTTTTCCAGCTGCAAAAGACAGACGGCATTGAACGCATCGCTGGGAAGGAGACATTCTGTTGGAGGAGAAAGTGCGTCTCCTTAAATAAGTAAATACAGGAGAAAAAAAATTCCTATCTTTTTATTTTTTTTTCCTTTCCATTTGAGCATTCTGACTGATATTTCAAGGCTCAGAATATTTTGTTTGATGACAATGTAAAAAAAGAAACAGTCAAATATTTACATTTGACGACTTTACACAATACGGTGTATGTGCACAATTCAGTTGTAGTACTAGTAGTAGAAATTAGTAGTGTGTGTGCGTGCGTGTTCTTACGTACATTACATCATCGCTTCTACTTCAAAATGTAAAAAATCTCAGTCATATTTTCTGTCTTTTGTGACACTCTTTGTCATCGAAATGTTTAAATCCGAGTGTAGCGGTCTCAAGTACTTACTTTAGTTTTTACTCAGAGGAGACTGGGGGCACTGCAGCAGTAAAATGGAAACCGGAGTATCATATTGCACAGCCACAAGCACGGCTAATCTAAGTGTGTGTTTAAATGTTCTTTTTTTGAGAGAGTCCTCGGTCGACTTGTTGACTTTATCCAAGAGGAGTCTGAGGGCCTCACAGCAGCAAATTGGAGACTGTGGAGTCTAATACTGCACAGCGGCAACTTTAACGTGTGTTTATTTTGGCCATTTCTAATTGTATATCCTCAGTTTCCAGTTATTGCTTTACTTTGATCCAAGAGGGCACCACTGCAGCAAAGTGGAGACTGTGGAGTACAAGACTGTCCAGTCACACGGTGAGCAGCAGAAACAGAGTCTGAGAGCCTTAAAAAAAAGTCCAAAGCTCAATTTCCCTTCCCATGCGATGCTTACTTTTCCTCCACAATCTCCTTGTAGGTTTTGATGCTCTTCCTCTTGTCACCTCCATCCCCTTTCATCCTCTCCATCCTTTTCCTCTCCTCTTCCTTCTTGATCAGCTCCTGTGAGGCGCAGCGGCGGCGGTTCTTCCAACGGGCCAAGTCCTGGAGCATCATTGCATTGTCCAAATATGACAAAGAAAAATCTGATTATGGCATTGCAAGAGTTTTCTTGCTGTGTGTTTAATTGTGTACACTGTTTTGTTATTTTTGGTTGATATATCTTTCAGGAATTTTTCGGGGATGGGGTATTAAAAAAAAAAAAAGTCCATATACTATACTTGATCAAATCCTTTTGTTTATAACTGATGTTGACTTCAGGTCAACAAATGGCATTTTCACATGGCGTGAATCAAGATCTGCTTTGCTGGTATTTGGCTGATATTTTCCCAGTTCCCATTCTAATTTTTGTGAGGAAAAATACACACCCAAAAAATGGCAAGCAAATAACAGGTGAGTTTTAAAAACAGAAATATTTTTATCGTATCCTTTATTCACAACAAATAAATGAAAACTGTCATATCAAATCATCAAAATCCAATCCAAAAGGCATTTGGCAGATAATTTTCCCCCAAATTTTTAATAGATTTGGAAAAATTGCGGAGCAAAAAGACAAAGAAATGTGTTCAATGTGTAAAATGTTCTAAAAAGAGTTAGGCTGATCCTTACATGAAGAAGAAAAAATATTAAGAGGGAAAAAAACATTTTTCCTTTTGGAGGGGGGGGGGGGCATTTTTGACAAATGTTATCATTTGAATAGAAAAATGATCTTGAATGCAATACCAAACAAGTTCACGCAAGATCTGACCGAAATGGCATTTAGACAGCTTGTGCTTTTTTTTTTTTTCTTGTGTTCAATTTCTTACACTTTGCCACTGGTCGTCGTCATCTTCGTAGTTGTTGTACTGCTCGTGCATGCGCTCGTAACGTGACTGGCTGAGTTGCGGCAGGTGTCCCGCCTGGTCCTGGTCCACCATGTCACTCATGCTCACACTCCTGAAAGGCAAAGTACACATTTGTTTAAAAAAAAAAAAAAGTGAGACTGACACCACAACACACAAGTGTCCAGACAAGGCAAGCAATAAACAAATCGTGGATCAAAGGAAATGACAAAACCGCTAATGGAGCTCAGTGCGCAAACTTGAATACGAAAAGAAAAAGATGACGGTAAAAAAAGTTGCTGGTTAGCAAAGTGGAGAAAAAGGGGAAAAAAAACAGTTTGAAGCATGGCAGGTTTTCTAACCATAATACAGTGGAACCTCTGAAGTTTGAGTTTTTTTTTTTAAAGGGAAACTTTAACATGAATTCTTCATTTTTCATCCATCTCGGGGGGGGGGGGGCATTTTGACCAATACCACCCTCTGCTGTCGACTGAAACGATCGCGACTGCCCTCGGGCTCGCATTGCGAACGTCACATGACCAGTGTCCGGTTCATCAGCCTTCGATGATGGTGACAGTTTGGATTACAAGGACGGTATTACCCTGATTCAAAAACTGTTTTCAAAAGTGACATCAGAGGTTCAACCGTATGAAAGAGTTTGTTCTTGTGAGCATGCGGTCGTCTATGTCCGCGTCGTCAAACTTACTCGGCGTCCCCGGACACAAAAGCAACTCGGTGACTCATCCTGAAAGGACAAAATGAAGTGAGCAAGATGGCAACGTTTGGGTCAGAGCAGGCCGAAACCTCTCGGGCTCGGGAAATTCCATTTCAAACACGTTCCCGATCAATACTTGGATGGAACGAAAGAAAGACGCATGCAAGAAAAATTTGGGGGGCGTCTCACATCATTGGCGGCAGATCATCGTCCCCCACCCGGGAGGCTTTCTTTCTCGGAGGATCATCCGTCTTACTGGCCTTTCCTAAATCCGCCTGCCCACTAGATGGGGGGACATCATTTGTCACATCTGCCGTCTTCTCTTTTTGCATGCCCACTTGCTCCTTCCTGTGCGGGATTTCCAGAGGTTGGACGCCACCGCGAACCAACGAGCAAGACAAATGGATCAAATCCGAGCGAGTGTGTCCCACCCGACGATGTCGATGCACGCACATCACGCCTCAGACAAACATGCTAGTGCCAAACCACGGCAACGCGACACTCGCTGAATACCACATTTGGTACACCGAAGCCATCTAATGCCAAAGCCGGACTTTATAAGACAGCTTGATTGCATGCGAGTCCAAGTCCTCTCCTCGATACTTTGTTAGTCACTTTGATGCAAGCTCCAACAGCAAACCGCGAAAGGTACCTTTCACCCGTCACCTTTCCCACACACTTGGGTGCCCGCTTGCTCCCACAACTTTGGATGGTGTTGTTTTTAAGCGCAGCCGGCACTGGTAGAAACTGCCTGCAGGTCGCATTGGCTTTTTGGAGCCATCCCGCCCTGCGAGCCATCATGTCGTCCTTTGCCGGATTGGAAAGAGGCCCCTTTGCATCATCATCATCATCATCAACATGTTCTCTCTCAATCTGAGAGCATGGGTCACTTTCAACGGGAACTTTCCCTTCTTCCGCTCTGTGACAAAAAAAATCCAGCGAGATGTTTGAATTTCACACGAACCAGCTGGTAAGCGGACAGGTCTGAAAATTCCCACCTGATATTCTTGCTCCTGTTCACTTCCTTACTGGCTGGACCAGCAACCTGGCCCTTGTATTTTGAGGCAGGCAAAGGCAGGAAGCGGTTGTAAGATGCCGAAGTTGCGCTTTGCTGATGGAAAACTCCCGTTCGCCTTGCCATCATGTCATCTTTCTGAATATCGGGTATCCTCTCCTCTTCTTCCCCCTCCTCCTCCTCTTTCTCCTCCTTCAAACTGCTTTCATACTGAGCAAGACGAGCGTCCAGCTCGACCGGAGAGCAAGGAGTCTTTGGAGAGCCAGGTGACAAGTTGGAGGAATCTTGACTGGGTTGTCCTCCATCTGTGAGGCTGTGATGGGCGTCACATAAAGCTCTAAAACTGGTTCATGCTACTGCCATATAGCTAAAACTGCGTATGAAAATGATAACAGACACGGTGCTCAGGTTGCTATCTTGCTATACATTAGCATCACAACTGTTAGCATGTTAGCAGTTAAGACATTTTAAAGAGTAATATTACCCGTTTTGTTTTTTTTGTACTTAGGTTACTGTCTTGTGATGTGTTAGAATCACAACTATTAGCATTTTAGCGATTCTCATTTGAATTATACTGGAAGAGAGAGCCAGAAGTAAAATCCTACTAGAACTGTCTTGGCTTTTTGTTTTTGGAATGTGGGAGGAAACTGGAATACCCAGAGAAAACCCACGCACGCACGGGAAGAAAACTCCACACAGGAAGGCCGGAGTTGGACCCTGCGCCTCTGCACTGTGTGGAGGACGTGCTAACCAGTCGACCACCGTGCCGTCCTGTGCAGTAAAATATAAAATCCTAAGCAATCTATCTGATTGCCTTTGGTACTCGGGTTGCTCTCTTGTGATTATGTTAGCATATCAACTGTTAGCATGTTTGCACTTGAGTCATTTTATTATTTTGAAATAGTACAAAGTAAAATCTGCATTTACCTACCTTATTGTTTCTCAGTTTGCGATATTGCTATTTGTTAGCACAGCAAGTGTTAACATTTTAGCCATTCTCATATCCTACCCAGTGTCAGTCACAATGTCAAATCATTTCTCTGCCTTAGCACTTTTTGTACTCAGATTGCTATCTTGCTCCATGTTTTTATTCATTGAATTTTATTTATTTGAAGCTACTACATTACTGTTATTATTTAATATTATATTTGCTGACCGTAACTATGATAACCTGTTCTCATCATATCAGCTGTAAAAATGAGAAACATGTCATGCGTTTCTCAGATTAAAGCAGAAACCAAGCAGGAGAAATGCAAAACGTTGCATCCCCAACAAGCTAAGTATATCTTCGATACCAAGCACTGTAATGAGACTATCATCGGCCACAGTCCAAACCAGTGCAAGCGGCCATGTATGTACCTGCCTTCCCGCTCTGAGAGCAGGGAGCCCAGGCCAATGGTCGGCATGGCGACCGTCGCCCGGGAGAGGAGTCGTCCTAGCAACCCCGACTCGGGCGCGTCTATTGGACTCCCCATCTCGGTCACGCCCCCGAACCTCACCGACTTGCCGCGACCCCGTCCGCCACTGGCGTCTGTTTTCACCCGACAAGCCTGACAAACGGGGACGGGGCCAGGCTCGCTACAGACACACACACACGTACACACAACGGAGGAGAAATGAGCAACTCCAGATGAGTCAGACGAGACGTAGAGGAGGTTGCTATCTTGCTATGTGTTAGCATAGCAACTGTTAGCATCTTAGCCATTCTGATTTGTAAGAGTACCAAATTGACAACAGGGAAGGATTTAAAATCCCAATCAAGCCGCTTTAGTACTTTTTATACTCAGGATGCTGTCTTGCTATACTGCATGTTAGCATAGCAGCTGTTAGCATTTTAGACACTCATTTGTAGCTAGATACACGGCAGAATGTAAAATCCTCATCAATCCGCCAGAGAGCTTTTTTTGGCATTCAGTGCTATTTTGATATATTATAGCACAGCAGCCATCAGCAGGTCAGCGTTTTAGCCATTCTCTTTTGCAATAAATACCGTCAACAGGGCTGCTGCATGTTCAATCTTAATTGAGCTATCTTAGTGTTTTTATCTATCCAGGTTGCTATCTTGCTATTTGTCAGCATGGAAAATGTTAGCATTATCGCAGTTCTCAACATTTTCAATACTACCAATCCATAGAACGGGTTCTCGAATCCTTATCAATGTGCCTTCGTGTCTTTTGCGCTCAGAGTGCTCTAGCTTTATGTTAGCATAGCAAGGATGAGAATCTTAGCATTTTAGCCATTCTAATTTTTAATAGTGTCCGTCTTCACGGCTACAGGTCTGGATGTAAAATTGTTATTGATCTGCAAAAGCAACTTGAGTACAAAAGAGCAATCTTGCCCCATGTTAGCACAGCAACTGTTAGCATGTGAGCCATTTTCTCCATGTGATGTTCAGGCACACAAAACCTCCTCTGTGCAAACTAATGACATCAGCGCCAGGAGGACAAAAAACAAAAGCCTCAGCAGACAGCCAACAATCACCTCTTTTTTTCCTCTCTAACACACACACACAGACACACACATTGACACACAAACAGTGACATACAAACTAAGGGACGGCACATTCCCTTCCCTTCCCTTTCAGAGGCTGTCAGACGGCAATGAAGTGCACAATAATGAGGAGAATAAATAAAGTGGTGAAAAGGAGCCAAGTGAGAGGGAACTAAAGGAGATTTAAAACTCCTTTCAAGGGGAAACAATTAGCCACTAGGGGGCGTACATCTAAAGATTTATATTCAAGTATCCTTAGTGTAGCAGTCATTGCCCGGATTTACTACTGTGTATATGTATTAAAGCCACAGTACAGTGACACCCCCTAAGTGTAAAACTTAGGACTTGCACCTGTTGTCACTTATTTTGGAGGACAACTTGAAGACACAAGCACGCACGCACACACAAACACATTGATGATTTCCTGTATGTGTGGTTGGGGGGTGCACCTGGGTTCACTCATCCTGAGCCTCTCCCACTTCTGTACGTCGGCCCGGCTCATGGTGGTCGACGTCAAGCTTATTGGTCCTTCCCGGTGGAGGGGACGCGGTTTAGTTTGCGCCCGTCTGAGAGCTAGGTCGTCCATCTGCCTGTCTGGTGTTGCTTGAACCCTTCCTGCATCCTCAGACTCTTCCTCACACGCCACCTCGTCTTCCTCTTCTTCTTTTTGGCGAGTAATGATGTCGGGAATTTGCTCGAGCTCGCTGTCCAATCGTTGAGATAGAATAGTGAGCGCAAAAATGGTGGTAAAACGACCCCCCTCGCTCTCCCCCACACACAATTACACATCGGCACACAAACAAACGCACAGACGGTGCATGATCTAACCTGATGTCCTTGTCCTTTAGTGTTTTATGTGAGGATCGCCTGATGCCTTCCCAGCGTTCCTGATCTTTGCTGCTACACTCGAGCAGCGATGGCGACATGACAAACTGATGCAGCCTGGGCACCGCGGGGCCTCGAGGAGCCCGTCGGGAGGCCAGGTCATCTTTTCGAATGTCTGGTATCTTCTGGCCTCCCTCTTCGCCTTCGCCGTCCGAGGATGAGTCCCAAGCCGATTTTTGTGAGGTCAAAAAGTCGTTATCTCGGCGAAGGACGATATTGGGAGAAACTGGTCTCTCCATGGTGGGGGAGGTAGAGGAGGAGGAAGGACTGAGTTGAAGATGAGATGCCAATCAGTCATTTCAGGAATGGCGTGAGGTCCACCGTGACGTTACGTGATACCAAACGTTAGTGACGTGCATGAATTTCACTTGGCCCACAAGTCCATTAGTCCATTAGTCCATTCGGATGACTCGAAAACCAAAATGAAGACCTCCTCCAAAAAACCCACATCACAAACCAGAAATGGGCATAACAAAAACCTCCATCGATATCCCAGACTTCAAGAATGTTGCTCCCCATTTTCATGTGACAATAAAATACATCCTAAACAAAGGACAAACTCGCTGACTAACAGACAAACTGAAATTGATTCAAAGCAGTTAGCTGTCTGGTTGGCAATCAAGTGTTTGCTAACTAATCATCTAGCTAGCTATATAGGTAGCTAGCTAACAGCAAAAAAAAAAAAACCCCAGCTTTGATTGCTGTAAATTGTAGGCAAGCAAGTGAAACTAATTGTAGATTGTTGCTTAGTTGGCTAGCTAGATAGCTGGATATAATTGATTAGTTTGCCAGCTAAATAAATACAAAATTAGCGACCCACTTAACTAACCACCACACTGACAAGCCAGACAAAATTTTGTTGTGGTTGGCTGGCTGTACACTAACTTACTAAATGTCACTGTCATTAGTGAACTAATTAACTGATTATCCAAATTGGAATTGGGTCAGCTAGCTAACTGATCAAGTAACGACCAAACTATCCAATCAACCACATATGATTGTGGCTAATTGGCTTGATAACGAAGAAGCAGTGTTTTCTTTTTTTAGTGCTGTATAAATATAGTACTTGAGATGAGAGTTAAATTGAGAAAGTGTGGTTAACTAACTAACAAACTAAGGCTTGTGTTACATCTGCGTAAAATGAACAATCAATCCATAATTAATGGGATGGCTGATGCAGTGAATTTGTCATTACACAAACAATGAGTTAGCATTTGTCAAGCAGTTAGTCGTTGGCCAACAACATCACAGCACCAAACAATCAACTAAAACAGATTAATCAACTAATCGTTTTGTAATGGCAGCGTGAGTTCCACGAGCGATCACAACTCAGTAGACAACACTCCAAGCGCTAACCT
This sequence comes from Hippocampus guttulatus, assembly GCF_054856545.1. Classification (NCBI taxonomy): domain Eukaryota; kingdom Metazoa; phylum Chordata; class Actinopteri; order Syngnathiformes; family Syngnathidae; genus Hippocampus; species Hippocampus guttulatus. The sequence continues at coordinate 2,856,802 of NC_141269.1, read as the reverse complement.
TCCGTAACGAAGGGCCGCAGGCAACACTTTGATGCCCGCCTTCTCCAACCTCTGTAGCCTGGTACGCTCACACACTTCCTTTTCGCTCTGGTGATCTCGCGCCCAGCTCACGCTCTTTTTGCCCTTGTCGGGACTTTTGGGTGCTATATTAGCGAGGTGTGGTCTACTTTAAAAATATTCCAAAAGTGTCATTACCTGCGCTGTTCTCCGTCTTCAGCAAGAGATCTGCGCTTGGCGTTCAGGACGTAGAAACCGGCATTGCTTCGGTTGGGTAGGAACTGGTTGAAGACAATGGGGGTCCGCGCCTCTCCGCTCGCCGCACGCCGGGCTGACATGTCGTCCTTCTGCACATCGGGCCTCCTGCCGCTGTCCGCCTCCGGATCGCCGTCTCTTCCTAGCGTTAAGGCCATTGGAGCGTTACAGGACAGAGGGACAATAACGTCCAACAGTTAGTTAGGAGGCTGCTTTTTGGCAAACCCGACGCTCATTAACTACCCAGCTAAGTAGAGTAATGGTGTCAGATCACAAGCTACTGTCCTGTTTGCAACCTAACAGCAAACCAACCCAAACTATGATCATGTCTGCTTTACTTTGACAGCAATAGAGACAGAGGAAAAGAAAATTCCAATCTTGCCTCGTGTCGTCCATCCAGAAAGTATTCACATTTTGTTATGTTATGTCCTTTTGAAATTTGTCAATAAAAGTTAAAGAAACTGTTCGTAGACCTCCATGATAGGATTGTCTCGAGGCACAGATCTAGGTAAGGGTGCAGTTGTAAATACTTGCAGGCTGCCCTCTATATACAGTACGAGGGTTGCAGGATGGGTTTTGGAAAAATATAAAAATGTTAACATAGTCTGCCAAGGCAAAAACTATCCCTAGAGCTATGGATGAGAAAGCTGTTTCCTCCTGGTTTTCTCACCTTCCTGTACATACGCACGCACACACACACACGCACACACACACACACACACACACACACACACACACACACACACACATACAGGATGCTGGCCCAAGTATACCTTTCACATCTCTAAGGACTGCAAACAACAGCTGGTACATCTGGGACACACACACACACACACACACACGCGTGCGCGCGCACACACACACACACACACACACACACACACACAACGAGCTGTCCACATGACAATATTAAACCCCCGTTCGACATGCTTGAGTCTATTAATGGAACTTAGCCTTTGTGTTCTGAGAAGGGAGATGTCATATTTTTTTTAAATAATTTCTGGTGGGAACAAACCTTCCGTGTTGCCTCGGTTGGTCACATCGGGAGAGGGACTGTGCTGCGAGCGCGAGCCAAATGAGTCCAGACTGTCGATAAAACAAAAGCCATTTATGATTTTGAGCCGCTCGTTAGCAACACGGCTAGCTAGTTCAACAACAAACAAACAAAGAAGCCAAATAAATAATGTCAACCTGGCTGCCTACACAACTCACTGGGATTGTGGTTAGTTAACTCATGAAAAACTAGCCAACCAACCAACCAAACTAATTTTGATTGCGGATAGTTGCTACCTAGTGCTCTGTGCACTAGGAAGCTAGCAACCGTAGTACATTGTACTTTATATTCTGCATTCAATAAAACAGTGAAATGTCAAAACTCCAGAATATGACCCCAAATGTTGGAATGCAATTATCAAGCTGAAGAGAAATGAACAAGCATTTATCGGATGTGTACTGTTTTGCCGTGTCCTGTTCCATTTGTTGGTCCACTGTTGAACAACACCGGTTGTCTGACCTGTCCAGAGAGTTGTCTCGAGTGTGTCTGGGCGGTGAGAGTGACTCGCTGCGTTCCGAGTCCCAGCAGTCATAACCGCTGTCTCTAATGCTGCGCTTCTGTGAGCCGTCAGCCGCCTCGTCGCTGTCCTGCACATACGGAAAAGGCCAAAATACAAGTAAGTGTATAAACGGAGCCTGGGATATGGCGGGAGGGGGGGGGGGGGGGGGTGTAAAAGCATTTTAACTTAGCTTTTTCCAATGCCCGTGCGGCATAGCAGCTAAATGGTGACGCACCTTGTTTGCTTTGAACTCTGAGCTCCAAATTTGACCCGAGTATGCTCACCTCAGAAACTGACTGGGTTTATGTTCTATGATTGATGAATAGAGATTGAATGGATTGACGAACAGAGTAAGATGGAAATGGGCTGCAGCCGTTCGATGCTCTTCTGAGGGAGTCCAGTCAAGAAACCATGACACTGATCAAGTCTATTGGAGATAAAAGCATCGGTAGACTTTGGAAAGACTATATTCTTGATTTGTATTCAAATTAAATTTGATTTGTAACAGCATTTGAGTCATAAAGTATAGCTGAGTCGATCTACGTTCCATTGAATCAGATCAGTGAGGGACTCCATTTTGTCTCCCTGAAACAAGAGAGGAACTGAACAAAAGAATGTCTTCTTCCTGGACTGCACCCCTAACGACAACAAAAACAACCCCCGCACGCCTTCTCTGGCTACTCTCCATCCATTACCTAAAGCCGCCCCCCAATCCCCACATACTCACCACCTTCATGTTTGCCAGCAGACCCTCAAATTCCTTGAGGTCAAGCGTGGGTCCGCTGTAGGAGGCGCAGCCGCTGGACGCTTTGCCCAGCCAAAACACCGTGTTCAGAACCTTCCGGACACAATCCGAGAATTCCAATTGAAATTGAATAGTTATGGCCAGGGGGAAAAAATAAAATAAATAAAATGAAAAATTGTAACCCACGTTTTTCAACTTGCGGCTGCAGTCGGAGTCCCTGTTGGGAGAGAAGATTATTAAACATTAGTATTCTGTATATATTATTAATTCATAAATATATACTGTATATAATGCGTGCGTGCATACTGACTTGAGGTTGGCTCGGATGGAGGTATCCTGAAGGTCTCCCGGGTCAAAGAGCTGCGAACCTTTCAGGCCGAGCTCCTCGCAGCCCCGTAGGAAGACTGACAGGTTGTCCTAGAGGAGGACAAACATGTATTTTTTTTTTCTTCTTCACTTCAAACAATTTAACGCATATAAACAAACAAGACATCATCTCGAGTAAATACAAAAAAATGGCAATCAAAATACACTGTATACTGCGCTCTCATAATTAGGGACTGAGGGAAATTGATTTTTTTTTTCAGGCCGATGCAAATATTTGGCAGAATAAAATTTTGATAACAAATAAATCGGTCAATTTTATGAGTTGCAATTAGAGTACTTTGTCCTTTTGTATTTAAGAGCAGAGAGAAAAATCAATCCCCCCAAAAATCTGTTTTTTTTTTTTTTTGGGTGGTGTTGGAATGTCATTACCTTTCTCTTAACTTGCAATGTTTTAACGTGCAAAAAGAAATCAGCTGAATTTGGCTAATATGGCCTTATTAAATTGGTCAGGTCTTGCTTATAATATCTAGACGAGATTTATTTTTTGACATTTTAGTCACGTAACTTCATGAATTTACATTCAAACTTTATCTTTGCACATTTAGGATTTTTTCTTCCCTTCACAAAATGTGACATTATTCTTGCGATGTTGACTTTTTTTTCTTGCAAAATTACAACTTGGCAAAAATGTTTCTGCTAGTTTCTGACTTTTCCAAAAACAACATTCTGACCGTGTTTGTTGTTTTAGGAAATGTTATCTTATTTTATTCCAGCAAATTTCCAACTTGATTCTTGCAACGTCAGAAATTTATTTCCACCACTTTACGCCTTTTTTTCATCATTTCACGACGTGCTCTTTAATAACCTCGTGAGTTGTCGCGTGATATGATGTCTCTCACTTGATGACTTTTTGTCAAAGTGTTGCATTGTAGTTTTAAAAAAAAAATCTTTATTTAATTCCGGAAAGATGTGTACAGATAAAAGTTGATTTATATATATATATATATATATATATATATATATATATATTTCTTTTTTCTCCTTCCTGGGTGAAAGCTGTGACGTTTGTCCTTACCAGGCCGGCGATTGGCGTGGGCAGTCTGTTGATCTTCTTGACCAGGCCTGGTCTGATTGCACTCAGAAGTCTGGATGAGGGAAGGGAAGGGCAACAGATAGCCACGGTTACAAAGGGTATGTGTGTGTGTGTGTGTGTGTGTGTGCATGTGCCTGTGATGTTGCCAACCGTGTGATGTCATCAGCCTTACTCGCATAACAGGATGCCATTCTCCAACGCGCTGCGGAAGTCCTTGTCTCCAAAGCTCTTCCCTGTGACCGCCTACCGGACAGTAAACGGCAAGTCGGGCAATATGCGATATGAATCGGAATCAGGAAAAAAAAAAGCTTCTTTGTCATTGAATACGAGTTGCAACAAAATGGAACATAACGTGCTTAAGAAACACGTGAAACGGAGGGGGGGGGGGGGGGAATTAGTTCCCATTCAACAAATTGAATGGGAACTAAATGGGAATCGACATCCCACACACACTGAACCAAAGATAAATGGAAATGAAGAGAGAGCCTTGACCGATTCCCGCGTACAAGCGCTAATCCAGATTAGCGGTCGGACAGATATGAAGTGTTGACTATGTGTGTGTTCCTGTGTAAACATTCAATGTAATGTTAGCCTGATAGCATTTAACTGACTCATACGGTATCAGTAATAATAATATCATGACTTTTTCTTCTTGCACATTTTATCATCTGTGATTTTTCTTCTCGCTCAGCTCCTTAAAAGTGGACAAAAGGGTCACCCCACCTCACATTTTCTCTCTCAATTTGACCGCACATAGCAACACGTCTTTTACGCGCTTCATCCTCTCTCCCCCCCCCCCCTCGATGTTTGATGACTTATTCCATTAGTCGCAATCCGTCTTCCTAACGCAGCGCACGTGTGTGCCGGCGTCGATTGGCAGCCTCTGTATGTACGCAAATTATAAAAATTTGACCTATGATGTCTCACCCCCCCTCCCCCGGCCCTCCCCCTTCGCACACACGCTTATATAAGACTACCAGATGTTTCCCATTGGCGACACCTTCCTCTTCTCGTCTCTTCCTTTCTTGTCTGGCATCTTTCCGCTCATCCCGCTCACATCTGCTCGGGGTTGATTTAACTCGGGGGCTTTTGAAACATTTACAGCACACGCTTGTGCATTATGTAGTCGGCCGAAAAAGACAGAGCCGGACTTCTCAGCGTGCACTTTTGTCGACTTGCGTTTTGTGTGTAGGATGCAGGGAACAAAGAGAGAGCGTGGGATGGCGGGGGAAACAAAATGCTAAAGATAAACTCGGACAGCAACATTTGTCCGTAAAAGACAAAATACTTTGAGGATGTTGCACAAAAACAAAGACGGCGAATCTAGATGTGACTCCGCAGTTCATCAAACATGAAAAGATGAACCGTTTTGCTTGATCTTTGGCTTTTCCCACGTCAACATGTCACTCCCACTTTGGATTCAAAATAGACATGAAAGAAAGAATTGCAACTTGTGTATTGAAAACAATAATAACCTTTCTGGCTGCTACCTTAATGCTAACGCTAATTAGCCTCTATGTTGTGGTGCTTTACTGCAACAACGTGTACAGTGACATAATATCGTATTCATATCCGTTATATTCTGTGAACAGTGACTTATATCGATGCCGTACTGATGAGCTGAGAGAGGAGTTGAGGCGTTCGTAGGATTGGCTGCTGCATCAAGGCAATTATATTGCTGCGGCAGGATTCATAATGCCTAAATGAAAAGTATATCCTGCCCGCGTGCGGCCAAAGCCGTACGCTTTTACAAAGTACAATATTATTGCGCGATTTTCATCAAGGTCACGAGCGAACAGGAGTCGGCTAGCTCCTGAATATTTTCTACAACCCTTGTCCTGACTTCTGGTGGTATAAGTGCGGAACAGCCTGGCCAAAGGAAATTTGGTGAAGTGAGCGGTACCCCTGAAAAACCTAACGAGCTCTCACATGAGAGCCGTGTTTACAAAAAAAAAAAGATTGGTCAGCAGCCATCCACTCTGACAACCGAAGCTTTTCGTGCGAGATTAAAGCCTCAAATCTACATGCATCTGGATGATAGAAATAATCCCTTTGTTGTTTTTGCTGATGAACAACGGGGCAGCTAATCCGCACGCAACACATGCGTCAGCACAAATTCTCAACCGAGAAAGTTAAACACTGCAAGGGTACAACTTATGGACCCCTTGAAACGGGGCGACCTACCGAGGGTACTGTCGAAATTCAGGAATGGACAACATTATTAAAACGCTTCACGACCGGCGGTCGCCAAAAATCATCTGGGAAATATTCCAGCTCACCCTCAATCCAAATGAGGACGATCGCTTAAAAAATAAATGAGATGAAATAAATGACGAAAGGAAATACTGTATAGCACAAAAACATAATCTGCTACTGTACAGTTTGTCATTTTGTGCAATGCGGGAGTGCGGAAGAACCAAGACAATGAAGCGCTGGCCTACTTCGCCCCCTTACACGCACACACGCACGCACGCAGATAGACAGACACACACACACACGCCACGGATTTAAATGGTAGCTGCTGCTGCCATTCAACGCGTCACAGCGCAGTAATTCGCCATGAGGGCCGCAGGGGCTCGGATTTCCGCGACTGACGCCGAAATACCCTCAAGACCTTTCGCTTGGTTTCTGTAGCTGACATGAATGCTCACTCGATGGCCACATTACGCACACACCCGCGCACATTCCTAACCCATTTCCACCAAACATTGGTTCGGTTTGATGTGGAATGCAAACCGCTTCAATCGCATACTGCAGTTTCTGGCGCATGTCCTCACAATTTTGTGGCAACAATCGAGTATTTTGTGGCCACATTTTTTACACTGCTGGCTGCGAGTTATCCAAACTTTCACCACTGGAAAGAATGGAAGTAGAAATCGTCTTGTTTTGTGTTGAGGGAAGAAATTTCATCTGTGCTGTTTGTTTCGCATACAGTACATTTGACAATAACGTTTAATCCAATCCAATCTTTGACCAGGTATCAGTGAATGATCAAACTGCAGCTGTTGGACATCATGAAGACTGTGTGGGTAATGCTTGGAGTCACATTTTCACATTCTGAACTGTCAGAAAAGTCTACAGAAAAGATCGTAGGCACTGTTCATAGCATTGGAGAAACATCCATCCATTTTCTGATTCGCTTTATCCTCACAAGGGAAGCGGGGGGTCGAAGACGGCTGGAGCCGATCCCATGTGTGTGTGTGTGTGTGTGTGTGGACGGTGCATTACGGGGATTTGTCGGGTGAGCCCCACGCGCGCAGTCAGTCAGTCAGTCGACATTTTCCTGCCGACTTTATGCTGTCAAAGGAGAGCGTCTGCGCTGTACGAAATAACGTCACCCAAACGACCAAATGACGCCAAATACTATGAAAAAAAAAAGACTGTTTTGAATGATAATTTGACAGAAAAAAATGACTGCTTAAGGGTCGAAGACCATAAAATGATATGAAATACTGCATAGACTAGTTAGTATTCTAAAATTGTGCAAAAATAATACGTTGTGAATGATTTTTAAAACGCGAAGCAAAAATCTACAAACCTTGACAAGATGCAGTACAATTAGTTGAGAACGTTTTTTTTTTTGACGATGTAAACACTTTTTTTTTAAATTACAAAACTTTCTGGTACTAAAGTAGTTTGTCCTTTAAAACCACAAAACAATGACGAAATACTACCAATTACTACACAGAAACTAGTTTGACTTTGGACAAGAAGCGGGACACGCCCTGGACTGGTTGTGAGCCAATCACAGTTTGACCAACAACCACGCACGGACAATTTAGACAAATACAGCAATTTCGATTCAAATTCAAGGAATTAATTTGCCGGCACTGGGTCGAACGGTGCCGCGTAAAAAGCTTACAGTGTTGCATTCCTCACTTTGTAATGCGCTTGGACACCAACTACAGGACTGGGGTGGAACTGCATCACCCTTGCCATTTATGATTTGCGCCAGATGCATTGCAGACCGTTTGGGCTAATTTCCCCCCGTGGGTGGGATTCACATGGCGCCACCCCGCCTCTTTTGGAAACAAGACTGACACCTGAGAGTATTGCCCAGGCAGTGTTGCCGTGGTGACTGCTGTCACTCAACCTCTGTGTTTCCGAGGAGTGTCTCTCACACACACATTTAGAACACCGTTACACGGCCCATACGCGCTGAGTTATTACCACCTGTGAGAGTGTGTGTGTGGGGGGGGGGGGTGGAGAACAGGAGCACCGCAAATAGAAGCAGCCGGGACGGCGCTGAAAATAAACCTGTACAATTCCAAAGCAGAGGACAACAAAGCGGCACAGCAGGAGGCATTCAGTTCACTGGAACGCCTCGTCACTCATGTATAGACACCATGGCGGCCTGCGATGGGACTGGGTGGGTTCGATAGTGACGTTGAATGCCGAAAACCATGAGGTGCATAAGACTTCGCCGAAACCGTTTTCGGTGAATGCAGCAGAAACTAGTTCCCGTGTATTTATTGCTGACGAAAGTACCTGCTCCCGTTCAGAACGCATTGAACGGCGCTTCACGGTGCTGATGGACGATGACCCCAAGCGTACTGCGAAAGCAACTCAGGTGAAGGAGTGGAACGCTATGCAAATGGGCGAGTTGATCACCCGACTTAAATCCAACTGGGCATGCGTTTCACTTGCTGAAAACAAAACTGAAGGCAAAATGCCCCGAGAATGCCGAGAATCACCAGGGACGAAATCCAATGTCTGGTGAAGTTTATGCGTTCCAGACTTCAGGCTTCAATTAACGGCATGAAATGATTTACAAATAAATATTTAAATGTGAAAGTTTGATTCATGAGTGTCTAAATATCCGTGGAGGCAACTCAAGTGACATTTCACCGCTGCTATTCTTCCAGCTCTTCATCAAACCCAACCTCAATCCTGCAATTTCACGCGATTCTGGACCCAATCCAGATGAAATCAGATTTTAGAATTTAAGTTTTGTGATCCTGTTCTTAATCATCAAAAGCAATCCTGTCAGATTTTACCAGACACCTGATTTAGCTGTGTTCAGTCAACAACAAAACGGACAATTTGTTTATTTAAGCACTCAAACCATGTTTTTTTTAAAAAGGTTATATGGCTGTTGTGATTAGGATTCACCACGTGGCTTTATAAAAGCACATTAAACCAAGAATAAAAACGGATGACCCACATGATAATCTCATCCCAACATCATCATGATCATCAAATGCTGCTGGTGCGTGAACGCTGGCCCGATTTCATCACCATGGCAACCACCGCGGGACAAGGGGGCGTTCCTGCTCATGGCATGGAATAAACACACAGTATTTAAAAAAAAAAAAAAAGGAGTCCGATTAATCCGCGTGGGAGTCGTTTTCATAAAACAACCGAGTGTTCGGATGACAACTTTTCGTGCTGTAACACGACACATACGCTTACGCTCCCACGGAACAGGTGATGGTGCACCGGGTATTTATTTATATCCCCCCACTCGCGACGGCTCGTGTAGAGTCCACTCACTTCGATCCATTTCTGCGCCTCCAGGCAGGCGGGCTCCGGGCGGCTCGCCTCCGCCGACTGCAGCCGGACGTCGCGATCCGCAGGCGGGCTGGCCATCGCCGGGTAGGCCGATCCGTGCGTGGGACTCCCGGTGGTGGACACTGGCGTAGCGTTGTGATGTGGGCGCTCCCAGCAATGTTATCTTGCAGCACGCGGGGACGGTCCTTGGAAATAGGCAGCCTCCCGCGACGAACCTCCACGATGCCACCCAAAAGAGAGAATGCTTGTCCTACGCAGGGGACGGGCGCGTGCGGCGGCGTTGGTGGTGGTGGACGCTGTCCTCCGCCAATAGCGGTGCGGGCGCGCGCACGTGGAGGCGGAGACGCGTACGCAGGAATCTGCCCTATGCAAGGGGGCGTACCAATGAGTTATTCACATTTGTGTCACTTTGACGGTTCGGGACTTTGGCTAAATGAAAGAAAACTCAAATTACGTATAAAGTAATAATTTACTAAATACCTGACCAAGATGGCCGCGGTCAAACGGCTTCGGCTGACACTGCCGGGCCCCGACTGAAAAATGAAGAAAATGGAGTGGACCCCCTCTATTCGTGCCGGACGTGGACCGAGCCAGCCCGCGAATAGTGGAAATTCGAGAAGAATTTAAATCGATCATAAAACAAAAATCTTAACTCCTAAAAATTCTTGGAAGGGAGGGGGGGGGGGGGGGACAGCGGTTGACTCTTAAATTTCGTACAGGCCGGTTTCATGAGTTTATCGTTTTGAAATATTCATGTAGACTAAAGTTCAAAAGAAACGTCAGATTTTTACCGATTCATATTCATGTAATTTTTTAACACTATTATATTTCTTTGACCAGAGAGGTAATAAATTTCAAGTGTGGATGGAACACTACCTGTGTCTTTTTTTTTTTTTTTTTTTTTTTAACAGTTATGAAAACGGCTCATAAAAAGAAAAAGTCAGCGATGGCCTTAGACTGTATCACATATTTTCAAGACCTCTGAACAGCACATTTAAGGATTAGGTGTCATTTTATGGATAATCAAATCTTTCAATTCCAAAGAAATGATGGCTCGCAGATATCCCGCTACATGTAATTCCAACACCAATGTGCGTTTCGTTTCCCCTTCTTGTAATCACTTGCACCACCATCACAAATCAAAAGCACTTTATTTGTGTCAGTAACAGCCACACCATCAGTGCAATAAACACCGCAACACACCTAACTGTGCAAAGTAAAGCAAATCAACTACATTGCACTCTTCAAATGCGGTCCACTATGTGAACAAATGCATTCTTAAAGCTACATTGAGGCTGTGAGAAGCATCACATCAACCAACTAGCAGCGAGAGGCATCTAAACGGTCCCAAAAGTTTTTTTTTTTCCTTTTCACACAGCGCCCATTTGCGTTCTCGTTGGTCCGCAAAGCATAACAAATACGTACAAAGACAAGTGCTTGTTCCCAAAAAAAAAAAAAAACAGCAGTGGAATCTGTTTGTTCACATCTAAGGAGGAGACAATTGCAAACAACGCTTTCTGCTCTCGTCTAGAAACAGTTGTGCTAAAGGTTTGCGATATGAAGTGTATAACCTACGGTTTACGTGTGTGCCGAGTGAACACAATACTTGCTTGACAGTGCCCCAAAAATGCTGAGAAATGCGTTTGTGGTAGACATTTAGTCCCGGGAGAGAATTTAACCACGACACAGAGCCACAGCGGAGAAGCGAACTTCGCCTAGTCCTCGCTCCACAAAGCCTCGGCACACTTTGGCAGCATCCTGGACGTGAATTGGCGGGAGGGGGAAAAAAAAAAAGTTTCAGGTTATGAGGCATTCAAGTACAGTGGCACCTTGATTTGGAGTTTTGAGAAACGAGAAATTGGTCATTTACATTTTTTTTTTTTTGGTGTCGAGTTACAAGGGCTCAATGGTAGTATTGAATTTCACATGCAAAAGATTTTCAGAAAAACAGTGCTTCCTTTAAGCTGTTCATTTCAACTGGGAGGGGCAACCAACGAAACATCTAACAGTGTATGAAACCAAACCACATAACTTACCCAAGTTTGCTTGCAAATTACGGAACCACTTTGAGTTGCACTTTTATGTACAAATGGTGCTGTAAAAATAAAGCTTGATCGATTGATATTCCTCCGGCATGCTTTGATTAACTAAAATACTGTCGAGCCTCATGTGTTTTGGGACTTTGCTGAGGGAGGTTCCGTTCCAAATGGAGTGTCATTTGGAAAGAAATCTAATTTCCGTACCGTTACAAGGGTCTCATCTTTGGTGGCGCCGTGGTTCAGGGGGCCGTTCATCTTCCCGTCTTGACAGCAAAAAGAGAGAGACGACACTTTAGGAACAAACCAAAGTGCGGCATTTCCTCAAAAGTGGCCTGCTTTGTCTCGAATTTCTTTCATGAACAGCTCTACAGGTGTCGCGTCTCCCCTGTGTAAGCAGTGCGGGTGGCAATCAAGACATCTACGGCCAGCAGAGGGCGTCATTTGAGGAAATGCAGAAAATAAAGTCAGATTTTCCTCACCAAATTCAAGAAGCTGTCCGTTCACATTGACAAAGGCAATGAAGTGGAAGTTGACCTTATCGGCTTCGGGCTGCCGGATTTAAAATGACATCATTTAATTCATTTCTATAAGTGAAAAAAAAAATCCGTGTGCAGGTCAACTTACCCTACATTGTCCCTGAGCAGCAACCTCATTGTGAGCATCATGGATAGCCTGGACAAATGATCTTACTATTAAAATAAACAACTTGCAATGGCACAAATTAAGGGTAATAGTTGAACAATGTTGGACCCCAGAACAATCTGGACACAAGATTTAGCAGCGTGGTGGTCTGTGGTTCCCCCAAGTGGACTTTAAATGCATGTACATGTGGAAACATGAACAGACTTGAACGTTTCACACCAAGTGCTACAGCATTGCACTGAATTTTTTTTTTTTTAAGTATATACAGTATATATTTTTAGGTCTCGTAGTACCACCATGATGACCAACATTGAAATCTAGTAAGTAAGAGGCTCAGGTTAATTAAAAACGAGATTTTTTTCCCCCCTGCTAAAAAGCGCATTTGAAGTGAATGTAAGCGACCCTTTTGAACGCCCACACTATACTATACTTAAATGTGCTGTATGCATAGCTTCATTCTAATATGGTCCTCACCTTGTTCTTGTCCAGATGTTTGGCACGGTCATCAGCAGACATCTTGGCAGTTTCATCCAGAAATTTCTTCAGCACAGAAGCACTCTCTGAGAGCAAAAAGACCCGATTTTTTTTCTTTCAGCCGTTTTTACTCAAAGTGGTTGCCCATTTCCCCAAGGCAACTGAGACACAGACATGGTCAACAGTTCTCATTTGTGTGGGTGTGTGTTTCAAATAAATCAAGACTGTTACCAAAGGTAAGTTTGCTTTGGTTGTTTCCCAGCGCATGCAACAGGGCGATGGTGCCACAGGAATTGGTGGCAGTCTGCTTCAGAAAGTAAGCATCCGAACCCCGCATCACTTTGTCTGCCTGCTTTTGTCTGAAAGAGTCATGCTGAGACACACAACAAAATAATGAAAAAAAAAAAAGGACAATGGCAAATTCCATGTGCGGTATAACACATTACATGCAAAACCTGGATAATTTCTTGCAACACTCAGGATAATGGTGTAAATTTGTGGAATCATTTTTGAAAATGTGTAGTTAAAAAAAATGTTCTGGACAATATGTGAACCATGCATAAAGAAATTATTGTTAAGTTTTCATGTTAGCTTGAATCTGAGGACAAATTTTGTGAAACTTTTTTTTTTTTAAACACGTTTTTCTTTGTATAATTGATCAGTTACAGCCTGTAAGATGACAATATTTGGGTGGCGCTTTGAAGGATTAGTTTAATATATATTATATATATATTAATACTTGTTTGTATTACCGGTAGTTGAATGTGTGTGTCATATTTGATACATTTATGTTGCGCCATGTTTTTATTTTACTTTTTAAAAATCAACACTAACTTAACATTGTGCGTAAAATGACGGCATCCAGATCGATTCCTTGCTTGTATAAAGATTTTTTAAAAATTTGTAATGTCAAATCCATAGAATGACTTAATCATCCAATTTCATTTTACATACTAACTATAAACTATATAACTAACTATAAAATGCTATTATGTACAAGTCTATTGCAATGGATTCATTTATTGCTTGTGTTCGTTAAAACTAACACATGGGAGGAGGACCTTGTAATCGCAATTATATTTTTTCATCATGAAACCACAAATGAGCTTTTTATTTTTAATTGCTAATCTCATAAAACAAGTTTGAAATGAAATGTAGGCGAATTTGGGATGCTCTTGTGGGGTTAATTTAGGGTTTAGAGTATTAACAAAACATTGGGGGAAGGCGGGGTGGGGAGATGGGGAGGTTTAATCCATTGTTGGTGTCCAGGCTTTGTCCCCGAATCCCCCTTTGGTCCCTACATCAACTGATGACTCATCACCATTGTAATCAGCATCCGCTACCTCTGCAAACTCAGCATCACCACACCCCAACAGAGGCATGCGGCCTGGATCACTGCCACACCCCAACATTTTCTCCTCCTCACCCCAAATTTTTACATTAAAAAAAACAAAAAACATTTACTTTCCTTTCTACGATTCAATCTCCTCTCTAAATTACCTCTTTAGTGATTGGGAAGAGCAGCATGAGGGCACAACACGGCTTTGGGACGGCGGACAGCTGCTCGGCCTCCAAGCCGAGGACGTCCACGAAACGCCAGCCCTCGCCCACGCCGACTTTACTCATCAACTGGTGAAAATAAAGAGTGAGAATGAAGTTGAACAATCATGCATAGGCGAGAAGGGCTGCTTAGTGCGGAGATGCAAGTGGTCCAGACAGACCACACCCATCGTTAGCCGGAAAGCTAACGGTGCGACGAGGGAGGATGCTGTTGATTGTCACTTTTTACAAACGACGGTTTTAACCTTTTTCAGACCATAAAAGTGTCATACTCGCGTTGTACGGTCGACGAAAGGGTCCATTGTTGGCAAGTGGGCATTTTGGGAGCGCTCCTATAAACTTAGTGGACGTTAAAATGTCGTGACTCAGCGTCTGGTGATTTTGTTTTCTTCTTTTTTTTTTTTTTTTTTAAAGTTTGGTTACCCACCTTGTTCAGCACCTGTAAGCAAAATAGACACACACACAAAACAACAACAAATTATTCTATGGTCACCTTGAATGACTCAAATCAAGGTGGTCGCGGTTATTTTAATTCACCTCAGGGTTGATTTCCATCGGAGTCCACTCCATGTTTGAAATGTTTTGTCGATATTTAATTCAAGAATTACTTTTATGATTTTCCAGCGTCGACAGATTCGGTAGTATTTATAGGACACGGGGCGTACCATTCAAGAGAATTCTAGAGGGGTGGGCTCACACCAACTGGATGATTTATCGCGACCGTGGTCGTCAATGATTTATTTGATTTGCCATTTTTCTTTACATATTACGGCGTTAAGATGCTGATTGACAGAAGAAAGGGGTAAATGTATGATTTGGGGTAAATGGGGCAAGTTCAAGCTGGTGAAGCGGCATTCTTTCCACAAAGGTGTGACGTAACAATCAAAACCAATCACAAAATAGCTTGGAACAGCTGCGTTGACACTTTTGAACAGTGGTCCTCAACCGTTTTTCAGTGATGTACCCACCTTGTAAAAGCCACGTTCCACCTAACCAGCACAAAGCATTTTTGGTTGAGGAAAAAAAGAATGGTAGGCCATCATTGTCTGATTTAATAAACTTTAACTCAATTTATATCGTGGTCTCTTAACAACAACATTTTTCTTTTTTAAATTAACTTCATTCTAAAGATCTGTGCACATAAAAACATCAACACAAAGTGTCCTCTTTTAAGATCACAGTAAAGATCTGTTTAAAAAAAATCATTAACTTAATTTTCAAGCTTTCAAGTGATTGACAGATTGACAGATGCTGGGCAGCGTATGACACGTTGGGTTGAACCACTGTGCACTGGAGAAGACTATTAGTTTTTAGGAGAATGAAACTGAATCGCCAACTGAATATGATTTATTTTAGGAACTTAAATTTTCCCGAGATATTCATTTTCAGCTCTTTTGCATCCTCCGTGGCGTCAGTGGCTTGAGGAAAACTACATCTCCCAAGGTGCCTTGCGCTCACCGGGGTGTGGCGTGTCTACTCACTCGCACGCCCAGAAGAGTTTTTCCGAACGGATTTCAGCTTGTCGTCCTTCTTGTTCTCCTAGTCTTCTCTTGCTTCATCTCGCCGCCTTTCTCCGTGCACTCACCGGGTGTGACAGCTGCAGCTCTTCGGTAAGTCGGCGTTCATCTTCGGCCAGGTGACACTGACGTGGGGCTCGAACTTTGGAAATTGTTTGTTCAAGTCTACAGTTGACACTTTTTTTTTACTCCTTTTGGCAGAACGTCTTCTCAAAGAAAAAAAACCCCAACCACTCCAGTCAAAATGGTGAGTTACTTTCTTGCATTTTACGCAAAAACACAACATTAAATACATTTTTTAAAAATCAAACTGTATAGTTGTACAAGGTCATCATCGTGTGTAAGGAACAAGATCCGTTATATATGCAAATCTATGAGTCACGATAGTAAAAAGAGAAAAAAAAGCATCGAGACTTCCCAAAACAACGCCCACTTTTTTTCCGAATTACATAACATTTGAGCTGCTTTCCCTGTCTTACTGGCACACTTCGCCCTCTATAAACATTTATTTGACGCTTTATTTACTGTGTAACTGTAATTTTAGTTGATCTAACGGAGCATTCATGCGGATATATATTTATCCATCACAGACAGGACATATTTAAAGGGATCTTGCTTGTTTCTGACTAAAGCAGGGATGGCTAAACCTGTGCATGTGGCCCTGCAGGACATTTTATTCAAAACTCCGAAAATATCTTCAAATCCTGGTAATATAGCATAAAAACCAAATGTGTTAACACGGAGCCACAATTTGCGATTGTCACCCCCTCCCCTCGGTTGAAAGGTTCATACTTCGTCCTAAAGTCCCTAGTTGCAGGATGATGAAGTGTCATAGGGGCGTCAAATAAGCTTCTTTTCTGGGGAGGGAAGTTTAGTTAGAGTGACTCATATCGGCTCTTTTTCATTTTGGGTGGGGTGTGTCCGTCGTCTGTCTCTGTGTCAGTCGTTTAAAAAAAAAAAAATTTTTTTTAAACACCCTTTTCCAGTCAGAGTGCAAAACCCAGCCTCTGTCTTAAAGGAGAAGCATCCCTTTTCCGCAAAGTCAGGGCGGAGCCACCACATTCAAATGAAGCGGTCGCCATCTGTGGCCAGCCGAGGGGGGATTCCCTTTTACTGTATCCACGGCAACAGCATAGAGTCCATAAACAAAAGGAGTGGGGCTGATAAGACCAGTCAACCGTATGTGTACATGCAGTACGTAAGGTCGACATTCCAGCAAGAGAAGCCCATTCGCCCTCCTCTCAAAGTTGTCAAAATCACGTCTCAACCCGCCCTTTGGAGAACGTACGGACAAAAAAAAAAATGTTGCCACATATTTTGCTGGCAGGATGTGAAAACTGCTGAAAATGTATCCGTAGAGCTTCACTTCCGCGAGTCGTCTCGTGCTGAGATGTTGGTGGAATGCCCGGGAGGCGCTACCCCAGACGTTACCGAAGTCTAACGGATCAAATTTCAAAAGCGCGGTGCAGAGAACGGGCAGCACGGTGTCCCAGTGGTTAACATGTCTGTCTCACACTTCCGAGGCTCATGATCCACATTCTCCCTGTTGACATGCACGTATTTTTCTCATGAACCAGGAAGTGCTGTTCAGGGGGCAGGAAGTAAAGGACGCGTGAATTGCAAGTTCTCATTACTTCAGTTATTTATTTTATTTTTGTTATCCAATTGGCCAACAAAAATGTTGGTTGGGTTCTAATTTAAGCACCGACAATAAGAAATCTTAGCCAATGAGTTTTATTGTCTTTTCGCGACCCAATAAAAACTGCTTGTGATGACAACCTGACAATTTGCCCAAGGCCGATACCGTGAATCACTTGATTGAAAACATTCCAAATCAATGTCCGGCATTCCGTTGGAAAGGATCCGCTTTGTGTTCGTGTCCACATATCGCTGTTCTTTGTCCCAAGAGGCATGTTGACTTTGATTAGATTTTAACTTGTGCTGCAGCTTATTTGTGAGGACAAGCACATGAACATTTTGGAATTCCTCCTGGCCGGAGAAGCACAAAATGCTCGCGTTTGTTTTTGTTGTTGTCATTTTTTTTTTTTTTTGTTGCTGAGCTTCCACATGATTTGGCGTCCGATTTGCGGCGACATTCCTGCGGTTTTGCTCTCCAAACATCTCGCCTCCGTTGGACTGAGACGCCACTCTGCCGATGAGTCATTCGTGCGGGACAATGCGAGGGAGCGTACGTTCCTCTCTTATCGCATCGGCTTCGTCTATCAATATATTGATCAGTTTGCCTTTCCTCGGCACAGGCTCATCCACGGTTAGCCATTATCAAGTGATAAGATCGTGACTTTTTCTTCAAACAGGAGCCCTTTTGTTTCAAGTGTCGAGTGAATGGCAAACAAAGCGAATGTGAATATGAGTCACCAACTGATTACTCGAGCGGGCGAGTTAGTTAATTTGAAAATCTGTCTTTTTTTTTGTTTTGTTTTAAATAAACATTTTAACACATTTCAACGTGAGGCAAAGATAATGACATTGGAATATTGTTCATTTTTTGTGATCTTTCTTTCTGCTGTAAAATTAAGCAAATACTAAAATAAGGTAAAACGGTCAAAAGTTCTGCCTGCAATTCAAATTGCAATTGGGGTGAGCATTCAGGGACCAAAAAAATAAGTTATTTTAGTCATTCTATATTTTTAAGAGTAAAGTGGCTGCAATTGAATTCCGCCAAATAAGAGAATTGAGATCGGCCACAAATCCATATTGGGGGGGTCCTAATAATCACGCGTACTTCATACTTCTAATTTTTAAAAAAAAATCATTTTTGATGTCTAGCGTCACATATTTTTGTTGTAATATTTTAAACACTGTATGTATTAGATCACAAAATAGAAAATATATCGTGTGAAAATAATCAAATACGGGTCATACAAATGTAACACCAAGCATAAATGATAAAAGTGTTAACATTTTCTGACATAAAATCAGGTCAAATATATTAAATATGGACGATTAGGGAATAAATATTTTTTTTAAATCAGTCCGTGCTAATAATGAAAAGAAACTGATCTTGACTAGCAAACCACATTCATATCCGGGTACTGATCCTGTTGTTGTCGCCGCAGGCCAGCCGAGGAACCGTGAAAGCAAGCGCCAACTTCAACGCCAGCGCCGACGCTGAAGTTCTGTACAAGGCCATGAAAGGCCTGGGTAAGACGCTCACGCGGCGTCTCGCCTATTCCACTGATGTCACCTGACGCCTCATTTGACCGCGACCGCGCTCGCGGCAAGCGTTTGCGCAAACACGGGTGAAACCCGAGAAGCGGCTCGGCAAACACCCGCTGTAATGATGAGATAAAAGGGTCAATAAAAAGTGCGGCTGCAAGAGAGACAGTCGGGCCTCTTGTTGTTATATCATAAAATGCAGCCGGAAACCAGTTAAGAGCAGCATTTTGGACCAACTGGAGACGCTTAATGGATGATCGGCTGACTCCATAATCAAGTGCATGGCAGTAATCCAGCCGGGATGTGACGGTATAACAATGTGTCGTAAGGGTATTTTGTTGTCGTCGCAGGGACGGACGAGGAAGCTATCTTGCAGCTGCTGACGGCGCGCAGCAACGCCCAGCGTCAGCAGATCGTCACCACCTACAAGACGCTCTTTGGAAAGGTGGGATGCCGCTTTTAAAGGAGGAATCGAGCATTTGCTTCACGATTGAGAGCAGCTGTCGTTTGAGTCGCGTGACATGCTTTCACCAAAAAACAAGGATGATGAAGAATAATCACAATTTTGTTTATTTTTATTTGTTAAAATATTGCGGAATTCTTCTTGTTAAATTCCTACATGATTGGAATGATTACTTTTTTTAAGAGGAAAAAATTGTGTTCCATTATCTTATCGTTTTATTACCCCTAATATGAAAACAAATATTTTAAATGTGTATTCCTGGAAATTATGATTTTTCTTTTCTGGAAAAAAAAAAAGGTTTTTCAGTGTAATATATTTTTGCACTTCTTGAGAAATTTTTACTTTGCTCTGTTTTTTTTTTTTTTACATTAAAATTATTTTATTTATAAAAGTGCAACTTTTTCCTGACAAGATTACACATTTATTGCTTTTATTTCATTTTTTTTCCAAACATAAATGACCACTCCGAGAAAAATAGCTTGTATTTTCAGTAAATTGCAACTTCACGTAATACGTGTTCTCTGAAAAAAGTGTGACCTTTTTTTTCTAAAATTACTTTTTTTTTCCTCCTCATGGGTGCAACTTTTTTCCTCAGATGATTACAGTTTTTTTTTCTCCGAATACTTTTCTTTTCTCATGAAAATGACACCTTTCATTTTCGCAAAATAGTGAGAACAAGCTTTGAAAAAGTCACTTCCAGATCATATGTCATCTTTTCAGGATCTGATACAAGACCTGAAAGGGGAGCTTGGGGGTAAATTTGAGACGCTCATCGTGGCTCTGATGACCGCGCCCCTCGCCTACGACGTCACGTCACTTCGCAATGCCATCAAGGTATGTTGATGTCGAGTCAAAAACCGTAACGCAAAGTTTTCTGGATATTCGTTTTGTTTGGCGAGGTGGAAGGACAAGACCGAAGCATCTTCAGGAGCGGGTCGTGTATTTGGTAATCAGGCCTTCAGTGGCGACTGAGTCGACCACATAAAATCCTCACTACCAAAAACACAAATTAAAGAGCACTTACTGTCCGTCCTTTGGTTTTTGAAAATGCCCTCTTTGATCACTAGGGGGCAGGCACCGATGAGAAGGTGCTGGTGGAGATTCTGGCCTCCAGGACCGCTCACCAGGTGAAGGACATCGTAGCCGCCTATAGACGAGGTAACCTGCTTTGGTTTACAAGGTCACCCCCCCCCCCCCACACAAAATTACAGTGCACTTCCGGTGGCCCCGGATTTGCTGAAAACACTGTGGAATATGGATGTTTTTCCTAGAATTCAAAATGACGTCTTTTAATCTGATTTGACAAAATTATGACTTTTTTTTTTCTGCAAAAAATATTTGACTTTTTTTGCATTATGACAGTCGCCCCCAAAAAAACAATTCGTTTTGTTTTGGTTAAATTGTGAATTTTTCCATCAACTGTGTAATTTTCGTTTCAATTTTTTTTCATAAAATGGGAAAAAAAACTTTATGAAATAAATCATTTTTCTCACCAAATTTAAATGATTTGTCTCACAAGGTTGTAGGCAAAATATGAACAAATAGCAATGGAATTTACCATGTAAAATTTGTGTTGAGCAAGATCCTTTATTTTTCAGTGAAAAAATAGGGTAAAATTGCAAATATCCTTTTTTCCACACAAAAAATGGATTTTACCCAGAAGTATTTTCACTCTTAATAGTACCTTTCAAGAAAATATTGCTTTTGTTTTCTCAAAAATGAGAACATTCCTTTTTTTGTTCAACTTGACATAAAGTGACAAGTCTCACAGTATTACAGGCAAAATATGACTGTTTTGAAATGACTATTTTGGATATTAAAATTGTGACTGAAAAGCTGGATTATTCGACAAAAGCCTGCTGTCTCTTTTAATATAGTGACAACAGTGTGTTTATAACAGTGTGAAGCCAGTATTCCTTCATGAAAAGAATAAACTGTCAAGTAACGCATATTTAAATTTTTTTTGTTTGCTTGTTTTTACCAGAGTATGATGATGATCTGGAGGAAGACGTGTCAGGAGACACCTCAGGTCACTTCAAGAGGCTCCTGGTCATCCTGCTCCAGGTCAACAACATCTCCTACTTTCTATCTTGTCTCTTAGGAGCAACTTGAATGTTGGTCTATGGAAATTTTCTTCCATTAACAGTTCTCGGTTTGCATTCATGTATTATTCAGCGGTTCAGAGATCGAATTGTGCAACTTCACTCTGTCCACACAGGCCAACAGGCAGACTGGTGTCCAAGAGGCAAACATCCAGACTGATGCTGAAGTAAGCTCGTAGAATATGACAAAATATCATCATTGACTATTCGATTTGAGTCGCGCTAAGAAAAATGGTTAATTAACGTTTTTGATTATGGTTAGTTACCTGGCCAGCTCGTGAGCAATTGCTTGCCAACTGCTATCAAACCATAACAGTAAGGAAGTGTTTACTAATGAAATAGCTAACTGGACAACTTTAATCACAATAGAAGCATTTAAGTCAGAGCCTTGATAATATGCCAGCGCAAGAACAACTTCTAATTTGTAGTTTGAAAAATTGAGGCGCTTGCAACGTTGCAATTAAAAGACAAGATCCACCCCAGGTCTTTTTAGTTAGCCAGTGATGACTCTGAGTAAACTAGAATCACTGGAACATCAGTTACTTTACTATTAATTGTTTGGCTAGCTTGTTAGTCAGCTGATTTTAATCAGCTATTTTATGTATTTTACTTTTCAGAAGAATTTTAAGTTATCTAGCGGGTTAACAACCGCTTGCCAACTGTGGGAAGCTAAACTGTTTAGCTTGCTGTTTATCTAGTTAGCTAACTAGCAAACACCCACTTATGTAGCTATCTAGTTAGCTAGCAAGCTGCTTACTGACCACAAGTCCAAGTATTTTCGTTCATTGTTGGTTAGCTTTGCTAGCTAGTTGGTTACCTTGTGAAGACTTGGAAATAATTAGAGGAGCGTTTTTCAGAGGCTTGTTTTCGCTTTCTTAAAATCTCAAAACGTCGTTTGGGTAGGTCCTGTTCAAGGCCGGCGAGCACAAGTTCGGCACCGACGAGCAGACGTTTGTCACCATCCTGGGAAACCGCAGCGCCCAGCACCTCAGGAAAGGTTTGTGGGGAGGCCGGCACATAGCGCAGTCACAATGTTCGTCACCTCACTTTTGTGCATTCTTTTTTTCAGTCTTTGACGCCTACATGAAGCTGTCAGGGTACGAGATGGAAGAGAGCATCAGGAGGGAGACATCCGGAAGCCTCAGAGAGCTGCTGCTCGCTGTTGGTTAGTTCAGCGCGTACCTCGGCTACTTGTCCCCAAGACTTGTAAACTGAAAACTTTTTTTTTTCTGTTTGTTTCCCTCTGTAGTGAAGTGCGCCAGGAGCGTCCCGGCCTATTTTGCTGAGACTCTGTACTACGCAATGAAGGTGTGCATCTATCTCGATCTCGATCTGGATGGATGGATGGATTGATATTCAGGTTTGTATGTCGTCAGGGTGCAGGAACCGACGACAACACTGTGATCCGAGTGATGGCCACTCGCAGCGAGGTGGACTTGTTGGACATCAGAGCAGAATTCAGGAGGATGTTTGCCTGCTCCCTCCACTCCATGATCAAGGTGCACATTAACGCCGCCCCATTTTTCTCATATCGGTCGCTCTTGTAAAATTACCATCTGACTGCAATACTATAGTTTTAATAGTACTTTTATCTTGTAAAATCATGACTTCATTCTTTGAATATTTTTCCTTTTTTTTTTAACCACTGTGCTCTAGTATTACAGTGATTTTCTTTTAAAATGATGATCCCAGTTTTGTAATATTTTGACTTTTTAAAAATAATTTTGGAGCATGTTAGCATAGCATACATTTATATTTCAGGACTTATTTGTAGCTAGAATTGTGAAGTGAATGATGTTGAAATCAGTACCATACGGTTTTACATAAATATTGGTACGATTGGATGTTTTAGGCAAGGTCTTGAAAATTGATCCTGAAAGTACTGTTAAAGTAATTATGAGAAGTGATGAAGGCTGACATTCTCTCAAGCTTTGTGTATGTGTGTGTTTTGTTTGTTTGTTTATACAGGGTGATACTGGCGGCGACTACCGCAAGGCCTTACTCCTCCTCTGCGGAGGGGATGACGCGTAACCGTGGCAACAGTGGCCAAATCAAATCCCACCTCCTGCAGTTTTGGGAGACGACCGAGCTCCTTCGAAGTTACTCACCGCACAAACGTATCACATTGGGATGCTGACAGACGAGCCGTCGGGTACTTTTGAAAATCTCATAGCCAATCTTGGAAAGGTAGCTAACGTTTCAGTTTCACGTCCATCCCGCTTTTTAACAGACGGTCCGCTAATTTCACGAATGATCCCATTTCCATGTGTTTGCTCCTGTTTGTTTGACAGCTGACTCAGTAATAAACTTTTCAATTGATGAAGTACAATCAAATCGTTTGTCGTGCCTTTTGTCTTTGGATTGTTGTATTTTGGGGGTAATGTGCAATCAAGTAAAACATAAGCGTGATCAACTTGCCTGATGGATGGGCCAACGGTCACATGCCGGTGGTTGCAGCCATCCTTTTGCAGTCATCTGCGCCTCAAATATCACCGTTCCGTCCCTTGACAAGAAGTACAGAACTCTCCAACTTTTTCTTTTTTTTTTAACTTTTCTTGCAAATTCGAATGAAACTCGTCTTCTTTGTGACAGCCTGCGTTTCTCCCCACAAGTCAAATGATTGACACAACCCTCCTTCACGCCTCCTCTCTACGGTCTCTGATTGGCTCGTTTGGTTTCGCTGAGACAAGTTAAGAAATCTTCTTTTACTTTTGGCTAAGTTGAGAAATAATGATTAAATATAATACGATGGCGCCTCTTTTTTTTTGTGCACGTTTATACAGTATACCACCCCTTGGTGACCAAAGTGTGTACATCAGAAGTAGCAGCACATTACCAATTAAATAATTATGATGCACAATTTGCATTTCATTTGTTACGACTGTATGTTTTTATAAACTTCATTACTGTAGAGTTCTCTTTCTTATGACAAAAAAAAAAACATGAAAAAAACTGAAAAAAGTCAAGGCACCTCTGTAAATAAATGTTTTAAAATAAATAACCTGAAATGTGTATATCAAATAAATGACAAAAAAAACGAAACTAATGTTATGTAATAAAAACACAAACTTGTCCTTTGCCCAGGCATCCCCCTCCAAAGCCACGCCCCCTTACTCACTTTTCCCTTGTGGCGGGAAGCGTTGGTGAGTCACGTGGCGGCGTCTGTTTGTAAATGTGTGGGTGATGTGTTTGGGTGGTGGGCTCTGCGGACGACTCTGATTGGCTCTCTATTACTCACCGGAAGTTCTTTTGTGCCTATAAAGTCGACAGGCTTCAGTGATTGGACCATTGTCAAGATGCTGAGAACTCTGTTTGTTTGTCTTCCCTTCCTGATGATCTCCTCCGGGGAGACGGCAGGGGTTCCCGGGACAGCTCCAGCGGTGGCCAGCCGGGGAAACTTCCCCTACGGAGGCACCATGAACTGCACGTGGCTTGCCCGGGAGCGAGGCGACGATCGGGTCACGGTGTCGGTCAAGTGCGAGGACCCCGTGGCGCGCGTCCACGGCGGGGTGACCGACCGCGAGTGCAGCTACGACGGCAAGCCTCGCCTCTGCCGGGCCTTCCGCGCCGACCCGCGGGGCTTCTGGAAGCAGGTGTCCCGCTCCTTCAGGCGGCTCGCGAGCGGCGTGTGCGCGGACGACAAGACGAGGGTGAGGGCGCGGATGTGCAAGGGAGCTCCCCGAGACGCGCACTTCAAGCTGGACATTCACAGCTCCGTCATCTCCGCACAATCCGGGGGTGTGGACCGGCCCCCGACCTACCGACCGCCTGCGACGAACACCACGGCCTGCCCGGAGACCCGCAAGAAGGCGGAGGAGTACTGCAGTAGCTCCTGGGCCAGCGTGTGCACGTTCTTTCTGTCCATGGTGCATAATGACTGCTAGTTTTTCTTCTTTCCGAAATTATATTTAATACAGAGCTGAATTTATCTTGCTTCAAATAAAAAGTTTTCCATAACCACTATTCTTTTTGTGTGTGTGTTTTCCTTAAAATGTGTGTACGTTCTAAACAAAACAGAAATTATTTAGTATTCGTCAAACATTTTACATCACTTATGACCTAAACAAAAATCACCATCAAGATTGAAATTAAAATACAGTAGTGCTATCGGCACAAGTGTTCAAAAAAAGCGACCGTTTTTATTTCTAAACTGTATTTCTGAAATTATTTTAGGCCACGTTAACATTAAACATTTAAATAGCCCTTAACTGTAGGAAAATAATGAACTGTACTTAAATTATGATTCAATTAAAATGTATTGCACATCAATTAAATAAGAATGTTTGTACTTTTTATGAACATAACTGAACTGTTAACCAAATGGAATGTACTGGATAAAAATTTAAAAAAAGGAAACCACAACAAGCTCAATGCTTCTTCTACCACTAGAGGGAGCCCATGTAACACCACATGATCCATTTTTTTTCATTAGCCAATAGGGAAAAAGTGATCTCGCCCTGGTGAAATCTGCCTACCAGCGAGCGAAAATGGTGACTAAAGTGATTCAGTTCGTTACGCTGCTGAAGTGAATCACAAGTTATTCATTTTTATAATTGACATTACTGAATTTCGTCAGGTTTTTATATTCCCTAGAATATTTTAATGAAAGCCTGGTAAACGTGCTGACAAGCCAGGACATGTTGGGATAATTTGACGGACGCCATGATTACAAAACGCGTCTGTTTGGAATACCGAGTGTGGGTGTACGCTGCCAGATTTGGAGGGCCCTAATCTTAAACCTAGCAGGGTACAAAAGGCACAGATGAGCAAACAAGCATTCACAAAAACATTCATGGTTAATCTAGTCTCCCTGGTGCACCCTGTTGTTGTCAACATGTGCAACCAATTTCATGTCGATCCGCAAAAGTGGTGTCTGGGGATGATTTTTTTCCTCAAACTTTCCACTCGGGGCTCTGAGGGAGTTTTGAGGAGGGTGATAATTGGAACCGCGAAAATAAATACCGTTCGAAAAATTCAGTCTTTTCAGGCACACTGAAGCCCAGAAAAGACAAATCACTCATGCTCGGCCGAGCCCAATGATTGGGGAACTGCTTCCAGTTTCTCATGAGTCATCGAGGACATGCTTCTTCATGTCTCAGAAGAGAAAGCATTGCAATAGTGAGCCTCAGCACAGTCAGCTCGTGGTCAGCACTTCTGCCTCAAAGTTGAGAGGTTCTGGGTTGGACCCTTGAGGTACTCCAGCTTGCTAACAAATTCCCAAAACATGCATGTTTGGCTTATTAAACACTAGATTTTCCATGGGTATGAATGTGAGTGTGAATGCTGAGGGTATATTTGCCTGGTGATTGGCTGGCGACCAGTCCAGGGTGTGCCCTGTTATTCTTGCATCCCAAAAGGCATCCCAGCAGGGGTGTGTAGACTTTTTATATCCACTGTACCCTGCTTCTCTACTGATGTTCGAACAATATAAGAGTTTGGTCACTAGGCCAGTCTGTGTAACACACAGCCCAGCTCTGTGTTTGTGTGTTCACAGCTGAATAGTGTAGTGTGTAGTTCAGCTGTCCGAAATGTGAACAACTCTCCGGGGCCAGTCGGTAGACGGGTTGCTGATGTGTGCGAAACAAGGAGGTCTTTGAACGCAGCGCATGAATGGAAGCGGCTTGAGAGGTTAAAAAAAAAAAAAAGCAAAACAGCACACAGCGCCTGAATGAAAATGAGAACTCTTCATTTTATTCTCCTTCCAATTTTGACGATCACTTACTCACTACAGTGATGCTCAGTTGTGATTGACGATGTCATGTGACAAGTGCCCCCACCTGAAACAAAATTTATCAGTCAATAAATTCGACATATCCAACCAACATTTTAAAAATTGTTTGACTTTCACAATCGTTTCTTGTATCACAAAGGCTACATTCATTAAATTCCAATTGATGGATTCATCGTTTTTACCCGATTTTATGTTTTCATCAATTGATAGTTTTTCAACATTCCAAATGATTTTTTAAATCTCCTTTATCAATATAGTTTATATTTAACAAAGACCAGTGATTTTATTGTGACATTTCCATTACATCAATAAAAATACAATGTTTTTTAAAAAAATACACATTTTTCAAATCAGCGTAATTTTTCAGTTCCAAAAATATTTTTTCAACAAGTATTGGAATAAAACATTTTGTGATTATCATTTAAAATAAATACTTTAAAAAAAGCATCAAATATGATTTGCAAAATTTCTGTAAAAATTAATTAAATCAGCTTCCGATCCAAATCCGAACAAACTGGGACCATCCATGGAGCCCCAAAACGTGGAGTTGTTTTCACTTTGACAGAGCCGATTGTGTCGTCAGCACGACTTTACCCCACCGCCCCCTCCCGCTTTCTTGCAGCATGACTCACCCGTCTGCGTCAGTCCTTAAACCATCCAATGAAGTACTTGCAGATGCCGTGGAAGCTCTTCCAGCAGTAATCCGTGGCTATGCGGGACGCCTTGGACTCGGGCAGCTCCGTCGGGGACCTCGCGGTGGTCTTGGCTGGCTTGGGGGTGGTCTTCCTGGCGGGGGCTGGGACGGCTTTGCCCGCTTGGGTCTTGGCGGGGGTCTGAGGCTTCTGCGGTTTCTGAGTGGCAGCGGGCTTGACTGCTCGGGGCCAGGCGGACAAGAAGCTCATCTGGACCTCGTCGGGATGGTTTCTGCACATGGGCGGCCGGTAGTGTTTGGCGCCCTGGCAGGCGTGGCTCAGTTTGCGCAGCTCCCACATGATCTGCGTGAAGTAGTGGCGCGGGTTGAGGCTGTAGGCGCGGCACAGGTTGGGCTTGCCCTGGAAGTCGCAGTAATAAGCCCGGCCCTGGGCGGCGCCTGGCGACGTGGGGCCCTTGCAGGAGACGCGCAGCCGGGTGTGGTCGGAGGCCTCCGACACCACCATGGTGCAGGCATCCTTGCTCTTGGTGCTGAAGCGGATGGGCTCGTCCCAGATGCCGCGCTGCTGCTGCTGCCGCTGGCTGACGCTGTTGTGGGTTTGAGCGTGGCACGCGCACGCCCACGCCGCTACCATGAGAACGACAGCTGGGGCCCTCATATTGGGAAGCGACGTTTTGAGGACGAGTACGGAAAGAGTGTGCTCGAAGGCCAGAAAGAGTCTGAGGGCGGCTTTATAAGGTCGAGGAGTACAACGACGCCTTTCTTCAGGTGAATATGCGGCTCTGCCTACGCCGCACACGCGATGCAGGGGAAGGCGGGCAATGAGTTGGACGCATGGGTATCATGAATACCAAAGACTTTTTCGTGTTAAAAATAAATAAATATACATATATATATATATATATGTATATATAATAAAACTCCCAATTTCGTCATTAAAAATGCTGAAAATGTGTTGATTTCTCTATCAGGGTTGTTTGTACATGATGAATGGTGGGGAAAAAAAATCCCAGCAAAAATCAAAAATCTTCAAAATTATTGAAACAAAAGAGAAATCCGCCACCCTGCGTGTGCCAAACTGCGAATATGCAAGGGTCGACTGTAGTTTTAAGATGTAAGATCACTCATCACCACTTGATTCCAGAAACGTTGACGATGCGCTGACATTGGGTCTTGGACTGCCCTACAGAATATGTACGACCACATGAGAAGGCCTCTTAATTGTTGTTGTTTTTTTTGTTTTTTTGCAGATTTAGAATGCTATGCAAATATAGCGCCTCAATGATAGAAACATTTAGAAAGTTCATTTTGGTTCAGCAGTTTTGTGCTGTCCTTGAATGGTCATTTTTATTCAAGAGAGTCCTCCACTTTGCATACCGTACTAATATCTATCATAAGACATGCGTACAAAATTATTTTCTTCTAAAATGCCCAACTCGATCTGTGCAATCTTTCAACGGTATTTCAGCCTACTTCTCTCTTGTAAAAGTCCTCCTTTGTTCTGGCTCAATTCATACTTGATCAAAAACATCCGAAAGCGGCAATGTAGGGTCGCGATGCGAACAAAGATGCCATTGTTTGGCTCAACACACACCACCTCCTCCTCCTCCTCACACTACACGCAAGCGTGGAAACACACGCGCACATGCACACGCACACATGCTCACACACCTGGAGTGTGTCATGTCAACTCAAGGAAAGGGGTGAAGGGCGGGTGACTTTAAACGATGCCGAACCCATAAGGCACGAGGAAAACCTCTTCACGACACATTACATAATCCCACATAGGACCTTCTTTCACTATTGATGCAGAAATATACGGCATCTATTTGTATATGTGTATGCATGCGGGCGGTATATATTCCTATTAAGAGAGTGAAAGATGACCTATGCAAATAAGAAGCACATCTTTTATGATTTTGAGGTGCCAGAATAAACTTCAGGAGTCTGTGAAAGCATTGAAAGGGTTCTTAATGTTTACCTACAGGGAGGCAAAGATCCTGTCAGCAATTAGCGAGTGCTTTGTAGGATAAATATTAATCAGTCATTTCTCATCCACATCTCCCGATAACTGTCCCGGCTGCCTTCGAGCAGTAGGCGAGGTTGGATAAATATTTGTATATACTTTATATATACTTTATAGGACGGCTGGGAGCCTATCCCAGCCGTCATCGGGCAGTAGGCGGGGGACACCCTGAACTGGTTCCCAGCCAGTCGCAGTGCACACAGGGATGAATCACCATCCACGCTCACACCTAGGGACAATTTTGAATGTTCAATCAGCCTGCCATTGAAGTTTTCGGAATGTGGGAGGAAACTGGAGTACCCGGAGAAAACCCACACAGGCACAGGGAGAACATGTAAATTCCACAAAGGGAATCGAACCCACAACCTCTGCACTGTGAGGTCGACGCGCTAACCACTGGACCACGGGCTGTCCAAAAGGATAAACTATTGTATAAAATTATACAACCCTCCCCACCCCCAAAATCTATTCAGCATTACGTAACGGTCTGACTTTTTATCATATTAAGTTTATGACTTAAATGTAGAATTAGCTTTTTTTTTAGTTCTGTCATGCCACACACTCCCCCAAAATAAAATAAATAAAATAAAATTGAGTTACAAATACCACAGATTACTTTGATAAAAATTTTTAATTAAATTCTATTCATGCAAAAAGCGGAAATCCATGAATGGTTGTATTTTTTTATTCTATTTTTTAAAATAGAGATGTTTAAAAAAATAAGCAGTAATCGGGACAAAAACAATATCCACAGGCATATATTCTTTATCCTCTACAAAAATGTGAGCGCAACTTAGTGAGGAACAATAAAAAAAGTGCACTCTTCGTTGGTGTGTTAAAGAGCACTGCCTCCTGGTGGCCAAGATGCACACCAGACAGAGCGGCACACTGAATTGAATTGCAGCATTCAATTCTTACTGTACATTCTTGTTATCACTCCTTGTTTTTATGAAGAGCATCGTTGCCGCGTGCTGTTTTCCCTCATCAAAAACTCAAAAACATTTACGTTTTTAGGCTTTCCACAAGCAGCTGAGAGTTGAGGGTTGAGGATAACAGAGGACGTCTTTCAAGTAAGTGTTAAGTGGGCTGCAAAGGGGACACAAAGCAGAAGAGTGGCGGCAATGTTTAGTCTGCCGCCTGCGTGATTGCCTGGACACCCGATCGCCTTTCAGGAAGTTCATCAATCAAGAGGGGGAGGGAAAGGAGCACAGTGGGTGGCGACGGGGGAAATTTGAAGAAAAACTGGTCAAGGTGGGGGAAAATATGCCTACAGTTAGGCGATCTAGTCATATAACGTGATTAATATTACAACTTTTTTTCTTGCACACAGTTAAGAACCAAACGCAACTTAAGACATTCGTAGCCGGCGGAAAAATTATGTTCAAATACAGATAGTTCTGTCCCGACATTTTTCTCCATTTCATGTAGGTTAAATCACGCCAAGTCAAATCTATAGAAATCACAATCGTCTAATGAGTAGACTTCAGAACTTAAGCATACACAGAACTTGCTCTGTGTATGCGTCTAAAACTGTCAATGTCAACACCCCAAAACATGAGTGATCGGGTTGTGTGTGCTTTGGCAGAGTGGCTAATATTATTCAACTGAGGAATGTTTTCGCCTTTTCATACAAGTGACTGACTGAGAGCTTCTGTTAGCCACCATGTAGACAAAGCCGACACTTGTGAGATTTTTTTTTCCATAGTTTTGAGCCCCCCGCTCTCCAAACACACACACACACACACACACACACACACGCACACACACGCACACACACACACACACACACAGCATTGTTAGTTTTTTTTTTTTTTACTATTTCTTATTAGTTTAACACGATGTTGGAACCAATGGATAAAGAGAGCTCACAAGCTGACATAAAGAAAGTTTCCACTTCCTGTTAGCTTAGCATGACCATAGTATCATTTCTCCACCCCACCCCACCCTCCACTTCTGTTTGTCTTTGCATTAGCTTGGAAACGTTGGGGAAAATAGGATTACAAGCTGACTTTGTAATTTATTTTACTATTTCCTGTTAGCTTAGCTTGAGTTTGGAGTTAGGCAAAATCAGCTCACGTGCTGATTTTATGCTAGCTTAGCATTAACTTGGAAACGTCAGGAAAAGGAACTCAAAAGCTAATTACAGTGGACCACTAAGAGTATAAAATGACAAAATATTACGATTAAAAAACGAAATATGAAGTTATGATGCTTCCCAAAGGTCAGGTACCTCGTATTGAATTGTCAAATTACCCCCTTTAAAAATAAATAAATAAATATAATATTAGTGATCTTTTGAAGTGATTAGGTAACTTTCATCCATACCTACGATGCATTACACCGACTCATTAATTAAGAAGAAACCAACAATTTAATATTCCTCAAACCTCTCTCGTAACCCCTCGAGCGCAAACCATGCTAGTAGCTACGCTCTCACAGGAAGGACAAGGCTAGTTCTACAAAAAAAAAAAAAAACTAAACATATGTTAGAAAAAGAAACATAAACAAATATATATATATATATATACACACAGTATATATATCTGTATAAATATATAAATGTACACATTGTGTCCATGTGACTGACAGTAAGGATACAGACGGAATTCGCTATGTGAGAAAGACAGGTGAGTTAAAACACGCTCGGGTAGCTTTGAAAAAGTTCATGACAATTGGCTGGAAAGTTCAGAGTTCCTGTTTGTTAATCTTAGTTCCTCACCCCCACCCCGTTGATTTTGGGATCATCCAAAGATTTGTAGAGGAAATCCAGAATTGGGTTATCTTGGGAAAATGAAGGGCGACGTCGAGAATCACCAACAGTCAATAAAATGGCTTTGTTGTTTGCCTTCCCTTTTTTTCTTGAGTCAGGATGACATAAAACGAGCACTTACGAGAACCGGCGCTTCAGTTCCAGTTTTCTTGTCCACTGTTAAAAAAAAAAAAAAATTAATGAAATTAATACATCAACCTTGTTCGCGTCTTTGTTGAGTCATACTTAAAGCGTTTCAGAAGGGCAAAGAGCATAATTGTTGAAGTCATTATTATCATACTGTTACCAAATCAATCAAAAAAACTAAGCTTGCCTATTTTTTTTCTGTTTTCTGAAGAAATTCAAAGATGACTTTGGCAAATATATGATCAGGCTACATGATTAGAGTCACGTCCAAGTCATACAATTTGTATTGTTGTATTTTGCTTTCTCATAATATTAGACGTCAAGATGGCCGATCCAAGGATTGTGCACAAAATGGCGGCGCAGGGCGACAGAAGTGCTGTTGGCGTCCCCCACCAAAGTTGAGTGTCCTCTGCACATGGCTTCTTGTCACATCTGAGATGAAAGCGATGGACGCTTGATCAAGAGGATAAGACTGGGATCCTGATGACTGGCGGCTGGTGGCCGCTCCGAGCGATATGTTCAAAGGCCCAAATGGTACTGTAAGAAGATTGACCTTTTACCTCATCATGTGGGAGACAACCTCCATTTTGAATCAGCAGTCGGCGCAGATCGGGGGAGCCGAGGCTCGAGGGAATCGGAACAGGGTGTCGCTATAGGGGGAGCTACTGCACAGGCAAACACGTACGCAAGCACACACACACACACACACACACACACACACACACACACACACACACACACACACACACACACACACACACACAAGGGAACTTGAGCCAATGAGAACTTGAGTGGGCTAGCTCCGAAATATTATTTTTTTAAATTAAGTTTGTGTTTGCAATAGTGGGAGCGCACTGAATGTATTATAGCAAAGAACATGACTTCCCCTTTGTAACATGTTTTCCATTGATGGGAAGAATGAGGCGTCGACTTTCAGGGGGGTTTATTTGTATTGTAACAAAAATTGGGGTCACGGCGGCTATTAGGGGGACTCGATCAGGAAATACAGTAATAAAAAAATATGAACAATAATAATAATACATAAAAATATACCTTCACCACGTGCATGCGATCGATGGCACGGCGCAGTTTCCGAAGGTATCGGTCATTATGTTTACCGTTGTTACCCATAATGCAAAAGAAGAGCCCGGTGGCAAAATGTCCAGAGTGAAGAAGATCATCGGAAAGCATCAAGAGAAGGATTCATCCAAAAGAGGAGATGACTTTTAAGAATGAAGATGATAGTGATGATGATGATGATGAAGGTAAAGATCCAAAGTCAAAGCGAGGACGAAACGTGACAACGAAAGAAGGGTCAAAGGGCAACAAGCCAAGGGTAAAGAGAGCTGGGGGGAAATCATGAGTGTGAAAAATGACACAAATTAACGGTGATTAAAAATGGGAAGAAGAGGAAATAAACTGATCAATACGATCTCTTGATTGTGTATAATGTATACTGAATTGTGTTGTGTGAACTCACTCTTCGAAGACGTCCTCCGTGTCCATCCTTCGGTAGTATTTGGCCAGTTTGATGGAGATGATGATACTGGGGAGCAGGAGGATGCTGCACAGTCCCAGTCCAAACCAGAACGTGTTCTAGAAAAAACAAAAAATGAGCCCTTCTTATTCACCGTGTAAAAAAACGCTTGCATTGGCCCGGCAATCCGCAATGCTCCTCCAGCTTGACTTGACAGTGGGCATTTCTCGATGTGCGTGTGCAACCAGATGTTAGGCATGCTACACTTGGCTACTATTGGATTTGGTGACGGAGCGTTGACGTTACTTTCTCGCAAAACTTCAAAGAATAAACATCTGGAGTTCAGGCTAACAGTTTGAGGACCCAATTGGAAAAGAAAGTTGCATTGGCCGGGAATCGAACCCGGGCCTCCCGCGTGGCAGGCGAGAATTCTACCACTGAACCACCAATGCTTAGATGCTCTTGCTCCTTAGGACCGGACATACCAGATTGAGAAGATCTCATTTAAAGCGGGTCACATACTACTGGGTCTGGTGAAGCAGAATTGGCATAACATTTACATGAGACATAGTATATTTTAAGTGGACAAAAAGGACAGCAAAACATCTTGGGGGAGTCTGATGGATTTCACATTTTTGAGGACTTAAATGAAATGCATTGGCTAGGAATCAAAACCAGGTCTCCCGCGTGGCAGGCAAGAATTCTACCACTGAACCACCAATGCTGAAAAGTTCACTCACGGTGTTGCGAATTTCCACATTAAATAAACTTAAAGTTGCCAGTCCGGGAGGTTAAGTGTGGGTCGCAAGCTGCAGACGGACACTATTGGGTTCGGCTAAGCAGTATCGACATCAGATTTACAGACAAACATTGGATATTTTAAATGAATAAAAAGGACAGCAAAACATCTGGGGGGTAGGGGAAGACTGATGGTTTCCGCATGTTTGAGGACCCAATTGGAAAAGTAAGTTGCATTGGCCGGGAATCGAACCCGGGCCTCCCGCGTGGCAGGCGAGAATTCTACCACTGAACCACCAATGCTCAGGAGCTTTTGCACGGTGTTCAGAATATACAATTTAAATAGATGTAAGTTGCTGCGGCCTCGGGGGGGTTAAATGTGGGTTGCAAGCTGCAGACTGATAATTTTGGGTTTGGTTAAGCGGAATTGACATCACATTTATCTAAAAACATACCGGTAGTATATTTCAAATGAATAAAAAGGACATCAAAACATCTGGATGGGGGTGGGGGGTACTGATGGTTTCCACATGTTTGAGGACTTAAACGAAAAGCAAGTTGCATTGGCCGGGAATCGAACCCGGGCCTCCCGCGTGGCAGGCGAGAATTCTACCACTGAACCACCAATGCTTGAGAAACAAGAGTACAGTCTCTTTACATACAGGAACAAATCTGCCTTACCACTGAGTCGGCAATGAAGCTGCACGCAACGATCTCCATGCTGTCCACAATGTTGCTGATGGGTTTACACTGAGCCACTTCCGCAGTCAGCTGCAGCCACCAAACACATGATAGTCCTGAATATTATTGCATTATTGTACATCTGACACGATTTTGTAGAAGCGGAGACAACACTCACAGAGTTGTGAACCCAGTCTGTGTACTGTTTGAAGTATCCCACCAAGCTTTGGACATAGTTTCTGGTTTCCTGGAGACACACGACAAACGCGAACTATATACTGTGTGTTTATATGTTTTGTTTCTTTAAAGAAGAGTGATTTTTGTTTGTTTGTTTCCTTAAAGAACAACATTCATCCCCTCCCAAAAAGCCTTAAAAACACACTGCCGATTATGGGTTTTTTTTGGGGGGGGGGGGGTGGTACCTGTTTCACCACATGTGAGGCGTTGTTACTGATGAGGTACTCTGAGGCATCAATGGCGCTCAGGATGTTGGTCACCTTCACCTAAACAACATTTAAAAGCGTAAAAAGCAATTTAAAAATGCAGTCCAAAAAAGGCAATAGACCGTAAAATAGCTTACACGCTAAAAACTATTCAAAAGAGATAAATGAACACTGTATAGATAATAATTGTAATACAAATGATGAAATGTATGCCAAAGTACAATTTCAATAATCATGGGAATCAAACATGAATGCAAAAAAATAGTCACACGAAAATATAAACTTAAACATGTAGCAATGTAACATGAACCTAAGTAAATTATGACATAGGCGACATGAGAAGAAAACCTAAAGTATTGCAAAAAAATATGTAAAAATCAACAAAAAATGAAAAAATTGTGTAAAATATGTACATATATTTATGTGGAAAAAATATGAAAACATGAAAAATTAATTTAGAGTGGTCAAGACAACAGTAAAAAAAAAAAAATCTGATTTTTTTTTTTTTTTTTGCAGTGTCTCACCGGCAGGTCTTTGGAGGTTTTCTGCAGCTGCTTTATGCTTTGACTCAAGGTGCTCTGCACAATGACACAAAAACCCTTGTTATGCTCATGTAAAGTGTACTTGTTGAATTTTCATGAACAAGTCCGGGGCACACCGCCACGTCACCACAGCACAACGACAGTAAAAACACAACAACCACTGTCACCGCGCTTACCCTGGCTCGGACATATTTCTGTCACAGTGAATAAAAGGAGAGAAAAATGTGAGTGGAGTTGCTTGCGTAGAGCAATAATAAAATGCGTGTGGTGCACGTGTGGATGTTGCATGGAATGTACCATGGCTTGTTCCATGGGGATCACCACTTCTCGGTGGATCTGTCGGACGCTGCTGGCGTGACCTTTTAGCGCGTTCTCCAGAGCGCCACGTGGCTGCAAACACACACACACACACACACAGAAATAAAGATACAGTAGAGGAAAGTAAAACGTGGGAGTCGAGGTAACGCTTGCCAGATGTTTGGAGGAAGTGAGCAAAAGAAAATGTAAGTTGCATTGGCCGGGAATCGAACCCGGGCCTCCCGCGTGGCAGGCGAGAATTCTACCACTGAACCACCAATGCTTAACATTTGGAAGCATTCGGGGGTCTTATCAACTTACAAGCTGGTCAGCCTGCCCCTCCAGATCAGCGGCGAAGGTCAGAAGGTCCACAAGGGTGGTTCCCTTATTCACCTTGAAAACATAAACAACATGTCAAGTTTGTACCTTTACGTCAGCGGTCTTTGTGTTATATTTTCGATTTCTGACTAGGAATAGGGGGGAACCTCTCAAGTCAATGTTGTCCATCTATTTGCTCATCTAGTCTGACGAAATGACTGGCTGGCTGGCTGACTTATTTCACTGATTAATAAATCAACTGACTCGTTAGGTAAATAACCAATTCCCTCCCTGAGTGACGAACTCTCAACCAAACAGACCACCTGGTTGACCGGCGAATTAGCTAAAAAGGAACATGGCTGCCCTCTGTTGGCGATGGTGCCTCATTACAGCTTGAAATTATGTTCTCTTGAATCACAATTTCAATCCCAAAACAAGAAAACAATCATTCAGCCCTATTAATCACTGAGCTATGTTTTGGTCTAACCGGCTAAGTCACTGACTCACTAAGGACGAATCGACATGTGACCGCCAATCTAGCAGTCAATCACTAACGCCACTGTCCCCAGTATTAATGTCAAGCCACCTCAGCCAGGTAGGCTTCGTAGTCGATGATTCCGATGCCCGCGTTGGCAAAGTTGATGAGGTTGTCTCTTCCCTCCTGTTCCAGCAGCGTGACGTCTTGCATGTCCACCTGCACGTTCTCAAGCACTTTGGCCAGGTCTTTGTTGTACTAATGACACACACGCATAGCACACAATTAATATGATCCGACACTTATCACGAGCGAGTCGCATTTCGGCCGGACACTTGCCACTGTCCTGTTGAGGAAGGAGTTGATGTTGAACATGGTTTCCAGCTGAAGAGCGTGATACAGCCCGTTGTTGTCGTAGCACTCTCTACATAAATACCAAAACGACAACAACAAAAGACAGCATCGGTTAGCCCATGAAAAATGTCAACGGCATGCTACGGTAAATGATCACGGTTCCTTTACCTGTACATGCTCCCCAACGTTAAGTCAATGTTTGGGTTCTGAAAGAGCATTCCAGGAAGGAAGTTCTTCTTGGCCGGATGGACCAGGAAAGGTGTATCTATGATCTGAGGGCACATACAGGTATAATCACAGTGAAACCATTTATTTTAGCGTCCCGCGAACCCTTGCTACGCGCGGGAGAAAACCGGGTTGGCCTCTGCAGAGAGAAAATCCGCGTTTAAGTGACGCCTATTGAAAATTAGGGATTTTTTTTTTTAGGCCATCTTTGGGGGGAAACATGTCAGAATGGCTGTCATTTTAACGCAGGGTGCAACAGAATGGAAGAGACACAATCACATAGAAGAGTAATGACCAACAGGGGAAAACAAAATAGGAGT
This sequence comes from Hippocampus guttulatus, assembly GCF_054856545.1. Classification (NCBI taxonomy): domain Eukaryota; kingdom Metazoa; phylum Chordata; class Actinopteri; order Syngnathiformes; family Syngnathidae; genus Hippocampus; species Hippocampus guttulatus. The sequence continues at coordinate 2,818,172 of NC_141269.1, read as the reverse complement.
CTGTCGAGTTGCCTTTTACAAGCGCCCCTGTTTTCGCAGATGAACACCATAAATGTTGACTCCCCTCAGGGTACACATCGGCCAAGGCACAAATGTAGCGGCTCCACACTGCAAAATTAGAACCTGACGAAGCCTTTTGAAATCAAGGAAACTAGAATGGCTCAGTTGCCTTGATTCAAATGACGCTGATGACAGACTGACTGACGATCAGTCAGTTGTCAGAATCATCCTTAAAAAAAACAAAAAAACCCGAATGTACATTAGGTTCCGATGAACGAATGAATGTCAACGTGCTCAAGCAGTAAACAGCATTTAAGGCCCATACTTGGAACAGCTGCCGGCTGGCCAGCGGCTCGCACAGAATTTTCTCCACGTTGCCCGCGACGACGAACAGCGTAGTAACGATGGCCATCAGCACCCAGGCGAAGATAAAGGAGAAACCCACACCGCTGTCATACACCCAAAGATACAAGACAAGACATCATAATTCATGCATGGCCTCAGATTTTAGAGGGGAGGACGAAAACATGTACATGCAAATCACAAGTCAGTCGTGGTTCGCATCTGAGTGTGAGGCTGTCGGGATGAGAATTAGCAACTTTAAATCTGAGACCATGGTCGCCAGTCAGAAAAGTTACGGGGTCTCGACAGCCTGGAGCAATCTCGTTTTAACGTCATGTAAAAGGCCTTGTCTGAGTATTTTCAGAGTGATAAGAGCAGTAGACCAACCATTGTGAAATATATCTTCCTGGTTGGCCGCTAAGCAATCACAATATGGGCAAATGTGCGCCAGAGCGCCGTTGTCCCTTCGCCATGCGCCTCGGTGAACACCAAAAAAAAAAAAAAAAGCACAGTGCAGTGTGAAAAGGCCATCAATTTTTCACTCGGTCTCAGCGCGAAGACACGTTTTCGGAGTGTAAACAGATCATGTGTGGAGTCAGTTCAGTGATGCAAACCACCGAGATCCATTTGTTAAAAAAACAGTGTGGAGGACTGTAAATCCGACTCCAGTCATGTAATTCAAATACCGGACCTGCAATGTCTATTTATTTTTTGGGGTACATACGCCATCAGCAGGTTCCCGCCCGTGTTGGACAAACAGCCGCGGCTGGTTGGCGTGGCTTGCTTGTCATAGCCGCACGTGCCGCACAGCAGGCCCAATATGTTGAAGGACAGGATGAGCACCACCATGCACAGCACCGCCACGCAGCCGATCCACCTGCAGAAAAGGTTTGAATTCACCAGGGGGGGTGTCAAACTATTCTTTCTTAATATTATTTTATATTCATGTTAAAATCAAACCTGTAGAAGTCGATTTGGTCAATCTGTGCGTAGTAGGACTCAATGTTCTTTTGCCCTTGGTTGAGGAAGATGGTGAAGTTGGCCAGCGACGCCTCCACTGGAAACATTTTGGCGAAGCCGTTGATCTCAGAGCCGATTTTATCCAGCATCCCTTTCACTCCTGAACACATAAAAACGCCATATCACACACACACACGCGATTCATACGCCAAACAGCAACAATGATCGCTTGATTCAAGAAGAAGTTTAAGAAGGAGCACTCACGAGGTAACGCTGCAGTTTAGTTGTCCACAAGAAAGGAAATGAAGATAGGAGACGACAACAGGGTGTAAAACAATGTGATAATTATGAATAGTAGTACAGTACAGCGAACCCCAACGAAATTTTATGGGTGCCGAATTTTGAGTTGTGCAGCATCAGCGTAGTACCACTTTCTACCACAACATGTACAGCAGTACTGAGCTGCACTGGATGCAACGAGACAGAAGCAAGGAAGAAGAAAGGAGTCGACAAAGCTGTGAGTAATGTTGGATGTTAATTCTGTATATTTTCCTGCTCCGTGTGTATTAAAGTAGCAGTTATTAAATGTGCGTCAAGTGTGTGTGTGTTTGCTCCAACTTTTTTGGAAAAATGTTTTTACATGGTCTCTCCTTATGAATAATTTTCACCGATTGTCAGATTTGAAACGCATCCCCGGTAACAATCTGGGGTTCACCGTACGCACAGACAGGAGCAGTTTGTATACCTCCTATAATGTTTTTGGTTTGCTCTTTGACCAGCCTCGGCGTGTCATTGAAGGACGTGTAGCCCTAAATGCAGAGGGAAGAGGGAAAAAAAAGGCGGGGTTAGAAACTAAAAATGAGGAATAAACCTGCTCTTGGACGACTAAATTATCTTTAAGATCAGTTCGACTCAAAGTCCGACTCAAAATGTCCAATTTAAAAATCATCGTTTGGATCACAGATGAGAGCAAGTCGAAAACACGGCAAGTTACATTATTACTCCTGTTTACGAAAAAGAAAAAAAAACGTACATTTGATTAATTGAAAACTTGAAATTGTCATCTATTTATGCATGAACCCATATACAGTATGTAGTTTCCCATCTAAAACGTACAGCGATCTTTGATGCTTAGGAAAAACGCGCTTCATATAATGGACGGACGTTAGGCTCATTGACAACCAGAACGTGAGCGGTGGGTCGGCGACGTTCAAATCATGATAGCAGTTTGAAAACGGCAAACTCCCTTTTTAATTCTCGTATCTATCTTTCAAAGATAAACTGCTTTTGATGTCGCGTTACGAATTTTCTTGTGCCTGTTAACAGCGGACCTTCTGTATAATGTTACTGAGGTCTGTCTTCAGGACCGTGTGGACATTCTCCAAAGCAAAGTCGACATCCGCGAGCTGCAAAAGAAGACAATAAAAGAGTTTATCCATCGAGCTCGCCTTCATTTATTTTGAATCGTGGCTCCGGGGTCACCTTTGAGAAGTCGGCGTTGACACCCAGCTGGAAAAGCGTGGCGCGGATGGCATTGCAGCTCGGCGACACGGCGCCGTTGGTGCAGGCCGGGTCCGACAAGGTGTTGGACAGTGACGCTCTCTCTGTGGACAGACTGTCCTTGAGCGCGTCTGTGCCTTCTTGGAGGATTTGTAGCGACGAGCTGATGCTCTCCAGCGCCTCCTTTGTCTCACGCATGGCTGCAAGCCAACATGTTTTGCTCAGAAATACATCTCGAGCCCCAAAATTAAGAAGAAATAGACATTTTTTAAAAACCACAAGGAGCATAAATATGACATGAAGACTAAACACAGAACAACCACGCAAGAACCGGTCCACTGACACGTCTAGTCACAAACACAAATCCAGGATATTTTCTCGTTACCTTTGATTGCATTCTCAACTTTAACTTTAGAAGAAAAGAACATGTGAGATGAAAAAAAACAGAGGACAATCGTTTTTTTAACACAATGTGCTCATTTATGCGACGTAGGTCATACTGTATACCCCTTTTTCAGGTACAGGCTTGAGCTAAAAAATTAAGCAGGGGTTCTCAAACGTCATCTTTCAGATGAAACCAACATTTCAAAGAAGGCTAACGGGCGTACCTCCTGCCATGCGCAAGGCCGTGTCCAGGGACGGAACCACTTCCTTCTCCAGCTGACTGTGAATCCTCCCGCCCAGTAAAGGTCCAATATCTATCAAGATAAGACACTGAAGGCAACGTTTGCGACGGAATCCATGAAATGTACAGTACACCCACTTACTGTCGAGTTCGGACAGGACTTTATTTTTGACTGTCGTGTACTGGGCGGTCATGTATTCGATTTGCTGCAAGAAAGTGGCCCCAAAAAAAAAAAAAGTGAATTTGAGGCTTTGAATGAGTGAATAAGTGAGGGGGAAAAGTGCTTACCGCGGGCGTGTTGTTGGCGAACGTCTTCAAGTCTCTGATGTTGGTGTTAATGAACCGCCGAGTGCTCTTAATGTGCGAGCTCAGGTTGTGGTTTGCTGCGTAGGCCACAAGTACCCCCAGACTAACACATACAGTACACAGAACATTTAATTCGCATTTGAATGAAAATACCAAAAAAAAAAAAGACAAAAAGAACCGGGAGTTCAAGGGAAGCAATGGCTCCAACACAGGTTGTTGTTTTTTTAAATCATGTTATCTAAAATAAATGTAAGAAGAATTTGAACTGCAACAGGTGATGGGGCAGTTATAATTGAGCCCCATGAAATCTCCCTCGCAACAAGCATCGAAACAGCCATGATGGTGGCCCAGTAATTCTGTCGAGCAACCGATGGCAGGAAGTTCGACTTGCGGCCTACAAATTCTGCTTAAGCTCCCAAAGCTCTTGTAAGAGAGCCCAGTGAGAATTCTACTCGGCAACAACAAGTCTTTGAGTAGTTCCGACTGCGCCAAATGAACTCAACCTAGCAACAAGTAAAGGCAGTTATAATTTAGCCCAATGAGTTCTCACGACCAGCAAATGGTTGGACGGTTATGACTGAGCCCTCAAAATTCTGCCAAGCGACAAGTGGCTGGCCATTCATAATCATGCCATATGATCTCCAGTGGTTATAATCAAGCCTTATGAATTCTGTCTTGTAACATTCGAGTGGGAAGTTGACATCAAGTCAACAAATTCATTCTAGCAGCTATAATCGAAACTTACGAGATACGCCTTTCAACAGGTGGCGGGGCAATTAAGATTGAGTCCTTCATTGATTCTGCCAAACGGGTAGTTATAATTGCAGCCTATGAAGTCTGATTAGCAGCAAGTAATGGGGCAGTTATTAATTGAGCCCCATTATTCCTACAAGGTAACACAAAGCTAGCACTGGTAAATGACTCCTTGCCTAGCAAAACCTGGAAGAGCAGTGAGAATCAAGCCTTATGGATTCGACCGAACAATAAGTAAAGAGGCAGATATAATCGAGCCCAGTCAAATCTGCCAAGCAAGTAGTGGTGGCGCAGTTACAATCGAACTCTAACAAGCAACAAGCAGTTATAAAACAGCCTGATGAATTCTGCCTAGCAACATGTAGCGGGGCAGTTGGAATTGCGCCCAATGAATTCTGCCTAGCGACAAGCTAAGCCAAGCCAATGACGAGGAAAAATATCCACCCCCCCCAAAAAAATTGTATGTGTATATATTTTTTTTGTATCTGTGGTTTGTTGCTAGGTTAGCAAGATGAAATAGTTTTGGGGTCCTCACATGATGGTGATGGTGGTGGCGATGAGCGTGGTGGTGAAGAAGCCTCGTCGGCAATCGGCGTTTTTCCTTTGTCTCTGGTGCATCTCTCCGCCGCAATTCTCGCAGCAACGACAAACACAGAAGCACATGCCCAACACGGGGACCAGGACCACGAACAAAACGCCGACGGTCGCGCACACCAGGAACCCCAGTTCATAGTAGGCCCCCTGTCCAGTGGGCGAAGATACAACACCTGTCAGTCACCCTTGTCAATCAATCCTGTTGATTATACTGAAGTTGAACGTTGTCAGGGGCATACCTCAAGCAGGAGGACGACGTTGTCTGGCTGCATCAAGTGTATGATAAGGAGACGTCGGGGAAAAAATGGTAATATCAATCGTTAAAATTGTGACTTGATGTTTCAAAGTTGTAAAAAATGAACCAGAGCACAAACCTTTCTCCATTCTTCAAATTTGAGTCCTCCCATATTTTGCTGAATGACTTTAACAATCAGATCTGAAAAAAGAAAAATATATATTTGGGTGATTTTTGAATTGGGGTCACACTTGAATTCTGCCCAGCAAAATGTGAAATTGTCATACTTGACAACAATTATTGCCAAGTGAAAAAAAAATGCAAGTTCAATCATCTGCCAACCATTTTTAATTTCAGCTGTGAAGTTTTCTTTACTAATAGTCTATATGCAGTAAAAATTTAATGGAAGCAGGAAGAGTTCTTCAGCTCGCCAAATGAAGAAAACCACGATAACTTGGACGGATTGATGAATGTTAGACAATCAATGGGAGAAATTTTTTTTCCAAAAGGGAACAACAGTGTGATTCCACTCCAGCTGTCAACTTGTTTATGTAGGTCAGCAAGTGTTAAGCTTACCTGTGCCGTGACTCAACCCCTGCCCCCTCCACTGTTAGTCAGCGGGCAAACACCCACACACACTTCCATACACTCACCGGTCACTTCATTAAGAACACTTTGACATCCACGCAAAAATTGGGCCTTGACAATGATAAGGATCCTCATCCTACACATATCGTCTTCCATTCCCTCCCCTGATGCTACGTTGAATCCGGAGCAGCATCACCAGGAACAGATTTGTTCCTGAAGCTGTGGACTCTTTTTTTTTTTCAATTCTCTTCCCTTGAGAGTCAAGTCTTTTCCAGGTTTTTGGCAAGTAAGTCGCCAACTCCTAAAAAATGGCATCCTGTTTTGAAAGATATGGTGTCAATAGGAGAAAGTGATAGTTGGGCCAAGTAAGAAGATTTTGGTGAATCTGGTGAGGACATGTGATGGGCGAGGGCGGGGGATGGGTCATGTCCCATCGGCACCACCTGTTTTTTTTTCCACAGCTTCTTAGTTAGCATTAGCTGCAGAGGGCAGCTAAGCTTAGACAGCTTAGTTCAGTGACCCAGTAGGAAGGGAGGATACTGCAAACGAAAGGAGCGACGTGAAGGCGAGGGGGATAAACAAGTGTCGCAATTTCACAGAAGAAGAATTCAACAAAAGTTCAAACTTGAAATTCTGTTCAATAATTCAGAAAAAAAAAATCCTTCACAGGTCCGTCTGCCTTCCTTGCTCCTGCCAAAGTATGTCATTTAAAACAAAAGGTTGCAAACCACTGCCCACTGCGCCACACACGTCTCCAGCCGATTCCAGTCATGGAGTCCAACAGACAAAACAAAAATAGCTCATTTTCTGTACGGCAAGTGTTTGTGTCTTCAATTTTGTAAAAACTGTAAAAACTAACGATAAATATAGAAAAAAATGTGCTGTTTTCGTCTTTGCCATTAATTTCATACATGAGCTTTGGCGTTGACAAAGTATTTTAAATCTATTTATTTCAGTATTATGGTTAGGCCATCCTGAAAGTCAAACAGTCATTTTGGAATTATAGTTGATTTTATTATTATTATTATTTATTATTATTATTATTCAGGGCAGAAAGTTCGTGGCCCTGGCAGCATATGGTCCCGCTGGATTAAAGTTTTACGTGGTGATGCAGGTGACTTAGGAAAGCCTCCCATAATCGCTGATCTGTTAATTGATTAGCCAGCTTCGCTGGTCGAACCAAAAATGGCAGCGATTTAAAGGCTTCCAATCCTATTTCACTGCGACAACACACCAACGTGACCACTCATGTACACAGTGACTGATAACAGGAGACAGCTTTGAACGTGGCGTGACTAAAACTTCATCTACGAGGATTCCACCCGGTGACCCGTTGTTGACTTCACGCCGTTCATGAGTCTTGAACCGTTACTCGCAATAATCCGGTCATAACATTCATTTATGGGATTAACATCACAACAGCAGGAACTCACTCAGCAGCCTTCCCCCAGTCAGCACGAAATTGGGTGGACATGTCTATCATAACAAGACCCACGAAAAAGTCTCATGCCAAAAATTTAAGCAGGTAGTCAGACATTTTGGCGCACAAAACAGTCTCAAGGACCTATGCCCGAAGCTGACCAGCACATAAGACATTTTAACTGACCAGCAAGCAAGGCATTTTGGTTTGAAATAGTCTGAAGTAGCTGGATGTTATGAATAGAGTGGCCCCCAACATCAAGTGTGACACAAAATTTGGTGGAAATGTCTCTCATAAATGGATGCACAGACAAAACCAAACAAAAAAGCCTTAAAGATCCATGGGCTGAATTGAACTGGAAGTCGGCCATTTTGGTCTGTAGCATTATCATAAAAAAATAGAACCCCCCCAACACTAGTTTCAAAAACCATCAAGAAGTCTGACATTTTATTTTTCGAAGGCAGCTTTTATAGGACAAATTCCATGAAAAGGGAGCCTTGAGAATTTTGTCATTCGCTGCTCGCAGACATAATTCCTATGGTTTCCACTGTACCGCTCTACAAAAAAAAGATAGTAAAGCACATGACTTTGTAATGATTAGGAAGACAAATACTAGTTCTTTAATCATTCCTGAACAGAAAACTGAGTATTAGTGGTTGAATGCTGTGCCGCATTTATTTCCGAGCTTGTTGAGAATCGAAAGAGAACACATTAAAGCACTCAAGGATGCTGGACGGTCTCTTTATCAAGACAGGTGGCCGACTGCATTCATGAAGCATCACATATGCGCGAGCGAAAGGTATATGAACAGTAACATATGGTATTCTCAATCTGACAACTGCACTCATGAACATATTTTAACCTGATGTTCCAATAAAATGGACCTAACGACCAGAATGTCATCCACATTATCTACAGTGTGTAAATAGCATCGGTGTGTAAATAGCGAATGCTCATCGACGGCACACATTTGGACTTTGTTGTTTAGCTAGCGGCACATGCCACCTGGACTGTGTGTGTGAGGGCGTCCATCTTAACCAGCTACACCAGAGATTCAAAAATGATCTCTTGTATGGAGAAGGGTTGAAAAGGTGGCTAATTATAGCGAGAAAATAATTATCTAATTTGGAAACACGGTCTTTGTAAACGAGCTCCACTCTGTTCAGGTCTATGTTTGTATAAGCGGTACACATCCGCAGAAACACGTTTTGAAATACGAAATCTGCAAAAAACAACAAAATCTACAAAAAAAACAAAAACAAAATTGTTCTGACAAATCAACTTGAATGAATCGCCCAGTCCTAGATGCACCTAATCAATTGACACAAGAGTGTATGAACTGTACTTGTAGAAAATTTGATTTAGGATTTTTGTATGTCACGATCTAACAACCACTTGGATATTCTTGGAATGTGCGAAATATTTCTAAAGTTATTTTCACTAAGATGAACATTTTGAATTTGCAATCGAAATAATGGGGGGAAATTTTGGTTGAATATGGCAAATTCACTTTGTTTTCGGTGGAAAATGTGGAATTTGGGGAAAATCTACATTGAAATTTTGAAAACCTGAATTTTCGGAGGCAATTTGAGGGCATGGCAATTGGGAATGATTTGAATTGGTGAAGAAATGTGGAAGTCGCTAAATACCGGAAAAAAATAATAAAGGATTTTATGAGTCCGAATAACTTCTAATAATCTGACCTTTAGGGAAGGAGTTAGGTTGGACAATGTAGAGAAAAGCGTGGACCATGTGGAAGAGTATCCCGATGGTCCCGGGCTCGTAGTACGCGTGGGTGTCGTACACCGCCGCCGGGACGAAGCCAAAATCCAGCGGCTCCACCGGCGGGGGCGAGCGCTGCTGGTGGGGGTCCGCTCTCGGGTCACCCTGCCTCGCCTGCTGATACTGGCCGCTCGCGGCCGTGGCGGTGGCGGTGGCGGCCTCCCACCACCAGAGCAGCAGGACGAGCCACCGTGTCCAGAACATGGCTGCGGAAGCGGGAAAAAAGACAAATTCCAGGAGGGTGGGGGGTGAAAGACAAAAATTTCATCCGGGGGGGGTTCGACACCTGTCCAGTCCAAACTCCGGAAGACCTCACACCTGAGCAACGCACAACCACACAATCAAGCAGTAATTTTCTCTACACTCTCGTTATCTCCAGTCGGCTCCGTCCGGACTTTCTACGCGCATTTTTCCCGGGGGTCCTTCGCTCCTTCGACGCGTTGGAGTGAAAAGAGGACATGTAGACAGTCGCCTGTCACTCATCCGCCCGCCCGCTGAGCTCTAAATCCTGTTTGACACCGGCCAGAGGACGTCCTCAAAATAACGCACACAATAATGGCTGCGTAAAATTAAAAATAAAACGGAAATGAAATGAACATGTGTTAAATATATTGAGACTTACTTTAAAATCCTGTTATGGAATAATTTGATGAGCACAAGGTAGAGAAACCGATCGAATGTTTGGGGAAAGTTCTTACATTTCTTGACGGTCCCTTGAGTTACACGGTTTTAAACCATTGTCTTTTTATAATTCGGACACAATGTAAAGTACACTCGACCCAATTTAATTCAGATTCAATGCAGGAGCAGTATTAAATAAAAATAATAATGATTATATTGAAATTGTGTACATAACGTGTTTAAGATATGAGAATTTACCATTTGCGAATAATTCTGTTTGTGTAAATAATGACTGTGAATACAGCAAATGAAAACTAAATATTTGTTCTGTATGTCATATGAAAGTATATAGAAAACCTACAATATACATTAAATATATCAAGAAAATAAACCGTAAAAACTGCCATATTTGTCTACATAAGATTTAAAATGCACATATACAGTATATACATTTGAACAATTAAATAAGATAAGATAAGATAATATATCCTTTATTTGTCCCACACTGGGGAAATTTACAGCCTCCAGCAGCAAGAATGTGGGTAGAAAGAAGAAAGAAGAAAAAAACAAACATCAATCAAATCAGTAATAGACACACAAGAAGCAAATAAAATATGATTACGTTTTTAAATACCGGTACATTAACTATTTTTGAAATTAAGCACTGAAAACATGTAAAGACAATGAACAATTTAGTAGAGGGGCACCATGGTGTCCAGGGTTGGCGATGGCCCCCCATTGTCACTCGGTGGCCCCTGGTCAGCCCCATATTTTTTTTATTTGAAAATTTTGATAGCTGTGATTTTTCGGCCATTTTCCCATGCACGCCGTATACTTACCCTGACATGAGTTATTTATAATCATAAATTGTTTGTTCATGTTTTAAAACAACTAACTTATTGCACTGCATCAAAGTGAGAGTGGTTTCAAACCATTTGTTAGTCCACGCCACAATTATTAAAAGCAGCTGTCAGTTCAATGCGGCGTAGTTGTACACCACTTCAAAATACAACCACAATACTAAACACATGATTAGATGACTAGTCCAGCTGGGTGAGGTCACTAAATGTATTAAAACGCAACACAAGAAAGCATTACAAAACAAAAACTTTTATTCCTCTTCTGTGAAGATGACGTCTTGCACGCACACACTCACTGAGCAAGAAGCGAATCAAGAAGCTATCAGTAACATTGTTTGTTCAGTTAAACAATCAAAGAGGCAGCAAGTAAAAGATGAGATGGCTGTACTTAGATACAGCTGAAGTCTACACACCCACCATCTAATGCCAGCTTTTTGTGATATACAGTGGACCCAGGAAGATAAGGATGGAGGATGGGATAAATAACTAAGAATGTTTTTCATTAAAAATGGGGTTTACCCAGCCCCCCAAAATACAAAAATATTGAAAAAAATCTGTGAATGCCAAACCACGAATATGCGGGAGTCTACTTAATTTAAAAAAAAATCATATCAAAAATGTTCACATCCTTAATGTGCCTGATCATCAGGGCAAGGCAATTGGAAAAAAATATTTTAAGGGGGAAAAAAAACTAGAACAGCTGCGATTTATTTGGGGTTAATCAGAGGCATTTTAAATGGGCGGGGGAAAGCACGTGCTTATTTGCATTCAACATGAGTTTGATTGTGACACATCCACAGTTGTAAGAGGGTGTGCACACTTGTGCCACCACATTACCTCAGCTGTTTGTTTTTACTTCATCGCTCAATTTTTTTTTTCCAGTTCTTGTAAAAGTTGATAAAACTTTTCAAATGGTCTCTTCTTCTGGATCAGAAAAAACTTGTCATTTGAACAGGGGTGTGTGTACTTTTTCTCACCACTGTATATAACATGAGACAAGCATTAGGGAAGTGGAGTTGTTTGCCGTTTTGAAATTCAAATTCAGATGGAACCTAAACGGAATTTAACTCCCAATGATAGCAGCCTTTAAATATGTTCTCATGCTATTACAAATAATTCGGTACAAAAACAATGTGATGGTGACCTCCCGCCGATCTGGGTCAGCGGGGTGGTGTCAAAAGACATTTACAACCCAAAATTTATTACATTTTTTACAGATTTCATATATTTTATGTAGAATGATTTAAAAATGTTCTTGTTTCAGTCCTTTTACCTGCAAAAAGTTGTTCTTGACGGATTGTATGGAGATTATTTGGAAAGTAAATGAGCTAAAACGGATGCTCGTGCACATGACGAGAAGAAAAGGAGAGCAAATTTGGTCATTTAATCATTTAACAACATGATCTGAGGGCAGTCTCATTAAAACTCCCATACCCGCTATGTCAAAAGATTTTAAAAAAATCTTCTGGACTGAAAGCAGGGGTGGGCAACCTTTGGTCCGCGGACCTCAACGGGACCATTAGAAAAAGCCCCACAGATGCTCATCAAATATATAACATTTGATCGCACCATATTTTGGCCCTGCGAGCGCTTTAAAAAATGTCGCCTGATCGGAAAAAACGTCTCCCCCCGCCAGGTGTAAAAGGTGTTCAGCTATACTTGTATTGGTTTTCATTAGCCTTTTTCACACATAGAAATGCCCCCAAAACTGCCACATCAGAGTCATCGGCGTTGACGCAGCAAAACTACAGGGCGGAAGAAGTGAGTGACAGGTGTTGAAGGAAAAGTATAATGTAAAAGTGACCTTTTTTTCCACCACATGCACAAATGTGCTAAATTAATTTGCTGTAATTTGGCAGCTTGGTAATGAAATTTGTCTTCTACCAGTTCGCTTTTTTATTTACACCATTGACTCGTAGTAACCCTCGCTTTGTCCTTCATCACCATGCGAACGAAAGTCATAATCTGTGTTGGTTCTATAGTCCAGAGGTGCCTGGTGAACAGTGCTCATTTGCTGAGACAAAACCAGCCCCCTCAAAATCATGTTGTTTCTAACTGTGCTGTAATTCTTCCTGTGTCTCTCCTTTTTAACGATACTCTAATTTAACAATGATAATAATAAATGCTATTTTTGAGCGCTTTTTGAGGAGGACAAGAAAGATGATGAAGCACATGGGACACAGGGTGGAGCCCTGGGGCACACCTGTAGATACTGGGGAGAGGTCAGATGATGATTCGTGATAGGGCTCAGTCACTATCCTCTCCAAATGATTATTCTACCCTAGCAAACAAGATAACTACCCTGAAGGCAGAACAATTGCCGGCTTTTCCAGACCGCGTGAAACGGCTGAATGACTCAGTAACAAGTTTTTTTTTTTTAAATGGCAACAGACTTCTCGCTTGTTACGACAAGTCTGCCACTTCAGATAAAAACCTCAAATTAATTCACTATTAAAAAGAAGTACAAAAAAACCCCCTCTCAAATTAATTACTTCTTAAAAGAATGGCCAACTGTGGTTTGTGCTTTTAAAAAAAACACACCGTGCAGTTGTACCCATGACAGCAACAGTTTCACATCGCCGGTTTCCGTGACTGCTGTCTCCACGCTGTCTTAAGCAGGTCGCGCAGCAACCGGCAGAGGGTCCAGTGAGCCCCGGTGAACTTGTTGCCACGGACCGGCATGTAGTAACAGCTTCAAGCCTCGGCTGGTTAGTGTCTGTAATAAATTAATAAATACTGATCGGTCGCCACCGCCGTTGTGGCGTTCAGTCGATGCGGTTGCCGCAGATGGTGAAGCGGTCGATCTCCAGCAAGTCTTTCTTGGGGGTCCGGCGCGCCAGCATCTCCTCGTCCATGCCCGTGTCCGTGTTGATGATCTTGATGACGTCGTCCTCCTCGTCGGGGGTGGTGAGGAATGTGTCAGAGTCGCTCTTGGCGAGCGTGGCGCCGGGGAGTATGGTGTTCTCTGCCACGTAGGCCGGTTGCGGGCTGACTGACGCCAAGGGTATTCCGGCTTTGTCCGTCGTCGGTTCTGTGGGGGGAAATGTGGGGTTTAGTAACAGTGGCTTTCCTAGGAATCACTCCCTGTCCACTATGTATCCCTATCCTATCCGGGATTGGGTCATGAGGGTAGATTCAGCTCTCCCGGGAAAAACCTGAGGTGTTCATAGGCCACAAGAGAGACATAGCGTCTCCAGCGTGTTAGGATCCTAGTTTTTGTGCTAACTAAATGTCGTTGATGCTACCTTGCTGCGTCGCGGCAGTGTGAGGTGGCTTGGCGCGGTGAGCCCGGGAGTTGATGCGGCTGGACACGGCCGAGGGCGGCGGGTCAAAGAGTTTCTCCTCCATATTTGCGTCCTTGACGAAGGCGCACGACGTGCCCAGCAGGACGATGCTGTTGAGGACCTTCAGAGTGATCAGCCTGCTCACAAACAAATGACACCGTGGGGGGTGAGTACTTCGGGGGGTGGGGGGGGGGGGGGGGAGTGAGCACGAAGGCCGACATTTACCCAAAATAGAACAGCAGCACACACATCAAGGAGAGCGATCCCTGGATCTTCACTGAGCTGCTCACCACGCGGATCAGCTGGGTAAAGAAGTGGATCAATATAACTTTGCACTACACATGACAAGAAATAAAGGTTTCTGTATCAGGCAACTGACCAGCAGTGCTAGAGGAAGAGGAATGAAGCCCATTCTCCTGGAGACAGAATCGCTGTAGTCTGTATACGCCTGCACGCACGCACAAGCACAATATTATCAACCCACAGCCATCATCTGTATATTTCTTTACTTGCGTATCTACAATCCACAACAGGAGGTATGCCATCACCAAAAAAGCTGCCAAACAGATCATGTGAGTCGCTTGCTGTGGCGACCCCCGGCAAGAGGAAATGTGCTTCTTCTTTCGTGAAAATCTTGCAATGAGTATTTTTTTTTTAATCCAGCTATACCAATAACCCGGTAACCCATATATTGGTAGCTATAATTCATCAGTACTGTGTGGGTAGAATTTGTATATGTTGTTAGCTCAAAATCTTGAATCAACATGTCTACCTATTGTTCATATGACAATAAACACAACATTGTATTTTCAATTTAGTTGATTTAAAACGTATACACGCACGCACAAACGCCCCACCCCACATACACAAAATATTGCGACATCTCACGTTTTTCTGTCGACTGCTGACCAGGTCGAAGGCGAGACTGGCTCGGTACTCTCCGTACACCTGTGACGTGAAAAAAAGACAACAAATTATCGGACGTGTCGCAACATCCTGCCTCGGCGGGCTTCCTCTGCTGTGCACGGCGCTCACGTCAGCGCTGATGTCGTTGAATTTGGTGATGAAGGCGTGCTTGACCACGTCCACCGCTATCTCGGAGGCGATCACCATGCCCACGTCGGGAAACAGCACCCACAGGTGTTCTGAGAGAACAACAACAGGGTGTCTGACATTCAATCTTTTACATATCGGAGGATTTTTTTTTCTTTTAATACATAACATACTGCAAAGATTAGGAGGATATTAGAAGACGTTATCTTCTTTGTGCAATAACTATGTAAAGTATTGTATTGTGGCGGCCCGGTAGTCCAGTGGTTAGCACGTCGGCTTCACAGTGCAGAGGTACCGGGTTCGATTCCAGCTCCGGCCTCCCTGTGTGGAGTTTGCATGTTCTCCCCGGGCCTGCGTGGGTTTTCTCCGGGTGCTCCGGTTTCCTCCCACATTCCAAAAACATGCATGGCAGGCTGATTGGATGCTCTAAATTGTCCCTAGGTGTGAGTGTGGGCGTGGATGGTTGTTCGTCTCTGTGTGCCCTGCGATTGGCTGGCAACTGATTCAGGGTGTCCCCCGCCTACTGCCCGGAGACGGCTGGGATAGGCTCCAGCACCCCCCGCGACCCTAGTGAGGATCAAGCGGTTCGGGAAATGGATGGATGGATGTATTGTCCCCTGGTGGATAACCAGTGTGCGACACACACGCGAACACAAAAACTTATGCAGAAAAAAAAGGGTCTTGTCCAACACGTGATTGATGAAGAAGTGTGTCCCAAAATGGTGTGTTCCTGTCATGTTTTGAGGATAATAGACAGGACCAAATAACTATGAAACTTCTTGACACTTTGACCGACTTCGTAGCATTCGATGGTACGTGTGAAGGGTCCCTTTTTCTGGTATACGTCTTTGTGTAATATGGTTACCGGGATTCCAGGAGAACTGCTCCATGTTCCTTAAACAGACGATGAGCAGGAGGATATAGTTTGTGAACCTTTCTTTTATGTCTGCGGGCGACAAACAAAACAAAGAGACAAAAGGAAGCCTGCATTAACCTACAAAGTGCCTCTTCAATTTTACATTTTGGCTTCATTGTGTGCGTGGACCCACTTACCGCTGTTTGACATCTGGAAAAGGTTGTTCTTCTCAAACTTCTTGAACACGCTTCCTTTGATTTCCACAAACTGCATGGAGACAAAAACAAATTTTAAAAATGGATGGAACCTTGACTTTGCACTTACTGGCCACAACATTTGTTATGCCTTCGCAATTAATCGCCGGCTGCGTCGTTCACTTGAGAAAATGGAAACAGCTCTCCCCAAAGAGGCAGTTCATTTATTCCCCTTCAGAAACAAAAATTAGACAGGAAAAGTTTGAAAAAAAGATGGCCGGTACCACTCACATTATTGGACATCATGATGGTGAGGAGCGACTTGTTGTGGGAGTTGAAGGCGACGTTGAGCGTGGTGGCCTGGACCATGATGAGGATGGCGTGGAGAACTGATATCAGGCAGGTTGAAGAAATCAAACGGTACACTCGAGATGTGCCCATCCAATTACGGGATTCGGAATTCAAGACTAGTCATGTGATTTTTTTATTTCTGAAAAAGAGAGACTCTTGTTTTTTTTTGTTTTTGTTTTTTTTTAAACAGCCGATGTCACGCTGTAAAACATATATTTGCAGATGCAAATAACAAAAAGACGATGAGTACATTGCTGATCTAGACTGTCTTGTCAATTTATTATGCTGCTGTGCAAAGCAACTGGCGGCCAGGAATATGAGATGCGACCTGTATAGAGGTGCTGGCCATCCATTTAAGTAGAGGGTAAACAAGGAACTATGTTGAAGTGAAATGGAGTGGCTTCATTTAGTAAAGCCTTGTCCAGCAGATTAAAAAAAAAAAAAAAAGTGTCATGACTTTGGGCTTAACATTCATGCGAATAGAGAAAAATAAATATGATGGGGAAACTGCACTGTCTTTGATTGAGGACGTGTTTCTAATATTCCGTCCGGGAGAGATGACAGTCGGGAAGACGAATAGCAAAGGATACAGACGTAGAGCACAGCCATGAGGAAGTGGGGGATGACGCCTATGTGCGCCCGCTTCTTCTCTTTGGGCTCCGTGGCCGTCCAGTACAGCGCGTCCAGGATGTCCTGGCCGAATGACGAGAAGAGGCGGTCGGCCACCTGTCAAAAAAAAACAGAGGGAGAAGGAGATGACGAGAAGGCTAGCCGCCACCATAATGACGATCCTCGTCATCCTCCTGCGAATACCTCCAGCATGTTGTAGATGATGTAAAGCTTGATGACGGATTGGCCGCGGATGAGGTGGTACATCATGGCGTAGTCTACGTAGCTCATCATGGAATAACACAAGACCATGATGAAGCCTTTCAGGACATCGCACACCTGGGCTGGCTGCAGGAGGCGCCCGCCACTACAGGAACAAGACCAAGTTATCTACTGCCCTCTATGGGCAATTCATAATAATGCGCTCCACAGTTCTGCAAATGTAGGAACACGTAAAAGACCCGGGATTTTAAACTAAATCCAAAATAAATATGTGAAGATCACTGCTAAAACGTTGGACAAACTATATTGCCCACCGTCGTGGTTAAACTGCTTCATCGTTTCAGTTTTCTGAATGGAGGGATGTGTAGGCAGAAGAGAAGAGGATTTTCATCATGTCTCATTTTATGTATTCGGCAAATGTTTTAATCGTTCAAATTTGGCAGTGTTGTAACAGCACTAAAATTGACAAGATTTATTCTCACTTTTACAGGGAACTTTAGGAACCGGGGCGGGAGGTTTTTGTTTCTTACCCAAGACCACAGCATGGCAGTGTGAGAAGCTGCAGGAGGGCCAGCAGCACTCTGAGGGGCAACAGAGTGAAGACGTAGAGGAAGGCATCCAGGCAGAGGAAGAAGCCAAATGTCATCAACTGAACAAAAGAGACAAAGTGGGCAATCATGAGCCCGCGTCACATTAACAACTGTATTTGGCAGTTAAATTATTCAACACAATCAGCCCTTTGCGTACTGGCCTAAATAACCTGCTGGCACAAACTGACGTGACATCACAGATGGCAGCTGGCAGGCAGAAATCCTTTATGTCCAAATATGGTCAATTATTTGTCAGTGGTAGATATTTTTACGTGCTGAGAGTTGTAAAATGTTGAAAATAGCTGCAGAGCAAACCTATTCATGGTCTTGTACGCTCAACTGTCTGAGAAGTTTTGAAAACCTCGCCCGTTCGCTCACTCTGTGGGAGCCGTGCAGTATAATTGTCACCTCAAGATTGAAAGTCTGGATGTTTTTTTTTTAGTCAATAAGTGAAAATACTTAAGTTTGATCAATTTGACCGGAAGGCTGTTTTGTTAAAAATGCACAGTGCTTTCCGTTGCACAATGGAATGGTCAGCCACCAATTTAAGCTTGTGCATGATAGGATCCCGTCTATCAGACGGGTTAAAACTCAGCTCATTGTTTTATTTACTACACAAATCATCACCTTTTCCAGCTCCTTGGGGATGCGGAGGCAGGTGTAGACCTTCTCCCTGCGCTCGGTGTACTTGGCCTCGTTGTGCTCCAGGAAGTAGCCCCTGGTGAGCTCGGTGGTTACAAACCTGACCAAGGACAGATCTGCACAGACACAACATGCACCATGGAGTCAATTCCAGGAAAATAGTTGTACATTGCACAAAAAGCTGGTGCTGACAAACAATGAACAGTACAGTGTCAATGTGCCGTGTTGAATACAGTCAGGTCGCACAATATTGTCACTACTGTATAAGCAACGGGGCGCTCGAATGCCGTTAAAAGAATTAGGTCCACGTCTCCAAAAGACGTTGCCATGCAGTACAGTCAGATTCCCCCCGGATCGCCACCTCATCAACCGCGACAACAACAAACCCTGCGGCTGCTTGCTATCGCTGTCAAACTGAGGGGCTATCCCGAGTGGCCCCTGGGCGGACGAGCTTTCCCACCTGACAGGTTGCGTTTCTTGCCCTTTCCACTGCCATTCTTGTCGCTGAACCGCAGGCTATCCGTGCCACCATCCTTCCACTTGCTGCTGTATGTCCTCGACGTCCTGCCGCCGCTCTCCCTGTCCTCTTTCTCGGGATCGTCCGCAAGACTCGTCGACAGCGAGTCCGCCATCTTTTCAGCGACACAGCGCGCTGCCTGGGAGACTGACGTGCTACGTCAGATGCGACGTCATCACGCACACGGTGACGCATGGTTGCCAACAGAGGTTTCGATTTACAGTATCAAAATAATTTTTTACGCCAGCTTCATGATTCGATCAAGTTGACAAATTAGAGAAGAAAATCTAATATAAATTAAAATACAATACTGCTGTTTTATTGTTATCGTTTTTCACTTTCTTATTTTCGTATTGGACAAACAGACAGATAGATAAATGCTATATTATTCAATTGCAATTTCAATGTGGCCCCTACACTGTGCTTGAGAGTAAATTGTAACCTTTGGGATCCAAGTAAACGTAATTAACGACGCGTGTATGGTTTTTATCTTTTGTCTCGGCGCCATGCCTAAAGGTCGCCAGATGCCTCCCAAAGGTAATTTATTGCCTCGGATGAAGAGCGGCGTGGGGCAGACGGGATAGAGTTTCTCCCCGGTAAGGGATCCCTTTGACCGCCATAGATTCGGTTACTCCTTTCCTAGTTACGAGCGTGCCAACAGCTCTGACTTTATGACCACCGTTCCTTTTTCTAATTCAGCCCGCCGGATAAACCGATGCAGGCGGTGGCCGGCGGCGCTCGCCTGCGGTCGCTGCCCGGCGCGGTGTTCCGTCTCCTGGGGCGACACGCAGGGCTAGTCGGCTTAGGATGCCTTCTCTGTGGAAACGGATAAGCTTCTCGGCGGCCTCGGTGCTCTGCGTCGGATCCGTGGCCCTCCTATTGGTGGCCCTGTCCACGGAACGCTGGGTCACCGGGCACATCCTGTGCAAAACCGGCGTCGACCTCGTCAACGCGTCCCACCCCGAGCTGGAGCTGTTCACCGGGCACGTCTACTACGGTCTCTTCCGCGGAGGCAAGACCAAGAAGTGCGGGCTTGGGACCAGGCGTTCCAAAATCCACAGTAAGCTAAAAAACTTTCAAGCAGGGGTGCATGCATGACAAACTTTGGAGTCTAATTTCAGTCACATTTGATTCTTAAAACCAACATGAGTCAGACAACTAATCGATTATCAAATTAATCGACAACTATTTTAACAGTCAATTAATCTTTTAGAGCCATTGTTTAACTTAAAATCATCCACATCCTCTGATTTCAACCTCTCAACAGTATAATTCATCCTCAGATTTTTTTCTAGTCTGTCATGAATACAGACTGAATCTCTTTTCTCTTTCAAAATAAGACGTTAACAAGCACTGCTTTTACTTTGGAAAACAATGACCAAGCCAAAATTACTTTCATAAAGCTTGGTGAACACAATATCAATCCCTCTCGTGTGACATTGCTTAGTTGTTGTTTGGACATAAAAAGTCTGCACACCTCAGTTCAAAAGCCAGGTTTTGTGATACAAAAAAGAAAGAGACCCACACAAAATATTCGAAAAGCTTTTTCCAACATTAATTTGACTTATCAGTGCACAGCTCAATTATAAAAAAATTCAAGTCTTTTTGAGAGTGGATGTAAAAATAAACAATTAGGATAACGTGGATGCACAAGTATATACAGTACGTCCTCTTAAAAATGGGGACGTGGCTGTGGTCCGGAATTAACATTCAAACTCATGGGAGTCAGCTGACACCTGCCACCATTTCAATTGCCTCTTATTAACACGACATAAACTTAATTGTTCTAGTAGGCTTTTTTAAAATGAAAGTGTAACCCAATGTGTGTGTACTGTAGTCTTCCCAAAGCTGGTGCGCACACTGAACGGCGGACTTCACGTGATGGTGATCCTCTTCCTGCTGGCGGCCGTATTCTTTGCATTGGTCAGCCTGTCCTTCAGCATTTACAATGCACGCAAGGTCCCCTACCAGAGCATCAAGGGTCACAAGGGACTCTACCTGTGGAATGGCATCGCCGGTACGGATCCTGACGTTGTTTCCCCTCGTGGTGTGACAGCTGTTTTTCATGATCCCTTGTTACCAGGTAGAATTTGTGGAGCACATATCTGTCCATTCATTCACATATGCACATAAAGAATCCGTTATCTAGTCACATAAATACGTCATGTTAACATTGGTCCTTCTATTCAAACAGAAAAATGCAAACATCTGCCTGTCCATTCTCCGTATATTGGTGATTTGCTACTCTCAAATTTACTTACACGCAGATTTTTGGCGGGGATATATCTATACTTACTCCCCTATTCACTGTGTTTGTGCTCAGGCAAAAGCCCTGTCTACTGAAAATATTGTTTTGGGAAATCTTGGTGGATAGAAACTATGTTGAAGTGACTTGAGGACCTTCATAAGTCATATTTTGCTGCCATCTTCGAGAATCTCGAGGCAATTAGAAACCATTTCAGGGGTCATTAATTATGCGTATTGCCTGTGATTGTTAAAAAATAGAGGACCTTGAAAAAATAACTGCATATTAATTCGCAATCGAAATACTGAGGGGGGGGGGGGGGGGGAAGACAAATTACAATCTTTGTCATAAATGGCCAGCCCTACTGAACCCCGAAACACTTCCCCCTGTTGTGCCTCCAGGTGTGTTGGTCACCCTGGCTGCTGTTTGCTTCCTGGCAGCTGTGAGGCACCACAGCCTCACCGAGCGCGTGGTCAACTACAGGGAGAATCTCTTCGCTTTGGTCGTCCTGGATGATAAGCTTGACTGGTCCTTCTGGCTGAGCATTGCCAGTGCAACCACTCACCTGGCCGTGTGTGGAGTGGTCGCCATGAGTCGTATCAAGCTGCCTAAAGCGGAGGTCAAAATGCCTGAGCAGCCCACCATCTCCTCACTGGATCTACTCTACTGACAGTTACAGTAAAGATGGTGCCAATGACTGTTTGCTTTCGAGAAACTTGCCAAGTAGACACAATGTTACACGAGAATTGGATCAAATAATAATAATAATACATTTTATTTATAAATTACCCGCATTCATCATCTGAACATGACAGCATGAACATAACGGCCAATATTCCTGTTTATGGTCACAAAATTACACGAGATACCATAGAAAATGTTAAAAAGCACTTTTTACTTTGCATGTTGTTCATGTACTGATGTTGTAAAGGACATTTGTTTTGTATGTGCTTACATATCTATTATTTACTGAGGCTATTCATCCCTAAAGGCCTCTGTGTATCAGATAAAATAAATGTGTCCGTTGATTTTTCTTCTTCTTGTTATATTCTTCATGGTTTGCCAATTTAAATGGCCAAGGAAGTATATTTTGTAACCGAAGCAGCTGTTCAAATCATAGAAAACAGTTGTATTAACACTTACCGGTACTTTATTTTAATTTAACTAGCAGTACAAGTGCTGGCCACCTCTACCTTGAATTTCTGAGGTTTGGGGTAAGAATATTCGCCCCAGCCTTACTTTTTTGCATGTTCTTCCAAAATCAGATTGGCTTCAGCTCACCTGTGACCGTAATCTGCTTGATTTATAGAAAATGAATGGATTTATGCTTAACGTTTGAATTAATTGGTATACAACTAGGTAAATAATAATAATAATAATAATAATTGTTATTATGATCGGTGTTGTTATATAAATGTTGTGACACTGTTTCTCCTTTCAGTTGTCACCACAGTGAATTGCTCATAAATATCGATATAACACAAATTGTATCTCCATAGAGTTGCGTGTATTAGTTGTTTGGGATAGTGGGCTTGGGAGAATATTTAAATGAAAATTTAAAAGCACAAAAATAAAGTCTTACTAGTAAGTCTCAAATTGAAGTTAACAGTGTCATTTAAATTAATCTCGTGTTTTCATTGAGAATGTCGTTTATGTTTAAATAAAGTCTTACTAGTAAGTCTCAAATTGAAGTTAACAGTGTCATTTAAATTAATCTCGTGTTTTCATTGAGAATCGTTTATGTTTAAATGAATTCATAGAAGCACCTATTTCACAGGATATTTAAATTAAATGTTGGTTATTTGTTTTTGCGTGGGCTTCATTATTATTTTTTAATCACTTTTGTTGGTTGCCAGTCGGCGGCCCGGTAGTCCAGTGGTTAGCACGTCGACTTCACAGTGCAGAGGTACCGGGTTCAATTCCAGCTCCGGCCTCCCTGTGTGGAGTTTGCATGTTCTCCCCGGGCCTGCGTGGGTTTTCTCCGGGTACTCCGGTTTCCTCCCACATTCCAAAAAAAAACATGCATGGCAGGCTGATTGAACGCTCTAAATTGTCCCTAGGTGTGAATGTGAGCGTGGATGCCTTGTGATTGGCTGGCAACTGATTCAGGGTGTCCCCCGCCTACTGCCCGAAGACAGCTGGGATAGGCTCCAGCACCCCCCGCGACCCTAGTGAGGATCAAGCGGTTCGGAAAATGGATGGATGGATGGTTGCCAGTCGCTAGTTGATGACGTCGACAAATAGCGCCTTCCTCAATGTTGGTATCTTTACAGCTCATGCGTGCGACCTTTGACGCTGCGTCCTGTTAGAATTTTGTACTTTGCCCCCCCCCCCCCCCCACATGATCTCGAGATATCGAATATGTTCCTTATGAGGAGAGCTGTAGTGCTGCCCCTCACGCGGACCAACTCCTGTCGGACATTTTGCGTCTCCAAAAGTCTCCAGATGGAAAGAAAAGTGAGTGACAGCAGTAGTCCGGACATAATTCAGCATTTTAGACACTCCTAATGTTTTTCCGACCGTGTCTCCTCTTTCCGGAAATGTCACCTTTTAATGAATTAAAATGTTTCGTTGTTTTTTTGCCCTTCGCAGGGTTTGGTGCTGGGAGTGTTCGAGAAGAAGGAAAAGGAAGGCAGCCTTCATTTGACGGAGGCAGCTGAAGGTTTTGACCGCAAAGTGTCTGGAAAGCTGTCCGAATTACTGAAAATGTCAGTTTCTCTATACCAACATTAGAAAAAAAAATTCAGTCAATTGATCATCTTTTCGTCCTTTAATCATTTCATACTTTTGCTTTTGATATCAAAGGTGTGTGATAACAGAGCTTTACAATGAAACACATTACAAAAGCAAAAGAATTGACAAATCTGTAGAATTGTCCTACAAAATGAAAAGCAGTCGTTACACTTCTTACTTTCATTTAATACTAGGGATGCACCAATACCAGTCAGTATTGGTCTCAGTGCTGATACTACACAGTATGGTAATCGGTACGTATTCATAAAATGCTCCGATACTCTGCGCTGATACTTAAAGAACACGGATGACCAAACATTTAGGTGCCTGAAAATTATGATCTCCAAAATAAATGATGAACACTGCTTGGGGGCAGTCACAAACACATTTTCAGCACAATTGCAAGAAGTACTGTAATGGCATCAAGTGTTAGTTTTTGGGATCTGTGCATCCTTTTTTGGCTGTAATTAGTCACCCTCGGTTTTTGTGCCATCAAAGCTTCCATATTTCATATTTGGGCTTCTTACTTCAATGTGCAAATACTACAATCACACAATATGTCTTTGCAGTTCCGGACCGTCTCTTAAGAAGGGCAAAAGCAGGGTATTCTATGGAGTCCACAAGGTGGGTAATTTCACATCTGTCGAAGAAAAACGGAATTATAACAGCACGTTTTGTCACTAGTTGACTGTTTGTTATCCAGGACTTCCCGTGTGTCGCCGTAGTCGGTCTGGATGAAGTCACAGCGGGCGTGTGCAGGGCAGAGAACTGGGACTGTGCCAAGGAGAACATCCGCGCGGCTGTGTCAGCGGGCTGCAGGGTTCTCCAGGACCTGGACGTGAACCATGTGGAGGTGGACGGCTGCGGTGACCCTCAGGCGGCAGCAGAGGGCGCCTTACTGGGCCTGTTTCAGTATGACCAGCTGAAATCCAAGAAAAAGCCCAAAGTGACAGTGCAGCCTCATGCCAGGTATGACCAGGAGTGTCGTTAATTCAGTAGTCCAGCATGCTCATGTAGTAGCACATCTTAACTGCAGAGGCTAACAGGCCTCTCTACTGGGTAAGCTACTTTGCAACAATAGTTGTTGGGATTGTATTTAACTGCAGGGAGCACCGGCATCTGTATGAAACGCGCGTGTGTGTGTGTGTGTGTGTGTGTGTGTGTGTGTGTGTGTGTGTGTGTGTGTGTGTGTGTGTGTGTGTGTGTGTGTGTGTGTGTGTGTTTGTATGGTTGCGTTTAGTGCCGAACTGACAGCGTGGGAGAAAGGAGTGCTGTACGCCGAAGGGCAAAACCTAGCCCGCCTCCTCATGGAGGCCCCAGCCAATCACATCACTCCCACCGCTTTCGCCAAGACCATTGAAGAGCGGCTGGCGCAATATGGCGACCGGGTATTAGTCCATAAGAGGTATATTATTTATTGTATTGTATATCTCGTTAGTAGTAGTCGTATGCAAAGGTGATTTTATATGGAAATTGCAGGAAACATACCAGGAAAATTGAAAACATAAGCCATTTCATCTGTATGCACATTTGACAATAAAGTTGTATTCAATTCAATTCAACTTAATTGATGGCCATGCAAAATATTCAGAACTGCCTTTATATGCCTCTAGATAGCGATAAAACACTATGTTTTCATTTGTCGCGTCAAAGGCGCTCTTTTCCCGTGGTGCCCGACTCAGGTCCTTGAGAGCCCCTCCCGAGCGAGCCTATTTTATGTCTCCTTTCTCCAACACACCTGATTGTGTCGGAGCAGGGAGACATCTCAAACAGACTGGATTGAGGCTTTATGTCAGGCACGCTGCTCTTGTTAAACCGGGTGAATTTAATTAATATGCATTCAAAACTTAACCACTGTTCTGTATTGAATATAAAATCCAACAGATCAATATACAGTGGCAGGTTTTGGCTTTTACTTTTAAGGGCTAGCGTTCCAACTGAAGTGTCAATGGTAGCGTTGTACTGTGGATGATATAATATAAACCTGACTCGCAGATCCCAGGCGTGGATCGAGGAGCAAGGGATGGGCGCGTTTCTCAGTGTATCCAAAGGCTCGGAGGAGCCCCCTGTCTTCCTGGAGCTGCATTACAACGGCTCACCCGACAGCGCTCAGGCCCCGCTGCTTCTGGTCGGCAAGGGCATCACCTTCGACAGGTAACCTGCCACAAATGCACCCTGATGACCCGTTCGCTTGCATATTATTTACCTCCTCTCTCTTCCTAGTGGCGGCATTTCTCTGAAGCCTTCGGCTTCCATGGATATGATGCGAGCCGATATGGGCGGAGCCGCCACCGTGTGCTCCACGGTCGTCACGGCGGCTGCCCTCAAGCTGCCCATCAACATCATCGGTGAGCCTCCCTCGCTCTGTCATGCGTGTTGGATGAAAGGAAACTTATTCAACTATTTCAAAATGGAATCTTCAGGTGTCTTAATAAATATACAATAAGGATCAAGAATTTCATCACATTTTTCATGCATTTTTTTGGAGGAGGTTTTCGGTTACTATAATGGCCAGAGATTCTCAGTCTTGCCAACTTTGTGGCTATATGGGAATGTTCTGTTTTAATTAAATATGTTTTAATTTCATCCCTTTTTTTCAGAAATAGGACATCGTTTGAAATTGACAGTACACAAAAAGCAGTCAGTGATTTGGTCCGTAACAGTCATAGAATCAGCTAAAATGTTGATCAATGTTTTTCAAAGTAAAAGGAGATGCTTTTCTTATTTTGAAAAAACTAAAATAATCAGTAGGCCAGAAATCTGAGAATATTTCTGTTTGGGAAACTGAAATTCTGAGGATTTGGACAATTTAAAATTAAACAAGATCTCAAAACAATTAACCATTATCCAAATAATAACTGATGAATTTGGTGATCAATTAGTTGTTGACTAATCGTCGCACCTCTAATATATTGTAAAAAAAACCAAGAAAACATTTTCTTTTGTGGTATAAATGAATGCTGCTTACGCAAAACTTAACTGTAACACACATTGCCCCCGATAAACCAAGTACCCATAAAGTTTTGATTGTATCGTATCTTCACTCGTGGAGTAAGCACTTTACCAGGATGCATTTGTCACGCATGCAGATCTTACAAATCTAGCACTGCGCCTTTGCTTAAAGTTGAAAAGTGCTTGGTCACACACACATTTTCAGAAAATTTGAAAAGATGTCACTGGTTGTTTAATTTGACACTTTATAGTTGGCCTGGGACAATTTACAAATCGTAATGTTTCAGTAATAATTCCCCTTCAGTAGTATACTGCCTTTTTGGACTCCACCAGGTCTGGCTCCACTGTGCGAGAACATGCCCAGCGGCAAGGCGACCAAACCGGGTGACGTCATCACGGCAAAGAACGGGAAAACCATCCAGGTCAATGGACGATGTCATTGAATGGTCTAGAAAATGGATTGTCCTTGTTCACCGTGAAAGACTTGCACGCTTCTCTGTACGCACAGGTGGACAACACTGATGCAGAAGGCCGCCTTATCCTCGCCGACGCGCTCTGTTACGCACATACCTTCAACCCCAAAGCTGTCGTCAACGTCGCTACGCTAACAGGTAAGATTTTAGGGTTCCCCAACTCCCATCAACGTCGATAACAAACACCAAATTGGGTGGACATATCTATCATAACAGGATGCACAAAAAAAAAAATCTCAATTACCCATGCTCAAAATGAAACAAGTATGCACATACAGTAACGATTGCGTTCGTGTGTTTGCTAAGGGGCCATGGACGTCGCGCTAGGCTCGGCGGCGACTGGAGTGTTCACCAACTCTGATTGGCTGTGGGAGCAGCTTCATAAGGTCTCACACAAACACACACGCGGATGCATATCTCTAAACTCTGATGCTGACAAAAAGCATGTTTTCTCAACGTAGGCCAGTATTGTGACAGGCGACCGAGTGTGGCGAATGCCTTTGTTCCAGCATTACACCAGACAGGTGACAGACAGCCAGCTGGCCGACCTCAACAACATCGGCAAGTACAGCAGGTACGTATCAGAAGCAGAAAAGCAGGAAGTCTGACATTCTCAAACAATCTCCGATTTGGTTCCTGGTAGGTCGGGCGGCGCATGCACGGCGGCGGCGTTCTTGAGTGAATTTGTCACTTCGCCACACTGGGCTCATCTGGACATCGCAGGAGTGATGAGCAACAAGGATGAAATTCCATACTTGAAGAAGGGCATGTCAGGAAGGCCAACGCGCACCCTGGTGGAGTTTGCGGCTGCGTTGGCGCACAATAAATGAGCAACTTTACAAATGGGGGTGTCTTTGGTAGGGGTGAAATGAGTTCTTGAGTTATTTCACAAACTATTAAAAAAAAAAGAAAAGAAAGAAATGCTTGAGCTTTTTTCTTCTTCGGGTACTAGTTCCTTTGGTGTGAACAGCCATTACAACCTCTTACCAACGGCTAATGGAAAGCGGATAGCTGTTAAGATAGTGTCCAATATAGTCTAGCCAGAACCGTTGAACTACTTTTTAAAATGAGTTTAATTGGTGAAAATGACTGCACATTTTGCTGCTGACAGCCTGACACAGTTGCATTTCTTACTGCTCAATTTTCAACACACCAGGCTTACTCAAATGTGCTGTTTTAGCCAGTAAAAACTGCTGCTGATTCTGACGTCACTTTAGTCTCAACAGGGTTCCCAAAACTAATCTTCCTGAAACTTGATTGAGAAATTTGCAAATTATGGTTTATTTTCAATCTACATGGATTTCCTCTGAAGGAACATCGCCCCCACCAAGATGGCGGCCACAGAGGCGTATTTGCGCATGCGCATGCCGAATCCGGAACTCATCGGCACTGGCTTGGCGATGGCGTCGTCCATGAGCGGTATGTTTCCCGGACAGCAGCCGCCAACCGCGCATCCTATTCCCGGCGTAGGTGGCCCGGGCCAGCCCGGTTTCCCCCTTACGGGGAACCGCAGTCAGGGAAGCAACACGCTGGTAGATGAACTGGAAGCCTCGTTTGAGGTAAAACACAAAAAAAATAGCTTGGGTTGCTAACTGGTTTTAGCATTTTTGCAACGTCACGGTGACCCTCGTGCCATGCAGGTACACACACATCATGTACACTTGACATGGCGTTGTGTTGCAAAAACAAATGCATGCCACGAGGGTTAAAACCCATGCGTGGCATGCATTATTTTTTTTGCAACACAACGCATGTCAGGTGTACATGATGTGTGTGTACCTGCATTGCACGGGGGTTAACCCTCGTTTTCTGGACTGCAAAATTAAATAACGTTATTAATAATAATTACATTCATTCTTCAGGCATGTTTTGCATCATTGGTAAGCCAAGACTACGTGAACGGAACAGACCAAGAGGAGATCCGAACCGGTCGGTGAACGCACATTTCTTTATTTGTAAAATTAACCCAACGTCTTGATGAATGACATGAAAAATGAACTTCAAACTGTTCGCTTCTGATTGTTCCAGGCGTGGACCAGTGCATACAAAAGTTCTTGGACGTGGCTCGGCAGACGGAATGCTTCTTTTTGCAGAAGAGGCTTCAGCTGTCTGTGCAGAAACCTGAACAGGTGGTCAAAGAGGTACTAGATTATAATTCATATTTAATTCATCCAACCTCATCTTTTCCGATAATAAGTAACAAGTGGCTCACTGTTACAGTACTTCGCAAGCCACACCCATGCCGCGCCATATTACTGCCAATAGTCATGCTGAAGAGTACCAGTAACCAGACCAATGTTAGTGGATTTCAAGTGGCTCTTGTTCTCGGAACGTGAACCTCATTTTTTTTCCCCCATGTTAGTCCGATCACTATCGTGTATCCTTTGTGTAAAATAGTGACATGCAGGTCTATTCCTTAAATTGAGATTTTCTTTGTTCCATAAAACGATCTTCTCAACAAATTTCATTGTATATATTTTAGGAAGGATAAAGCTGTAAATGGTGAGATGGCTTTAATAGGCAAACCGGCCATTTTGCCGATTATTTCGGCCATAATCGGATGATCAATTAATCGAAGTCCTAGCAATAAGCAGATCCATACCGGAGCTTCTATGGCACTCAACTGACACCGAGTCTTTCAAAATGCAAACTGGCTAACGGCTAGGAGCTTAACAGCCAGCCGCTAAGCTGAGCCAACAATCACACTCCTTTGAGTACCTGACGCCCACATCACTCACCAGGCCAGGCCTTGCCATTTAAAGCCACACACACTCAGAATCACAGATACTACAACGTGAGTTTGGTGACCACATACAGTATATTCACAAATGATACCAGCACGTTTCTATTTTCATAAGATAAGATAAGATATCCTCTATTTGTCTCACACTGGGGAAATTTACACTTCCTCGTGTAAGGAAGGCGAGAGGAGTCAAATGGTGCATTCAAGTGCGCTCAGTTTGTTCGAGAACCGAAATTTGTTCGTCATCCAAGGCATTAAAAAAATTTATGTTCTCCAATGGTTGAATGGTTGAAGTCCCCAGAGATGATCAGCAGGGCGTTGGGTGACTGTGTTTGCAGCCTGTTCACGACAGTCATCAGGGCATCACACGCTGCATCACCATTAGCCGACGGGGGGGACGTACACTGTCACAGCTATGACGTGTGAGAATTCCCTCGGGGAGATAATGGGGCCTGAGGCTAATGGCTAGCAGCAGGCTAGTAGCAGTAGGCTAGCCTCGCGATACCCCCTTTGATGTTGCGTTAGCACCGCCACCTCGTCCATCTTGTTTGGGAGCGATCTTAGATTTCCCATGATGACGGACGGGAGGACATGTCTATCTTCTCCATCTGCGGCGCGCCTTCCCGGCCCGACACCCCCGTCTCCTCCTCTTCAACTCGCGTGGGATGTCAGGTTTGTCACCGGCCAGTAGCCCGCTGTTAGCCCGCCATGCTAACAGTTGGTCCCTGCTGTAAACAATGGGGTCACGTGTGCTATCGGGATCCCCGTTCACAGAATACGTAAAAAGATAAAAGAAAAAAAAGGAGATGAGCGGAAATGAAGCTGCCCATCTCCGAAAATGGGAAGAAGAAATAAATAAAGTAAAAGGATGAAAAGAAACTCAAACAGGGACATGCACTGCTGGAGAGGCAGCCACTCAGGGGGCGCCATCTTAAAAAAAAAGAAAAGCATTGATAAGTTGATTATTGGCTGTCAGACATAAACCATCCCCATTCTCGTGCTGGGCAGGATGTATCCGAGTTGCGCAATGAGCTCCAGAGGAAGGAAATGCTGGTACAGAAGCATTTGTCCAAACTGCACCACTGGCAACAAGTGCTGGAGGACGTCAGCGTGCAGCACCGCAAGCCCAGTGACCTGCCGCCGCCCGGACCTCTGGCCTTCCTGGAACAGGCGTCGGCCAGCTTGCCTCCCGCTCCTTTAAAACCCAACTAATGGAATCCCCCTGTGGACGATTCCCACAAGTCAAATCAAGCCACAGGCTTGATGGAGTAGACAGAACTGGAGAGTCGCTGGACTGGTTATTCCCTCTGCCAAGGACAAATCATACAGTGTGATCGCTGGTGGTTGGTCATTTGAGGAAGAACAGTTGCGAGGATTCTTAAAAAACAACAACATACAGTTGATGACAGTTAGATCCTGATAACCGTGGTCATATGCAACACCGCCCCCTACAGGATTGGAGTAAAACAGTTTTGACCACTCAGTGGAATGCTGTTTTAAGTGAGGAGAAAAAATATGGACATTTTCGAGACTTAAGATGTTGGTTGTAATACTAGAAGAGAAAATTGTAAGAAATACTGCAACCTTATCCTTCTAAAATTACATCCGTTTTTTTTCTCTGGCAAAATAGCTTCTTTCCTCCCTCATATTGTAGCTTTATGATCTGACACCTTATTCCCCTTATATTGCAATGTTGTAAAGTTCACATTTTTCCCCCTTCATAATATTGCAACTTTTTTCAAAAATAAAACAATTAAAATTGTCATTGCTTTCATTCAACTGAGTGACTACTATTTTCTTTATTAGTTTGTGTATGTATTTCTTTGAATTTACAATCAAACATCTTTGCTTCAACTTCATTTTTGTACACTCATGGCAGTTTCTATTATTTGGAATATGCGCGGCCCCCAAATCATAAAGGTTTTTTTTTCTTATTTCATAATGTAATGATTATGAATTGTGAAATGTCACAATTGGCATTTGTTTGTGGAATTTGCGCCCCTTGTGGAGTCACCGTCTATCAAAGATGCTTTTAGGGAATGCAAAATCATTTTTTTAAGATTATTTTTACTTATTTTTAATTATCCACATTTCTTTGCTTATAATACAATATATTCATATATGGATGTATTAACGACTCTCAAGTGAGGCTCACTCCTAATGTGTCTCACTGAGCTCATGTTAACACTGACGACGTCTTGGTTTTTTCAAAAAATCTTTCTGACATCATGCCACCTCAGACGCATTGGGTGATTTCACACCATGACAGACTTGTACTGGCCGTCTTCACAGCTATCGTCTGTCTCAGTTTGCACTCCTCACAGATGGATGAGAGGACAAAAAAACAGGCTCTGGTGAGCTAATCTCCACATGAAACTGAGCCTGAGTACTTTTATCGGCAACGGTCGTTGATGTGTGAGCATTGTAAAATGCCTAGCTTTCATTATTTTATTTTTCCATAATACAATACATAATAATTTAATGTTTCATTGTGTTATGTGTATACATATATATATGTGTATATATATAGTATATGTATATACTATATACTGTATATACAGGCATATATATATATATATATATGTGTGTGTGTGTGTGTGTATCTATATAGAGAGAGCGAGAGAGAAAGAGAGAACGACAGGAAAACTATTCCTCAAAGCAGTCCCAAAAACTCCGAAATATTAATCAAACATATACACAAAGCCCCCAAAATTATTACTCAGACCAACAGGAGTTGTGTTTTGTCCTCAAGTGAATGCAAAACGCATCCGTATCGTTCACGTTGAGTTTATCGGATACTTCATTAGAGTAGAGGTGCACCAAGTCAAAATACGGTGGCCGGCAAAGGACAAATAGTTTCTCGCTATTTTTTCCCCCGATCACATCAGTCACCTACCTCTGAGTGGCGCTGTAGTTTCTATTAGTAACTCGTTGTCGGCATCGAGGACCTCTTTCACGTCTCCTTGTTTGTGCGTCTCAAGCAGTAAGGAGAATGGGGATAAAAAAAATATTTCGCTTCGCCCGTCTCGTCTCTCACAACACCCAGCAACGAAGAGGGTCACACGGGGAGAACATAAAAAAACTTTCCCTTTAGCCTTCCTGTCACTTCCTTTGTCCTAAGGATAAGGAGTTACCTTATCAAGTGACGACCGGCTAGCTCGGTCCTCTTCTTCCCAGGCTCGCCGGCTCGCCTCGGCACCCGCGTCCGTACGGAGAGTCACCGCGGTCGGGCACCGGTGTAGCAAGCCCCCTCCTCCGTCACCACACCCGCCGCGACCGATTAGGAGAACGAAAACACCGCGCGGATATGGAATGGTGCATGCCGCTGGGCCAAGTGTGCTACCGTTGAATACAAGCGGAATCATGGACACGCATCCACCGTGAGTAGAAATGGAATTGAAAGAAGAAATAAGAACGTGTGCGTGTTGACGTTTGCTAATGTGACGGATGGTGCCGCATTGAAACAGGCGGTGTATGGCGGGGTAGCGGCGTGGTGATGTTGGTTGAAAACCTGCATGAGCATGTTGTTGCCGTGATAGTTTCTATATATATTCCCTTTCTTTTTGGTGTTTGCGTGGGTGTGCCATAATTGAAGGCAACACAATGACACGAGTGCTTCCACAGCCTTTTAATTAGTGTCTGTAGTGTAGTTTTCTGTTTTTTAAAACAGCTCTTTATCCCTACTTCTGTTTCTGCTTCAATATTACCAATATCTCCACATATTTCATCTGAGCACAGCACATCCTGCCCTTAATGTAGAGTTCGGGTTGATCTTAGAGCACGGGTGTCCAAACGATGGCCCGGGTCCCATTTGTGGCCCACCGTCCATATACTAAAAACGTTTCTTTTCATATCAGCCCAGGCTTTGGGCTGGCTTTAAACTATAAAGGACAAAAATAAAATTGTATGGCCTTACTGTGGCTCACCACTCCTGTTGTGCATCGTGTGTGCGTGTGCGTGGGTGTGTGTGTGTGTGTGAGAGATAGGTGCACAAGACTTTGTCCACATGCTCTGGACAAAGAGGATGGTGTGGAGAGACAAAGTGCGGTCACGCTCAACCCTCGACACATGAGGAAAGCTTTCAAAGTCATGAATGAAATGCGCAGGTAATATAATAAGTCACTCCACATTTGTCTCCTCCTTTTGTTTGTATCGTACCTTGCTGAAAGGTGTGATGACACGCCGTCCAATGCAAATTACTTTTTTTTTTCTTTCATGTTGTGTTGATGTTCAATAAATCAATCATCTTTTCCTCCCAAGTGAGTTGTACAGGTCACAGTGGTGTAAATATGTTAATTTTTTTTGTCCATCACCAAAACCTGGCATTGGATCAGGGGTGTGAAGACTTTTTCTATCCTCTGCATCTGTCCTTTCGCCGACAGTCAAAGCTTGTTGTGTGACGTCACCATCGTAGCGGAGGACGTGGAGATCTCCGCTCACCGCGTGGTGCTCGCCGCCGGCAGTCCGTACTTCCACGCCATGTTCACAGGTGCCCTCCCATTCCTTTCACACCTCCCCTAATAAATTTCCGACGGGGAAACAAAACGGTTTGCGTGCAACAGGGGAGATGGCCGAGAGCCGAGCCAAACGCGTGAGGATCAAGGAGATGGACGGGTGGACTCTGGGACTCCTGGTGGACTACATCTACACTGCTGAGATAAAAGTCACAGAGGAGAATGTGCAGGTAGCGCAAGTGTTCGACCGTAGTGCCCGACTGATATGGATTTTTTGAAGCAGAGGCTGAATCCATTATTAGCAAGACAAAAAATTCTGATAATACTGGTCAACACATTTTTTACATTTTTATTCAGGGATGCAAATACACTTCTAGATTATTTTTTGTGCAAAATCGAATCTAGCCTGGTTTAAATAAACAGAATGCAATGATTTGGAAGTCATGTTCAACCTACGTTTAATTGAATAAACTACAAAGAGAAGAGATATCGTGTTCAAACTTAATTGTTTGTGACAAATAATCATTCACTTTGAATGTTATTGCTGCAACACGTTTCCAAAAAAAGCTGCGACAGGGTTTACCACATTGTTGGATCGTCTTTTCGTCTTCACAACATTCAATAAATGCCTCGCATTGTGTGTGCGTGTGTGTCAGGCTCTGCTGCCGGCCGCCGGTTTGCTGCAGCTGAACGAGGTGAAGAAGTCGTGCTGCGACTTCCTGAGCTCTCAGCTGCACCCGTCCAACTGCTTGGGCATCCGAGCCTTCGCTGACCTGCATGCCTGCTCGCAACTACTCACGCAGGCCAACTGCTATGCAGGTCATTGGGTTCAGTTTTACATTGTTTTTTTTTTTTAAATATATACATATATGTGTATATATATAGATAGAGAGAGCAAAGTAAACACGGTGAAGCTGCATTTCGCCGTTATGCTGCACACAAATGGAATAAGATACGCTTGTAATTTTTGTAAGCTACTTTATTTTTTTTCTGCTTTTGAATGTTAACTGTTGCGTTTATAAATGCTTGTCTTTCCTTGTGTGAAGCCCATTGAGTTGCCTTGTGTGTGAAATGCGCTCAGTAAATGAAACTGCCTTGCCCATTTTTTTTTTTTTTCTGATAGGCGAAAAGGAACTATTTGAGGGGAGGCATTTATTTGTCACTTGTGGTGTGTAATGCATGGTTGCTGTTGTTTCAGAGCAACACTTTACCGAGGTGGTCGCCAGCGAGGAGTTCCTCAATCTCGGCATGGAGCAAGTTTCCAGCCTCATCGCCAGCGACAAACTCACCATTCCCACCGAGGAGAAGGTACCCGCATGCAACTTCTGCGCACGTGCACTGGCACGGCAACACAGCTGATATTGTTATTGTGAACGCATAGGTCTTTGAATCGGTCATCGCGTGGGTCAACCACGACAAAGATGTGCGACAGGAGCACTTGGCTCACCTCATGGAGCACGTGCGCCTGCCCCTGCTCACCAGAGAATACCTGGTGCAGGTACCACCCCAGTAGTTAACTTCTTCTTTCGCTTGCGTGACAACTTGCTCCATTTTGCATGCGTGGTTTGAAATTAAATGTGTTTTGTTTCAAAGGTTTTTAATTGTATAAGGAGTTTTTGTGTTGTTTCGCTATGGGATTTGAAGGTCATTCATTTGTTCCGTCTCCTTGGCTCTCCTTGCCCATATGCGAGGGTATTACGGTCTTGCCACCACAGTCAATGCGCAGTTCCCGCAAGTCCATACCGCTACCTGACCGGACACTCTGTTTATGACGTCAGCGCGTGGAGGAGGAGTCTCTCATCAAGAACAGCAGCGCATGTAAGGACTACTTGATCGAAGCCATGAAGTACCACCTGCTGCCTGCTGACCAGCGAGCGCTCATGAAGACGGCACGTACGCGCATGCGGACCCCCGCCTGCTGCCCGAAGGTACCAAATCAACCCGTTTAATCGTCACATTTTGGGGAGACGAAACGGTTCCAGCGCCACCTTGCTGCTTTTGTTCAGGTGATGGTGGTGGTCGGCGGCCAGGCGCCCAAGGCCATCCGCAGCGTTGAATGTTACGACTTTGAGGAGCAGCGTTGGTACCAGGTGGCCGAGTTGCCCACCCGCCGGTGCAGAGCGGGTAGGAGGCTAAACAGGCTAATGCTAATAATCACGAATCATCATACAGTATCTTACTTATGTGTGACAAGGGATACAATGCTAATTATTCCGAATTTATTACTTCTGGTTGATTATTATTTTTTCGTGGTTGACATCACACACACTCGTATGATTCCTTGTTCCTCAGCGTTCCTCAACACAAGGAATTTAGGGATTTCATCATCGACCGTCCATAATATCATCAAAAGGTTCAGAGAATCAATGTATGAAATACAAAACACGAATTAGGAGCCAAATTCGTTCAAACATTTTTGGATTCAATTTAAAATGTGTCATTCAATGTTCAAAGGGATATTTGCCTATGTCGTGGTGTTGCCTTCAGGCGTGGTGTACGTGGGCACATGCGTGTACGCCGTGGGGGGCTTCAATGGTTCCCTGCGCGTGCGTACGGTGGATTGTTATGACCCCGCGATGGACCGCTGGACCAGTGTCAGCAGTATGCAAGACCGCCGATCCACGCTCGGGGCTGCCGTGCTCAATGGACTTTTGTACGCCGTCGGGGGCTTCGATGGAAGCACGGGTATCACGATTTTTGGTTATATTTTTTTCCAATTTAATTTAACTTAAAAAAAATATGTAAGTTGCTTACACAAGGTGGATTAGTATTATTTTGTCGTTTTATTTATTGTACTTTTTCCCCAAATACTACAGCTATATACATACTTTTTACAACTTAATTTTTAAATATATTTTAATTATTATATATGTTTAATACAACTATTTAGTTTTATTAAGCTTAAATTACAGTTATACTTTTCATTCTTTCATGATTTACAATTCCACATATTTTTGATTTGTCTTGAATCAAAAAAAATGTTTTTAAACGTTTTTGACTGGAAACAAATTCAGGATTTTTATTGTAAATTGCAGTTATACTCTCAAAAACTTGAGATGTACTGTAATTTACAATTACCCATTTAAAAAAATCTGTCATTGCCTAATAACTGTAATTAAATGTTTTTGTTACTTTTTTCCAACCAAAATTAATTAAAATTTGTTTTTTGTTGTCGTCCGCGTTTTCATTTTATTTATTTATTTTCTAATGGCCAAGTTGTGCATCTTGGTATACCTCTATCTTACATTTTTCTGCCTTGGCAGAGGCTTTTGTGGCTCAGACTTGTTGCTGTGCATCTTGACAGGTTTGTCCACCGTTGAGGCGTACAACGCCAAGACGGATGAGTGGTTCCACGTGTTGCCCATGAGCACACGACGTAGCAGCGTGGGAGTGGGTGTTGTTAACGGTCAGTATTCCCGACTGAATTGAATTACAACTTCAATTTATTATTATTTTTTAAATAATTATTTGTTGGATTTGTGTTGCAAGCTAAAACTTCACAAGCAGCAGCAGTTTGACAGAAAAAGAAGCCAAATGCTTGCTTAAAGCTTATAATTGCCCCTCCCCGGTGAAGTTTGGTATTTGAACAACAAAAAATACAACACATTTGGATAGATAATAAAACATATAACAATACTCAAATGCATATATTCTTTATCCTCTTCAAAAAATGATTCATATGATTGCATTTTGCAGAGATTTTAGGAGAGAGAAAAGGAATTGTGGCATGAAATCTTGATGCACTAACTGTTACTTTTTTTTTACATCTCTACGTGTGCATCGGTCAGGCATCCTGTATGCCGTCGGTGGTTACGATGGCGCCACCAGACAATGTCTGAGCACTGTGGAAGCCTACAACCCCAAAAGCAACACGTGGAGTTACATCGCTGAAATGGGCACGCGACGCAGTGGCGCCGGTGGGTGTTTCTCCTTTATCTTCCTGCCGCGGGGGATTCACCCCTTAAACGTTTCAATTCCTGCCTGTGCCAGGCGTGGGCGTGCTGAAAGGTTTGCTGTACGCCGTGGGCGGTCATGACGGTCCTTTGGTGAGGAAGAGCTGTGAAGTGTTCGACCCGGCCTCCAACAGCTGGCGGCAGGTGGCCGATATGAACATGTGTCGTCGTAACGCAGGTGAGCCCGGCGGGGCGAGTGCCTCGCGATGGCTAGCCGTTGACAACGAGTGAGGACGAACAGCATATTGGTTCACGGATGTCATGAATGATAGTCGAGAATCTATTCTCACAAGTCTTTCCAGAGCGCGCTGACAAAACGGCATCTCGCACGCCGGGATGAGTGATGTGAAGTGTTTATTTCAGGTGTGTGCGCCATCAACAACTTGCTGTATGTGGTGGGCGGTGACGACGGCAGCTGCAATTTGGCTTCGGTGGAATTCTACAACCCCAACTCGGACAAATGGACGCTGGTGCCCAGCTGCATGAGCACGGGACGCAGTTATGCAGGTGGGTTGCACCAACAAACACAAAAAGGCACCGCGATTACAAAGGACCAGCTCCCAGCTCTTAATACCCATGTTAAGACAATTCTATAGAATGTGTTTATATTTACTCCAGATGACATCCCGGTAGTTTGGAATACATGCAAATGCATATACAGTAGTCCATAAAACATATGTCATAAAACAATAATAAAATACAAAGCGTCCCAAGATTCTGTTCTTTCCATACATAATAAGTGTCTGTTAAGTCAGATGTTATAGATTTTGAAAGCCAATATTTTTTTAAACGTCATATTTGGAAAACACATCACATGTCATCTTACAGGAACAAGGTCAAAATGCAAAAAGCAAAAACTTGATAATTTTGGGAGAAAATGTATTTTAACAATTTAATCAAGGAACATTACTTCACGGTAAAATACCAAAGAGTTGAATTCAGAAACCGAATACAATTGAATGATACTCTGGATGTAATTCATTCCTGTACCACTAGAGGAAGCCCAAGTGCCATCAGTGGTACGTGTACCACACTGAGAAATCCCTGCTCGAAAAAAATCAGGATTTAAAAACATGCAATGTTGTTGTTGCTTTTTTTTTATTTTGAAGGAGCACTTTTTGTCATGAAAAAAGCTAACACTGTCAGGGTAAAACCGTATGACTTTTTGTTTTTTTTCTACTTCTTGATATATTTTTTTTCTCATGTAATAATTCTTTTCGGACTGGTTTGAATCCACAGGTGTGACGGTGATCGACAAGCCCTTATGACTGCTGGCGCTGCCTGCCGCTGATTAGAAGCAGAAGTTGCATCCTGCCGAATTCTCACGTGGGGATCTGTCGTTGTCTCCCGCGACGTTTGCACGTTGGTGACTCGCGTCGACAAGTTGCGAGACGGAGGCCACGGCGACGAAGGGGATGATGTTGGCGACCGGAAAGATTATTTGTATTTTTTTTTGCACTTAACGTGAGTGCGGGGAGGGTTTGAGACTGTGTTTTAATCCCGTCGAGGGCAAATGGGCCCAGCCAGGCCACCGAAGGGGCTGCGGTGGCGGCGGGCTGGGCGGCCAGACACAGCCGCCAAATGACTACTGACATGAAGCTACTAAAAGTGCTACTCGTTTACTAGGAGGGGAGCTTGCTGCTCTAGAAGTGGGACTATGAAAATCTTCTCATCGCTGAAGTGTTCTGTGCGTATTTGTGCGCTTGCCCTCAAAGGTTCGCCGTTGCTCATGAGCCTGTTCGCGTGCGTCTATGCGTTTGTTTGTGTGCATTTTAAGTTGACGGCTGCATGAATGCACTGTGCGTGGCCGCTTATCTTTTTGGAGAGCGTTACAGTGCGCCTGAATGTCAAAACGGTTGGCTGCTTCCTCCTTCCTTTTCTTGATGGCTTTTGCGCTCTTTGTGGACATAGTGGCGGAATAGAGTCGTTTGTTGTTGTTTCTACAGAGGAACATTTTTTTGTGCCCCCAACAGAAAATCGGAGTCCCCCCTGCCTCAAAACAGGAGTTTTTCTCATAAAATTGTGCTTTCTTTTTTTTCCTCCAGAAATCTTAATTGAAAAAAGCAGTTCTTCTTTAGGCTTCTTTTTATTCTCAAATAGACAACTTTTTCAGAAATATGACATTTTTTTTCCTCCCCAAATTTTACTTCAGAAAAAGTTTACTGCTGAAAAATGGCAAAACATTGCCGTTTTTTAGTGGAAAATGACTCTCAAAGTTTGATCCTATTCTTGAAAATTTGACCTTTCAAGTAAAATGTTTTTTTTTCCTGGAAAAATAACTGCTGCAGTTTTTTGGGGTCAAGATGATTTTTTAAAAAATTAAAATAGGTTTTTTTTCCTTGAGTTTTTATCAATTACAATAAAACCACCCCCCTCAAAACTAAATGTTCCATTGCAAAAATATACCGGTATATCAGTATATTTTTTTCAACTTTTACTTTTTTTCCTTGGATTGTGACACCGCTCACCCCAAAAATGAACAGAAATGACTTCACATTTTCTCAATTTTTTAATACATTTTCCCCAAATAAGAACTCTAGTGTTCACCTGAGTTTTTTTTTCATTTTAAGAAATAACACTATATGCCTCTTTAAAAACGTTTTTCTACCAAAAAAAAAAAAATCCCCCTCAACCCTTTGCCTAAAGATCCAACTTTTTTGTTGTTATATAACAAAAAAGGCTTTAAGGCTTTTTTTTCTGTTAAAAAAAAATGGAAGAGAAGCTTTAGCAATGAGGATTGCCAAACTCATGCCGGCCTGAACAGGGGTGCTAGCTAGCTAGCTAGCTGCTGGTTTGAGTAAGACCTGCAGTATTGCATGTGCTTTACTGTTGCCCGGCAGTCATGTTTACTCACTGCATGCGCGCCCCCTGAGGTCAACTGCCCTAAAGACTAACCCAGTAAACTGACGTATGATGAATGTGCCAATTTTACAGCATCTTGTCTAATTCCATAAAGTGACCAAACTGCCCCCACCCGACCCTTTTTTTACTGACCGCTTTCGCTGCTTTTTTTTCTTCCCCTCTCAACTCTATAACGAGGACTATCGTCGTCGGCTTAATAACTTTGAATATGTTTCTCAATACATG
The DNA here is from genome assembly GCF_054856545.1 of Hippocampus guttulatus. NCBI lineage: Eukaryota > Metazoa > Chordata > Actinopteri > Syngnathiformes > Syngnathidae > Hippocampus > Hippocampus guttulatus. The sequence continues at coordinate 2,776,628 of NC_141269.1, read as the reverse complement.
TTTTGTAGAGCATTATTAATAAATCCTTGGCTTCTTGTATTTACATTGAAAAAGCTGTGATATTGCATACAGTGAGCTGTTTTTAAAAATCTTTGCCAAATCAGTAAACTATTTAAATGGATTGCCCTGTTTTTTAAAGCCTATTTTTTCTATTCTTGATTAAATTGATTTTAAAAAAATCAACAACAAATGTAATTTAAAAAATATCAGTTTAAAAACAACGATTTTTTTAGATAATAAAAAAGGCTTACTAAAAAAATTTTTTTTTTCAAAAATCAATGATTGACTTTTCTCCCAAATATGCCTCGTCTCTGATAAAGTGGAATTTTTTTGCCCTCTCAAACGTTTTTGTTCTCAGTAAAAAATAGGTCATTTCTATCAAAGAAATAGATCCTTTTTCGTCTGATTAATTTTGGCGACTTATGTAATTAACACATCTGTCTGAGACTCAACCTCCTCCCCACGAATCAAAGTCCCATTCGGCTTTTGATTGGCTGTCGCTGTGGAGACCCGCGAGTCTCACTATCATCGCTTCATGTGGCCGACCAATCAGGGACGTCACTACATCCCGTGACGTCGCCCCGCTCTACCTGTTAGCCAATTGGAAGGCAGCTCGCTCGACTACTTGACGGACGACCCCCACCAGGTACATGACACACACACACCAGAGAAGCCAGTGCTGAGGTGAGTCCTAATAATGTTAACAAGCGAAGAGTTAGCTCAACTCTTAAACGTTTATTTATTTTATAAAGACTAAAGCAAAGGATAAAGTCACGAACTGGCGACGTTCGTCTTGAAATGAATAATCTTACGGGCACCGCTAGTTGAAGTGGAAAGCAGCCACTTTAGCCCGAATTTGTCATTAAAAGTGAAATATTTGCTGTAAAAAATGGTCGAACGGATTGTTTACGAGTGTGACAGAGTTTCAAAGGGAAGACGCTAACTTCATAAAAGCCATTGTAATGAAAAGGTTCTTTTTTAACTTTTTTTCAAATTTACTGTCGTTAAATACAGTATTGGACGAAAAGGCAACTTTTCACTTCAATGACGTCTTACATCAACGTCACTTTTTTCTTAATTAAAATGCATTTAAATTGGTTTACTATTGGAAAATAAATGTCTTCGAACATCACAATTTTGTTTAAATTGGAAAACGTGTTTTAATTTGGGAAGAAACCCCAAGTGTGCATCTCTTTATATTAAATAAATCTGTTCTATCGAACAAACATGAGTATTAATTACTCATGTTTATTTGCTTTTGTAATATTTTTTTAGTATCCTTGTCGTGTCAAAGGTTATTAATCATGATCTTAAGTTGCACTGCCATGTAATTTATGAACAAAAATGTATTTTAGACAATCATACGGCACAATGTTAAGTGAATGGTCATCTTATCGTAGCAGGTTGATAACAAAAGTAACCACAATACTTGCGTTTCTGATGTGTATTTATACAATACAATACAATACAATACATGCTGATTTATATAGCGCTTTCACAACAGCGGCAGCTGTAACAAAGCGCTTAACAAAACAGTTAACATAAAGTAAAACAATAAACACAACACATAACATAAAACACGGACAGTCATGCAGTCCTAGCCACTTTTCCGTCACACGCTTTGTTGTTTGAAGCAGTCATTTAAGGTCATTTTGTCACATTTTCTTATTCGGTAATAGTTTTTCAGTTTATTTTGTATTGAGTAGTAATACTGCAGCTCTTACGGAGGTCAGACAATATGATGGTTCATGTGTCAACTAAATTAGGAGCTGTCAAACCTTTTGGTTCCAGGGACGAATACCGGTACATGTACTGTATATTTTTTAACGAAATTACAATCGTAATCCTAATGCCAATTAAACATACTGTAACTATCATATCAAGAAAAAATGTGTAAACCTATGAGAGATTAATATTTTTTAGAAAGGAAAAATGTATTATGTGACTAAAGTCGGATTTTTTTCTCAAGGAAATAAAATTCTTAATGTAGCCTGTCTCTCTACGTAGAAGTCATGGAGGTAAACGGCACTGCGAACATCTTGAGCTCGGCCTACCTGGCGGCGGAGTACGTCGATGCGTTCTTGCCCGGGAACCCCTTGCAGCCCTCGTTCAAGCACGTGTGGCACTACATGCTGAACAACTACACTAAGTTCCAGATCGCCACTTGGGGCTCGCTCATCGTGCACGAGTTGATCTACTTCCTCTTTTGCCTCCCTGGCTTCCTTTTCCAGTTCCTACCCTTCATGCAGAAGTACAAGATTCAGCCGGTCAGTGTGCCCTCCTGTCCTCTCGAAAAGCATTGTGTAATTCCAAAATGATTCCACAAGATGGCGCCAAAGCAACTTAGAATGGACAGGATCATCAAGCACCAACACCACGTGCAAAGATTCAACAAGATTGCAGCAAAGCACTTAACAGAGAGGATCATAAAGCATCAACACCATGCATCTTGCTTGTACACAATCATTAAACTGTTACATGAGCGACGATACGCGTTCATTAAATTATTCAACACAAACTAACCACCTTCACGTTAGGCTCATCAATACTATTAACGAGCATACTCGTCCAATTAATAAACTGACGCCGCGTCTCATATGGGCAAACAAGTACTGCGCCGTGAAAGTATTTGCTCTTTCCTCAAATTTTTATTTTGTCTTTCATTATTTCGCCACTTTAATGTCACATTTTCCACATCACTCTTGAGATATTTTGGCCCACTCTTCCTCGCCGAAGTGCTTAAATTCAGCAACACTGACGTGTGTTTGAGCATGAACAGGATTTGGTAGGTCAAGCCACAGCATTTCAATTGGATTCAAGTCTGGACTTTTACTAGGCCACTCCAAAATCTTTTTTGCAGCCATTCAAGAACTTGGTATATATTGAATGGTTTGAGTCCTGCTGCAGGACCCAAGTGTGCTTTTTTTATTCTCCTTCAGGATTTTCTGGAACCAAGCAAAATTCATTAATCCATCAATCACAGCAAGTCGTCTAGATCCTGTATTAGCACAGCTGCCCATGCTTTTCTTTTTTGGGGGCTGAGCACAAAACAGCAAATATTTTTTGTGAAAAATGGAGGACAGGTTCCACAGGAAAAAACAAAACAAAACATAAATAGGCGAATTAGAAAATTGTAAACTGCGATGACTGTGTGTGCGTGCGTGCACAGGACAAGCCAGAGACATGGGAGAAGCAGTGGCGGTGCTTCAAGATGTTGCTGTTCAACCACTTCTTCATCCAGCTGCCACTCATCTGCGGCACATACTACTTCACCGAGTTCTTCAACATCCCTTACGACTGGGACTCCATGCCGCGATGGTCAGTGATATTTACGTGGAGCGTGTTGTTGTATGTTCATGTTTATATCGCGTGTATTATCAGGCTGATGTTTATATTGTGGTGGTCCAGTGGTTAGCGCGTTGACCTCACTGTGCTAAGGTACCGGCTTCAATTCCAGCTCCGGCCCCCCTGTGTGAGGTTTGCATGTTCTCCACGGGCCTGCGTGGGTTTTCTCCGGGTACTCCGGTTTCCTCCCACATTCCAAAAACATGCACGGCAGGCTGATTGAACACTCTCAATTGTCCTGCGCTGTGAGTGTGTGCGCGGATGGTTGTTCGTCTCTGTGTGCCCTGCGATTGGCTGGTGACCAGTTCGGGGTGTACCTCGCCTATTGTTTGAAGATAGCTGAGATAGGCTCCAGCACCCCCTGCAACCCTTGTGAGGATAAAGCGGATCTGAAAATGGATGGATGGATGTTTATATTGTATGTGACGATGGCCTCACAGCTGTTTACATTTTGCGAGCCCCTAAATGGTCGCATTTTGCCTCCAGAGTAGGCGTATCGAACATATTGTCCAGAAAGTTTTTGACTCGACTTCCCCCTTTAAAACGAACAAAAATTTAAAAAGAAAAGCCAGAAAAAAACCCCAAACGTATGAAAGATCCAAAATGATTCTAACGCTGATGTTCATGCGTGCGTGTAGGCCGTACATCGTGGCTCAGTGCTTCGGCTGCGCCGTGGTGGAAGACGCGTGGCACTACTTCCTCCACCGAGTTCTCCACCACCGCAGGATCTACAAGCACATCCACAAAGTCCACCACGAGTTCACCGTGAGTCTTAGAAATACACACACACACACACACGCACACAATACACACATGAATTCCACATCCGACGACCCCACTGATCCGGTGCCCACGTTCATTTGTCCACCAGGCGCCGTTTGGCATGCAGGCCGAGTATGCCCACCCCGCCGAGACCATCATCCTGGGGGCGGGCTTCTTCATTGGCATCATGATCTTCTGCAACCACGTCTTCTTCTTGTGGGCCTGGGTGGCCGTGCGCCTGCTGGAGACCATCGACGTGCACAGGTACTCGTCTGACCGCAACGTTACGTGCTGAGGAAAAAGGGGCGGCACCGATCTCATTCAAGCTAATGCAAAAAAAACCCCCAAAAGCACATCAAAATTGTTTTGCCATCCCCAGCGGGTACGACATCCCGGTCAACCCGCTGCACTTGCTGCCGTTCTACGCCGGCGCCCGCTTCCACGACTTCCATCACATGAACTTTGTGGGCAACTACGCTTCTACCTTCACCTGGTGGGACAAGCTGTTCAACACCGACAACCAGTACAACAAGCACATGCAGAAAGAAGGAGGCGACAAGAAGACCCAGTAAAAGCAACACAATGTCTGCAGTCTGATCCGGGTTCAAGCCAAATTATACGTACGTGACTTTTTTTTTTCTGCACTGCGTGAATTGTGGTCTTCTCATTGGCCAGAAATACAACCATGAATATTCTCTTTTTGTGGCTGCTGTTTGGTCATTAAATATTATATAGTAGGGCCCGACCGAGAGGGTTTTATTATTTTTTTACATTGATGCCGATTATGATATTTTGGCAGAATTCAATTCTGATAACAGGCCCTATTATTTAGTACTTCTGCAAGTAGTGGTACTTAGCTGCTTAACTGCAGATAAGCCAGGAGGTTTTGCAAGCTATAAATACAATGTTACCGCAAACTGCGCCCTGCCGCAAATTGCGCAAATCTGCAAGGAAGCTCCTTCCTTCAGTTCAACAGTTGCTTGGAACCAAGATGCCACCAGATGGGGCCAAAGCAACATTTTCTTTATGTTAGACTTGAAAGGCATAAGAAAAAAAAGAAAACAGCATATTGGTGAGTTTTTACACAAACGGAGAAACACGTTTTTAAAAGGAAAGTCAGAATGACAGCACATGTGCCTCCATGGGCGCTGCTGTTTTGACGCGCAGGGATGCATTTTTACTCATATGGAGTGCAGGGACAGTCACTATTTGAAGAAATACGATATGTGAGAGGTGTGAGATGCTTCTGTATAGACTTAGCACTTTTAATTGTAAGCTTCTACCCAGAAGATACAGTAATCCAGTTTTTTTATATATCCACAAAGAAACTCTTGAGATATTTTTGTTGTATTCATATTGGAATAAAAAAAATATGAATTTGTCGATGTTCTCTTTTCCCATATGTACTGAATATAGTCCACTGCTGCACCGAGGACACACCCCTGCGGCCATGTCCCGCGGGCGCCGCACACGCACGCACGCACGCACACACACACACACGCGCGCACACACACACACACACACACACAGACTCCTTCGTCAGGTCAGCATGCAGCAGCAGCAGCTACCAAAGAGGAAGTGAGGAAAAATCTGACATCCTTTTATGGACTGTCCACTGGATTCTAGGTTTGTTTTTTGTTTTTGCTTTTACTATCTTCTTATTGCTACAAACGACTGCTGCCACACCAGAAAAAAGGCACTGCGTAATAAATTTCGTGTTTTAACATGATCATTTTCACATTAAAACGTGATTATTTGCCGTCAGCAAAACGAAAGCAATTTCTCCCAGTTCCGATCACTTTTTACAGTGTTGTAGACCCGAGCATTTTGAAACAAACAAAAGTCACAATTTATTGTGATGAGTTTATCGCTCATCAAGAAAATGAATCCAAATGCCTTATTTGCAAATTTTCGCTAATTGGTCCCTATCAACTGAGGCGTGGAACTCAATGTAAACATTTTTGACTGAGCTATGTAGCTCGAAACTACTAGCATTTGATGGGGTCGTCGCAATTGTGCGCATGCGCACGTCGACACCCCGTGGCAGAATGGTAAAAAAAATGGTATGTTTTTAGCATTTAGCCAACGGTTTACAAAACGTATTAATGTCGTTGGAACGAGTTTACCAATACATTCGCACAACTTTGCCGAAACATTCAAAAGACGTTCCGGCGACCTTGCAGTATATTCGAACGACTTCGCTCGGTCACAAATGTTGACGTCACACTGTCAGTTCCACGCTTCCTTTGCTCTACCCTGTGAGTACTTCAAGAAAATCCACCGCAGTGCTTTTCAGCCATGTGCGTGCGTTATTTGTTGGGAGGCGTGTAGTGACGCCACTCAAGTGAAGCTCGACTAAGTAGTCGATAGTCCGCTGCTCCCCGCTGTGCGTGCATCAGCGCGGACATGTACGCACGCACGTCTTTTGGCTTCAACCAATCAGTGCTGACGCAACGGACGTTATACATCAAAGAGCTTCGGTCTCTTTCAACAGCTAAGGTAGACTAGCCACGACATCAGCTGACAACAGCTAGTGAGTTGAGACGACACGACGCTCGAGGTCGGACGGACACGCTCCCTCTCCAGTCATCTGTATGTTTCTCTTCTTCCTCTATCCAAAAATATATTTTTCTTCAAACAATTGCTGTCCTGTCCACGTCTTTTTTCGTTCCACCGGGGTTTAGCCAGCGTATTTATATAGAGACCAACGGGGCGGATTCGCACAAAGTGCCATTTAAACCACCGTCGCGAAGCCTCGTCCTTATCTTTTATTTTGAACTCACAGCGGACGCGCTCTTCCGCTGCTTTTGAACTTGACACCGCCTCACTCAGGTACGCGTCCTCGCCGCGACCAAGTGAGGAGGAGGACGAGGAGGAGGAAGAAGAAACACCCACCATTCATCCTTGCAGCGAGCCGCAGCATCCATCTCCTCCTTTTTTATTTTGGACGTCGGACACCAACCGTTACCCGACGGCCATGAAGGCGCTCCTGTTGCTGGTGCTGGCGTGCGCGACGTCGCGCGCGCTGTCCGCGGAGGGCGACATCTCGTTCGAGTACCACCGCTACGACGAGCTGCGCAAGGCTTTGGTGTCCGTGTGGCTGCAATGTCCCACCATCGCGCGTATCTACACCATCGGAGAGAGCTTCGAGGGCCGCGAGCTGCTCGTCCTCGAGATGTCCGATAACCCCGGCGCGCACGAACCGGGTCAGTCCGTTTTCTTTTCCGCGTGTCGCGTGACATTGGAACGGCTCGTTCTGTGAGGTGTGAATGTGTTTGGGAGCCGTGCGTAAAAGCGGGCATTTCCCCATCATCACCCCCCTGCGCTCCTTAAAAAAAGGGAAAGAGTCGCAATGTTCAGACGCCATTTTGCAGATCGATGCGGTTCCGCGGTCGTGATTGTAGCCTTGGAACAAGCCGCAGGCGGCGATGCTGCTGCGCCATCGTGAAGTCAAGCAGGTTGCAGCGATTGAAAGCTTTGCGTGACGCAAAACACGACAGTTAAGACTGGCACGCCAATAGACGAAATAATAGCGACTCATCCATCATTAGAGTAATACAAATGAGTCTGACACCAACACAATTTTATTTTGTTATTTCTTTAGGTTTTTTAAATTATATTATTATAACGTTGTTGTTGTTTTAAGTAAACCATCTATGAATCACTCTGTAAAATGTTATTTTTAATTATTCTAATGATATTTTGACATCTCCAAAATATCAATCTTACCACTAATAAGAATTTGCTAATCATTTCCACCCATGCATCCATTCACTGAAGCGCTTTGTCGTGATGAGGGTCAGAGCCATGCTGGAGCCTATCTCGGATGTCTTTGGGCATTAGGCGTGGGTACACCCTGAACTGGTTGCCAGCCAATAACAGGGCACACATTTGGCGAACAACCATCTGTGCTTACAATCTCAGCTAGGGACGATTTAGAGTGTTCCATCCACCTGCCACGTATGTTTTTGCAATGTGGGAGGAAACCGGAGTACCCGGAGAAAACCCACGCAGGCACGGGGAGAACATGCAAACTCCACACAGGGAGGCCGCGCCCAGAATCGAACCCTGCGCCTCTGCACTGTCACTGTGAGGCCGACCCGCCAACCAGTCGACCACCGGGGTGCCGATTTTTGTAATTTAGTGTGTTATTCAAATGCTAAACAATCCAAGGAAAGAGCAGCAAACCAAATTAAAACATGGCTTAGCGGACATTTATAGATGTTCAGTCCTGTGTGCAGGCACAGGCTCATAAAATAAAATAAGCTCATGAAAGTGTGGTAGCATTGCGAAGCATTTTTGTTTCTCTATTGCTACCAGATGTCTTTGCCTTAATGTGGCTGCAACAAAAACAGTGCGGCCGTGAATTTAAAGCTCCCCTCAAGGTACCTGCCATTGGTGAGGGCGGAAATAGCGGTTGCCGTGGCAACAGATCGGCTTAGTGTTCTGAGCCGACCGCCGGCTCATGGTTGGCTCGGGGGCCGTCTCGGGAGAGAGCACAGCCCTGCAACCCCCCCCCCCCTCACCACCCCCAACTCATCCCATCCACCGCCGCCGCCCACCCGATCCCGCATGTAGCTGCCATCTGTCAGCGGGTTCTTCCGTGCGCCATTACGTGACAACCATACGCAGTGTGTGTTTGAATTTAACAGTAGCGCCTTCATGCTCCGCTTATCAATGGGAATAGAAGACCACTAGCTATGCAAAATGCTTCCGAGGGCTGACCAAAAGAGCGAGACAAGTCATTTTATTGAATGATGAATTAGGCATAAATTAATGAGAGTCATCAATTACGAAGCTCATTTAATGAACCACCAGAAGAAGTTAAGTAGGATTCATTGTGGCTCTTGGGGGAGCCCGCCTTGTTCCTGGCATGAGCATTTTTAAACGGTGTCTGACGTAAGAAAGTCATCTCCGTGTGAGCACAAATGCAGATGTGTCATATGGAAAACGAGAGGAATCAAATATGAACGTGCCTTCTCATAATACGATGCAGAAGAAGGGGGGAGGATGAGAAGGGAGGCAGAATTTATTTATTATTCAGAAGCTGCGCGCATGCGCAGTCGTGCACTGTTCTCTCCCACCTCGGCGCACGGGCAAACGTATGCAACCCCCCGATTTGTATTGGATTCGTGCCTGCGTGCGAGCGTGTTAACGCACCGTGTGTTTTACGCCGGTCACCTAACAACCCACTGTACCCTTTCATCATTGCCACGGCAACCCCGGGCACCCGCCATTCCCACCGTGCCCTCCCTAATGACGTCATTCCGTCGTCGCCGCGGAAACCATAATGACAAGCCGCCGTGTACTAAATGACACGTCAGTAAAGAGCTGACTCACCTGATCTGACATATTAGCCACATACTAGACAATACACATATTAGACATCTGCAAAACCTTAAGGGGACCTTTTTGGTCTGTATGTAATAGAGATAATGTTGTGTGTCACAAAAGCATGTAGCAGAATGTATATAGTGGTTGACCTCCCTTTTTCGACGCTGCTGCTCTGTATCGATGGCAAAGAAGATGGAAACATGTTTTTGAGTTGTTGTTTTTTGTTTACAGTGAAAGTAGCTTCCGCAACAGCTTTTGACGGCGGAATTGCTGTTTTTGTCCCGCCTTTTCCCCACGTGCTCCTTTTGCCCCGCCTTTTATCTTGTTCTGTATAAACGACGAAGACGTTGAAAAATATGATCTTACGGATTGTATGAATCGGGATTCTGGTTGCAAAATAAACATAATTAACTTTCACACACAAGGGCCACAACTAATCCCCCGATCGGCAAACAGGTTAGCTAGTTAACAGCCAGGCGCTAACGCTCAGCGGCTAACCTGAGCCCGCAGCAGCCGACTCGACTTTCATTCACTGACACCCACGTCACTCACCGGGCCATGCCCCACCTTTTAAAGCAATACCCCCCCCCCCCCCCCGAAAAAGTGATGCAATAATCAAATTGAAAATATATTGAATAGTTGCAGCGGTGGAATCATTCTGAAATGGCTTCTCTTAGTCCCACCATCTTTAGATCACAACAACCGACAGGGGTGTGTGAACTTTTTATATTCACTGTGTTTGACGCAGTCCCACCCCCCACTGCCGGCCCCCTGCACCAAAACCACCCAACCCACACAAGGATGTCAAGAGTTAGAGCCTTGAAATCATTAGCGAGTCATAACGAGAGCCAGATTGAAGACTTTAAAAATAACCTCAGCGCCCAATTTGCTCCATTTTGTGCTTGTGTGGTGCATGTGTGCGCGTGTGTGTTACACACCCAAGAATCCACTGGGACTTCCTTATTAGTTGTCAAGGCTTCCAAAACCCAACACAGTCACTGCTCGTGCCTTTGATGCAGGCAGCCCGTCATAGAAGAGCCGACATTCATCCGTCTTTCACACAGCAACACTGCATCCCGCCGGTACAATCCTCAGCATCTGGTGTGATCTGTCATAGTGGAAAAAAAACCTTACACACAAATGTTTGTTATGGCTTCGATATTGCCTCCGCAAGGTGGATTTTTTTTCTTCCTCCGCCTTTTTTTTTCCTGTGTCACTGTTGTGCAGGAATGACTTGGAAACCAAAAAAAAAAAACCAATTCCATATTGCCATGCGAAAGGGGCTTCGGTTGAAGATCTATTACCACCACTGAAGGCAGGAGGAGAGCGACTCTGCCTCGCCCCTGTGACAATGTGTGACTCGGCGGCTCTGAACTGATTTCAACTTGGTATGTGTGCTAGGGTGCGGATAGAAGACGCACAGCCGAGAAAAAGGTCACAGCTCGGGGCGCTCCAAGTCACGTATCTATTTATGTGTCAAAGGGGCCTTATGGAACACAATTCCGTCTTACACCTTATTGCTCCTCCTGATCTCAACCAAGAAATCCCCTGTGTGTGCGTGTGCGCGCGCTCGTTTCAACCTGATCGTCCTTCGTGACGATCAATCCTGTTTAACCTTTCCCGCTGACGAGTCAGCGTGTCACCGCTGGACACAGCGTTGAGCGGTCTTGCCGACTCGCCTACTAACCTAATTGCCCGACTAACTAAGTCGCAAACAAACTGACTGACGGACTGACCTTGTGACTCACAGGTGTCAAACTCCAGGCCCGGGGGCCAGATCCGGCCTGCCACATCATTTTATGTGGCCCGTAGAGCATGTGCAGTGACTCCATGTTTCTTGCTTAAAAATACTCCTTTAAAAAAAATAAAATTAATTCAAATTTGAACCAACACTTATTACAGGCCTCTGATTTTTGCCTTTGTAGGAGCTGCCTATACAACAGCTCCTCTACTTTTTGTTCTTCTACTTTCTTCCTTTCGTAACTTTGCTGCTGTAAATTGGGAATTTCTTCATTGCGAGACAACTTGACAAATGATCATTTTTATTTTTTTGGGGGTGGGGGGTCAATTTCACTTTGGTGCAAACAGTCGTGTGTGTATCTACGGTCCAAGTGCGCTTGACTTGGAGCAGATCAGACTGACATGTTGGCATGCGCAGGCGAGCCGGAGTTCAAGTACATCGCCAACATGCACGGTAATGAGGCGGTGGGCCGGGAGCTTTTGGTCTACCTGGCGCAGTACCTGTGCAACCAGTACCAGCAGGGCAATGAGACCATCATAGACCTGATCCACAACACGCGCATCCACCTCATGCCCTCCATGAACCCGGACGGATTCGAGAAAGCCGCCTCGCAGGTGTGACCTCGGCCCGGGGAGTCGGATCGCGCCGTTGATTGACTTAAGTCACAGCGTTCGGTCTTGTGTTGAGTCCGGAGAGATGAAGGACTGGTTCGTGGGCCGTACCAACGCTCAGGGGGTGGACCTGAACCGCAACTTCCCCGACCTGGACAGAATCGTCTACATCAACGAACGAGAGGGAGGAGCCAACAACCATCTGCTGCAAAACATGAAGAAGTCTGTGGATGAAAACGCCAAGGTGGGTCAAGGGTGTGCCGAGACATCAGCGCATGGGTGGACGAGTAAACGGTGGTCTACCTACTGACAAACTTACAGTGGATCGCAAAAGTCTACACGCCCCTTCCCCGTATAAATGCCAGCTTTCAAACTTCAAAACCCCCACAAAGATGGCCGCTTACTTTTGTTGTCCTGAGTTGCAAAGGTATTTGAGCAGGGGGGTGTAGACTTTTCATATCCACTGGACCTACCTACCTACGTAACTCTTATTTGTATTCCATTTTGAAAATCAACGTCAATCGGGGCTGGGTTATTTGGAAAAGTAATTTAATTGCCATTTTTCTCCCCCCTCACTACTGCCATTGCGAATCGAGTCTTATTTTTTTTCAAGGTCCCATTTCCTTTTGAACCAACGCAGACAACAAATGAATCTCTATCACAACAAACGTTATCAAACTCAACAAAAATATTTGGGCCTGATCTCTTAGTCTTGCGCTAAAATAAAGGTAAATGAACCATGAATTAATGAAAGAGGTTGATTTATTTATTTTAGTAAAAGCATTGCCTCGCCGTTCTTTAAGCATTGTTGCCCTCCTATTCGTAGCTGGCGCCAGAGACCAAGGCGGTGATCCGCTGGATCATGGACATCCCCTTCGTCCTCTCTGCTAACCTGCATGGCGGGGACGTGGTCGCCAACTACCCCTACGACGAAACTCGCAGTGGTCAATCTCTATCATATATTCCACCTTTGACTAATAATTTATTTTTGAAAATGAAGAGACGCTAATAATCTATTTGGTGTCCAAGGCTCGGCCCACGAGTACAGCGCCAGCCCCGACGACGCCATCTTCAAGTCACTGGCCAAGGCCTACTCCGTGTACAACCCCGTGATGTCCGACCCGCAGCGGGCGCCCTGCCGCAAAAACGACGACGACTCCAGCTTCAAGGACGGCATCACCAACGGGGGCGCCTGGTACAGCGTGCCGGGGGGTAAGGAACAGGATCCTGACTCACAAGTACGGTGTGGCGAGGGGGCCCCAAGCGAAATATGTACGAATCAGTGACAGCCGCCTTAAAAGGTTTAAAATGGCCCTACAGAGGCCATTAAAAATGTTTTGTGTGTGACAAAAAGAAAATACATGCTTTTAATACCCACCCACCCCTCAAAGAAAAAACATCTTTATTTAATTGAGCGAATGCAAAATACGCTAACAAGTGAACATTGTCGCGGCGGTGTTGTAGGAATGCAGGACTTCAATTATTTGAGTAGCAACTGCTTTGAGATCACGCTGGAGCTGAGCTGCGACAAATTCCCGGCCGAGGATTTGCTCAAGAGCTACTGGGAGCAGAACCGCGACTCGCTGGTCAGCTACATCGAGCAGGTGGGCGCAAAGACGCTACGAAAGCTTCGGACGTGAGGAGAACGATGCGATTCGTTTCTCGTTCCGTGTGTGCGTCGAAACAGGTTCATCGCGGCGTCAAGGGCTTCGTGCGGGACCTGCAGGGCAACGCCGTTAGCAACGCCACCATCTCCGTGGAAGGCATCGAGCACGACGTCACCACAGGTAGCCATGTCAACCCGACGTACAAGCTAGCAAAACTCATTTGAAAGCGTTTGTGAATAAACAGTATGTACATAAAACGAAACCTAAAGAGTTGGCCTAATAGCACGATTGCATCCACTTTTACCTTCCTCGACCACGTTTTGCCTTGGTGCTGGTCAACGGCCCTTTTGAGAGACCAGCACTGCGCATTGATTGTTCAGTGGCCCGCGTTCATTTTTCGACCAGGTGCATTTCTCCTTTACGGCGGCTGCCGCAGTTTAGCCTCCAAATGTTAACATAACGTCAGATCTTTGCCACAAAGTGGTGTTATCACTCGGGTTCCTCTCAATGTAGCGTTGCAATGCAGATCATGATGCTAATGTTTCGTTAGCACTATTACAATACATACAGCAAGTACATTGCCATAACTACGTGTGTCATTGTAGAGGAGACAGAGCGATGGATTTCATACATGTGAGGACGAATGTCATTCTGACGAAACCAAAAATAAATAGATCACAGTTACCTTTCCCCTCTCCAAAGAACTCCACAGCCATTCACTACACTATAGCAGTTCACTAGTTCAACATTTATCATTTTAAAAACATGAAATAAAACGTTTTGGCAGACCTCTATTCCACCCACTTGCTTGTTTGGCTACGCTTGTGCGACCGCAAGGCTTTCCGGTTTGATTCCCTCAAAATGCTTCATGCTCTACTCAGGCCCATTAAATTCCGGCTGCACGGCTCTACCTAGTGGACACATTTGGTGTTGTAATGTTTGTTTGTGGTGCCCCCTCCCCAGCCAAAGATGGCGACTATTGGCGCCTGCTGACTCCCGGCAACTACAAGGTGGCGGCCTCGGCTCCGGGATACCTGAGCGTCATCAAGAAGGTGGCCGTCCCGCACAGCCCCGCCACCAGGGTACGAACAACCCAGCCCAGCGTCAACCACACACGAAAAGCTTGGCGGGCTCATTCGAATGTATTGCACATGAATTTAAAGAAATCGTGAATCACAATCCATTTTCAACACTTTATAAAAGCTTATATGATCAATTCTACTTTAAAGTTGAATCCAAGTGAAGTGCGTGTGCTGTAGTGAATTAAACAAAAATGGAAAGCCCTCTTCGACTCTTAACAGTATGAACATTTGAGTCAGTATTTTTTTGTACCACTAGAGGGAGTGCCATACTTTACGAATGACTTCATCAGGTTCTCTTCTTTTTTAAACAAAATTTGCCTATGTTGCATAATTTATTCTACTCGTGAAGTAATGTATTCATATTTTTTTAAAATATTTTTATAAATTCACTCATATTTTCAAATCATTTAAAAATATATATTTGACTTTATTTTCATTATTCCATTATTTTGCGTATCTATGTATTTTTTAATGTGTGTTTTAACTAAATTGAATATATATTTCATCGTTTTTTATTTTTTCTAAATAATTCTAAAATGTTTTTATATTTATATTAAATTAATGAATCATAATTGAGGCAAAAAACCCCCAAAGACAACGCCTTCAACACTCATCATTTTGCTGGCAGTCAAATGAAATGTGGGCATAAAGTTTTGTATAGTGAAATACTGTGATCAAACATACTTGAATTTATTTTAGTATTGGACAGTTGATATCAATGAAATACATTAAAAATAAAACAACCTCATATTGATGCATTGAAAAATACGTATATATGATAAAAAATTGCAAATGAGCAAACGTTTTGCTGTTTATTTTAAGTCCCCTTTCCTCTTCTTCAAATTGTGCTTTTGTGCAGGTGGACTTTGAACTGGAGTCTCTGATGGAGCGCAAGGAGGAGGAGAGGGAGGAGCTGATGGACTGGTGGAAGATGATGTCCGAGACGCTCAACTTCTAAACGGACGCCCGAGCCGACCCGCGCTTGACACGTCTGCACCCATCAGCCCTTTCATTCCGTGTCTCTCCTTCATTCCATGTTTGAATAGCCTGTGCGAGGAGGAACTTGTTTGTTGTTGTGTCATTTTCTTGGTTCATCGTGAGCTGTAACCACGGCAACCATCCCTATGACTTATGAGCGACACACACACACACAGTTCAATAATCAGGTCTGATGATGGAGGGTGAAACATTAAAAAAAAAATAAAATAAAATAAAAAAAAGCACTATCATCATCAACGTTTGCAGCACAGCTTGGCTTTGAGCACAGAATGACTTGTGATTCCTATGAATAAATAACGACACATATCTCTATATATAAATATATATTCGACTGTATTTATGGACTAAATTATAGCAAGAAATGTTTATGTGTGTGTGTGTTTTTTTTTTTTTTTTGGTAACGTTGAAAAAGCAAGCCCAAAGCTATTCCTTTTGTCGTCGCAACGCACAGGACGGGACTGTGAAAGCTTTTCTTTCGTTTCATTTGAATGTGCTCGATACCAAATTGAATGGAGGCAAAATATCGTCCGTGTAATCAGACTGGACAAAGATTTGATGAATGTATATAATCAATGTTGAAAATGGGACTTATAGACAGAAACTGTATAGAAGAATGAAAATGATTCCACAAACAATAAAACTTCCCTGTTTATGTTGTCACCGTGTGCACTTGTGCTCTGGGTGTTATTCTCTGCCATAGCCGCACATAAGTCAAGAGAAAGGGACCTTTAACATTTTTTTTAGATAAACAAAACAATGCATACTTCCGCATTTGGATTGTTTTAAACAAATCAAATGTAGATGTAACCCTTTCGTGCACCCTGTAACCCGATAAACTGTCCACTGTAGTAACCGCTGTCCCTCAAAAGGTTAATAAATTGAGAACGCCATCTTGTACATGTCATTTTTATTTCTTTCAATATTAAATGAACGCAATCCTATTTTATTCATGAATTGTATTAATTTAAGAGTAAATCATAAAATTCAGAAGAAAAAAAACAGCCATCTTTCGGCGTTTGTTCCCATGTCACCCCCAGCTCCAAAAAAAGTGGATACAAAATCGAATGTCGATATTTACAACACCAAACATCAAAAACAAATATTGCACGTACACACACAACAATGTGGTTATTAGCAAAATCAACATTTATAAGGTAACAAAACAGTAGACTTAAAAAGCTGGGAGACCAAATATGAAAAATGGAGTCAGAAAATGAAAATGTCAGTTTTTGTCTAAAAATAATCGGGGTGGGGGCAGGGCGGAGAACATAGCCAGCTATCTCTCATATTTAGCTTGAGAAAACATCGGGATCACAACAATGACATCCATCATTAGCATTTCTTTTCAATGAAAAGTTCACCGGATTAATTGTAGGAAACGTGTCCTTTTGTGAACTGAGGCCTTCCAGAAACTCAAAAGTCGTACAAAACGAGGTTGGCAGTGGAACCTTGAAACTTAAACAATTTAGCAGACCAACAATTTGGAAGTGGACATTTTGGCTGCAAAATTAACATTTCAAGGAAATGTGTCAGTCATGGTCAGAAAATGCAACCAAAAAAATCGAGCTGAAAAATCAAGAATTTGGTCAAATTTGATCCAAGAATTCAAGGAAGAAGATTTAACTACCTGACAATTATTGTTCTTTAAAAATGGTTAAAAATCAGACAAGATGTTAGCGTGAACATTTTCGAAATTTTATTTCAAAGTTCACGGGAACGCCAAGTTTTCAAAAGAAACTACAAATCCTAACGTTTGATCAATTTTACCAACATTGTCCCCCCCCAAAATTTTCATTTTTGATCAAATCCGTCATCTCGTATTTCTGAGGATTGCGCAAAATTTGTTGTATGCGGTTTGGAAATTCCGCATTGTTCAAGCGTGCTACGGGAAAACAAAAAAAGTTTCGGATGTTTTACAAACTTGTCTGGGCATCCTTTTCATGCTACTTACGTCATGACCTGTACGCTATTTAAATATTTTAAAAGGGCATGCATATATATGTTTGTAAAACGACATGAAATTTAAGGTAAATTTTGCGTAAAATTATTGTCCGATTTTTGGAATTTCGGAATCGTTCTAGATCATTTTTTTCCCCAAGAATTTGATTCTGATGTTTTACAAAGTTTTTGGGACGTCCTTTCGCGCTAACGTGACGGTGACACGACCTATATTTACATGACAAGTGCACTCTTTGAATGGTTAAAATGGATGAACAATTTTGTGGGGGTTTTTTTAAACGTGGGAATTCGTACGATCTTGTCCACTCTGGCTAATAGAAAAGGGCAACACGGCTCAAACAGTTTCACTCGATCGTTTTTTTTTGTCGTCGTCATTTAAAAAATGTTTTTTTTAGCACTGCAGCTTACGAATGCTGCGCGAAATCCTCTTGAAGTCGCGGCGGCCCTTCTGCCAGCGTTTGAGCGAGGTGACCACCAGGCGTCCATCGTCCGTCCTCTGTCCCACCACCAGGTAGGCGGCGTTGATGTCGTTCATCTCGTCGCAGACGCAGTGCAGCCCGTCTTTGAGCCACAGCGCCGTCTTGCGCAAGTCTCGCTCGCTGACGCCGTGCAGCTTGTAGATGGTCTTGCTCTTGTTCTCCGGCACGATCCGCGTGTCGCCGTCCATGTACGAGATCTCCTTCACTTTGATTTTCAGAGCTCAACGGCAGAGGAGAACCATCGTTACAATTGGGACAACCAAGGCGTTCCGCTGCCGGCCACGCATTTTGAAGCAGGCGCAAATACGGTGCCTCGTACATAACACGCTTCGCGGGACTACCGCCAGTTCTTCGGAAGAGGTGCACGTCAAATTACGCTACAAACGATTTTAAGTGTTCGCTCAAGTGACGGAGTACATGCTGGATCGTTGTTACACTGCTGTTGGCTTCCTGTTGCGTAACTACGTTGGACAAGTTTGTCTCCTTCGGGTAGTCGTAGCAGAAAGATGGCGGCCTAAACATGGCAGCCTCCTGTCGGGGAAGCGCGTCATATATAATATAATTAAGAGATTACTTCCTCTATGGTTGCATTTGAAAAGTTACATTGATGTCTCATATATATACGTATATATATATTTTTTTACATTTTTTTCAAAAAATATCCAATATGTCAAAAAGTATTACTAGGACAAGCTTCCATTTTTAAATTATGACTCAAAAATGCATTTCTACTACAACTGCTGTATTCTTTTTAGATGACTTTTCTCTCAGTAAACTACCCCCCGCCCCAAAAAAATGTTTTTCATTCTAAATTCTATTTTTATCCTAAAATATAATAACGGCAACCAATTCCATTAAAATATAAATTATTTGAAGGATTATAACCACTGCAACTTGCAAGTTGTGCTAGCCCATTTATGGTGTTTTGCATGTTGTATTACCATTAAGCTAGAGGACTTTTGGAGGTGATGTGGTTTGTTTAAACACACAAGTAATGGCACCCCCCCCCCCCCCCACACACACACAGAAGCAACCGCTCATGTTATGAACATTTTACAACAATAATACTGAAGTATTGTCAATCGTAAATGAAACCAATGTTCAGTCGTTGCTTACCAAAATCGTTTTTGCATAAGTTCTCCACTATTTCATTGTCATTTTCATCGGTTTCCTTGCAGGCGTCACACACTCTGGGAACTGAAACACAAAACACCCCACAACATGGAAAGACTGTTATGTATTACTCCACTGCAACCAGTATTGGAGCTCTTGAGTCACTCTTGACTAGGTGTCTCTCTCAGGAAAACTGTTTTTTTTCTTCCTTTCCAGTAGCCTTAGTGTCCCTTTGAATGTTACCAATTTCATATAATGAATTCTTTTATTGATAAATTCTCAATGATTCAATTCTCCCCCTAAAAAGTGTTATTTTCTTTCCAAGAAAAGGTTTTCCGAAGGAAACTAAAGTTTTTATCAGATTGTGACTTTTAAGAAATTTGGGGAGGACAAAATATTTTTTTTCCCTACTGAAAAATTTAATAAATTCCTTTATGAGAAAGATTTTCTTTCCGTGAAAAAAAAAGAAAAATATATTTAATTTTCTTCTCCAAAAACACAATATCCATGTATTCTCATTGTATTAGTTTTTTTCCCTTCCCGTGTGGCCTTCCAACTCATTTACAAATTAATAATATACCTGTATGCATTTTCCGTTGTGAAAATACAACCTCATTCTCATCAAAATATTAATTACTTTCTCAAAAACAGTATCAGTTTTCTTAAAAAATAACCACATTGTTTTCAGAGTATGACTTAAAACCCCCTTCACAATTCTGAGAAATTCCGTGAAAAAGGGTAATATTAGAGATTATATATGTTTTCATGGTATAGCTGTCCTTTAGAAATTTTGTTTTCTAAGTAAAAAGAAACATTCTTTGGGAAAAAAAATGTTTTTATCGGTTTAAAAGAAACAGAATTTCCCCAGTTTGTTCAAGAGATTGTTCTTGTAAAATCACATCAGACTAAAATGTTTTGCTTGATATTGTTGTGAAATAGGAGGGGGGGGGGGAGACATAAAATGTTATCTTAGTTTGTTGCAGAGAAATGATAAATTCACCCAACTTTTTTTTTAACATTCTAACAGTTGTTTCTAAAATGCAACCCCACTCCCAATTGTTACATTTTTTGACGAAAAATGATTCTCTAAAAAAATGTCTATATTTTTTCTTAACTCTTTGACTGACTTTTTTCCGATTTTTCCGAAAAATTTAACGACAACGTGAGTTTGGAGTGCGGGAGACGTTGCCCCCCCCTCCGCACCTTCCCCGACGTCGGGCACGGCGTTGCGGATGTCCGCGGGCGGGATGCAGAGGTGGTCGCCGTCGTCGGCGGGGAAGGCTCGGCAGTCGAGCATGGGGGGCCACGGGAAGCCGAAGGCGGCCATGACGGGCGCGCAGCCACGCTCGACCCCCTCGCACAGCGAGCGGCAAGGCTGGACGGCTTCGTCCAGGTCGGCCAGGCACACGGGCGCGAAGAGCGAGCAGAGGAACTTGCGGGTGTCCGGGTGGCATCGCTTGTGCACCAGCGGGATCCACGACGACGCCTGCTGCACCGCCTCGCTCATGCTCTCGTGGCCCAGCAGGTTGGGCAGGCGCATCTCGCTGTACTCCATGTCCCGGCACAGCTGCAGCGAGGCCGGGATGGCCTTGCACTGGCTGCGCTTGTACTGGCGCTCGTCCGACACCTCGCCGGACGCCCCGGCCGACGACGACGTCAGCAGCAGCAGCAGCAGGGCCCACGCTGCGGCCGAAGCCACAGCCGGCGTCATCGTGTGCGTACTAACTGGACTGCCGGCGGGGGCCCACTCGGAAACTTTTCTTCAGTCAAAACTCAAGGAGGAGTCCAGACACGTTGTGTGTGTGTGTGTGTGTGTGTGTGTGTGTGTGTGTGTGTGTGTGTGTGTGTGTGTGTTGGGGCGTGGGGGTGGAAGAGGGGCGGGGCGTATCTGAGAAGCAAAATACTACATTGGAAAAACAGGACTCTCCTATTAAGATTCTGACTTTATTTCTTTTCCAAATAAAGCTTTATTCAACTTTTAAAATACAGTAACTCTCCTGTATGACAGGTTCCGAGTTCCTGCTATTTTGGCGATTTTTGTTTCGTGTAGTTCACGCCGTAAATCTCGTCGATTCGAGGTGTAATTCTAATCTTGACCGCTAGATAGTGGTTTACAAATTGTGCCTGAGACGGTGTAAATTTGAACGAAGAAGAAGAAGAACAAAAGCTGCAGAAAGTTGACAGCCGGAGATTCAATTTTATCACGAATATCTTATTCTTGATCTACAGACGGTAAGTGACGTTTGTTAGTTCCCAATACGTTAAACATACACTGTACCGCACAATATCTTTGTGTTATTTATTGCTCTTGCTCTCCCTTTCCATAGATGACGTGGTTAAATGTGTTTGTGTTCGGTCTCCACAATATATGTCGAACAAAATATTTTCATTACAATAATAGCGATAAGACGTGCGCTAGGTTGCACGTGGAATTTAATGTTTTTTATCGGACTCAAACTTAACCAAGTCGGCAGGTCGTCCGTCTGTCCCGGGCGCTGAAAATAATCAAGGAAACGTCAACCGGGGTGTATGTCCGCTCAATGGACCGTTCATTTTCTATCATTAGGAGGATTGTGGTGCACCTAAGCGCATCCGGAGAGGTGGTGGTGGTGGGGGTGTAGGTAACCCAATCTGGACCCCACACCTCTGCTTCTTCTCAGATGAAAAAAAAACAAAGCAGTTCATTGGTTTTGCGTGCAACGTTTGTCTGGATTTTTATGCTAAGCGCTTGGGTGGAACCCAACAAGCAAACTACTGCTGATATATTTGTGGCGTTGCTTGTTGGAAACATGTGGTCTTGGCTTTGAAATTCATCTTTGTTTCATTGTGGGAGCGCAAAATGTATTTGCCGATAAAATAAATACGACTTCATTCTTGGGTTTGTTTTTATTTGTTGAATAGCAGCGTCATCGCTCATTAGATTCAAATTTGTTGGGCGCGTTACAAGTATGTGTGTGCAAACTTTACTGGAAACTATAACTTTCCCCCCAAAAGGAACTTTATTCTCGGGGAAGACATTTGCTCAAAATATTTTTCTCTCGAAAAACCGACTTCTTTATTCCAGTCAGATTGACACTTTAAAGGATTTCTTCCTTACTCGACAGAATCCAACTTAAAAAAAAACCCAAAAACGTTTTTTGATCAATTTTTAAAATTCATTTCCTTTTCTCGAAAATAGGCTATTCTTTTCAGATTGATTTTTTTAAAATTAGGAAATACAACTGCATTCTTGGAAAAAAAAATCTTGAAAAAAAAGGAGACAAATTTTTTCAGATTATTTTCTTCTCCTCGAAAAAAAAAAGTTTCTAAAAAAAAACTATTTGATTCAAACATCCATCCACAAATCTTGAAAAACAAGCAACTTTAATTTTTTTCTTTTTTTTGTAGTTAGGTTAACCATCTATGTAAAGTATGTGAAGCTGCACAGTTGGTGATCGGAGTCTCTCATATTCACACTCGGGCTTTTGTGCGTCACACCAAATAAGGTCAACATGGGGTCCCTAATTGGGTCTGTTTAATCCCTCCGATTTCGCTACGCGGCCAAACCATTTATAGACTGGGGTTATTTCAGGTCAGGGACACACAGGAGGGGTCTAGAGGGTGCGTGTGGAGGGCCGGGGGGCAGTGGGGGGGTTGGAACAACTTAACCCTAAATTGTTTGGCCCGCCAGTTGTTTGGTTCCTGACATGTCGACAAAGGTTGAAATGAATGTCAAAGCTGAGTTTGTGAGGGGCATACATCTTCTAGGCTGGTTTAAAGGTGGGGTGGGGGCCGGCGGAGGGGTCGGGGGGGTGATGTCTGATATAGACCCCATCCATCACTGAAAGATTTTGGGAAGCGGGGAGGGGTGATGGGTCACCTGCCATCCTGTTTCCAGCTCCCAAACAAGCCCCGCTGTTTTCCACGAGGGTTCAAAGGTCACCCGGTGTGCTCGTCACAGACATTCTTTTGAAGAGGCGACGTTCACCCTTGAGGCCAAGTTTTGCAAGCAGGTCACATGTCGGGCTTAGCAGACAGGAGCTATTCAGTAAGGCTTTGATTACACAATCCCCTTTTTTGTTTTATTAAAAGATGTCACTGTTATGAAAATGAAACATCCTTGGAGTAAAATATCCATCCATCCATCCATTTTCCGTTCTGCTTTATCCTCACAAGGGTCGCGGGGTGGGGGGGGGGGGTGCTGGAGCCTATCCCAGCCGCCTTCGGGCAGTAGGTGGGGGACACCCTGAACCAGTTGCCAGCCAATCGCAGGGCGCACAGAGACGAACAACCATCCGCGCTCACACTCACACCGCCGGACAATTTAGAGTGTTCAATCAGCCTACAATGGATATTTTTGGAATGTGGGAGGAAATCGGAGAACCCGAAGAAAACCCACGCAGGCCCCGGAAGAACATGCAAACTCCACACAGGGAGGCCAGAATTGGAATTGTGAATTATAAAATTATGAAAGTCATTCTGACTTAAAAAACCCCCAGAATGCTGTATACTCCTAGATTAAAAAAAATACATGAAATACATTGATATCATGTTGCATCCGATTCTATTTCGATAACATTTACACTGCTCTATTTAAAAAAAAAAAACATTTCATAAGGCTAAAAATGAACCCAGGAGAGGGCAAATGAAGATAAGATAAGATAAGAAAACCTTTATTAGTCTCGCAATGGAGAAATTCCTAATTCACAGCAGCAAAGTTATGAAAGGAAGAAGTAGAACAACAAAATATAGGAGCTGCTGGAAAGGCAGCCACTCTCGCGGCGCCATTTTGAAGTCAAAATAACAAAAATAACACAACACATAGGACACAGACAGTCGTGCAATCTTCACCACTTTTCTGCATACACTTTGTTGTCTGAAGCAGTTATAGATGAAGTTGGCAAAATCAGATCTGTATTCCTGCCAGGCTTCGACCGTCTGTTTTATATCATGTGGCAGAAGCCCCCCCGACACCACCATCGCCACCACCGCCCCCCCTACCCCCAAAAAAATAAAACAACATGAGCGATTTGATTGAATCCAAATGTGACGCTTCAGGCTGCTTTGACTCTCTCTCTCTCATGCCCACCATCAACTGAACTCCCCACTGAATAACCCCCCCCCCCCCCTGCCCCCTACAAGCCCAGTGGAGCTAAAAGATACTTTCAGGTTTTATTCAGACAGCTAAAGTTTCGAGGAAAATATTACTACAGTAAGCTTGGCTGGGCTGAAAACGTGAAAAAAAAAGTCAGACGTGACAAAATCAACCTATTCCCCATTGTCCAAAAACTGGCACATGGATGCTCACATTTACAACATTTCACATGGATGTTATGTAATATACATATTTACTAGCCATTTTATTTAGGATATTAGATTTCAAAAAAATGTCAGTTTTGAGGTTTTTGACCGATTTGTAAACAATTTTTTTCCCCTCCATCAATAACCAAACAAGCTTGTTTTGCTAAGCACCACCAAAAACTTCAGCTTCAAAAACTCTTTTGCTGAGCCGACACATTTTTTGTTTGAGGTGAGGTTGATTTTGAATTTTCAAATCGAACAAACGCATTTTTGTACTGAACATCGTTGACGCATTTGGAGTCGTCGGGAAACCAAATTTTCATCAATGTTCAAGGCAATTATGTTTGGAGGTATTCAGACGATTTAGTCTTCGAACCTAACGTTTGTGTTTCTGAAAGCACCGTTGATGATTTTGAAACTTCGGCGAACCTAACATTCTTGTCGTGAACATCGAAGACTTAGTCTCAAATTCGAAGGAATGTGTTTTTGTAATTAATGCCGATGTCTCAAATCGAATGCATGCGACGCAAACACCGAACATGCACTTCGACAACTAAAGCATCCGTGTGTTCATACGTACAGAAGACTATTTCGAGGCTTCAAAACCTAGCACCTTTTTCCTAAACGTCAAAGTTTCGTTGAGTAATCAATGAGGCTCGCGTACGTGTTTTCGTGAAAGATGATTCAGCCCAACGTAAACACTTCAGATGCTCTGGCGTCTTCAGTGAAGCCTAACGTGTCCATTCAAAGTCTTCAAATGTTCCGACTACGATGTTGAATCATTAACCAACCTAACGTACGGGTTTGTGGTCACAACATCAAAAAACTCTCAAGCCCTTGACTCGCATCATGTGTTTTTGTTTTTTGATTTTTTTTTGGGTGGGGGGGGTACAGGATCACAATAGCGGGTCTGAGGTTGGAACATGAGCTGCTCTAAAAGCACTTGATGTTATTTTTATACTGACAGTGAGCGATAACAAGCCATCGGGAGCATGCGGAAAGCATTGGGGCCGATGTCCCACATGCTTTTCATGAAAGGCGAGGTAAGGAAGGACGTCTGTGATCAATTACCGCCACCGAGGAGGTCAGGCGTGCTTTCCGCGCTCTTTTGTTTGTTTGCGTGTCCGTCAGCGGGATTGCGTAAACGCTCACCGGTGGTGGAAGGGGAGGGTCCATTGTGGGGATGGGAGGGGGGGGGGAGACACGGTGAGAGATCTCCTCCATCGCCCTGGAATCACAAATACTGTCGAAGAAAAAGAGCGAAGGCGAACACGGACGCGATTCAATAAATAACGGCGCACCTCCAGGTGATTACACGGAGGGTCAGGACCGCAGTGTTTATTGTCTCTGCCGAGATGTCTGGTCGAGGTTTCAGCCGCTAGACGCCTCAACGTTTGCTTAGCCCGTGCAGAAAAATAGGGCGAGGGACGTTAGATGAAAGGGCCACCATTTTGTAATGTTCTAGAATCATGGACGAATTGCAGAGGAACGTGACTTTTGGACAGTGGTACATCAAAGCTAATTGAGACTCAACTCATTTAGTCAATTGAATCCAATGGTAGGAGGTGAGTTTTGGAGAACTTCAGTGGGGACTTGACGCTAACTCTAAAATGCTATATAGCTGTGAATGGCATGAAAGAAGAGGCATTTTGTGGGTTGGAGGATAAATATCATCATTCGAAGCGATGAACAAAATCATCTGTGACCTGGTCTTCTCTCTACAGACAAACTGAAGGGTGGTATCATAAGATTTAGCTGTAAATGGCTTCTTCCTTGGTTACAAAATATTTGACAAGCTCCAAATGCACGAAAGTTAAACACTTGGTCATACTTGGATTTCTGCCTCCAGCAAGCTTGCGGTGAGGGGTCCGGAGTCCAGTCTAATACCGCCCACCCCAGGGTCGCATACGTTGGGTGAGGCGTTGGGGGTCCTGATGGTGAGTGACGAAAGCGAAGGGGAGAATGTTGGTGTCATGGCCGTCGGCGTGAGCCCCGTGTTCCTGGCCAAGGGGGAGTAGGCGTACCTGGGGTAGGAGGGCCGCCGCCGCAGGCTGGGTGCCCGTAGTGGTTTGCGAGGTGGCACCGTCCGAACCCCCGGCTGGGCCACGGATGTTATGAGCGGAGGCGGGTGGGCCGGTTCCTCGCGGCCCCCTTGGAGCTCCTGGTTCGGGAGCATCCCAATGTCTGTAAAGACTGACGCTAGGGCTTGGAAGCAAGGCTCCCAATCCAGCAAATAGTCCCATCTGTAGCTGCCATTCAGACACTCCAGAGAATCTGCACCTTTCCCCTCTAAATTCCTTTCTCTAATCCGTACAAGTAGTCCCTCGCCTCCCCCTTCTTCTTTGAAGTGCTGCAGACTTTCCATGCCGGTCGTGCCTGAGACCAAACATTTACCGGACGATAAAAAGTGTCCCGGCCCAACATCCACAGAGTGGCAAGACGCGGCATCCCCGTCTGGGTTTTCCAAGGTCCGTTTCTCGTCTCTTTCGCAGCAGGGATACTCGTTGATCCACTTGATCTCCTGGTCCTCGGCCGTCTCTCCTTCCGCCGAACCGCGGCCGCTCCAGTCGGATGGCGTTTGGCAGCTGGACATGTCACCATTTTTCATTAAGATGCCAGGTTTCATGTCCTGCAGAGAGAAGGCGCGGTCTGGTTGGTTCAGGTCGGTGGCCAGATTTTTTAGGCCAGCCTCTTTGAATTTGGATCTGAGCACCAGGCCGACAAAGAAAACCAGGATCAGCAGGAATACGGCAAGGGAGATGCTCAGAGTGAGCATGTGGCCGTCAAGCGGCAGACCAACAACTCTCTCGGCTGAGCTAGAGACATTGACAAAAACCTGGCAGGAAGTTGTCCTGGACCCTGGTCGGGGATTTCTGGCAGACACGGTCAGTTCCAGCAAGTCTTCACCGCCCCGTCTGCGGAACACGGTTCCCGACGCATAGATGGCTCCTAAGGTTTTGTTGATGGAGAAGAACGGTGGTGGGTCCAAAAGGGAGTACTCCACCACCCCATCTGCACCTCCATCCTGGTCCAGCGCCATCACAAAGCCAACGGCATCCCCTGGCTTCGCGTTACGGGGCAGGAAGAAGTGGTACTGCTTCTGGGTGAACAGGGGACTAAACTCGTCCGCTCCCTTGACAGAAATGTGCACTCGGACTGTCGACGCCCTGTTGCCTTTGTCCCGGGCTTCCACCACCAAGCAATACTCGCTCTCATGCTCGTAGTCCAACGTCTGCTGGGTGTGAACATCACCAGTTTGGGGGTCCACGGCCAAGGCGGACTCCTTCCTCTCCACCCCACCAAAATCTACGACGAAACAGGAGGACAGGATGGAGTAGGTAAGTTGTCCATAGGCGCCCACGTCTTTGTCGAGACCCCGAATGGCGCAGACGTGGGTGAACGCCGGGAGGTTCTCCGGCACGGAGCAGTTCATTGTGGGGAACAGGAAGTAGGGACTGTTGTCGTTCTCGTCCAAAACCGTGATAAAAACCACGGTGAACGCCACTTTCCGATCTTTCGTTGAGTTATCGCCATCAGACACCTGGATGGTGAGGTTGTATTGGCAGACTTTTTCGTAGTCTAGCGAGGTATTGACCGTCAAAAGTCCAGACTCGGGGTCCAGCTTGAAGCATCCTCTGGTGTTCCCCGAGATGATCTCATAGCGCAACACACTGTTGACGCCCATGTCAGGATCGGTTGCATTGACTTGCACCAGGCTGGTGCCCGTGTGGCTGTTTTCGCTGACTTCAACATGATATTCTGTACGCTCAAAAAACGGCGCATTGTCGTTGCAATCCACGACGGTCACCATGACAACGGCGGAGCTGTTGAGACGTGGCGTCCCTCGATCAGAAACTCTCACGTTGAGCGCATAGTTCGGAACGTTCTCACGGTCCAACGGGCCACACACTACCAGCTGGCCGACATTGCTCATACGATTCTCCGCTTGTGTCGTTTTGACTTCCAAGCAGAAACGCCTCTCTTCGTTCCCTCCGACGAGGGCATAGTCCAGATGCGTGTTTTGGGGGCTCCAGTCTTGGTCGGACGCAAAGATGGTTAGCAGCGTAGTGGCAATGGGCGCGTTCTCCGAGACTGTGACGCTGTAGACATCCTGGGGAAAGAGCGGCGTGTGGTCGTTGGTGTCCAGGATCAGCAAATCGACGGAGGTAACGGTAGAGAGGGCGGGATCTCCTCCGTCTCGCGCCTCGATGAGAAGACGAACGGGGTTGCCGTTGGCAGTGGCCTTGACGGCCTTATTGGTGAAAAGTAATCCTGAAAGACAAAATAAAGGGTTAGCACGAGGTTGTAAGGCAATAGGCTTGGCAGGCATATTCAAGTGTTTTTGTTGAAAGGCGATTTTAGTGCTATTTTGGTGGACTTCTTTCCACATGACACCATGAAGACAATGGAGGAGGCCTTGTTAAATGGGGACTCAGTGTCCCGAGCTTGGGGACCCATGGGGGATGACATATAGTGACGAATTGAAGAAGACACCGCTCCCTGCTCAGCCTGAAATAGGCCACAAAGTGTTCTTGGTGGAAATAAAGCCCACAAAGCGGTGAAACTCTCCCAAGTTCCCATCGCGTTATTAGTCAAGGATGCGCCTCTTTGCCTCCTCCTGAAAATGAGCAAAGCCGAGGCTAGCAAGGCGCTAAACCAGCGGCAAAAAAAAAATCTCCATCTTTACTTCCTGGTAGGCTGCCACGTCATCGTTTCCAAATATGGGCAGGCTGGCAACCGGGCGCAGTCGTCCTTTCGTGCACTGCGGGGCCCTTTGTCACTCGCTGAGCGAATGCGGTTGTGGAAAAAGGGCCAAACGTGGCAGCGTTTAGTCATAGCAACATGCTAAGCTAATATTAACCCCGTCGGCGCAAAAGCTACGACGATGCAACTTTATTTACGGCACACTTTGAAAACCACTGTAGTAGCTAAATACAACGTGCTGTATGTATGTAAAGTATAAAACTGAAAAAAACAAAAAGTTAAAACTAAATTAAGAACATTAAAAACTGTAAACACACATGGATTATCTGCTTGTCATACTTGGAACCCTGCCTGACAAATTGTACCGGGCAGTTAGGTCCCTTCCAGTGCCGCAACGTGAAAAAAATGATCACTTGCGACTAAAATGTCTCTATTTATATGACATGGTAGGGCCGTTACAACGGTGCCATAATACATGAACTGTTAACACATCCTTTCTCATGTTAGCGTTATCCGTGCGCCGTCTTTATTTTAACCAAAACCATGTGGACACCATTACGACACACTCGAGTGGCAGTAACGTATTACCCCCACTGACCGATTTATTATCCGTCTTCGGTGCCCTGAATTTTCCACACATTGGCTTGATTAATTTTCACTCGGCTATTTACTGTTTCACAAACATCAGGAGGCCATTTTAACGAGGGAAGTCGCGTATCGGATGGCGGCATTAGTTTCACCTTTTGCACTCCTCAACAGGAAAGCCGGGCAATTATTCTCATATTTAATGTTCATGTTTCCTCGAGCCTATGAATGACCTTTTGGGGGGGAAAAAAGTTGCTTAGAGGGAAACTACGACAACAAAGGTACTTGGAAATTAATTAAAAAATAAGTGTGAACACCAAAAGTTAGGTGGTTATTATTTACCCCGACTGGTGTGGCATATGCAACTGCAGCGCTGTCAGATGTTTTTGCAAGTCTGTGTGTGTTTTGACGACGTTCCCAAAACACAAAGAAGAAACTTGGACGCGGATTTGGAACAAAGAGTTATCAGTCAGTTGTGGTCGCTGAAATAATGGCTCATTGTCGCAACGGGCAAAGGGTTCCATAGCCGTAACTTTCTTTTTCACAACTGGCATCTGCGGTTCTGGCAAAAGGGCAGAGATTTCCTTGAACGAGGCTCATTAATCTTCCTACCAGTGTGTGCTTGGATGTAAAAGCCTCGTAAAAGAGACGAAAGCAGCCTGTAGTTGATCTTGCCATTTGGTCCCGAGTCCCTGTCGGTGGCTGACACGTTCAAGACAAACGTGTCCGCCAAAGCCAGTTCGGACAACTCCACCTTGAACAAAAAAAAAAAAAAAGGAAAAAGTAGACGCAAGACTCACTTATAGGCACCGTAGCCCAAATCATTGCAAAGATTTTGGGCTGTAATGTCTTCTTTTGTGAATCTGATCAGTGACACAAACCTGGTATGAGTCCTGGTGGAAGAC
The DNA here is from genome assembly GCF_054856545.1 of Hippocampus guttulatus. Classification (NCBI taxonomy): domain Eukaryota; kingdom Metazoa; phylum Chordata; class Actinopteri; order Syngnathiformes; family Syngnathidae; genus Hippocampus; species Hippocampus guttulatus. Next base: position 2,746,122 of record NC_141269.1, on the reverse strand, counting down.
GGGCCTGTTGTCATTGATGTCCAGCACCTGGACTTTCAACTCCCCGGAGGTTCGGTGGAGAGAGTCCGATGCCCAGATGGTCAGCGTGAGCTCGACCTCTTCCTCAAAATCCAAAGCTCGGGTCAACGTGACCACGCCGGTGTACCGGTCCACAGCGAAGGCACCTTCCACGGCGGCGTCCCCCGCAAAGCTGAAGGTGATGACAGGGGCGAGGTCCACGTCGTTTGCCGTCACCTGCGTCACCACGTAACCTGCCGGAAGATCTACGGAATACGGGCGATGGCATGTGAGTCTTCAGTTTTTAAGGTCCAATCAGCGGGAGGTGGACTTACTCTCGGCTAGGAGAATGGCTTCCATTGGGGGGATGGCGGGACTGTTGTCGTTGACGTCCATCACTTGGACCCAGATGATGGCGGTACTGCTGAGAGGAGGGTTTCCTTTGTCTGATGCCTGCACACCGAGCCTGAAATAGGAGCATCCATCCATCCGTCAACCCCAGATGACTTTGGGCCAAAGAATTGGTCAAATCTACGGACTGATCCCAGTTCATATTCACACCTGAGGACCATTTAAAGTCCTCATACGTGATTCACATCTTAGTCTTCGACAAAGAATGGTTGGACTAAGTTTTCCTATTCAGAGTTGTGTTTACGTACTTGTACGACGACGTGATCTCGCGATCCAGCATCGCGTTGGTGGTGAGGATCCCACGGATCGAGTCCAGGATGAAAACGTCGTTATGGTTCCCGGACATGATGGAAAACTCGATTTGCCCGTTTGCCCCGCTGTCGACGTCATAGGCAAAAACCTGCAGGGAATGTGAAAAGATTAGCTGCACACTTGTTACCTTGTATGCAAAATGCTGTCGCAATGTTGAAGGGGGGCGAAAAAAATGGAGGGATTGATCCGACACCATGTGGGACAAGATGCCCTACCTGCATGACGTAGGTGTTGCGCACTTGGCCCTCCCACACGGCAGTCCGGTAGACGTCATGCTCAAAGATGGGGGCGTTGTCGTTGACGTCCCGTAGGGTGACATCCACCTTGCAGTGGGCCGTCCGCCGCCCCTTTTCTGCCAGGACCACCAGCTCCATTCGGGGGTTCGTCTCAAAGTCCAATGTGTTGTCCTTCCGTACCCGAATCTCACCTGACACATTGGCAACCCAATTTAGCAAACATATGGTTTCAGGGAAGAAGTAAAGCCGGGAGTATGTCACCCAAAATATTTTAAAAAATCGCAATGGCAGACTTCCATTTTCAAGCATGGGTTCTTATGACATTTTTGTGGGTCTACTGTGTGATAAGTAGCTCTACCGAGTTGGACAGTGCAAAATGAAAGTGGCTTTGTGGAGGACTGAATTCTTTTGAGATCTGGAAGGCACTACTAAGCCAAAATGGCCGCTTGAAAATGAAAATGGCAGACTTCAGTTTTCAACCATGGCTTCTTCTGGCTTTTTGTGGGTCAACTCGTGATAGACAGTGCTCCCAAATTGTGGTTGACCAGCTTTCAGTGAGCTAAACTGTAAAGTTAACGGATCATACCTGTTTTTGTGGCTTTTGAATAGGAAACCATGCCTGCTGCCATCCTATTTTTCAGATTTAGGTTTGCAAACCATTTCAGA